>NC_091482.1:58285693-58885693 GCF_036971445.1 Narcine bancroftii | reverse complement strand
AAGCCTGTACAGACAACAGTCAGACCCGGCAGATGGACCCTGCGCAGAAGCAGTAAGGCTTCACAAATAACTAACGGGGCATGCACAAGATTGCGTCGGAGCCGGCAGGAAGACGGCAGCACTATTGAGACTGTTGTCGAGGTAATAATTTTAGATCCTTTGTAGAGAACGACCTTGATTTTTGAGGTGAATGCTGTATTTTAAGTTTCAGATCATCCTATATAACAGCATGTACTGTAGCAAAGATAAAAATACATAACCAACGTTTCGAGCTTGGGCCCTTCAAAGTATGGACCATATTAAAGTACATGACCTGCTGAGTTCCTCCAGCTTTGTGATTTTACTTCAACCACAGTGCCTGCAAACTTTCATGTTTTACTTCGGTTATGCTTTAAATCGAGTCCAGAAAAAAAAACTACTGCCAATTATAAGATTTTCCTACACTGTGCCAATTCCTATTCGAACCAAAGGAGGCTGGCAGATTGCAACCATGCATGACCACACCTCGTCACCTTCAGGGAGAGAGAAAAAAATCATAATGAGCCAATAAGTTCAGAAGGTTTAAGGATGGTAGATTTCCATTGGCTACCATTTCTAATTACAAGGTGGTGGAGTTCTATCCCCTGGAAAAATTTAACCCGCTGCAGAGCCTACTGGTCAACTATTCACTATTTCCTTTCTTGAAAGCTGATCTACAGGCACATGCACAAATAAAGCTAACTCCATGCATTTACTTACCATAGGTTATATTGTGGCTGAGATCAGCTCTTCGCAAAGATTCATCAAGAACATCGTACATTAATTCGCTAGTTCTGTGCCAAAAACAAAAGAATCCGAGAGGTCAACAAATTTAATTTATGAAAAAAATTATTTAGAAATGCTGGATATTTGAACAAGTAGCTAGTGATTTTATTGGAGCTTTTCACTAGCTCAGGATATCCCAAAGAATTTCACTGTAGTAATTTTGAATTTTAATGCTGTTAAGGAATAGAATGATGTATAAGAAAAATCTGATTTCAAAATGTGCCTTGGCAAATTCAGCCAAAGAGTTAGATGAGGCTTCAGTTTAATAACTCATTCAGCTCAGTAGTAGAATTATGCCCGCAAGCCACAAGCCTAGGATATGACCTTGCAAACTTTCTGACCCTGTAACTTATAGGAGCTCTAGTTCTGAATTGTGGCTGACATATACAAATTCAACTTCTAATAATCACTGCAACCCATTTGAGGTCCACTTCCTTGCAGACAATTACCTCCTCTAATAACTTTCACTTGCGATTGAGTTACATTTTGATAAAGTACAGTTCCAGATGTACAAACCATTTTCCGGAGTCTCACCCTATACACCAGTCGTCCTACTGAACACATGTCAATGGGACAGCAAGATCCAAAAACAAGGTCTTGTGCGTCACTTGGAAGATGCATATGGCTATTGAACCAAAAGCACACGTTTCATGAATTGATATTTTTCAGGAAATGAATTAATACAAATGAACAGTTATTTCTCTTTGGGTTTTTTTTTTTTAATTTTCAATCAACGTGAATTTACAAAACAAGCAAAATCTAAGAAACGTCACAGACCGATACAATAAAATACCAGAACTAAACTACATGTTGATATACAAAAAAGGAAGAATCAACACATTATCACAATTATCAAATTCTGCACTATTGTTTATACAAAATTACACACCATGTTGATCCTTCAAAGTAGGAAACAGGAAAAAAGGAGAAAGTCCCCTGTCCCCACAAAGGAAAAGGAAAAAAAAGAGGCAATTCTCCCCTATAATGTGTCCAAAATCATGTGTTTTCCAAAAATATGAATTATATTACTTTATTCACCCAGAGCTTAGTTCCTCCCTTAAGGGATAAATGTCTTGACATAGACATCACTAGGGATATTGGATATAGTGGTATTGGAAACCGGCAGGGAGAAATCAAAGGTTAACCCCTGCATATCTCAAATACGGGTTCCATATTCTTAAAAACATGTTGTAACAATTTCTGAGGATGTACAGAATCTTCTCCAGGGGAACACAACTATGCACTTCTGACTTCCAGCGAGTCAGATTCATTTTGGAATCAAATTTCCAAGTCATGGCTATGCATTTCCAGGCCACCGCTAAAGCAAGTTTAACAAATTTCAACTGATATTTCGACAGCCTTATTTTAGGTCTTATATCTGCTCATTTCCCCAATAAAAAACGATTCTAGCACCTGAGGGTATTGAATTCCAGCAATTTGTTCCAGCAGATTCCTTCCCAGAAGGATCTCATCTTAGGGCATGAAGAGGTCAAATGCAAAAAGGATCCTATATCTTGACCTCATCGAGAATATAAATTGGATTTTTCAGATTTCAATTTATTTAATTTTTGCGGAGTAAGGTACAGCTGATGCAAAAATTTATATTGTCCCAGTCTATACCTTACATTAATTGTATTGGTCATGCTGTCCCAACACAAGGCAAACCAGCAAAATGGATCAATTTCTATACCCAAATCAGATTCCCATCTCTCTCTTGTCTTATCCAGCCCTTGTTTAGTGGTTTCTGGCTGAAGTAAGAAATACATTTTTGAGATAAATTTCTTTGTGATCCCCTTTCGAACCAGAGTCTCTACATTGCAGTAAGGCCAGGGCTGGACCTAATTTATCCCTTAAGTAAGATCTTAACTGAAGATAGCAGAAAAAGGATGTATTTAAAACTCCAAATTTGAACAGAGTTATTTCTGAAACATATTCAATTTGTATAGAAAATAATAAATTTGGGAATTAGCAATGCAAATTTAATATTTTTATTATTTTAAAAAATGTCCTTAAATAAACCAAAATAAACCAAAATGGTTCAAAATGTTAAATGAATCAAGTGATGAAATTCCACTTCTTCATTTCATTACAACACATGAAAGATTCTGGATTATGTTTTAGAAGAGCATTAGATTTATCAAATTATAAATTTTGCTCTCACTATAACTGACAAATCTAATAGAGCAAATATATCTATAAAACTCTGATGAAGGTTCCTGGACATTTAATGTGGCTTGGCCTGCTCAGATTTTCCAGCATTTCATGCTTTTATTTCATCTACAGAACCAAACATTAGCAGATATTGCAACGATGATCTGCACTAAATATTTTTAAACCAGTTTTGTTTTTTAGTTCAATGCATAATAACTAAAATACACAAAAAAAATACAATTAGCATCTGGATGTTGGGACATCAGCAAAGATAAAGCTTTTCTTTATCTCAGTGCCCTTTTCTCGCACTAGCCCCGTGACTCAAGTCACTTGATATCCCGAAATCCATCAATGTCCTTTTGAATAAACTCAACCACAGAGCCTCCAGGGTCAAGAATTTCACATGTGAAAAATTTTTGTTTGTAAAGATCAGCTCCTTATTCCGTGACTGTTGATTCTAGATTCTTCAGCCAGATACATTTAGCCATCCTTCAGAGCCAATTAAATACCTCTCAAAGCACAAATACTATTGTAATACAGTGTAACGGTAAGTTTTTCCTCTTTAAAATAGATTCTTATATTTACATGCAACGACTAACATCTCGATGTTCGCCCACAATAGATATTTTTACTGTCTAAATACATATGATGTGCTTTATAACAGAAAATAGATGAACTTGTATGCAAATATTTCTTGTTATATTATGCCTGTCTACATCTTAAAAACCTCACCTGCATACATTTCCTGGCAACTTTTCCATTTTGAGTTCCTACACCCACATTTATAGTGGAAGCTGCCAATGTGTACTTGTCAAGCTTCCCCTCAGTGGAGTTACTGCAGAACCACTGCTGAGGGTAATAAGTACAGAGTGGCAAGTTGACAGAGCCAGTTACCATTATAAATATAGATAAAGGAGTTGATAGAGAAAAGGGCTTTTTATAGAGGGACCAGTTTCCAGCTATCATCCGGACAAGATTGATTTAAAGACAACATCTTAACTTCTTGAACAGAACATTACAGGAAGCCAATTCCACCACTTGTGTGGGGTATTTCAACTCCAAGCATATTATCAATATTGCAATGCCATAGCTTATTATCCTTGTGTCTAAAAAGTTTATAAAATCTCATCTAGTAAATGCACCCCATACGCTCCAGCCCAAATAAAAATGCCAAAAGCACAATTTCCTGGAATTAGCTTCATTTTCAAATATGGCAACTGTAAACATTGAAATGGAATAACTTACACTGGATCGTCTTTTCCTAGTAATCTCAAAATTCTTAGCAACTGGATCTGTAGCCAGGGTGCTGGCACGTTGTGGAAGTTGAAATCCACTGCAAGTTTTCCTCCAACCACTTGCTTAAAAATGGTTACAAAGCTCCCAGTTAAATCTTTGTGGCCATCTGGATTTTCCTACAATGCAGGAATGAAACTAATAACTTTCATTTATTCAAAACAACCCTAGTGTCATTCCTTCCTTGCTCAATGGCTAGTCTTTTACTTAGTTTAATTCTATCAGCGATTAACTAGAAAATAATTTTTGAAATTGGTCTCGGGACTTGGAGGAAATCATATGAGGGGCCTCTTTCTAGAATCCTTTCCAGTATAGTAATGGTAGAGAATTCAGCTCAGCACTTACAATTATGAAAGGTCATGCTGTGACAATATTCTTCAACATTTTAATTAATCACTCCACATTCATAATTTCAGTGCGACTTACTGGCGATAGAACGAGGTTTGACAGCATTGCATTTAAGAGGAGAGAGAAGAAAACTGCAGCTACAAATCGCTTGTTCTTCACGTCTTATGGTACCTTAATCAGCAAAAGATAGATGTGAAGAGAGGCCGCCATGACGCCAGGGTCCTTGTCACATAGAGCTTTCTTAAACTTGTCGTGAATGTGTTGGACTTGATTTGGAGCAATAAGGTAAAACTTGTACAGGGCAAGTACTGCCTTTCTTCTTATTATTTCCCTGTAAAGCATTAATATTTTCAGTTTGGATTTACAGAATTATACTGATTTTAAAGCTCACAGTAAAAGCACGCCAACGTTTTCTACTGCAGACGATTTCACAAAAATAACAAACCTCTCAAACTCTGCAAGCTTCCCTAAGGGTTCACTCTCAAACCATAACTGCTTTCCGCGTCCAACCAAGAATTTATCTGTCCATGCAATTTAGAATTATGAAGGAAAAAAAAACTTGTATTTACATGTACAAATTCTCAAAATGGTCACAATTGTTACCTAAAACTAGGCATTATTTTTATGCTGGTATGTCAGCAATAACATTTATTATTGAATAATTTAGTAAAATTAGTCTTTTAAAAAAAAAAAATCAGACTCCAATTCCCCATCTGCAATCTCTGTTTTATCATCCTGCATGTACTCTTAGAACATTACAACACCGTACTGGCCCTTCAGCCCACAATGACGTGCCAACAAAAACTAAACCCTCCATACTTCACAACCCTTTATTTTTCTATCATCCATGTGCCCAAGATTAAATCCATCTAATGTTGCAGCCTCCACCAACGCCCCTGGAAATGCAATCCAGCCACCCACAAAGTAAAAAAAAAACTTACCCCTGCCCTATTTCGAATTTGACATCCAAACTATAATTACCTTGTACTTGTCCAAATTAAATTACATCTGACACTGCTTCTCCAACTTTCCAACTAATCTACGTCCCCTTCTATTCTTTGCAACTTTCTTTACTACTCCATCAATTTTAATGTTATCAGCAAACTTACAAATCAGTCCACCTCCATTCTCATCCAAGTCATTTAAAAATATAACAGACAGCAAAGGTTGTAGCAATGATCCTTGTGGTAATCCACTGGTTACAGGCTTCCAGTCAGAAAAAATACTCAAACCTCACCAAATTTTGCCAACATCGCATGGATCCCACGTGCTCAAACCTTCTGTATCAATCTACCGTGCAGGAATTGGTCAGAAATCTTGCTAAATCCATCAAGTAAGCCATGCTTACTGCCCGATCATCATCAATTTTCTTAGGTATCTTCACAAAAAACTTTAAAGGAAGGCATACAGCATGGTTACAGGCCCTTCCGGCTCAACCACCAAACACACCAATTAATCTACAATCCCCATATGTTTTTGAAGGGTGGGAAGAAACTGGAGCATCTGGAGGAAACCCATGCAGACACAGGGAGAACATACACATCCCTTGCAGACAGTGCCGAATTCAAACCTAGCTCGATGGCACTTTACTAGCGTTACCCTAACCGCTATGCTAACCGTGCGCCAAAGATTGAGACAAGATTACCCTAAACAAAACCAATCAATCCCTGCTCTCCATGTTAAAACAAATTTTTCACCTTACAATTTCTTTCCCCTAATTTCCTCATTACTGATGCAAAGCTCATCAGTCTCTGGTTTCTTTGCTGAACCATACTGTCCTTCTTGAATAAAGACACAACATTAGCTATCCTCCAGTCTTCTCAGACCTCACCCAAGGCTTTTGAAGACGTAAAAATCTAATCTAGTTGAGTCTCAGCAACCTCCGCTCTTCCTTTCAGTAGCATCCTGAGATAGATCCCCTCAGCACTGGGGATTTCTACATAAACTGCATCATAACACGCATTCCAGAATATCACCATACCCCTAACATTCCACCTTCCACATTCTTCTCCCTTGTGAATACTGATGAAAAGTATTTAATATAGGATCTCCCTTGTATCCTCTGGCTCCACATTTCCCTTTTGATCCTACTCTTTCCCTCGCTACATTATTGCTGCTAACAAAAGGCTTTGACGTTCTCTTTAATCCTGCTTGTCAACATTATGATATTTTTTTTAATTCAATTCATCATTTTTCCTACAGAGAGTGGGAATCTTCTCTGTTTCACAGTGAAAATTTTAGTGCATCCAGAAAAATACCCTGATGTATTATATATGCCGACAAGATTCTATCTGTGAAACAAGGGCTTTAAAATTTACATTCAGGGTGCTGCCCACCTTCCATTCTGATCTCTTACTTGGAATGTTGAAGTTTCTCTTCAACCAAAGGAAGCACTGCAGGGATCATATCTGGGGGAAAAAGCTGACTGCCAACAGTCAAAGCCATACAAACCTCGAGGAGGTTGGTGCTCTGTAGATCCTGCAATCAGAAAAATATTGTCCAAAATTAATACAATTGTATTAGAGCCTGAGATTCAAATACAGTAAAGACCCCTAGTATTCGGCACTTATGGAGATTGTCCAGAAATATTGTCCAGAATTAATACAATTGTATCAGAGCCTGAGATTCAGATACAGTAAAGACCCCTAGTATTCGGCACTTATGGCGATTGTCCAGAAATATTGTCCAGAATTAATACAATTGTATTAGAGCCTGAGATTCAGATACAGTAAAGACCCCTAGTATTCGGCACTTATGGAGATTGTCCAGAATTAATACAATTGTATTAGAGCCTGAGATTCAAATGCAGTAAAGACCCCTAGCATTCGGCACTTATGGAGATTGATAGATGCCAGATATAGTGAATTTTCCGGTGTCTTGAGATTGTGTGTTACATGATTGGTGAACTAAAGGAGAAGCGCGCCAATTTTAAACTTCAGTTTTTTTTAATCTATTTATTTTCAGCAAATTTTTCCTGGTTACTTGAATTTCAAATAACAGGGTTTACTCTACAAATTATACATCTTCTCAACTATTTAACTAATTGCAACGTATGTGAAGTGTTTTATTTATCGCTCATCTCTAAGAAGAAAATAAATTTTTCAGGCATGGGTCATTTCCAACATGAAAATTCCCTTTCCAGAGCCCCTTGGCAGCTATTTATCATTTTGGGTATACTTCATGATCTCAGTTGCTCATGGAACCCTTTGGATTCTGGCCATTTTTAACCTTTCATAATATATACTCTAGACTTGGTCCACGGATCCTGACAGTAGGAACACCAGTACGAACCCAGCTTGTGTTTGGGTATAAAAGCAGTCTTGGAAAACCAGGAGCTATGAGCTTAGTAGTCCTCAAAACAGGGGCAGAGTCCAAAGGATTAATCGTATAAAATGATAAAGTATCAAGGGAAAGATGACACCAATAGACACCAATTCTATTTTAGCCTTCAAAATTCACTACCAAACCAATACTTCTGTGGTATTAAGCATTTGAAATAAATTATGTAAAAAAAATGCATGAAATGAAATTTAAAAAAAAAAAAAAAAAAAATCGAAGTCTCACTCCACAACCCAGACTGCAGAGAAACTCCTTCATCAGGCCAACTCCAGAAACAAGTATTTAACTATCATTTATATTAAAAAACATATTGCGGAAAATGTATTAAAGAACGGTCTTGATTATTCTTCCTATCTATTTTTACACCCATACAATCCACTTCTGAAGACTGTTAAAACTTTGCCCTTGCAGTGCTATTAACATGGGGGGGGGGGGGGGGGGGGGGAAGCTTCGCAAGCAGTGCACAAACGTCTCATCGTAGCAACTGTTGTCAGTCCAAATGAGAAGGGAGGGGCTGTGGAGGGGGTGCAGGGGGGAACTAAAATTACAAATGAGAAGAGCGTTAAACCAGATCTTGGCAGGATATGGATGAATCAAAATGTCACTTGGGTAACATGAAAGAGAAACAACAGCAAGAATTGTTGAAAAATAAAGCATTCATTGCACTGACTTATAAAGTGCACTATTCATTCCTGCATGAATATTCTAAACCTAAAATAAACCAGCGTTAAATGTCGATAAATAGATTTATAACATTTCAAACTACCTTTCCTCTAACATGTACATCAACTTGAAAAATAACATACTTTCACTGATAAATAATTCATTCTGCACGCAAGTAATTTATCTGAAATCACTTTTGTAAAAGTATCTCACATATAATCTATTCAATAATTATTCAAAATACACTTAGGAAATGAAAGTTAAGAACCATACTTAAAGTTTCCCAATTAACTCATTGGCTGTTGTTGGTCATTACTGAGGCTGCTATTCTTTCTTCATGAAGCCATCAGCTGATCTGCCTGCTGAAACCTTCCTGAATGCTTTTACCTTGAGAGCATCGAGTCCACGCTGCTGAAGATCCAGCTGCGCTGGGTGGGTCACGTCTCTAGAATGGAGGGCCATCGCCTTCCCAAGATCATGTTATGTGGCGAGCTCTCCACTGGCCACCGTGTCAGAGGTGCACCAAAGAAGAGGTACAAGGACTGCCTAAAGAAATCTCTTGGTGCCTGCCACATTGACCACCGCCAGTGGGCTGATATCGCCTCAAACCGTGCATCTTGGCGCCTCACAGTTTGGCGGGCAGCAACCTCCTTTGAAGAAGACCGCAGAGCCCACCTCACTGACAAAAGGCAAAGGAGGAAAAACCCAACACCCAACCCCAACCAACCAATTTTCCGCTGCAACCGTGTCTGCCTGTCCCGCATCGGACTTGTCAGCCACAAACGAGCCTGCAGCTGACGTGGACATTTACCCCCTCCATAAATCTTCGTCCGCGAAGCCAAGCCAAAGATTCCAATGCACTCCTGAGCAGTCTCCCTTCCTCGAACCTCACACGCTTGAGGTCATCCAAATAATTGCTACCTCACTCACACACCGATTCAACCAACTCTTCTTCTAAGGCCATCTCTGGTGATCGAGGACAACTTTCTTCCACTCCCATCCTCTGCGTCCTGACGTGACTGAGGAGGACAAGGAGGGATCTGAAGACTCCACCACAGATGGGGTACTCATTCCACTTCAAAAGAATGAACTCGTCAGTCATATCATAGCTCAAATGCACCTTCTCAGGTTTAAATGTTCACAGAGCTAAGCATTCCTGTGGTTTGGTGGGATTTTAAACTCTCTCAAGAAGCTTTTGAGAATGATTTTGAATCTTTTCCTCCAGCCACCTGATAACCCCTTTGCTTTGAACCAACTTGGAACTGAGTGTTATTTGAATCTACCTTTTGGCATTTGAAACATGTAATTTGCATCTCAAAGTTAGCTGGAGATTTTTACAAATAGGGTCTCCTATAAACAATTAGAAATTAATGAGGCTTTTAAATAATTTTATGTTAAATTGGAATCACACAAAGATGTTAATAAATTAGATGACTATTTGTCACAATTAGCCTTGCCAAATTTAGACTTGACTGAGCAGAATGCATTAAATGCACCCTTTACACAATTGGAAATAAAGGAGGCATTGAACTTATTACATGTTAATAGATCCCCTGACAAAGATGGATTTCCACCAGAATTTTACAAAGAATTTAAAGACCTGTTAATGACTCTCTTTATAGAGGTATTGAATCAAGCAGTGGGATCCCATACTTTGCCGGAATCTTTTTCAACAGCAATAATAACTGTGATGGGAACCCATTGAAACTGTCATCATATAGACCAATCTCTTTGTTAAATGCTCATTATAAAATATTATCTAAGGCTTTTCAAATAGATTGACTAAATTTTTGTCTAAATTGATAAATAAGGACCAAACAGGATTTATGAAGAAAAGACAATCAGTAGACAAGGTAACAAGACTCCTTAGCTTAATTCATTTGTGACAGTTGCTTTGGATGCAGAAAAGGCCTTTGATTGATTGGATTGGGACTTTTTATTTAAAGTACTGGAGAAATTTGGACTAGGTTAAATTTTATAAATTAAATTTGAGCTCTTCACTGTCTCCCAGCCTAATTCACATTTCAGATTTATTGTCACAGTACATACATGATATCACATACAACCCTGAGATCCTTTTTTTCTGCAGGTGAGACAGAATTACCACTTACTGGTAGTGCAAAAAAAACTGCACTCAATGTATACATGTTAAACAAATAAAAAATGTAAACAAATTGACGGTGCAATACAGAAAAAAATCAATAAAGTGCAAAAGTAAGAGTCCTTAATTGAGTCCCTGCTGGAGTTTGTTCTTGAAGTTGAATGGTGGAGGGGTAGCAGCTGTTCCTGAATCTGGTGGCGCGAGTCTTGTGGCACCTATACCCCTTTCCTGATGGTAGCAGTGAAAACAGAGCGTGTGCTAGGTGGCGTGGATCCTTGATTGCTGCTACTCTCCAATGGCAGCATCCCCTGTAGATGTGCTTGTTGGTGGGGAGGGTTTCGCCTGTGATATCCTGGGCTGCGTCCACTACCTTTTGCAGAGCTTTCTGCTCAAGGGTACTGGTGTCCTCGTACCAGACTGTGATGCAGTCAGTCAACTCACTTTCATCGCATATCTGCAGAAATTTGCCAGGATTTCTGATATCATGCTGAACCGCCACAAACTCTTAAGCAAGTTGGTTCCATCTGCCTGCAATCCTTCATCCTCTGGTCCACCCGTCTCCCACTGACTACTCCCTCCCTCGTACATTGCCCATCATTTCTCTTAGTCCTGAAGCAGGGTTTCAGCCCAAAATGTTGACTGTCCATTTTTCTCCATGGATGCCGCCTGGCCTGCTGTGCTTTTTGCTTTGTCTAAGAACTACAGCTTGGGGGGGTGAAATTAGGGCAAATTTAGTTCTGAAATGGTGCCAGTAAAGGTAGTTCCATTTTCTCTGCAGACTAGCTTCACTCCAGTGAACAGCTTGTTGGAATAATGAAATAATATGGTGAACAATACTGAGAAAAGTGCTGGGGTGATGATGTCATAACATTGTTTGACACCACTTTACAATGAAAATGAGTCTGTCGTGGACCCAGTAGTTCAAGAATGCAGCTTGCACACCATCTGAAAACAGCTGCAAAGCAGATTGATTTCTGTACGCAACTGAAAGAGTTAAGGACAATGCAATATTTAAAATGCTTTGTGTATTGGTTGATGATGTTCTTAGCATTTTCCTTGGAGATGACTCATTTGAAAGTCACATTTCAGGTGGATGGAACCTAGACTGATTTAGAGAGGGATCAATTGTATAACAGTGAATTCATAATATTTACATAGATCTACAAATCTTTCTCAACTCAAGCTTTCAAAAATAATTACATGCCTGAAATTTGATATCCAATTCCAGACTTAGAACAAACATGCTCCAACTCAAAAGTATAACACTTTGACCAGTCACCAAAGAATCTATATTTGCAATGGTCTAAAGGGAGCTAGCAATATTTTTTTTAATTTAAAAACTGCAGATAATGGAAATCTAAAATAAAAACAAATATGCTAGAAATACTCAGCAAATCAAGGTCTTTGGACTGACAACTGAAGTATTAACTGTTTTTCTTCCCATTGACACATCTGACTTGAAAGATCTTCAATCTTCTCACACATACAACCTGACCTGAGCTTTTCCAGCATTTTATGTTTTTAAGGAGGAATTTAAATTTGACCGCTCTTGGAGGGGGCACATTCATGGATGCGTTAATGCATCCGCACATTTTTATTTGCCCATCTTCGGTGAGAATGAACCCCAATCCCAAAACTTACTCTACTAGGTCATCTCGTTGGTATCCAGACTAAGTAAATAAAGCTATGGTTGAGGCACTCCATAGCCCAGATGTTCACATGCATGGCAAGAGTGAGATGCAACAAAATGGGGAAATTGGAATGGAAAATCTGAAGGAAAGGCTTGGAACATGAAGAAGAGAAGTGACAGTCCTGTTAATGGTCTGCATTTCAGCTTGAATTTTTGTCCTACAAATGAGTATATGATACAAAACGTACACTCTAGGAAGTCACAAGACATCACAAGTTCAATCTTACACTATAACTTCAAGTTTATTATAATCTAATTACACAAGTACAACCTGACAAAACAGCATTCTCTGGTCCTTAGTGCAAAACATGCAGACACACAACCAGATACAACACACATACAGACAAACAACACATATGCAAGACAAGCATTTATATATACCAATAAATAAATATTGTTTCGTGAATACGAGAGTCTCAGATGGTTAGTGCAAGCAGTTCCTTTGGTCGTTCAGCATTCTCACTGCCTGTGGGAAGAAGCTGGGTTTTTTTCAGCCTAGTGGTGCTGGCTCTAATATTCTTTCCCGTCAGGAACAGCTAAGAGATGTTGTGTTCAGGGTGGTTGGGGTCCTCAGTGAATTTTACGAACTTTGAAGAAGTAATGTCAGAGGCAGTTGTGGAGAGTCACCCAAACATGAGAATTGAGCCACAATTGAACTAACCTTAGAAATGGCAGAGTGCAATTTACTGACGATGATTTTGGATTTTCAATTAAAAGAATGTTATAAAAAGAGGAAAGACCAATAGGGTTATGTGCAACAAAACAGAATATGTTCACTCTACACGGCCCTGCAGTATGAAAGTTGCTAATTCATCTTTCTCTTGAAGGTAGTGTTGCGGAAGAACTAATTGGCACAAACAGTGTGGGTATGTCTCACATAACAACTTCCACGAGTTCACAGATTAAGAGTCAGGTTTAATTAATTCTATTACTTCTTACCTTCAGGACAGTGTTCACAAGAAGTAGTAGCAGCTCATGGCTCTCATTGAGAAAGAGAGAAACAGCCAAGTAACCTATTGACGAATAAAAAAGTAAACCACATCAGTATAATTTGCTCCCAAATACACACTGCAGAATTTTAGAATGACCATGCAGGTATCTTGCCAAAATCCTACTTTTTTGGCAAAGTTAATCGACAGCCACATTCAGCCACATCCTGGCTAACAACCTGGCACAATTGCGTCCTATCTAGTCACACGAGCTGAAGATCTGAGTACACGGCCTAGATCAGCCATTGTCATCCTTTATTTTGGCTATGGCCCCCATAGGTCTCTGCTCAAAATTATAGGCCTTCACTGTCTGGTATGGATGTGCCAAGGCACAGAGAATTGTGAACTCAGCCAGCGCCATCACGGGCATCAGTCTTCACTCCATTGAGGACATCGACATGGTAACTTTAAGAAAGCAGCTTCTATCATCAAGGACCCTTACTACATCAGCCATGCCCTCCTCTCACTGTCACCTTCAGGAAGGACGTACAGGAGCTTGAAGACAAACACCCAACGGGACAAAAACAGCTTCTTCCTCTCCGCCATCAGACTTCCTCTTTCGCATTAATTTATTATTTTTTTTAAATGCAGTTTATAGCAATATTTGCATCTGGAAAAACTGCTGCAGAACCACAAATTTCATCACATAATCATGTCAATAAATTCTGATTCCATGAAGAAGTTTTGGTTTCTTCCACACCGTCTACAAAAAATAGTTATGCAACTTTTACCCAAATGTGCTATGGCCCCCAGGAGGGCCAAAAGGCCCTCGCTGTTGGCGACTCAAGGCGAGGTACATACGTGGGATGCAGGCTGCTGCCGACTGCGGTCAAAGGACACGCATCAATCTGCAGACTGTCTGAAAGGTTACCAGGTATTGGAACTGGGAATGCAAGAGGGTGATGGCGGCATCCTGATCATGTCAGACATGTGCATCTGGAGCTTGGGTTGCTGAAGGCTGTGGGAGAGCCGGAGGAAAAGCCATGGATACTCTAACTCTGGGGGGACTCTTGCTTCTCTTTCTTTGGCTTTAAGGGGCACTGGGCAATTTTTGTTGATAGTGACTCATTTAGTCTAACGTAAGGCAAAGAAATTTCATGTAGTATCACACTTTGTTTTATTACATGACAATAAAAGAATCTTGAACAAAACTTGTGGTCAATTTTAGAATATTTACCAAGAAATAGATTAGCAGCAAATAACCAGTAAAAGGAATTGCAAATACTCTAAAGTTCAGTATTACCCAAAAACTCCTGGACCACAGATTAGAATTTACATTTAAAATGCAGCATATTTAATAAATGTTTTTAAAAAAACAGAACATACCCACTCTTTTTTCCATCAGACTACCCTGCTGAGCCAACTTGATAGCGTGAATATATCCAAAGGAGGCTTCATACCCCAGCATTTCACAGTAGATCAGACGCACCAAACACTCCCGCATTTGCTTCTGTAACAGCAAGACAACAAAGCTTTAAAGAATAACTGGCTCAAACCAATAACTACGGTACTTGAAAGTTCCATCATTGGTTCAATCCTGTAGTTACTGGCTTTAGCCCGTTTCT
The DNA here is from genome assembly GCF_036971445.1 of Narcine bancroftii. Classification (NCBI taxonomy): domain Eukaryota; kingdom Metazoa; phylum Chordata; class Chondrichthyes; order Torpediniformes; family Narcinidae; genus Narcine; species Narcine bancroftii. The sequence continues at coordinate 58,870,750 of NC_091482.1, read as the reverse complement.
CAATTTAAAAACTAATCGGTAAATATAATGGTTTGGAATAGTCCTCCTCAAGCCTCATTCTTTCAGACTGCTGCCTGATACCACATGGACCAGAGGTGGTTTAGTCCCACGCAACTGGTCAAAGGCAAGGTGAGCTCCCGTGAATCAATTGTTCACGTGTGCTCGGAGAGGAGAAAGCTGCCACCAAAAAACTCTGCCTGAAGAATCATCCAGGATGCAAACAACTCAATTAACTTTGCACAGATCAAAAGCACCATCAACAACACTCAGTCACGGGGACAAGAGAGGAGTCGAGCATCTAAAGTGCCACCATAAAACGTGTGCACAATTAAATCACCAAGCAACAATTACAAAACTTTAATGGAAAGAAATTCAGAGTTCTTACCGGTGATGTGGTAGGGGCAGAGACCTGTTCTTTTAATGCAGCCAATTCCTTCTTTATCAGTTTCTCCTCATCCTGAAACCAAAGTACTAAAAATTTAGGAAATGGCAATTCTGACTTGTGTACAACTTCCCACAGGCAGTGAGAATGTGAACGACCAAAGGAACGGCTCACACTAACCATCAGAGACTCTCATTCATGAAACAATGTTTATTTGTAGATAAAAATTATTTTTTGATCTGCATATGTATTTTTTTGATTGTATTGGCGTTATATCTGGTTGTGTAACTGCGTGTTTTGTACTGAGGACTTGAGAACGCCGTTTTGTCGGGTTGTACTCGGTGCAATTGGAGGACAATAAACTTGACTTAGCTTGAACTTGGAAAAGATACTGAAGTAGAGCACTGTTGAATGAATAATCTGAACACTAAGCCAGAAATCCTCAAATCATTCAAATTACCTCAAGTGGCATGGTGGGCAGAAATAAATCCAGAATATTAAACTAGCCTGACATCAGGACACATTGAAAAAAATCAATGTCGGACAAAGGTTGAAAAAGTATTCCTTGTGCAAATAATAACCAATATTTGAAACAAACATCAGATCTCAGCACCTCAAGAACAACAGGCTAAATGTCCTCCTTGAGTTGCAAACACCTGACTTGTGGACACCCCGTAGATACGGAGAGGCGTTTGGGAAATCACCAGGTAAATTTGCCAGCTCATGTGGAGCCGCAGGCATCTTTGGACCATTTCCACACACCTTTCACTCCACCACCTCATCCCAGAGATCAAGGCGAGCAGAGCTGGGAGAGGGCAGAGCCATTCGCTCACTGAGCCAGACAGAAATGCAGTAGCCACTCTTCCTGCTTCTGCTCACTCTCCTCTCACTGTGGTTCTTGTGACCCACTTCCACACACTGGCTTTTGTCCATTTCCAACACACAAACAGTTCAGGTTATGAATGACTGCTAAAACAACTCTCTGTGACTCTATTATTTAATATTTATTTATGGACAGAATGGTTGGCGAAGCGGTTAGTGCACCGCCTTTATAGCACCAGCAATCAGGACCACGGCTGGGTTCAAATCACACACTGTAAGGAGTTCTCCCCATAACATGTGTGTTTTCTCTGGGAGCTCTGGTTTCCACCCAGGGGGTGCGGGGGGGTTCCAAATTGGGCAGAACAAACTCATAAGGGCCGAATTGACCTGTAACAGCGCTGTATAGTACTGTGTATATGTATTGTTTATCTGTATGCATGTTGTCTGTATGTGCATTTTGCACCATTCTGCGCCAGGGACCGGAGAACGCCATTTCGCTAGGTTGGATAGTAAATAAACTTGAATTTGAACTTGAACAGTTGTCAAGAATGGAACCACCTTACCTTGGGGCTTAGAACATAGAATAGGAAAGGCCCTTCATCCCATGTGTCCGTGCCAAACGTGATGTCCCAGTCAATCCAACACTGCTGCTTGCACATGTTAGATATCCCTCTATCTCCATCATATACGTGCATCTATCTAGAAGCCTCTTAAATCGTACTATTGCATCCGCTTCCTGGCAAGCTGTAGCAGGTTCCCAGCACACTCTGTGTAAAAATGATTTGCCCCAAAGGAGGGGAGGAGGGGAAGGGGGGAGGGGGAGGGGGGAGGGGGGAGGGAGGGGGAGGGGAGGGGAGGGGAGGGGGGAGGGGGGAGGGGAGGGGGAGGGGAGGGGGGAGGGGAGGGGAGGGGGGAGGGGAGGGGGGAGGGGAGGGGAGGGGGGGAGGGGAAGGGGGGGAGGGGAAGGGGGAGGGGGAGGGGGGAGGGGGGAGGGGGGAGGGGGGAGGGGGAGGGGGGAGGGGGAGGGGGGGAGGGGGAGGGGGAGGGGGGAGGGGGGGGGGGGGGGGGAGGGGGGAGGGGGGGAGGGGGGGGGGGGGGGGAGGGGAGGGGGGGAGGAGGGGGGGAGGGGAGGGGGGAGGGGAGGGGAGGGGGGGAGGGGAGGGGAGGGAGGGGGGAGGGGAGGGGGGAGGGGGGAGGGGAGGGGGGAGGGGAGGGGGGAGGGGAGGGGGGAGGGGAGGGGGGAGGGGAGGGGGGAGGGGAGGGGGGAGGGGGGGTAGGAGGGGAGGGGGGTAGGAGGGGAGGGGGGTAGGAGGGGAGGGGGGTAGGAGGGGAGGGGGAGGGGGGTAGGAGGGGAGGGGGAGGGGGGGTAGGAGGGGGGTAGGAGGGGAGGGGAGGGGGACCTGTCCGTTCCGGCCCAGGCTCCCATCACCCACCTGCCGGGACGCCAGGTCGTTGAGGCCGCGGATGAAGGCCCCGAGCTTGGCCGTGGCCGAGAGTTTGGAGCCGGGCTCCAGCGACAAGAGGCCCGGCAGCGCCGACAGCGTCTTCTCCACGACGTCGCTCATCTCTCCGACACAAGCCGTCCCTCTCCCCACGGCGACCCCTCAGCTCTGGGTTACGCCATCTTGGTGACGCCGCATCCGGGTTGAATGGAAAACTTTATTGACCCTAAACGTTGACAGCGGCACTCGGGAGACGGGTCTCCACCAGGGGGCGCCTGAACCCAGTCTCCGACAGGGGGCGCATGGACCCAGTCTCCGACAGGGGGCGCATGGACCCAGTCTCCGACAGGAGGCGCATAGACCCAGTCTCCGTCAGGGGGCGCACGGACCCAGTCTCCGACAGGTGGCGCTTAGACCCAGTCTCCGTCAGGGGGCGCACGGACCCAGGCTCCGACAGGTGGCGCTTAGACCCAGTCTCCGTCAGGGGGCGCACGGACCCAGTCTCCGACAGGTGGCGCTTAGACCCAGTCTCCGTCAGGGGGCGCACGGACCCAGGCTCCACTGGGGGATATCAAATATTGGCTGGATGTGCTTGGTAAAGCAAGTTACAAGGTTACCTAATACTCTGAACTAAGCACAAATTTATTGTCGCAGTTCATGCATTACATCACATACAACCTTTTTCCTGTGGGCGAGGCAGAATTACCACTTATGTCCAAAAAAAATTTGTACACAATGTACACATGTAAACAAATAAAGAAATGCAAACAAACTGACTGTGCAACACAGAGAGGGAAAAAAACAATAACGTGCAAAAGTAAGAATCCTTAAATGAGTGCCTCATTGGATTTGTTGTTGAGGAGTCTGATAGTCGTCAACTTTATTTATCATTCATATCATGTTCACACAGTGTAATGGTTTGGATTGTATATAGTGATTGGCCGGTAAAGGCACGGGCTGGCCTGCCCGCTGATGACACTCTCCCCTGGTCTCCTCCCCTGTTGCCAAGGCCACAAAGGTTGAGCCACCTCTCCCTTCCCTGCACTTCCCTAGCTTGGATCTGGGCCAGCTCAAGTCTTATGTACAATAAAGCCTATCGTTCCCCTCAGTCTTTATCCTTGTGATTATTGGGGCAACTGGTAGTGCCCAACACACGGTAAAGATGAAACAGTGTTTCTCCAGCACCACGGATCATATTTACAGAGATGAAAGTTAGCAAAGCAGTTAACACATTAAAATGCTAAGGGTCTAAGAAGGATGCACTGAAAGTCCACCTTACATCTGTACTGAGAGTTCAGGAGACTGATGCCTTGGGAGGATAAAGCTGTTTCCCACTCAGAGCATAAGGGCCGGAGTGCTATGGTACCTCCTTCCTGATGGCAGAAGGGGAACAGTTTACATGTGGGATGTGTGGAGTCTTTCGCAATATTTATTGTGGAGGGGTAGCAGCTGCAGGGATAGCAGCTGTTCCTGAACCTTGTGTAGTGAGTCTTGTAGCACCTATACCTCTTTCCTGATGGTAGCAGCAAGAACAGAGCGTGTGCTGGGTGATGTGGATCCATGATGATTGCTGCTGCTTTGACAGCAGCATTCCCTGTACTGTAGATGCTTTTTAAAATATTTTATTTTAATTTTTCCAAGACTCATATAGAACATTATTACTTACATCATATAAATAATATTTTAAAATTATAGGAACTCATATGATTCCCTAAATCTCACCCCCCCCCCCCCCCCCCCCCGCTAACAAAATAAAAACAACTGCTCCCTGTAGATGTTCTCGATGGTGGGGAGGGTTTTACCTGTGACGTCCTGGGCTGTGTCCATTACCTTTAGCAGGGCTTTATGCTCAAGGGGCATTGGGGTCTCCATACCAGACCATGATGCTGCCAGTCAGCACATTTTCCACCACACCTCTGTAGAAATGTGAGGACAAAGCGATACCAGAGCAATAGACGAATGTGCTGGGGACACCCAGCATTGAATGAGCTGTTATTTGATGAAAGTGGCAGATTAAGAATGTGGTCTAAAAAAGCTGTTAGGATGTTGGAATTTATCAATGGAAATGCAGAGCACGAGAACAAAGTTGTGAGGAATCTTTATGAAACATTAATTCAGCCACATGTGTATTATGGTGTCCAGGTTTGACTGCCTTACATCAGGAATGACATGTAGATGTTAGAAGTGTGGCAGAAAAGATTTACTAAAATAATCATGAATTACTTTACTTCTAAAACTGCAGATGCTGGAAATCCAAAATTCCAATATTTGGACAAGGGAACCTGATCAAAATGGGTGAAATCACTCCAGCGGTCAGGCCACATCTGGTGAAAGAGAAACAGAGCTACTGTTTCAGCTCAAAGACCCTTCTGATCTTTCTGTTTTGAATTTACAAAACTGATTTGACAAACGTTGGATTTTAGTTATATGGGTGGACTGGAAATTATGAGATTATTCTCTTGGAAGTTAAACATTATCTTCCAGGCACTGACCTCATTTCCTCAAGAGATCTTCTCTCTACACCCTTTCAGACTCCTGGTCCCTCAAATCCACTCGATCCATAAGCAGGACTAACTGAGCAGCTCCATTGTTTCGACCTGATCCAGTCAACTTGTTGCTTCCTATCCTTTTCCATCCATTGTCCCCGAATCTAGTCCCTTCCCAATTGCATTGGAGGCAGTTCTCCGCCACTTGGTCTGTTTCCAAATCCCTCACCTTTACCAGTGGTGGGCACTGCCTCGATACTTCCACATCACACCAGATTGTTCTGAGAGTTATTTTGGGGGCATATAGGGAACAGTTTTTCTTTCAGTCTCACACACTCTCTTTCCTCAACTATTTTTTGCAGTACATTATTAATGCTGCCTCCTGCACTCACACAGAACCTGAAAAGGTCAGGACTTTTCCTGTTAATCATCTTCCAATGGCCCATCTCAGCCAGTTTCTTTCTGGATCTCACTGTCTCAGGGGATAGGTTAGAGATCCATTCCAAATCCACAGATTCCCACCACTGCCTCAATAATACTTCCTCCCAGCACTGTCACCTGTAAGAACGTCACTCCTTTCTTGCAGTTCCTGAAACCTCACTTTATCTACTTTGGTGATAGGATGCTGGACAAGGGAACCTGATCAAAAGAACACGAGAAAATAGCAGGCCCCTCCCCCACTCAACCCGTCAAGCCTGGCCTGCCATTCGGTGGAACCACAGGTGATCTGCACCAGGCCTGAACTCCTGAACCAGTTCGCCATAGTCCTTAGATTCCTGGAATTCTTCTCCTCTTTAACTCCGTGATCTCGTCTTCATAGTCCTCCAGAGTAGTGCCTACACACCTCAAATTTAAATGACTACCTCCTTACCCAATAACTATATTGCCTTATTGAAGACTCATCCACTATTAGAAACAACCCAATGTTTATCTTGAACTGCTCCCCTTATAGAATCTGAAATTTTTTTTTACTAAAATTTCCCCTCATTCTGAGATACTTTCCTTTTCCCTTATCTGGGGCATCCATTCTATCAGGATGTCAGGGTCCCCGACCAGATCCTTTTAATGTCTTACATCTCTGCTCTTGTCCCATGCCTGTCACCACCCTATTCTCCTGTACTCAGCACCTCTACTTCCTCAGGGGTTTGCAGTATCTCCATGCAAGCATCCATGGAGGGGAATAGACAGTCAATGTTTTGGGCTGAAACCCTGTTTCAGGACTGAGAAGAATGATGGGCAATATGAGAGAGAGGGAGTGGTCAGCGGGAGATGGGTACACCAGGACAAGTGAAAGATTACCGTCAGATGGAGCCATTTTCCTCAGGAGTTTGCAGCGGTTTGGTATGACATCGGAAATCCTGGCAAATTTCTACAGATGTGTGGTGGTAAGTGTGTTGACTGGCTGCACCGTGGTCGGGAATGGGGGGGGGGGGTGCCATTGTCCCTGAGCACAAAGCACTGCAAAAAGTCATGGCCATAACCTAGGACATCACAGGCAAAACCCTCCTCACCACTGAGAACATCTACATAGAATGCTGCTACCATCAGGAAAGAGGTATGGATGCCACAAGGCTCACCCCATCAGGTTCAGGACCAGCCGCAGCCCCTCCACCCATCAGACTCCTCAGCAATAGCACCAATCGGGGACTCATTTAAGGACTCTTACTTTTGCACTATTGATTGTTTTTCCTCTCCTTATTACACAGTCAGTTCTTTAATTGTGTACATTATGTACAGGGGTTTTTTTTTGCACTACCAATATGTGGTAATTCTGCCTCACCTTCAGGGAAAAAGAATCTCAGGGTTGGATGTGATGACATGTATGTTTTCTGACAATCTGTATTCATCTTCAGCCCCTTCGTCAGCTCATCCTCCATAATTCCCACCACCCCATACATCCATTTCCCAGCCTCTTTCTTCATTCTGAAGAGACCCTCCTCTTCATAAGCCCTGGTCCACTCCTTCAAAGCTGATAAAGATCCTCAATCCAAACCATTCCCTCTCCCGCAGTCGTCGCCTGGTCATGAGGTGCTGTCAGTGTTTTCTGGGGCTATTTCAGATTTACAGCAGGATTTTATCCACCTTCGAGCTCTGTGTAAAAGAAAATCGAAGACGGGCATCCAAACTCACTCTCTCCGATCCGCCAAGAGGGGTACTGTGCAGCACTCCGCGACCCATCTAAAATGGTACACCTGTCTTGCCAGGTCAAAATGGGAAGGGCTGATGATGAAGAAGATGGCATCTTCAGCCCCCGGTGAACGTGCGGGAAATTCAAGTATATTTTATGGCACAGTTAATGCCAACGTTGATGCCATAAATGTCTCGCCTCCTTTGCTTCGGGAAGGCAGTTTTCTCATGGAGCCGGCTTTTTTGTACTCAGTGTGAACAGGTAAGCTGGCTTCTCAACATGGCCCATGTCTACGGAGATACTTTGCAGTCTAAAAAAGGCCTACTATTAACATCTCACACTCTCACTTAAAACAAGAAATATGTTTAACTGGGGCAAAATGAATACATTATATTCTCCACGGTGGGTTTCCAATGAACCCCAGAATGATCAACGTTACATAGAACAGGAGCAGGCCCTTCCATCTGGGCCAAATTAAATTAAACCTATTGTGTTACAGGTACCTTTGTATGAAAGAACAGGACTTCTGGAGAATCTCTTTTTATTCATTTACCTTTTCGTTCTCGGATCACAGCTGGTTGATCTGATCTGCGGACCTCTGGGCATTAATCAGCGTCTGTTGTTAAATATATTGACCGACCGATGATCAAGAGTGTGCCATCAAGAAAGTGTTTCCTAATCTGATTTATTACGCGCGGCATCTTTTGTTGAGTGTCTTTGCAACAAATGAGTGTTGAAGCGCAGGAAATATCAGGCCGGGGTAATGAAATGGAAATCTCTGATCTCTTTCTTTGGGTTTTTTTGTGTGTGTGTGGCGTGACGCAGGTTCGGAGAGGGCTGACGCACAGGCTTTGATTTGCATGGAGTCCACCTCCTGAGAGCTGCCAAGGAGATCAAGCCCGGGCGCCCAGTCCCACCCACCGGCGGAGCACGCCACGTCTTACTCCGTGATTCCTCTGCGCTGTCCACGGTGCTGAATCGGACTCCACGTCCGTCTGCAGCCACGAACCACCAAGCTCCTCTTGCCAAGGGACGTCAGCGCCCTTCTGCCTCTACCGCGATGCCTTCCAAATATACTGTCTGTCTCCTCTCCTTGCAGATCATTGCATTGGCGTTACAGCAGATCAATGCGTTCCCGACACCCGGAGATCCGCAAGGTAAGCCCGTTCACAGATGCAGTAGGACATCGCATTTGTGAAGCGATGGATCAGATCAAATCAAAACTGGTCCGTGTGAAGATTTCTTCTTCGGCTGTTTTAACCACCCTAGTAAACTCGCCGCCTTCTCATGTTGAGACAATCCTTTTGTGTGTCAGAGACATGTTGGTGGAAAGATGCTGAACAACACCAGGGCAGTGGTTCTCAACCCTTTCTCCCCACTCACAGACCGCTTTAAGTCATCCCATAGGAAGCTCTGTAGTTGGTAAGAGATGACTTAAAGTGGTCTGTGAGTGGGGAGAAAGGGTTGAGAACCACTGCAGGCTGCTCGCTATTGTTTTGTTCCCTTCCAGACCTGATTTCGGAGTTGCCAAAAAAAAAGACACTGATTTCGGGTGAAACTGGAAGAGTTTTTACCAGTTGGTATATATGTCCAGAGTCGATTTTCCGAACGGTTCCCGGAATCACAGACATATATTAAAACCCCGACTGGTATAATTGCGATTTATCCGCATTAGGAATGTTCCACTCGTCGAGCAAATTGAGGATTTAACAGGGCTTCATATTCACAATGAATGGCTGTCGGTTCGCGGCGGATTGAGGCCAATGGCTGTGGGATAAGTCTCTGACATTTTAATCTTCAACTCATTTTAAAATCGCTGAAGCGCCACCAGACAAGTGAATGAATAATCAGTGGAATTTGCAATAGACTAAAAGGGAACCGTGACCCAAAGCCAATCTGGGACTTGAGAACAATTTCTAGTTGCCAAACCTATGGCAAGGACAGGTTTACATGCAGTAAAGTTTCAATTTAGCAGCCAGCCTTTGGTTTACATTTATGGGCAAACGTCAAGAAAAATCTTTCGAGTCCGTGGCATCCTGTTTTGCACGTATTCTGTTCACGTTCTCCATTCATTTCAGACAAACCTGAATCTAATCGGGGATTGTCGGCCGAAACCCCGTTGGAAGAACAGGTAAATGATGCATTACTGCTTCACACGAGGTTTGATTGGTCGGTTCATACCTGCATTTATTAACCAGAGCACGAGTCCGGGGTCTGCCTGCACTATTGTAAATGTAACCTCCCTTTTTCTTTTGCACACTTCGTATACCGTAATTGAAGTAAAGATACAATGCTGGGGAAACTCAGCTAAAGATACATAACCAACGTTTTTGCCTGCGTACATTTATGAAGGGTTCCAGCCCAAAGCGTTATCTTTGCTACATAAAGTACACTTGACCTGCTGAGTTTCCCCAGCATTTTGTTTTATTTTAATTTAACATATAGTTTGTTAATGTCAGAGACTTTCTGTACATTGTATTTATATGTATGGCAATAAACTATCATAATCATTTATGGAGTACTTCGATAGAGTTTTACACACCTTCATCTGTTTATTAATGATACTGGTCCCTTTTCAAGATCAATGTTAAAAAAATTCACACTTAAAATAAGTTCACACTTATCTGTTGGTACGTACAACCTGACAACACAGCATGTCTCTGGCCCACGGTACACAAACCTACACACAATATGCAGCATATAATAATCGCATATAGATATAAAGATACATTTTATTCTTCAATCGATGGGCCAATATTTTCGACCAAATCTTCGAAGTGAAGTAATATAAGAAGCACGTTCAAGTGGATCCTTCCCCTTTTTCAGAATAAGAGTAAATCAAGCTTCATTAAAGGATGATGGAAGATTCCCTTGCTTACGTGAGTCATTAAGTACGGAATTAGTAGGGCCATGAGCAATTTGGAAAAAAAGATTTATAACATTCCATGGGGTACCCATCAGGCCCTGGAGATTTACCAGATTATAAGGAAGAAATTGCAAAATGTATTTAATCTTGAGAAATGGGTCCCTCCAGGCTTGTACATTATACTGAGGAAGTGTAGGCAAATTAAGGTGGTCCAGAAAAATCCAACATTAAAGTACTCTCATTATTAGATTTAGAAGTGTACAATCTGGTGTAGAATTCTCTAAATGTACCATTTACTTTAGAATGGTCGGTAGTATATGTACCATCTTCCATCTGAATCTCATTAATTTGTCTCTTAGCACCTATTCCTGTCAATTAGCTAGCCAATAAGTTACCAGATAACTTTTAAAATAAATATAAATATATATTTGTTTTTAAAAATATATATTTATATTTATATATATATATATATATATATATATATATTTCGATATATGTATTATTTTTAATATTATATATGTCTAAACAAGTTGAATAAAGACCTTTGGAGATATTTATTGTTGGATACATTATCAGTTCCTCTGTTGGGAAATCTCTTGATTTTTGGGGGCAGGTGAACCCCCTCCATCACCTTTTAAATGTTTCCTTCCTCTCCCTCTAGATAGCGGAGGCTGGGCAAGTCAGTCAGCCAGCATCTACAGGTGAACAATATTTTTTTTTAAGATTACTTGTGCATCGCGCAGCAGAAATTCCTTCTCCCCTTCGAGTTACTTTTCCTGTTTGCCCATCACGTTGATTTCATATCCTTGCAGAAGACCAAGTCCAGCTGCAGAATGATTCGTTTGCAGATGACTTCGTGCTGCTGATGTCATTGGCAGAGAAAGAAAGAGAGAAGGAAGGTTCCATCACCAAAAATGCTCCGAGTGATGCCTCTCCTCCCTCTGTCAATGCAGATTCCACCAAAAGCAGGAGACGGGCAGAGGATTATGATGATTCCACAAAAAGTGCAATGGATTACAAAGATGAAGGTCTCGTCCTAATACTGTACTTTCATTTCCCAAGAATAACATGCTATCTTCTCACATAGATTTACTTGGTCTATATATCCTTACTGTTTATACACTTCTGATTATATTGGACAATTATTTTGCTTCATGAAAGAAAATGGGGGATTATGATAGATGACTTCAAGCTGAACACAAAGATAATTTCAACTTTCGTGTATCACGTAGGTAGTTGGAGAAACATTAAATTGACTTTTAGCATGTTTAATCACCTAATAACGCTGACCCGTTGCACCAATTCAACTGACCTGAATATGTTTGGCTGTTGATTTTTGTTTGTACTTGGCATCTGATGCCTCTAGTGTCAGTGTCCAACAATAGTCGGCCAGCATTGCCCTGAATCCTCTTTTTCATGGTGACAATGTCCTGTGAAACCTATCAAATTGCAGCACCCGGGTAGCCCTCCTGAGACCTGAATGTGATTTCTGGGTCTTGGGTGCAGGATGCACCTTTCAAATTGCACCCAAACCTACCTGATAACTCAGAAATTAAAGGGGGATCCCACCCCCCCTATGTTGACATGGTGAATGAAGCATCACACACTCATGGGAAGTATTGGCCGTCAATTCCCCCCCTACAATCTCCATCAGTCCTCCCTCTAATCTCCATCTGTCACAACCTCCTAACCACCCCCCCCCCCAAGCGATTTGCAGCTGCTGCGAATGAGGGGGATTGGTTGCTCTGATTCACAGCGACATCTCAATCTGGGGGATTGTGGATAAGGAAGATGGCCATTGCTCCCTCACTCCCACATTGAGCAGTCGCTGGGAACCAGAATGTGTTCACAGCAGCAGTACATCGCGGCAGTGGCCTCTCTCTTATCCTGATCATCACGGCGAAGACTCTTCTTTCCCTCCACCCCTCTCCCCACATCATGTCAGTGGCACTTCCACCAGGGGCTTCCCTGCAATGCAAGCACTGACGTCACCTGAGTAACCGAGTCCCCCATTTCCCCTTTCAAACCACAGGAGCAAGATGCCCTGGTAAGTTTTACTGGGTTCTCTGACCACCTCTGAGGTAGGTCAGGGACTTGGCTGGGTTCTAACCAGGTTGACCCGGTTAGACTCTTTCAAATCACCATGTACCTGGGTCACTAACCATGCAAATTGCCCAGTTAACACCAGATTTCATGGCAGTTTGAAAGGGCCAAGTCTGCCCCAAGAATAAGCAGGGATGGAGTCCAAGTGCGAATGTAGAAAATGAATTTTTGATGACACGTTGCATTTCATGGTTTTGTCTGCTTGATGTAGACATAAAATATGACAGGAAATCACAAAAATGGGTTGTATCTTTAAAAAAAGTATGTGGTAGGAAAATTTAAGGTGGTTTTCGTGATCGGCAGGTCAAAATCCATAAAATACACACAAATGTGTTTAGGAAGCAAAATCTTCATTGTCTGGTGTTATTATTTTGTAGATTATAAAATGCACATTATGCCTTGATCCTTGTTTATCCTGATAGATGACCCTGATGGGCTACACCATCTGGACGGTACCCCCTTAACTGCTGAAGACATTGTCCAGAAAATCGCCAGTCGAATCTATGAAGAAAATGATAGAGGGGTGTTCGACAGAATCGTTTCCAAGCTCCTAAACCTGGGACTGGTAGATGTCTAAAAATTACAAGTACATTTACAATGCAATCAAAAAAGATAGTGCATTCAACATCTTTTTCAATTTGCATGAGGAAATTATCAGGAGCTAGTGCTGTGGGGAAATATAGCATCAATTCAAATACTTAATTCAAAGCTGCACTGAAGGATCATTGTTACCTCACCTCCTTGACACTTAATTAGTGCACCATATGTGCCTCAGGGAAATCACAGAAAAGCTGCAAGAGAATCACATTTAATTTACAAACTGAGAAGGGCTGAGCAACAAAATTGAATAAAAGGATCAAGACTATGGCGGGGGAGAGGGGGGGGGGGGAGGAGAAATCCTTTTTCCTCCTTCCTCTCTCACAACCCCCATCCTGACATAATTTTTTCCCCTCAATCTGATATGGATCAATTTGAATCTGATATTGATTTGGGGGCTAAAGAGAGGATATTTTTAAAAAGTTAAATAAGAAAATCTGCAGGCGCTGTGATCGTAGTAGACAAAAGTTCTGGAGAAACTCAGCAGGTCATGCAGCGTTCTTTATGTAGCAAAGATTATGTCACCAATGTTTTGGGTCAGGTGTGAGCAAAAAGGTTATTGTCACTCAGGTGCCTTGCCGTTCGGCGTGGGCCATCACATCATGATCTCTGACCCTCCAAATTGTGGTTGCTGCCTCCCCTGTTCTCTTTCAGTGAAGGCTCCACCTTTGAGCTGAGACCGTAGTCGATGTTGAGTTTGTGATCATACAAGGGAAGTGGTTTCCCGTTTCCTTCTTCAGCTGCAGTATCCGTACTGGACGGGTAACCCTGGCCATTGATCCGCAGATTCATCTGCCCACCGTTTTTAGTTTCACAACCATCAATTCCAATTTGTAGAACCTGCTGGTAAAAACCATCCACCATCTCCCTGAATGGAGGCTAAGCAGGTACTACAACTTGCCCAAGGGGGACCTGTAGGCTACGGATGGAAGGAGCACCTCATACCTCCTCTTGCCGAGCAATTATGCAGCACCAACACCAGTTTATATATATATAAAAGCAGGTAGGAGCCTGAATGAAATGGAGGGGAGAAGGGGCTGGGGGAGAAGGACAGACCTTTAGCTGGATACGGGTGGGAGAACAGAAACTGAGAAGTAGTAGTGGGAGAGGATAGCTTATGGGCGGGAGGACAGTATTTTAAAAAACATTGATATTATACCTGTGTTGATGTTAAAGTTGATATGGTCTTCAACAGATAACAGAAAATCAGGCTGATAATCTGGAGGATGAAGTTGCTGTCGCCCTGAAAGAAATTATTACCAGTGAAGCTCACAAGAATGAGTTGAGGATTGAAAATGTTGATCACCCTGACCTGAAGACAGATGATAATCTGAGTGAAAGAGGAGAGGAGGTGGCGAAAGTGGTAAGTTCGCTAAAGCAAATTACTGAGAGTCTTCCTCATCTGTATACAAGCTCACCACACAGATGACAGTTACATATGTAACATTTAATTGTTTTACAATGCACTTGAATTGGTTCAGGTGGGATTTGATCACACAAAGGTTGGATTGTCAAAATTCTGACTTTTCTAGTCAAGTTTATTCTCATCTGATTGCACATACAAACTGACAAGCCAGCGTTCTCCGGTCCTCGGTGCAAAGTATGCAGACACACAACCAGACGTAACACACATAGAGACAAATAATACATATGCCGGACATGTATTTTATCCACAAAAATAAATAAATAAATCTTGCTTTGTACAGATGAGAGTCTCAGATGGTTAGTGAGAGCAGTTCCTTTGCTTGTTCTGCATTCCCATTGCCCGTGGTATTGGCTCTGATACTCCTTTATCTCTTTCCCGACGGGAGCAGCTGAAAAATGCTGAGTGCAGGGCAGAGGGGTCCTCAATGATTTTGCACGCCCTCTCCAGACTCTTATCGTCCTGTGGATTGACCTCCGATCCATTTCTCCGCAGCAACTGTACCACATACGGCCAGGATGCTCTCGATAGAGCTCCTCTCAAAAGTTTACATAATGGTGGCCAATAGCCTTCAGTCTTCTCCGGAAGTGCAATCGCTGTTGCACCTTCCTGACAAGTGAGATGTTGTGTGCCCACAATAGGTCACTAGTTAAATGAACTCCAAGAACTTTGTGCTCCCCACTCTCTCTACACCTCAGAGTTGTTGATGTGCAGTGGAGGGTGGTCGTTCCTGGTGCTCCTGAAGTCCACGATCATTTCCGTTGAGACTCAGGTTTTTCCTCTCACACCGTTTCACAAGATTTTCCTCCTCTTCTCTGTAGTGTGATTCATCTTTGTTGCTAATGAGGCTGATGACTGTTGTGTCATCTTCAAATTTGATGACACTGTTGGAGCTGTATCTGGTGATGCAGTCATGGGTCAGTAGCATGAACAGGAGCCGGCTGAGCACACAGCCCTGAGGTGCGCCAGTGCTCAGTGTGACACTGCTCAAGATTCTGCTACTGACCCAGACAGACTGTGGTCTTTCCGTTAGGAAGTCCAGGATCCAGTTAGAAAGAGGGGTGTTGAGTCCCAGCAAGGACCGCTTCTGCAACAGCCTCTGGGGAATGATCGTATTGAACAGCAGCCTGGTGTATGAGACAGCATTCTCCAGGTTGGCCAGCACCGTCTGTAGAACAGTTCCTTGTATTGAAATGAATCCAGTGTCTCTGGGAGGTGTGCTTTGATGCATTCCACCACCAGACTCTCAGCATTTCATAATGCTGGAGGTCAGTGCCACAGGGCGGTCATCATTAAGACCTGTTATTGGGTACCATGATGATGGTCGCTCTCTTTCACCCTGCGGGAAAAATAATACTTATTTAATAGTTGCAGAATTATCAGTGGAGTGAATCACAATATTTGTCCAATGGTGGGGAACTGAGTAAACTCTGGTCACTAATTGCTGCTGGGAAAAGAATCCCGAATGTTTATTAATTGCAGAACCAAGGAGAAGATGCTTTTCAAAATGTAGAATGGTTTATTTGAAAGGTTAATTACAACCATAATCTATAACCACAAAAATTGACTTCATTCATTTGTCCTTGACAAGTAGATGATGCAAGTTCTGTCATCTGTAAAGTTTGCATAATTATCTTCATAATTTGTAGAACCTAGGAAGTATGTTAAAGTGTTGTAAACCCAGCAAGAAAACTGTTTGTATCAGAGCTTTCCTTGATTAATTAGGTTGACAAGTTAAGTGTCAGCCATGGCTCAGTGGGAAGTTCTCTCACCTCAGAGGTTATGCATTTACCAGATGCACATTTAACACTTGCACACATCTTGGCTGACATTCACTGAAGAACAGGTGGGGGGGGGGGGGGGG
Source organism: Narcine bancroftii (assembly GCF_036971445.1). Classification (NCBI taxonomy): domain Eukaryota; kingdom Metazoa; phylum Chordata; class Chondrichthyes; order Torpediniformes; family Narcinidae; genus Narcine; species Narcine bancroftii. The sequence goes on along the minus strand of NC_091482.1, from coordinate 58,854,637 downwards.
GGGGGAGGAGAGGTGTTCTAGAACCTTTCAAACTGAACTAATTTTCCTCTCCCCCAACCCACCCCCACCACCTCCCCGCCCCGGCACCTTCACCTGTGACCGCAGGAAGTGTAACACTTGCGCCCACACCTCCTCTCCTCCCCCCCCACCCCCCACCAGGGTCAAACTGGCCTTTCACGTCACGTGAAGCATCACTTCACTTGTGTACCCACAGGACTGATTTACTGCATCTGGTGCTCCCTTTGTGGAGAGACTGGGCACAGACTGGGAGATCGCTTCACTCCGTCCGCACCAGTGACAGAGAACTCCCAGTAGCCAACCATCTCAGTTCTGTATCACATTCCCACACTCACATGTCTGGCCTTGTGTACTATCCCACGTAAGACCACCCATAAATTGGAGGAACAACACTGATTTTTCCGTCTGGGCTCTCTCCAACCAGATGGCATTAACATTGACTTTTCCTGCTCTCCTCTGCCCTTGCCCTTTCCTGTTCTCCTCCATCCCTTCACCCAGCTATCCCTCCTCTTGCTCACTGCTGTCCCCTCCCTTCCTTCTCTACCTATCACCTCCTGACTTTATAAACCCCCCCCCCCTTTCTCTTTTGCTTGGATGGCCAGAAATGTTGGTTCTGTATTTTACCTTTGCTCTATAAAGGACACTGTTTGACCTGCTGAGTTTCTCCACCTTTGTGTGTGTGTTTTTGTTTTCATTTTCACTCCTGATTGACCACAAAAAACATCCCATGATACCATTTTAACCATCCTTGTTAATATAGATGACCTTTTCCTACAGTTGGGGCAGGTGTTATTTGTGTTTCCCTTAAACCAGATTTAAGATTTATTGTCAGAGTACATACATTTTTCCCTGCGAGTGAGTTTATTGGTAGTGCAAATAAAACCATACACAATGTACACCTGTAAAGAAATGTGAACAAACTGACTGTGCAGTGAAGAGAAAAGAAATCAATAAAGTGCAAAAGTAATAGTCCTTAAATGAGTTTGTCGTTGAGGAGACTGATGGTGGAGGGATAGCAGCTGTTCCTGAACCTGGCGGTGTGAGTCTTGTGGCACCTCTACCTCTTTCCTGATGGCAGCAGTGAGAAGAGAGCGTGTGCTGGGTGGTGTGGATCTTTAATTTTTAATTGAAATTTTTAAAAAAATGTTTAGACAGACAGCACGGTAATAGACCTTTTTGGTCCAAAAGCTCAATTATATCCAATTAACCGAGAACCCCAGAACATTTTAAATGGTGGGAGGAATCCAGAGTCCCCGGGGAAAACTCACGCAGACACGGGGAGAACATACAAACTCCTTACAGACAGCACGGGATTCAAACCCTGATCCGGTCCTGATAGCTGGCGCTGTAAAGGCGTTGTGCTAATCGCTACGCCAACCATGCTTATCCTTGGTGATTGGTGGTGCTCTCTGATGGCAGCATTCCCTGTAGATATTCTCAATCATTACTTGACGTAACCGTGACTAGGTTTCAGAAAACAAGCACCTTTGTAATGTTGTCTGTGATGCAGTACTGGACGTCGAGTCTGTGTACATTGCTAATTACAGGTATTTTTTTTCTTAAATCGTATGTCTTTGATACACTTAAATATTATAGGAGATAGATACATTGAACACCAACATGGGACTATGATAATTAACTGAGCACCCTCTCTGAACCAATTCTTTGCAGACAGCTGAAGAGCAAAACTAACAGATTCCCTGTAGAAATGGGAGGAATAGTCATGTTAGATTTAATGGTTTATTCTGGCTCTACACAGATGATTCTGGCTGGGACAAACTTCAAAACGAGTCCAGTCAAACCTCTTGAGTGTTAGTGGAGCTGCACTCATCCAAGGTGTTCTTAACAGGTGACGGAAAAGCTTTAAGTATCAGGTAGTCCAGTTGGTCAATGACGACCCCAAGAATGTTGATGCTGGGGGGAGGGGTTTGGTGATGAAATGCCATTAAATGACAAAGTTTGGTAGTTGGCCTTTCTCTTTGAGATGTTTGTGGCCAGGCAAAAAAAGCAGGCAAACACAAATTTTTGAGGATTTGTGAGCAGAGTGGATTATCATTAAATTATCGTTAAGCATCTCCATTTGTGACCTTATGATGGAAGGACAGATGAAGCTGCATTGGGCGTAGGACACGGTTGCAAGCAATTTCTGTTCTGGGGCAAGGAGGATTGATCTCCCATAGCCACAACCATGTGCCTTTCCATAATGTTTGACTCCAACCATTGGAGTCCCTTCTTCTGTTGAACCAGGACTCCTTGACATTCTGTTAAACAATAAGTCAAAGGGAGGCTCTCTCTTTCCTTACCTCAACTTTAGACCATTATTGGGGTGGTGATCATTTTAGAGCTCAGTGGACCTGGAGGAACTCAAACCGGTCATGTTTTTCATGATTTGGGTGCCTTCTGTTCTCATTTCTGTATCGCCTTGCATTTGTGTTCGTGAGAACACTGCTTTTGCTTATTTTCTCACTTCTTCCACAGAAAACGACAAAACCTACAAAGAGCCAAAGTGAGTTTGTGGAGGAGGAGAGCAAGCGTGCTCTGGGCGATAGTCGGGGCTTGAGCAATTACCAGAAGCAGAAAAGTAATGCAGCCTCTGCCGATGGCATGGAAGAGCTTCAGTACTTTCCCAACTTCTACAACCTACTGCAGAGTTTGGACGCAGGTAATTGAGAAATCAGGGCGAGTTCTGGAATGGGGTAAATGGTGAGCAAGCATCGTGTCGGCCCAGTGAGACGTGTAGATCATGGGGGTGCTGATGGAGATTGCTGTGCTCCTCCAGAAACGGTTCTTCCATTGGCTTCACCAAAGCATCCTTTCTCATGACCTTCCTGGGGCAGCACTGTTTGCGTTGTGGTTAATGCAACGCTGTCACAGCATCAGCGACCGGGATTCGAATCCGGCGCTGTCTGTAAGGACTTTGTACCTTCTTTGTGGGTTTCCAGTTTCCTCATACCATTCAAAACCATGCAGGGGTTGTAGGTTAATTGGGGTATTTGGGGACCATGGGCTCTTGTGCCGAAAGGGCCTGTTACTGTGCTGTTTGTATGTACCTTCCAACTCCCCATTTTAATAAAAACCTTGTCCATTCCAAGAAATATTTTAATAGCAGGCTCTCATTTGCTGTCTACAACTTGCATTGAAAATTAACTTCTGAAAATGTAAAGCCCAATTATTGTGGAATTGTTTTTTTAAAAAAGCACATAAATTTATTACTTTTTTTTTAAATCACATTTGCACTTCTGTCCAACTTCTATTAATTTCATGTTCCTAATTTGACATTGAATTAAATTTTCTGATTGATCCTTCCCTATTAACCTGATCTGGAGAGACACTGTTTCATCGAGTTGTTTATGTATAATCAATTAATAATTGTGACACAATGGATTAATTAAATATATGTTTATAAAAGGTATTAGAATTGGGTTCGCTGTTAGGTACATGCATTTTACAGGCAGAGCAATGCCTTGCAGAGTTAGAGAGAAGGTGCAAATAGAAGGTTCTGGGCTTTAGCAACACGTGCAAGCACACCCCAGAAACCAAAACATTTGCAGAGAGTTGGGACCATGTGTTTTCTTTGTAAAGCCTGGAAATTGCAACATTTGCAAACTGAAACCAAAAAAAAAATAACAGTGCCTGGAACATCAGGAGGAGATCGGCAGAGAAGGAGAGAGAAGGTTAACGGGAGGCGGTCTGAGAAAGGTTGGACAGAAGACGAGCTGAAAAGGCTTCCTTTTTCAAGATTGGGCAGAGTTCTTGTATGGTAGCCTGAGTGGACTCTCTGTGGAAATCAGGAGTGGCAGTTAGTCTTCCCGGTGTGGCGAAGAGGAGAAGAACTCTGTGAGAAGAACCTGGAAAGAAGACAAGTTTCTTCTGGAAGACACTCCTGTTTGGGGTGTCCAATAAGCAACAACCATCTCTCTGCAACCCTCCATAACTTTCCTGTCTGGTAATTCTAAGTTAAGCACTGAAGTTTGCTTGAATGTAATGACTGTTTGATTCTGTGCACAGGATTGAAGATGACTGGAAACTGTAGCCTTGAAAATGTGGACAGTGGAAGATTGGCCAGTAACAAGGACTTGAAAACACATTACACTCACTTGCACTTAGATAAAGTTGGGGGAGGGGGGTTGTGGAGGGATTGTGTAAATATCTTAGTGTTGATAAGTTAAGTGTTGATCTTGTTATTCTATACTCATAGAAATAAACTAATTTTGTTTAAGGAACCATTGCTTTGGTGTATTTCTATTGCTGCTGGTATATGGGGGTTCACTGAACTCGTAACAAATTTATTTAATCAGCATGGTAACAGCCCCTTCCAGCCCACAAGACCATCCTGATTAACCAACAACCCTTGTACGTTTTGAACAGTAGGAGGAAATCTGAGCACTCCGAGGAAACCCACGCAGACACGGAGAGAACATACAAGTTCCTTGCGGACAGCACTGGATTCGAACCCGGGTTTCTGGCGCTGTAATAGCATTGCGCTAACCATTCAAGCCTACTGTACCAACTTGAATTCTGCATCTCAGTAATTGTCCTTCAATATGGCTGCTTAATGAAGTGTGCTCAGCTTGTTCTCATTGGTCCCGAGTTCTTTCTTCCAGGTGTGGCATCTCTTTATTTGAACTTATTGGTCAAAGCATTCCCACAGAAGTTCAATGTTGAACGTGTGACTGACACGTATTCACTCACTGACAATGCTCAAAAATCTGGTCCACCAAATGCAAAAATCCCCACCGTTAAATTTTATTATTAAAGCATTGCAATATTAACGTCAAATGGTTGGGCAGTCACTTGAACTACGTTTGGAAATTGATCACACAATTAATGGAAAAATTTGGAAATTTTCTCATTTGCAAAAAATAATTGGTATTGGTAGGGCCACATAAACATGTTGGGTAAATTTTATAAACTGTTGGATGCAGCAAAAAAAAATGGGATCAATATATTATTCTAGAATCAATGCCTTTATGTTCTTCAACCTCAATATTACTTCAGGAGTACTAGCCATCAGCTGTTTAACCCCTGTATTAAAATCAATGAAGGAATCCCAATTAAAACATATTACTGTTCCAGAATTGAACAATTGAAATCTACATCAATATTCATTCTGGATTGGTTTAAAACTGCTTCAGTTTGTATATTGCATGCATGGTTTTGCCCAATACACTTGATTTTATTTATTCAGAGCAAGATGCAAAGGAAAAGGAAACATTGATAACCGTCATGAAAACCCTCATTGATTTTGTGAAAATGATGGTGAGATACGGAACAATAAAACCAGAAGAAGGCGTTTCTTATCTGGGTAAGAATACATCTCAATTATACATCAAGTATATAATACCGACGTGGGCTCAATTATCAAAAACACAGTGGACATCATCTGTAAACAAGAATATGATTTGCACTAATGGACGACCTACATCAATGGTTGTCAACCTTTTTCTTTCCTCTCACATACTACCTTTAAGTAATCCCTTACTAACCACAGAGCATCTATGGCTTAGGATACCATAGGTGCTCTGTGGAGAGTAGGGGATTACTTAAAGTGGTATGTGAGTGGAAAAGCAAAGGTCGAGAACCATTGATCTAGATCATATGACTTGGAGAAACTATCTGCGTGTGGAGAGTGAACTGCTTATCTCATAACTTTTCATTAACTATTATATTCTTAATTTTATCTTTGTAAACCATTCAAAAGAAGATCTTTTTTTTTCCATACAAAACTGGAGCTGCTACGTCATGCTTGCATTGTTTGTATTATTTCTTTTATTATTTCTTTTTATCAGCCTTGTGTTTCTCAGTATTATCACAGGTCAAAACAAAGTGAAATACCTGACAATTATATTTTAAAAATTGTATTTCTGGAGTAGAAAAGACATGAAAGTCTGCAGACACTGTGGTTGAAGTATAAACACAACACTGTAGAAACTCAGCAGGTCAAACAGTGGACGTTATGTAGCAAAGATAAAGACACATAAACAACAGTTCGGGCTTGAGCCCTTCATCAAGGTGTGAGCAAAAGGTCGGCAGGCGCCCGAACTGGATCCCGTTTATATACAAGAATAGGTGAGCAAGCAGTTTGATCATTAATTGGTCTTACAAATGCCATTTTCTTCCTGAGATAACAAGCAATCCTTTTGTATATACGTCTTGATAACTACAATGCAAATCAGTCACAATGTATTGTTCCAAACTGTGCAACTACTATATGCAATTTGAATTACATTGTGTTTGTAAAGTAGACACAAATTCTTTGAACATAGAGTAGGGTGCTGCAGATAAAATACAAGAACAGGAGATGTATTAAAGTCTGCTTCACTCTTTCAGATATTGTCCCTCCTGAAGAAGTGTATGTCGATTGGGGGAAAGGGCGCCAATATAATCTGTTATCCAGGCATTCAGACGAAGCGCTCAGGCCCAAAACGTCGGTCACCCTTCCTATGGATGATGCGTGACCTGCTCAGTTTCTCCAACACGTTTGTGTATTAAACTCAACCCCCAACCTCTGCAGATTTTCTTGCTTAACTGTAGAGCAGAAAAATGTGTCTGCTCCATTGTTAGTACAGTTAGGGGCTGGAGCATTAATACCATCTCCATTTTGGACACGAGTATGGATGCCCATCAAGTTTAATACTGTCAGACAACTGGACAAAATAGCATTCTTCGGACCTCGATGTTTAAAAAAAATGCAAACACATATATAGACATAGCACACATATTTCCAAGCAATTTATATAAGAATAAATAAATATTGTTAAGTAATAGTAAATTCTTAGAGGGATTGTATGTGCAATTCATTCGGAAGACTCACTGTCTGTGGGAAGCTGTTCCTCAGCCTGGTGGTTCTGATACTTCTGTATCTCTTTCCTGACAGGAGTAGCTAGAAGGTGGTAGGGGTCCTTAACGATTTTATGAGCCCTCTTCAGACAATGATCCCAGTAGATCACGTTGATGGGGGGGAGGGGGAGGGGGTCTCGTGCATCGACCACCGATCCAATGCTCTACGGCAAACACACCTCATTGTGACGTAGCCTCAGCCTGGTAAATCTTGGTGATGTTAGGCCATTTATTCCTGAAGGCATCAATGTTAATATCATGTGATTCTAAATGAAGAGTTGCAGATGTAGCATTGGCAACTGTACAACTACTAGCTTACGTATGATCCAGAATCAATTTTTCATGTTATACATGAAAGGATTTATTTTTAGAGAGGGGTAGGAGACGTGAAACTGAAAGATGTTTGCAGATCTCATCTTTGACTTGTATACAACCAGACAAATTGTCTCAAACTGAATTAATTTGCACTAGTTTATATTTATAGATTGTTTTGAACAGAGAATGAATTATTTGGTGTTTATAATCCCTTTTTTGCAGAGAATTTGGATGCAATGATAGCTGTTCAGACCAAAAGCAAGCTCAGTAAAGCCAAGCCGTATGCCTTATATAAGGAGGCAGCAGGTAAATTTGGGATCATTGCTTCAGGGACTGTTTTCTGCGCAAGGATCATTTCATTAAAATCAGGTTCCATCACTTTCTGCAGAGACGACTGACAACTCGGACAGCACAAAGAAATACGTCGCAAAGCAGGACAAAGAGGCGGCAGATTCTGAAGACTCCACAAAAGAGGAAGTGGAACAAAGAAAAAATATGAAAGGTACAATCATTCACTGATCCTTGGATCAATGGGGCCGTCATTGCTCAGCAGGAAGATGGAATCCATCCAAATGCATCCATTTTCCTATCATACCTTTTCTTGTTATGACCTCTTGAAGACCCAAAGAGAGAGAATGGTTACATGGGAGATGGTAAACACGTGGGAAAGTGGGAACCTTGTTAAATCACTGATGTGCTTAACAGACCTGATTACAGTAAAACCTCTGGTACCTGGCGTCTATGGGGATTGGTAGATGCCAGATAAGTGTATTTTCCAGTTGTTTGAGACTTACTCTTACAAAGCCTAGTGAATACACCTGCATTAAGAATAAATTTTAAATTTTAAAATTTAGTCATACAGCCATTTCAGACCACAAGTCCGTGCTGCCCAATTTACACCCAATTAACCTACCCCCCCCACCCCCGATATGTTTTTGAAGAGTGGAAGAAAACCAGAGCCCCCGGGGAAAACCCACGCAGACACAGGGAGAACGTACAAACAGACAGTGCAGGATTCGAACCCAAGTTCTGGTTGCTGGCGCTGTAACAGCATTGCGCTAACTGCTAAGCCAACCGTGCTGCAAACTTAATAGACAAAATTGCTACACTGTACTTAAGCTGAACAAACTTCACTTGTATGAATTACATAAACCTTAAAGCATTTTACTTAATTTTCAGTCACAATTTTGAAACATTTAATCAGCGCTGCATCTGCAGGTTCCTCTCCCTCCACAGAGATGCCCAAAAGAAAAACAATTACATTACAGATAATTAACCCCCTCCCCCATCCAAGTTTACAGATAAACCCTATGGCTGTGGTGACGCGTAATAAGCAGGGATAAGGTGACACCTTAAGAGATTCACCCCAACGGTGAGGGGCATCAGCCAGCTCTTCATCCTGGGCGATGCCATTTTATTCAAACACATCTTTGTTCAAACAGCTGCTACGAGCAAAGCACGACCAGCACACTCTATTAGCTGAATATTTGCTCCCAAATTCACCAAAGGTGTTACTTCAGAGAACATTTACAATTTAAAACTTGTGTATTTTTTACCTATTTATTCTTATTTATTTTCCTTGAATTTTTTTGCTGGTTCCTTGAATTCTGGATACTAGGGGTGTTACTGTATATGTCACACCATGATAAAAATCCTTTAATGTAATTCTGGTGTAACACACAAAAAAGTTTAACTTAGTACTGCTACCACTCTTAATCCACATATCTTCATTTGGGAATTTGGACTAGATGCTGAACCACAGGCTGCAAATAAATGTTGCAAGGCTGGCAGGACAGTGAACTGATTGACTTTGAGAGGCTCACGTGGATTACTAGTTAATATACACTTGGGGAGACACCTTCATGAGATGCAACCTCCTTCTCCTGTTGTCCCTCAGCTACCAGCTGTTCCATCAACTTTTTATTTATTTTTAAATGTCTCATTTAAGTTTAAAATCACATAATATAACATTAGTTACTACATTTTAATACAGGCATAATGTGATTAGTCATTTATATATAAAAAAAACCCCAACCTCACCATCCACCCCACTAATACCCTCCCTTCTCCCTTCCCCACCTACAAAGAAAGAAAAAGGAGAGATCATCATCTACTACAATCACATTAATACATTTTGGCTGCAGGAGTGTTGGCACCTATTGGAGTGGACTGAGAGGTCAAATTCCAACACCAATAGTTTTCAAATAAGGGCTCCAAACTTTAGTAAACAAAAAATTATTTCTCTCTTAAAATATATGTAATCTTTTCTAAAGGAATACAAGCTTTCATTTCATGATTCCATCTTTTCATACCTAAAACCGAGTCAGATTTTCATGCTTAGAAACTGCCAGAGACAAACACAAAAATTCAATTTGGTACATAGTCAATCTCAATCTTAAAGCTATCGACTTGATATCTCCTAATTAAAATAACACCGGTCAAAAGGTAAATTTAACCTGTTCCAAAAATTTGCAACCAAAAACTTTTAACTTTAGAACAAGTACACATCGAATGAAAAAAAGTACCTACTTGGTCACATCTAAAACATAAATCAGAAGAACTAACTTTTCCAATAGTCCAGAGCTGCACATTAATTCTCTGCGTTGCTGGGTATTCGGCTCTAATTCATTGAAAAAAATTCAAGTGAATGAACCGAAGATATTAAAGAGACACCATTGCATGAGAGTTTGCTGCAAACGGCACTATATAGGTACTCCCCAACATACGTCTGCATTCCGTTCTAGATGAACGATGGTATGTTGGAATGGACGTATGCCGGGGAAATTGCCCTACCTGTGAAACTGAAGAGTAAAACGATGGATTTCCTTCCATTCTCTATCTCCCTGATCACCCTGCGGATTCTGCTGGGCTCTAAAGTCTGCCTGACCGTCAGATATCAAGCAACAAAATCAGGAGAAAACCAGGACGCGAGGAGTTAAAAAGCTGTGAACTATCTTAATGTGGCGGCCACCAAGGCCAGGCCTCGCAAGAGGTTGGCCACCGCTGTAACGTCTCATCGAGGCATTATTTTCCAAAGATAGGCCTGATTTTTCACTGTAATCAAATAAGTTTCATATAATTTCTTTAATTTTTTTCCCGGCCGTATGTGCAAATGGACACAAGTCGCAGAGGTCGCAAGTCATGGAGTACCTGTAAATGTGTGCTTGCCACTCCTTTTAATGCATCCTTGAAGCAACTTCTTAAGTGGAGAACAAAAAGCACTTGGCCAAAACTATTGCTTTTCCCTGGGTAAATTTGGTTAATGCTGAATCTACGTAAGTGCCAAGTCAACAGCATCAAAGTAATTTCAAAGCAGAGCCCATTAATGGTGCATTTTGTAAGTATTCCTGAACAATGTCCTGAGTAGTGATTTAAATGCATTGTGTAGCAATGGCCTTATTACGGTGCCTAACAATAGATAATCAGGTTCTTATAATGACATCCAAGAGGAAAGCAAAATTGAATTGTGTAGCAAACAGCTTTCTCCCGTTCAGAATGCATCTGTTACATTTAAGAAATGACAAGTGAAATAAAATGCTTGCCATCTGTCCTATTGTAAATCTCAGATAGCTGTTCACAGCAGAATCTGAAAAGATGGGAAAGATGAAAAACCTTATGATAGCCAAATATAGTCCCTTTTTCTCCTCTGAGTTCCATCATCAATAATTCATTGCATAAACTGTTTGCAGTTTCAATGTAAATAGGTTCAACAGTGGATTTAGAAAACCCCTTTAGATGATCATTTATGTTGCTTTAGTTTGAAAATGACCTTTAGAGTTATCTCCATTCATGTTGATTCCATTACAGATATAATTCTCTTTAACAGGCAAGATTAAGTACAGTAAAACCCCTGGTATCTGGCACAAGGATTGGTAGATGCCAGATAAGTGTATTTCCTGGTTGCTTGAGACTTACTCTTGCAATGGATAACTTATCGATCTTCTTTGAGAATAAAAAGTTTAAAAGACAAAAATACTTATACTGGACAAACTTCACTTGCATCAATATATAAACCTTAAAGCATTTTACTTTATTTTCAGTCAGAATCTTTGAAAACTTTTGACTGGGGCTCCATCTGCAGGTTCCTCCCCACCCATGGAGCCACCCAAAAGGGGAACAATAACATTATAGATAATGACCCTCCCTCCCCTTCCCCAAGTTTACAGATAAAGCCTCTGCTTAGGGGCAACTCTCACTAAGGGACAAGGAGACTCTTTAAGAGTGTCACCCCAACGGCGAGTGGCATCAACCAGCTCTTCAACCTGGGCGACGCCATCGCTGTTTCACACAACTTTATTCAAACAGCTGCCACAAGCAAAGTCCAAACAAGGCCATCCCTGGCTGAATATTTGCTCCCATCTTCACCAAAGGTGTATATTTTACTTCAGACAACATGTAATTTTACAATTTTAAACACTTACTTTTACCTTTTACAGTATTTTATTCTTATTTATTTAAATGTTTAAAATTTATTTTCCTCAGTTTTGTTTGCCTGTTGCTTGAGGCTGCCAGTTGCTCTAATTCTGGATACTAGGAGTTTTACTGGATTGGAGAAGGGATACATATTCTGGAAGATTGGTTGATTACTTCAGCAATAAGAGATTAAATGAATGGTACAGTTTTTAGTGGGACAGATTGGATCTCAACTGTCAGAGGGAATTTAGGTGCATCATAATGTCATCATACTTTCAACGAAATACCTTCACAAAGTATCATGTGTGAAGTTTGATCTATAAAGGTGTCAGCTAGCAGCTTTAAGAATTAAGATACCTTTGTCTAAAATTCACTTACCCAGATGAAGTATTGGTTCACCCAAAAATGCAGATAAACCTATCAGCAACTCTGTTTTAACCCATATAATTGCCTCTCAATTTATAATAATGCCCTGAACATTCACTAATATTTATAAGGAATGAGATCACTCCAGACATCTAGATGAGGCCGGGTTTTTTGCAGTGGTCATTATACACGAATGAGAGAACAAAATGCTCCTTTGAATTCTTCCGTGGAATTGTGCTTCTGGCCGACTTAATCAATTCCCATTAGCCGCACTCCATCCAATCCCCTGAGGTGCTTACCAACTGCCTTCTGAACAAAAGCTGTTTTACGACAGTAGCTAGAAGGTCATTGTGGCTGTTTAAGAAACTGGGAACAAACCATTAATTGCCAGCACCAAAACCAGGCAATTAATGTACAGAATTCAATTTGACAATTGCAAATTTGAGTGTTATTAAAAGATCACAAGATACAGGACCAGAAGTAGGCCCTTTGGCTCATCGAGTCTGCTCTGCCATTCTAATCATGAGCTGATCCAGCCCCACTCCCCGTAACCCTCGATGCCCTGACTAATCAAATACCAGTCAATCTCTGCCTTAAATGGACCCATCGACCTCGCTTCCACAGCTGCCTGTGGCGACAAGTTCCACAGACTCACGATCCTCTGACTAAATACATTTTTCCACATCTCTATTTTAAATTTTTATCCTGAAGTCATGCCCTCTTGACTGAGAATCCCCTACCAGGGGAAACCTCCTTGCCACATCTACTCTGTCCAGGCCTTTCAACATTCAAAATGCCTCCATGAGATAGAATGGATAGATAGAATATCTTCAATATTTCTTTGATTTCTGATTTCTCCATTTTGATTTTAGAATGAAAAACCTTGCTATTTGCAAAGTTTTGGTTAATTCTTTGATTTTGTATCTGAAATTAAAACTTTGCAAATAACAAGGTTTTTCATTCTAAAATCAAAATAGAGAATACAGAAATCAAAGAAATATTGAAGATTCTGATAAAGGAGATTACCTCAATTGTTTTCTAGCAAGACTGCCCATTATTTTTTTTAAAAGTTCTATTGAAATATTATCAATTATAGCGAAAGAATATCCAAGTTTTCCCAAAAACAGTGAATTATTTTTAAATATTCTGGAGGCAAATGCAGAAATCCATCTATACAGAGAATTCCACAAGCACCAAGCAAGATGACTGGTTAAATTATATCAACGGTAGACAATTGAAAAATACATGTTTCAAATCCTTTTTGTCAGTGTTTCACACTCACCTGGATAAGTAAGTGGGCATCAGCTGATTGCCCAATCTTTTAAAAAATATACAAACCTCCCTCATTTCTGCTCTCGTTCCTCAGTGTCTCTGCTTTGGCCATGTACACATTCTAGGACCGACCCTGACCCACTATATTTAGAAACCGTGTGGTGAAAGCTTTACGCCCCTTCACCGGTTTTAAAAGTATTTTTGTCCTGTGCATCAAACACATATAATGATAAAATAAAATCGTTTAACATCATCTGTTCACAAGTACGCTTGTTTTGTGATTGAATCTAAACTTGTCTGAAAGTAACTGATCATATTAAAATATAAAGCCTGCCTATTAACAACAGAACTAATTGTTTTCTCTTGCATTGGCTTGTGATCCTCCAGTAATGTCAGATGCTATTTAATAACATGCCGTACATTCCGGTCCCCACAATTATGAGCGCTTTCATATAGTCAAAGCTCCATTGAGAATGTTGGGGTAAAGGGACAGCACTGTTGTCCAAGGCACACATAGCTCCATGGCTCAGGGAGTCACTTTGGTTAGCAGAATAAAATATCTTACACATCAAAACTGGAAAAAAAAGATGATTAACTAAGGACAAATTTGGTTTTGAAAATAATTTAGGTCGACAGCACGAGGATCTTTTTTTTAAATTTTTTGAAATGTATAAAGAGCATTAAGTTGACGGGGGAGCAGATCAGATTTAGTAGTTAATACTACCATAAATAACCATATGCACTTCTAATTGGATCTCCGAGGAATGACACGAGACCTAAACTCTAATCCTGTCCAGTCTATTAGAATGTAAGAGTTTTGCAGCAATTGCAAGCAAGATATTGTTTATAGTTTTGATGTAACATTTCATCAATCCATTGCTTTCCCTATTTTTATCTGTAAAGTGCCATGGTAATATGCTTGAAAGATGGTTCCACTGTTTGGGATTATTTCAGAAAATTGTTACTGTGAAGAAAGTTTTTGAAACAGTAACTTGAAAGGAATCTTGCAATTCCCACTTCTATCTTACTACCAGAGCCTCATGACTGAGCTCTGCAACCGAGATGCAGCATATTGATGAAGCAGAAGTAAAGCATTTATATTTCCTGCGCATGATGTTTGCACATTTTGCCTCTACTGGGGCATAATGAGGGACAAGCCCAAACCTTTAATGCACGCTCACATCTGTTTAAGCATCATTTGCTAATGGAACTTGATCTCTCCATTTTGATCAACAGATTTTGACAAAACAGAGTCTTACCTTTTAGCAATCAGAAAGAATATCGAGTGGTTGAAGAAACACAAACAGGAGAATGGGGAAGGTAAGTTTAAAAGGATTACAGTCAATGATTGTTTTCAACAGCGAAGGGATCGTGTCCAACTCCTATTTCAAAATAAAAAAGGAAGTAAAACACAAAGCTGGAGAAACTCAGCAGGTCAAACAGTGTCCTTTAAATAACGTTTAAACATTTCAGGCTTGAGCCCTTCATCAAGGTAGAAAATAACTTTTGACGGGTTTAATGTATCTTAGATTCTGAACTTTAAATGAATGGGAGGGGAGGTAGGGAGGGTGGGATGGGAAGAGGGAGGGGGGGAGAAAACAACACTGTATATAGTGTGAAAAATAAAAAATTTAAAAAAAAGGTAGAAAATAACTTTGAAAAGTTATTTTTTGTTTTAAAATAAACTGTTACGCACTTAAATGCTTAATTATGTAGAGAGACATACATAAAACAGAGTATGGAGTCATATTTTGGGTCAATTGTGTTCGATCACCACAGAAGCTGCCAGACATCTTGTGTACTCTCAGCATTTTCTGATTTATTTCAGGCTCCCACGTCTGCAGAATTTTATACTTGACAATGAAATAAGATCATGCAGGCCAACTTTGCAAATCGAATTATTTTTACAGATCCATTCACAGATAGAATTCCACTCTGCCTCTTGTAACTTATGGAAATTAAAAATAGCAATCCCTTTTGTATCAGATGTGATACACTTCATAAATCAATTTGCAATTCTTATTAAACTCTCAACCATGCTTAACTTTAGGTTTCAGTATCTCCATTAAATATATCACACATCTTAAATAAATAAAGATTTACAAGGAGAGAAATCCAAAGCATTCTGCTCCCCTCTGAGAAATAGTAGCCAGGTTCCTTGTGACCATTTGTTATTCTTCCCTGTACAAGTGGGACTATAAAGGACTTTCACTCTAACACACAAAAAAAAATCAGTTCCAGCATTTCATAAATTTTTAATCAGTCCAATTATCAATGGTGCAGTTATATAAAGCGAATCAGCCCTGTTTAAACCCATCTATTAGGGCAGCATGGTTAGTGTATTGGTTAGCGCAATGTCGTTACAGCGCCAGTGACCTGGGTTTGAATCTGGTGCTGTCTGTAAGGAGTTTGTACGTTCTCCCCGTGTCTTTGTGGACTTCCTCTGGGTTTCCTACTGCCCTTCAGAAACGTACGAGAGTTGTAGGTTAATTGGGGTATTTTGGGAGGGGGGGCACAGTCTCATGAGCCGGAAGGGTCTGTATGTCTAAATTTAAGAATACATTCAATTTTACTCTCTCGACAGTTAGATATAGGTACAACTGCTCAGTGAGCTTCCTATTTCCTCAATCTGCCTCTTGCTTCAATCTCAAGCATTGAATGAGCTTAGTGCTAAAATATGCCCTCTACATCTTTTACTGCAGGGTATGATCTTCAGAAGCTGCGTGACACCATTGATCAACAAGTTGACACCTACGTACAGAAGGGAATCCTGGAGGAAGGAGAAGGGGATGTCATCAAACGTATCTACGATAGCCTGTGAAATCCTCCTGTACAAGAGGAGAATAATTCTGATCCTTCGACAATGGCCAGCACCATCAGTTTACTCAAATATAGTTTATATTATGTTATTTAATAAGCTTCACTCTCCCTTGGCTGTTCTGTACTTTCAAGCCGATGCTAAACAGGAAACGAGGATAATCTGGGCTGAGGTTAGAGTGGGAATGGTGGGGAAGGAGGGAGTGGATCCCACATTCTTTGGATTTACCAGCAGGGAAGGGGCAGCACACTCTCAGCTGGCAGGTTCACCACATTTGTAGACCTTCTTGTTCAACAGCCTCTTGTGTTTTTGTAGAGACTGCAGAATATAGGACGAGACTCTTGCGCTTGGCCAAGCTCTCAAATCCTAACATCCTTCTTCAAAATGAGAAGCTGTCCCACCAACTACTAGAACTGTAAAGTCCGCCACCTCTGACAAGTTAGTCGGTGAAAGATTTGCCTCATAAATGCAAGGCCCAGCTTCACAGGGAATGATCTGTGTACTTTGATTTTATTTTTTAGTTAAAATTTATTTCTGGGCTCCATGACATCGCTTGATTACAAATTATATCTTGAAGTCTCCTTTTAACCATTTGTAAGGAACTGTGTTAAAATTAATAAAGGATTGGAAGAGTTTTCAAAAGCTTGTTTGGATATAAACCACATCTAATACTCTTCCCTTTGTTTTCCTTGTCAGTAAATTACCTTGTATCAGTTTGACTGGTGTATCTTGAGTTTCAAAGATCACACTGACTTTTCTGCCAATAAGTGGTTTCTCACTCGAGTAAAGACATCTGTCCCCATTGTTTGAATAGTGACTTTCCAAGCTGATTCTTGTGCATCGTGTCTGCATCCAGAGAGATCACATTTATTGTGAATGGATTGGGGGAAATGTGATCAATTCACTTACCTGAATGGATTATATGTGGAGTCTTGGGTCCTTTGTGAGTGTAAATGATTGTCAGTAAATGCAAGCAGTACTTTGTTCATGTAAATATTTGTCCACTTTTCAAATTCGTGTAAAAAACGCTACAATTAAATTGTTTTGAGTTTCTTTACAAACTTACCCTGAAACAAAAGTCATATTGTTCATTTAAAATGCTTCACCCCTGCACATCCCCCACCATTCCATACATCAGGGTATTGGTGAAACAATAACAAATCAGGTAGATTTTCAGAACAGTCTCTAATATCACACAGGGGCAGTGCGGTTAGCATCACGGTGGGGCGCTACAGTAGTGTAGCAGTTAGTGCATCGCAATTACAGCGCCAGCATCCCCAGTTCGAATCCGGCACTGTCTGTAAAGAGTTTGTACATTCTTCTCGTGTCTGCATGGGTTTCCACTAGGTGCTCCGGTTTCCTCCCACCCTTCAAAACCGTATGGGGTTTGTAGATGAATCGGTGTATTTGGATGGCACAGGCTCCAACAGATTGATCAGGATTGCAGGTGACATGAGAGTAGTTGGGCCTCATTAGCAACAACGATGAGTCGCTCCACCGAGAGGAGGTGGAAGATCTTGTGAATTGGTGAGAATAACAACCTGAATCTCAATGTGGACAAGACAAAGGAGATGATTGAGGACTTCAGGAGGACCACTGCCCACTACACATTAATAGCTTGGTACTGGAGAAAGTAGAAAGCTCCTTGGAGCCCACTTAACCAGCGATCTATTGTGGACACACATCTCCTCAACTGTCAGGAAGGCGCAACAGCGACTGCACTTCCTGAGAAGACTGAGATGGGCAAAGCTACCGACCACCATCAACTTTATGCAGCTCTATTGAGTATGTCCTGGCTGGTCATATCACAGTGTGGTATGGTTGCTGCAGAGAAATGGATCGTAGTTCAATCCACAGGACCAGTAGAGCGGTGGAGGATCACTGGAGTCTCCTCCACCATTGATGTGACCTACCGGGATCGTTGTTTGAAGAGGGCTTGCAAAATCTTTGATGATCCCTACCAACCTTCACCCAGCATCTTTCAGCTATTCCAATTGGGAAAGAGATACAGGCGGATCAGAGCCAGCACCACCTGGCTAAGGAACAGCTTCTTCCCACGGGCAGCAAGAATGCTGAACGACCAAAGGAACTGCTCATACAAACTCTCTACTATTTATTAAACAACATTTATTTATTTTTATATTTTTATATGTGTACCGCAAATGAATCGTTTGTCTATGTGTGTTATGTCTGGATATACGTTTGCATGCTTTGCACCAAGGATAGGAAAAACGCGCATCTGTGTTTTTACTACGATCACAGCCTCTGCCCTTTCGTGTTTTTCTCTCCCAGGACTGGAAACATTTTTTCCACATCCACTCTGTCCAAGCTTTTCAGTATTCAGCAGGCTTCAATGAGATCCCGCCCCCCACTCCTAAACTCCAGAGAGGCCTCAATCGTCCCTCATGTGCTAATAACCCTCTCAACCCTGCAATCATCCTCGATAACCTCTCTGGAACCCCTCCAATGTCAACATATACTCCCAAAAGTGCTCACAATACTCCAAATGGGGGGGTGGGAGGGGGGTGACCAGCAGCAGCAACAGGATGTTTTTGCCATTACTTTCTTGGAGTTGAAAAACCATCAATCGAATGCTAAGTTCACACAAAAACATATCCTTGATGATCCAAGTTAAGATGGCAGATATATTCATTGGTTACAGGAGGACTCGTAGAGAAGTAGACGATATATCTAAGAGATGGCTTAGAGTTGCTATCAAGCATTAAGTCGGTCACTGAATGAAAGAGAGAGGTTTTCCTTGCAATTATTTATTGAAAGTGTCTGTAATGTCAGTTCTCTTCGCTTTCTCAATCTTTGAGATGTTTTAAATTTTTTGTTAAATTATAAATTTAAATTTTTAAGTGTAGATATAACAGGAGATAACAGGACCTTCCAGCCCTGAGGGGAAGCTGAACACAATTGTACTTCCACACAAATCAGGTTTGTTTTTTTTTATTGAAAAGAATCATGTATATATTTGGCAATTTAAACCTTAGGATATCAGTTGAAATGAGTAATGATTGTGGTATGGACATTAAAAAACAAG
The DNA here is from genome assembly GCF_036971445.1 of Narcine bancroftii. Lineage (NCBI taxonomy): Eukaryota > Metazoa > Chordata > Chondrichthyes > Torpediniformes > Narcinidae > Narcine > Narcine bancroftii. Next base: position 58,835,549 of record NC_091482.1, on the reverse strand, counting down.
TTTTAGTGCAAAATATTATGGGGAGCTATTAATAGAAAGCAGTGCTCCTCGATTTAGGGGACATTAAGAGACAGCAAAAGATTGGGGACTGTTCATCATGATGGTCTGGAGAGGAGCAGGGGAATCATCAAGGAGGTCGAGGTTCAAGATACAAGAGAGTCACGGCCCTGGAGATTGTACCAAGGCATGGAGCCCGTGGACATCAGGGAGCATGAGCCATCATTATAGTGTTGTTATTCGAAATAAAATCCCAACACACTTTAATTGCACGAGAATATGTGTTTCTTCCACAATAAACAGCTCACAGTGAGTGAAGAGTAATTTCTTAAAGTTCAAAATCAGCAACTCTTTCTCCAGAACTGAAAAGCACAGGATTGCAAGCGGAAACAGAAACACTTGGCGGCAGAGTTACCGTTACGCGGTTACAGTGCCAGTGATCAGGACCAGGGTTCAAATCCCACGCTGTCTGTAAGGAATTTGTACGTTTTCCACATGTCTGCATGGGTTTCCTCTGGGTGCTCCAGTTTCCTCCCACTGTTCAAAAACGTATCAGGAATTGAGGGTTGATTGGATGTAATTGGGCTCTTACCAACTTTCCTATCCTGTACCGTTCTTTAGATATAACTTATTTTTTGTGATTTCTGTCATTTTTAAGACGACTTCAAGCAAACAAAACTATAAAGTGCAACATGACATTGAAAATTCATTTTCTGCATTCGCACGTGAACTTCCTCCCTGCTGATCTTGGTGTCGTCAGTGACAAACATGGTGAAAGGTTTCACCAGGACATTCCGACCATGGAAAAGCGGTATCAGGGCCACCGGAATCCATCAATGCTGGCCGACTATTGTTGGACACTGACACAAGAGGCATCAGATGCTGAGTACAAATGAAAATCAGCGGCAAAACATTTTTGGGTCAGTTGAACGAACACATTGTGTCGGCATCTGTATGCAATAAACCTGCTAAATTCAATTAGAGTTTCTCCAACTTCCTATGAGATGCAGCAAATCTAAAATTATCTTTGTGTTCAGCTTGAAGTTGCTTATCAAAATCGCCAATTTTTTCTTTCAGGAAGCAAACCTTTTGAAACTGCTCTTGATCTCACTTCCAGCACAGAGCGTTTTTGTCCATCCCCCTCTTCTGGTATTTCAGATTTCATTTTATCGCTGTGAATTACATTTTCTCCTTTTGTTCTTCACCAGACTTCAACCACTCTATTTCAATGGCTTTACCACTTGTGTCAATCTGTTTGCCACTTCACCCATTGACCTTTACTTTAACCACTTCAGGAACCCTTCCCCACATTTTATATCCTAAATCCTCCCAGTTCCTTTCTCTAACAATGCTGTCTGACCTGCTGAACATTTCGAGCATTGTCTTTTAATTCCAATTTACAGCATCTGAACTATTCTGTTTTGGTTTGAAACCTGGTGACTATATCTCTGTGAATAATGCAAGCTGATTTTATGCACGGAAATCATTCGTCCAGTCCAATCATTTTCTGAATGAATGATCCTGCTTCTATTTGGAAAAGTTCTCCGAGTTACATATAAGCCAACCTGCCTCAAAGGCATAATTGACAATACTATAAACCAGAAACCTTTGTTTAGTATGGCCAATGGAATCTACTCAAAGAAAAATGTTCACCAATATGTTCTGAATTTTCCTTACAAGTTCAATGTACATTTTTGCAACCAACATACAGGCTGAGCTTTATTTTTTTAGATACACACTGCACTTGTATGTAATAAAATCTCGCTTTATTTGTTATAATGACCAAGTAAATGGCACATGTTGCAAAATAGCAAAGAAAGAAAATGCAAGAAACATTGAAGTTGTAACAAAAACTATTTATTGCAGATTTTCAAATGAAATAGTAAACAGACAACAAGTTCTTATTGTCAATACATTTTTTAAAAAAAACCCCAAGGCCACAATATACACTCACACACATGAACAATTCATGCATTAAACGTTTCCTGCATTAATTATCCCATTTGAGTCATCAAAATGAAGTTGCTGATCACTGTAGTTTGGAATGGTCACCTGGATCTTTCAAAACCATATTTGCCCAGTATTGGCCCTGAAGCAAAAAGGTCTTTGTCCATTTTCTGAATTATTAATATAAATCAAAAACAAATCTATGTGGGATAATTATTGCAGTACACTTGATACTGTTTGTCTAATTTTGAAATGCAGATTTTATCAATTCACTCCACTTCCACTCAATCCAGTCGATACGATTTTTGTGAAAATCAAAACTAAATTTGAGTAACAGATGGTTTACTGGTGTACAAATGCACATATAATATCCCTATTAGAAGTGACCTAACCCATGCCACAATATCCGGGGTGAATTCGCTGTTAAAGTTGTAAATTAATGAGAATAAAAATTAAGCAGTTTCTATGATATGTTGTCACCTTGCAATTTCGGCATCAGAAGTAATCCCCAGCTGTTCATTTTTTGAGGAATTGCGGCAAAAAAAGTCAGAGAGGAACTGAAGAAAACAAAATTTACTACATTTTCACCTGTGCCAGAAATATGCTTCTTTCTTTGGCTTGGCTTCGCGGACGATGATTTATGGAGGGGTATGTCCACGTCTGCTGCAGGCTCGTTGGTGACTGACAAGTCCGATGCGGGACAGGCAGGCACGGCTGCAGCGGTTGAAATATGCTAATGAGCTTAAAAAAACCTAGCTTGCATTATTTAATGAGATAGGGTTTAGAAGCTCCTCAGTGTAGTCAACAGAAATGTGAAAAGCTGCAGAAATAGCAACGATTAAAATAATATTTTAATATGGATGTCAAAAGATTGTGAACAGCAAGAGGTACATTGCCCAGTACTTTTCCTGTGGAAATGTTTCTTAAATTTAAAAAAATGGGAAAATAAAATAAGATTCTTGCCAAGCTTGAAAATTCCTGACACCCCCCCTCCTGCTCACCAAAAAAAGGGTCAATACTCAAACTTGTATGAAAATCACGGAAAACTAAAGAAATAAAACATTCGATGTGAAATGCATTAATCTGGGGGTGGGGGGGGGGTGGCTTTGAATTCAAGGGAAGTTTAAAATTCTTTGCAGCTGGTGATAAAATTGTTCATCTGAACTAATAAAATATTATCCTTCCTCCTTCAGACGACTATGCAGGTGTCTCTAATATTTATCTCGCTATCTACCAATTAATTGCTGTCATTTCAGTTCTACTTTCTCAATACTAGTATTTTGCATTACCTCTATCCATTATATTTAAAATTCTTTCTGTTATGGAGCAAAGAAGATAGATATAGTTCAGTTCACTGCTTCACAATGTGTAAGGCAAAAACAAAGCAAGGTGCTGTGCTTACAGCTTACAAAGTGGGTGTCATTTCACCATGTTAATACCCAAACTGTTCTCGAAATATCAAGTATAGCTAACTATTTCAAATTTCAGTCAACAGAGTATCATTCATCTGCATTTAAGATCGAACATTGTCATTGCTAAGGAAATGACTCCCCCTTAACAGCAGCCAGTTCTATCAATCAAAGAACACAGAAAATAACGCCACCAATCATAGATTGTTCAAACAAATAGATGTAATTGTTTAAAATTAATGCTAACCACTTGTGCTATTTTTAGATTGCCCATACTCTCCACAAAATCCAAGGGTCGTACAAGTCAACATTTTCTTGCAACATTTTGAAGTGCCCCTTTTACAAGTTTCAGATCCAATAAATGCAATAATAACATACTCTACTTCAGAAGCAGCCAAAGCAAAATTTGAGATTTTTTTTAAAAAAATGGTAAATATTTCTTGTGAAATTATGAACTTCGCCTGGGATGGCAAGAATAGGCTGTGCCCCAAGACTTGGAAAACCTACAATACTTGTTTATGGAGCTCTTGTGTTAAAGGTTAGTCATTTTGGGGGCAGGTTTATCAGGGATCATTTTCTCACATGGAGTAAGTAAGGCAGTCGCTGCCATTTCAATCAATCCATTCTCGAAGAGTTTTCACTGGAGAAGACTGACTCCCCCTGGGATATCTAGTTTCCACTTTGTAATCGATGAACACAGTGATGTGATCAGCTCTCTCTCTCTCTCTCCCTCTTCCCATTTCTCTCTGTCACCTTTCACAGAGAACATAACACGGGAGAGATCGAGACCAAAACTGGCAAAAGATTTTCTTGAGGGGAAAGCAATTTGTAATTTCACAAGTAAGTTGTACGTGACATTCGTGCTGTGGGGCCACGAATGCTGAGGGCAGGCACACTACTTTTTAAACGGGACCAACAGTGCTCCCGCTAAACTGAAACTGACAAGGCAATTCTATTGCATTGTTAAATAATTCAAGCTCACACAGACCCAGACATTTGAGCTGTCTCTCAGTATCCTTGTACGGCAGGCTGGTTGAGTATGTTCTTTCCCCAGTGGAAGTTCGGTTTCCCGAGTGAAAATGTGTGATGGATTAATTGATATTGCAAGTCGATCAATGACTGAGTTTGACCTATTTATTAGTAGTTTTAAGAACTCATTCAAATGAGCTTTTACTGATACCTAATTTTTAAAATCTAATTTCAATTTGCCTGATTTACCTTCCATGTGCAATTGGTTTACAGGGTAATTGCTGAGGACCTCAAGGAGGACTTCCTCACACTAAAGTAACCTCATTGTATTGAGAGGATCCTGGTTGAAAGCAGAGCCTATGAATTGAAGATGGGCAATAACAATGAGCTGTTTGTGTAGGGAATTGACCTAAATCCAGATTGAGAGAGAAACAGCAAATATATTGAAAAAACTAGTTGCTCCAAATAGATAAAAAGATTTCATACAGGACAATAACCAAATGCTGTACAATTATTATTTTAAGCAATGTAATTTCCCCAGCTTATAATTCATAAAAGCTGAAATGAATAGTTATAGATAGAGCGATAATGGAGACTATGGAAGAAGATTCGTAATGTGTATCAAGGTGCAATTGTTTCCAAAATTTTCCCCCTTTGCCAATTCAATGGCCGCCAACAACCCTCTTCTCCCCACCCCGACACTGAAGGCTATTTGGTTTGTAAGTTTCCTGCACCATGCCCTTGCAGAAAATCAGCTGGTCTCGTGTGTGAAACACCACTTGGAGCTGTTCCCTCCGAAAGCAAATGGCGAAACTTGACTTAGTTTGGCTTCCATTCCTGCACTCTGAGTTTAACTTTATACAAGTGATACGATTCCACTTTAAACAAAAACCAAGTCTTTGTCCCAAATTAACATTACTGCTTAACATAGAGAGTACTCTACTATTTTTGGTTTCAACTTGAAGATTTCAAACAAATGTGCTCTTCAACCTGCTCCGCCAATGTCTACTACCAGTCTCATCAGTGGGAAAACAGGACTGCCAGGCAATTGCCCAAAATGACATCCCTCCCTCTCTGTTCAATCTGAGTTAGCAAAAAAAAAACCAAAATCAGAAAGGTCGCATTTGGTTCAGATTTAATTATTTCGGCTGAGCTTAATGTTGGAGCAACGATGATCATCACTGCCCCAGCCCTGTGAAAGAACAGCAGCCAACACATGCAAGATGGACAACGGATTTGAAGTCGGGTAGTTTACGGTGCTTTACACCCAATTTCAGGCCAGCAACACACGCATTTCCTGTGAACTAGGTATGCAGCAAGTAAGCACACACTGCAAGTCAAGCAGAACAATTTGCTGATAATGTAAGACAGCAAGTGGAGATGGCATCAGGAAACACAAAACAGAATCACACTCCACGGCAAAGATGCACAACGCGGCCTCTCGTTTCCTTGCACGCCCCTGCACGGCCCAGTAGACAAAGCACCTGCATCGATTTAAAGCAAAAACAAACCAAATGATGTCACGTGGTCTTATCCACAGGTAACTGGAAAAATCTATCAGCATCCTGCAAGTTTGGATTCCATTATGTAGTTATTGAAGGCTCTGGTAAGACGATGCTGCACAAGGATTATTTTTGTGTTCGAGGTCACCAGCTCTGTGGGAAGTAAAGAATTTCATTATTGCTCCGTGGAGATTGTGCTTCTTTAAAGTATATATATTTTTAATAAACAATATTTTTGTCAAAGATAGCAAGGTAAAATTATTCTTTATATTCATCACTCCCTTATAATTAACTAGCAGGATACCCAGCACTGCCCAGGAAATAAAGCACTCAGTTGTTGAGTACACGGTTGAAACATGGAATGCCTGGCGGCATCAGCACTGAGGCGGGCTTGGTGTTGTTCCTCAGTTTTCCTGCTGCCTGCTCCTTGTTTGTCTGGAGGCCTGAGCATTGGGCCTATCACTGTTGTTCTGTTTCCTGCTGCCTGCTCCTTGCATGTCTGGAAGCATCAGTGATGCAAGACTGATGATCCAGTGCTGTCTCTTGCTTTCTCCTTTGTCTGACTCTACGAGCTTGTGAGGAGCTTCTTCTACCAATGCTGCTTTGCTTTTTTTAAGCCCATATTGAACTGGGTTTGGTTTCTGAATGTACGTTGATGCACAGCCCTGTAACTAATTGAGGTGCCCCTGCTGCAAGTTCAATTTTCTTTTGAACTGCATACGACCTTAATGCTTAAATTCAATGCGGGCATGAAATTCAGCATCAAATCTCACCACAATTATAGTAAACAGTAATGCAAGTCAGTGTGAGCTGGTCAAAACACAACTTTTGAACTTCAATATGACCTTAAAGGTTAGATTAAATGTGGTCATGATGTTCAGCATCAAATGTTACCGCTACTGAACCTCCTTGGACATTTCTAGAGTGCTCCGTATTGATTTGCATGGAGAGCAGACAGACAGACAAACATAGGTGCACAAATCTATATTAGATGGCTATCTCTTCAACTACTGGCTTGCTTGTGCACACCTCAAAAGTGCAAGAAATAAATGGTCAGATCCCTTGTTCCTGGCTGATGTTGTTGGACGAAGAAGGAATGTCATCCAGTTTATGCGTCAACTACTGCATTCTGAATCTCTTATAGGCCAGGCATTTCACTGCAGGAAAAAAAGCAATGTTGGCAATGTCACACTCGGCTGAACTGATGCATGCAAGAATGTTGCTAATGAGAAAGCTGCAAGATTTTAGTTCAAAGATAAACGATTCATGTCTACGAATCAACGATTTGCATCATTTTTTTTGGGGCAGGATATATTTCGTGGATACACAAGGCCCATTTTCTTGAGCTCCAGATCTCGACGGTGTCAGTGGAGCAAATGAGCAGAGGATTGCAAGTGTGTGTGTGTGTGTGTCAGACTGAAATAACCACCGTCTCTTCTCCTGCTGGTAAGTTAGCGGGAGTATGAAATGAAAACCCCTGCTTCCCTAAAAACTCATGCAATAATAATGAATTATTCAAAGCTTTAAAAGTTCCGACACTTTAGGAATTTAGTCTGCTGAAGATGGCGTTTACATTTTTTTGGGTTACAGTTTAAATACTAAAGGAGAGAGCGGAATGGGAATTAAATTAAGGAGCAGGGCTCAACGTAAACACGAGGCATCGCACATTTGTGGACTCAGCAGATCCGCAGCGTCCATGGGAGGCAAAGACATAGGCGTGCGTACATAAAACCAACGTTTCGGGCCCACGTTGGTTATATATATACATATATTTGCCTCCTATGGACGCTACGGCAACTCGCTGAGTGTGCTCCAGACTGCTTCTGGAACGCTGCATATAGTTTTGGTCTCCAACATTTAAAGGATTATACGCCTACTTCTAATTGGTGCAGAGAAGGTCCAGTGTGATGATTCCGGAGATGGTTGCATTGAGGATTGCTGATAGGTTGAGCACTGTGACCCTTTCGTCTTTGGTCAGTAGAAGCATGAACTGTGATCTGATGGAACTCTGAGGAGAGTGAATACCAAGCGAATGTTTCCACTAGAGGAGGTATCTCAAACTATGGGCCGAGCTCAGGATAAGCATTTAACCATTTCAGATGCAAAGTCATGAATCTTTGGGATTCTCTACTCCACAAAGCTGTGAGTGTAAAGGTATTGAATCTATTTAATGCAAAGACCATTATATTACAAGGGAGTGAAGGACCATGATTTTAAAAAATGGGAAGGTAATGTTGAGGCCAAGATTTGATGCTCTTAGTGGCAGAACCATTGTTCAACAGTGTTCCAAAGAGACAACTGTTAATCTCTTAACCCCAAACCAGAGGCTCAGCCTCCAAACAAGTGCAATTTTTCATGGAGCTGGTATGAAGTCTCCACAATAGATTTCCACTTACTCCCATCATCGCCTGATGCTACAGGGGTTGGCGAAATGTGGATTGCTGCAGTCAGACCAGTCACATTATTATGGAAGGGCGGAGACATCGCGAGATGCTGAGGAACCTACTCATACTTGAGTCCAAAAGTTATTCTGGAGTGCCTCCTGAGACTGTTGGGTGTGTAGAAAACCACAGCTGTGCATAAAGCTGCAAAGTACCAGCAATAAGAAAAGCTGCAAAATAAATTTGGTGTAAAGCTCATTGGAAGTGCAAACTAACCTGTTTCCTTGCAGCTTAACCACAAACTTGCAGGAAAATCATCAGGCATCAATATACTTTCTTCAACCAAAACAAAACTACTCTCAACGTTATCAAATTCACAAGGTGGACAGCAGCAAGTTGTTCGATTTACAATCACAGCTAGCTTATCACTGTGCTGGCTCCAAACACCTTGCAACCAACCTCCATCTTCTGTGAGGGCAAAACATTCAAGATTGCAACTTGTGTTCTATTTGGGGACCCCGTAGAGCAGAGAGTAATTATATTGCTTCGTGTAACCAAAGCTGAGGAAAATTTATGGAGAGTTAAATATGACTCACTCTTTGGCATGTTCAACATATCAAACTTCATAAAGGTTTTTACTCAAGTTTCACAACCGGAATTTCTTCCTTGCCAGAATTGTGCATGGATTAATGAAGCAAGATTATTTTTCGAATGTGAAGTAGGATTTCAAAATTAATACCAAGTGGATTATACAGCAGGAATTAAGGAGGTGTTAATTAACATCAGAACGTCATGAGCAATGTGAAAATTGATGAAAGCTGGAAGCCAGAATGGGGGTGGGGGGGTGGGAGAGTGAATAAATGCCAAGAATATCAAATGTGCAGGATTTGTTAGAGGATAGAAAAGAGCCTTACAACAAAATGCCCATTAATGCTGTTACTGTGAAGGAATACCAAGGATGGCACAGTTGGCGTAGTGGTTAGTGCAACACTGTTACAGCGCCAGCGATCGGGACCTGGGTTCGAATCCTGCGCTGTCTGTAAGGAATTTGTATGTTCTCCATGTGTCGGCATGGGTTTTCCACAGGGGCTCCGGTTTCCTTCCACCTTTCAAAATATACCGGGGTTCTAGGTCAATTGGGTGGAATTGGGCGGCATGGGCTCATGGGCCAAAAGGGCCAGTTACTGTGCTGTAGGTCTAAATATAAAATTTTTTAAATTTATTTTTAAAAATTAATCTATGGTATATTTAACAATGTGCCTCTTTGTGTTTAATTATTGATGTGACTTTGCTTGGCTACCTTTTTCCGCGATACCACACAAGCAGAATGTTTAAACCATGGTCAAGAAAGCCCTTGATGCTCAACAACAGGAATTAACGCAAGTAGAAAATTTCAGACTGAGATGGGATTGAAAATCAATTTACTCATTTATTTTTCCATTTAGAGCTAACAGGCTAGTCTACCAACAGACTCAGCACATGTATATCAGACCAGGAAAGATTAGTTTCCAGGAGTCTTGTCAACACTTAACCCCACAAAAACATCACAGATACACGAGAAGCACAGAAGGGAACCCATTGACCTGCTGAGTAAGTGCTGGCTCTATGTAGAGTAATCCTGCCAGTCCCACTACCCTGAAGTCCCACAAGTTATTTTCACTTGTGCCCAGGCCCTTTTACAAATTCCTAATTGTTTCCAACAGTCAGAGATTCCAGATGATAACTACAACCCTTAATTTATGTTCTCTCTCTGGAATCTTCTGCTCATCATTTTAAATCCTGACCTTTGAACCGTCAGCTAATGAGGACAACTTCTCCCTCTATTAACTAACCTCATCATCGACACCACCATCAAATCTCTTGTCAACCTTTGCTCAAAGGAGAACATCTCCATCTTTCTCCACACTAAACTTGCCGATGAAATCCTTCATAACTCCAACCTGTTTAGTTCTATTCATTAAGTCAAGGATGGTTTACAAGTTCCCATTATGACATTCCCAGCCAAAAGATTTATGCACATAAGCATCCCAGTTCCACGGCTCCTGTGCCCTCATCAGAACTGCGTCATTTTATTTAAACCCTCTTTATACTTTCTGCTTTACTTTACACATTTCTGTACGATATTACATTTTATGTGCCCATCCTGCTTTTCTTTGCCCTCTTGCTCTCTGTTAATTTCCTGCTTACCACATCTCTAACTTTGGGATTGCCAGCAAATTTAAAAATATCATATATTACTACTTCAGAAAATAGGAGCATGGGTAGGCATTCAGCCTGTCAGAGCCTGCCCCACCATTCAACGTGACCATAGCTGTTTGTCCCAGGCCTCTACCCCTCTTCTGAGCCCAATTCCATAGTTCCCACATCCCCGATCATTCAAAACTGTATTTACTTCCTTTTTTAAATACTGCCATTGATTTAGCCTTCACAATCCCTTGGGTATAGAATTCCAGACATTCAGCACCTAATAGTCTTAAAAACAGCACCTAATAGACTGAACACGTCTGAGATTGTCTGATATTGGAAGCGAAGCAGGCTCAGGCCTGGTCAGTACTTGGAAGGGAGACCGCCTAGGAACACCAGGAGCTGTAGGTTTCTGTGAGGGGCGCTGGACAAAGCCTGCCTTATGGTAGACAAAAGTTAAAGAATTGTAAATGTAGTATTACGTTCCAATAATGGAACCTTTACCACTTCCTGCACAAAATTATGACTTCTCTGTGGTTCCCAGAACAGCTGCATGGGGGATTATGGGTAGGGAAGATGGCCATTGCTATGCCGCATTTTGAGCTGCAGAGAGCGGCCCGGTGAGGCTGTCACAGCCCGCACCGGCCGCCCCCTGATAGCTCCGATGGCTCCCGCTGCCCCGCCAGCTCCCACTGCCCTGACTCCTGCTGATGGCTCCTGCTGGCTGATGGACCCACTGCCCTGACGGCTTCCCCCTGCCTCCCCTGCCTCTGAGGGAGTCATGGAGGGAGAGGGGTGAGTGGGGAGATGGGTAGCGGGATGACGGCATCATCAGCCCATCCCTAACCAGCCGCTTGCAGCGGCGTAGCATTCAGGTCAGGTGGTGGAGCACAACGCTCCACTGATGATCCTTCCCGGAGAAGGGTTAGCCGGAGCCGGTGACAGCACATTCTGAAAGGTACGTCTTTAGCTGTAAGGGCGAAGAACCTTTACAGATGTTTTCCCAGCTTGAATGTGCCTAGGGGGGGGGGGAGAGAGAGAGAAAGAGAGAGAGAGAGAGAGAGAGAAAGAGAGAGAGAGAGAGAGAGACACACACACACACACACACACACACACACACACACACACACACACACACACACACACACACACACCAGGGAGCGGTGGGGGGGGGGGGGGGGGTTAACAATGTGAAACTATTCGAGCTTCTTACAAGCATTCCACATTTTTGGTATTAATGTGTCAATTCACTCAATTTGAATAGCTTTGAGCAGTTCTGGCACCAATCCAAAGCTTCTCACATGCAAATGCTACAATCATCTCCAAAATTGAATTGTGGTGACCGTAGCCCTCCACAACAGAAAACGAAACTAGGAGCAATCGGGTTTCTTGCCTGGAAATAGAAAGTCACATTAATTGGACAATTCTCTGCCTGCAGTTTCTGTAGAAGAAAAAATGAAAACCGTCCACAGTCTACAAAGTGACGTTGTCACTGAAAGGTGAATAAATGTTGACTTAATGTTCCATTAAAAGGAAACCACAGACATTTCTCATTTTTGACATTCTCTGTAGTGTGAGTACACTGTAGTGTGAATTGCTAAGGGCGCTCTCTTTCATTTTGGACAGCTGTCAGTCTTTTAGGTTAAATTGCTGGAAGGTGCACGAAACCTGCATAAAAATAACCTGATTGAACCTTGGTCAAGAGCTAAATATGTATGAGGAAGGCTGTGTAGCCTATTGCAGTTAATCCATATGCAGGCACTTGCCCCACATCATCAAGGGAATTTGCATTCCCGGAAAACAGGCCATATTAGAGTTTCCCAGACCATGAAATGTCATCGTCTGTATCAAGAGAAAAGTGAGTGTAGACAAAATAAATTGTGTTAATTTATAGTATTTCCTTTTTTCTCTACACAAGAATTAATTTTATGCCATATCTTCACATTTTAGTTCCACAATTTGTAAATTGCTATAAGTGAAATTTTCAAGTCCTAATCAGCCATAATGTGGGGATCACCAATGTATAAATGTGCTGCCATCTCAATCTGCAGAGGACATGGGCCCCCAAAGTTCAACTTAGTTTGATACTGTAATAAAAAGGAACAAAAAGGGGTATAAAAGTAACTATTATATAAACCAAAACGTAGTTTCCCCAAATGTACTCTATATACTTAAAATATATGTAAGCTATGACGAGGAACAGATCTGTAAATATGGAAGGGGAGAGGGACTGTTTTGTTTTTGTTGTGTTTGTGAGAAAAACTTTAATATATTGTATATTAAAAATGTAAAATGTTTGGAAAAAAAATAAAAAATAAAAAATTTTAAAATACTGTAACTGAGATTCTTATCGAGCTACAAGAATGAGGAAAAAGAGGTGGGAGAGAAGGAAACAAAAATGCTCTCATATCCTCCTGTATCTTTCCCCAGTTCCAATAATGTAATTCCCACAGGAACAAAAATTATTCCGAATATTGGGTGTCCCTCTCAACAAATTCATTAACTATGTGGCGTAGCGGTTAGTGCAACGTTAGCCCCAGGTTTGAATCTGGCACTGTCTGTAAGGAGTTTGTGCGTTCTCCCTGTGTCTGCATGGGCTTCCTCCCACCTTCTAAAAAAGAGAATGCACGGTGTTTGTTGGATAATTAGTATATTTGGGCGGTATGGGCTCGTGGTTGGGAGGGACCTGTAACCGCGCTGTATGTCTAAAATTTAAAAAGAATAATTACATATAATTGGTAAGCTAAAAATATTTTTGAAAAACCTACAAAATGGCCCATTGAAAACAAATTAAACACCAAGGCCTTTTAGAAACAAGGTTCCTAACAGATTTTCTCTAAAGAGATTGTAAACTCTCTAAAGCAGAAATGCTGAAAGTACATAGCAGACAGGGCAGCAGTGGTGGAAGGATCAACTTTTACTTTTCAGGATACCTGGCTGGGCTTTTATTTCAGATTTTCAGTACCTATGGTTTCTTGCTTTTCAACGATCAATGCCAAGGCTTTGCTCTTTTATCTCTTCTCCATCTCACATAGTCCGCCCTGGAGATTAGGTTTATTTTAAAAAGACAGTCAAGTATACCGGGACCAATGCCTGAAGAGGGCGCACAAAATCAGTGACCCGGTGCGGTTTCCGCTCCGTAAATGGTTATAATTTGATCGTGATCCCACTGAATGGTGGGTTACACTCAAAGGGAAAAATTCCTGTTGAAATCCCATTCCTGTCATCTTCAAATCCTCACTGTTGATATCTCCTTCTCCGGTTTAAACAAAAACCAAATACAGGTATACCCCATTTATGAAACTAGAGCGCACCTTATGAAATCTTTCATAAGCAAAGATGGCCCATTCACTACTTTTGGAGGCTATTTTCACAAAAGCAAAAAAAGCCATTCAAATCCTTTCGTAAAAGGGAACACAGGTTTCTTTGTAAAAGCGAATTTTCATAAAGCAAGTATTCATAAAACAGGGTATACCTGTATTGGAAAATACCAACTTCATTTGGAATGGCTATATGGAACATGGGTCAGCAATGGCAACTTTCAACATACATATTTAGTGACTAATGTTTTTTTTAAATAAAAGGCAACAAGAAATAATTTCTCCAAATACCTGGTTCACTGCTAAACAATTAGTTAATGGACACAGGATTATCTTGGTAACAATGTTCACCTTCCAAGGATGGAAAAATTTTCTCAGAACCTAAAACGTGTGTATTCACAAAATATTTTAATAGCTTAGTTCTAATATTCATAGAACTACACTGCATTATGTGCCGTGTAGTTACACATTTATCGCGCCGTTACTTAAAAGACAATTACCCATGATCGTCCTCCTGTATTGTTTTAGCAGCCGCTTGCGTTGATAGTTTAATCTGCAAATCCAGTCTCTGCAAGTAATCTTCGGCAGAAAGTTCCATGGGCTCAGTGACCCTGGCGTCAGGACCCTCTGGGCTCGGAGACGACGAGCTCTCTTCTTTTACATTCGCTGGCCTTTCATTACTGAAAGCAGACGTCTCTCTGGATTCGTTCTCAGGAGAGTCCAATGAGTTCAGTCCATTAAACAGTGACTCCTTCTTGGAAATAACCGGGATAAGGAGGGTTTTCCTCAGGAATATGCAATCACTTGTGAAGAGTTTATTTGCCCTTTTTATTTGCTCTGTCTGGAACAGAATTATGATAAATGTTAACAAATATCGGAGCTAAAATTTGTTTTGTTTTACAATATTATATCTTTCCCAAGTTGTGGTGTTCGCAAAATAAATTTTGACCCAAGGTGAGAGGGCAATTTTGGCCTAAACAGCATTTGTAAGAATCAAGCATCCAAAGGAAAACTAAGCTCTTAAGCTATTTTAGACAGCTATTCTTTTTTCAACCTTAAGACTCAAATGCAGCTCAGTGGGATGGAACAGTTATTTAGCTTTAAAGCTTACTCATGAAATGCATTTGTGTGGCATCCTAGTGACTTTTGGCTCCCTGACCCAATGATGTGGGAACTGGGCAAAAGAAACCCCAGTTACAGCAGATGTGGGCGGCATGGTTAACGTAGGTGAGTGGTTCGGTTAGTGCAACAGTTACAGAGCCAGCGACCTGGGTTCAAATCTGGCGTTATCTGTAAGAACTTTCTCCAAGTGGGTTTCTTCCGGATTCTCCAGTTTCCTCCCACCCTTCAAAAATGTGCGGGGGTGGGGGGTGGGTTATAAGTCATTTGGGGTACATGGATGGCATGGACCTAAAGGACCTTTTGTGGTACCTAATGTCTAAATTCTTTTTTTTAAATGATGCCCTTTGGCAGATGATTTCTGGGCCTAGGTTATTGTTGGTAAAGGGAAAATCCCCACAATCGGGCTCAAAATATACAAATTCAACCAGCAGCACCCAAGGTCAGGATCGAGCCCCTGAAACCCTGAGATGGTAGTTCTGCCACTAATGAGACAGAACCTCTCTTTGAGAAATTATTTTTTTAAGCATGAAAATCATGCATATTTAGCATTTTTTCCAATACAGTTTAACAGCACTTAAAACAACCAAGGCCCGAAGAGATTCTGGCTCCGAGCAACATGACATTATTGACTGTCATCTGTTGCTTTTCACAGCCAGCTTCTATCCAATGGCAGCGAGGCAACATGTGGCAGACTTCCCTGAGGACAGCGAGCGTTAACACGTTCCTGCAAATAGAATGAATGACAATATTGCCTCAAACTGCTGCCGAAAGTGGCTTTAGCCTTGTACTAAACAGAAAAGCAAGTAAAACGAACAGGAGTGGGGCATCTGGCCTGTCAGATATCAGATTTATACGTGTCATCATATATAACCCTGAGATTCTTTTCCCTGCAGGGGAGGTAGAATTACCACTTATTGGCAGTGCAAAACAAAACTGTACAAAATGTACACATGTAAACAAATAAAGAAATGTGCAATCCAGAGAGAAGATTTTTTTTAAAAGTGCAAAAGTAAGAGTCCTTAATTGAGTTGGTTTTGTTGAGGAGTGGAGGGGTAGAAGTTGATCCTGAACCTGGTGGGCCTCCCTATCTTTCTGAAATACCTGATACACCTAGATATTTAGTTCCCAGCCATCTCCACCCTACAAGCACATTTCTGCAATGGCCACTGAATAATTTGCCTTTGTGCCATTTGCATCGTTTTGAAGGATAAACTCGTTATCATTTGAATGCTACAGGTTTCGCGTAAAGTGCGCTTGAATACTGACCATTTTGATGTTTTAGACTCAAGTGGCAATAGCCAAACTATGCTATTAAAATAAAACATCAAATGTCAGGAAAAGACAGCAGATCTGGCCCCATCTGTAGATCAAAACATTTTATTGGGGTTGGGAAAAGTTTTCCGTTGCGGAGGAGAGGACAAATAACTGGATGGAGAGCATGCGAGAATGAACAGCACCCGTGAAGGTGAGGCTGACGTTAAATCACAGTTAATCTGTCTGGAGGAGATGAAAGTCGATGATGAGAACAGTGGAGGAAAAAAAGCTTTTGTCAAACCAGGATAAAAAATATATCAGCTGTTGGAAAAGCAAAACCAAAACATTCCAGAAATGCTTTCCAATTCAGGATGCATCTGTGGAAGAAAGAAATGAATTAACACGATGCACTGTGGACCATTCAATTGATGAATTGAGTGCTCAATCCTTAGGGCTATTATTGGAAGGTGAGATACAGTTCCTCAAATCTGCATTTGGTTTCACTGGAACAGAGCAGGAATGGAATACAGAAATAACTGGGAGGTACGGGACACCCTGAAAGATGGAATAGGCCTGTTCTGCAAAGTCGTCGCCCAGTTTGTATTTTTTATTTGTTGAAAAATTTAAAGTTGACCACATTACAAGAGTCAAATGCAATGTGGTACCTGAGTTGTTGGATCTTTGATGAGAAAAGTAGATCAGTTGGTGGATCTCATGTGATCGGGAGGGATGGTGGTAGGAGAGAACCAGAAGCTGCAAAAGCCCATCAGAATACTGGACGGGGAAGTGGTAACGGGGGAGGGGGAGGGGGAGTGGGGAAGGAAGGACCTCTTTGACAGGGTCCATTGAACTTGGAGGTTGTTGAGGTGGAAGTCGAGGATAATAGAACCCTCTCCTTGCTCCAGGAGGGTGGGGAGGGGAGTTAGAGTCACAGTACGTGAAATGGGACAGATGCAATGGAGAACCATGTGGAAAGAGAACCTCTGTAAGGAAAAATGAAGACATTACAGAAACGCAGCTGTGGGAGGCGCCATCATCAGAACCCGTAGAAAATTCCACAGAGTTCTTACAGGAAGAGTGGGTGAAGTGCAGTTAAGGTGGCTTTAGGAGTCCGTGAAGTAGACAGTAAGGAAGGATCAGAGATGGACCACGTGAAAGTTAGAGTGAGGGGATAAACGGCAAGAAACATGCTGCTGTTAATAAGTTTTCTACAACAGAAAGCAGCACCAATTTGTAAGGAGTTTGTACTTTCTCCCCATGTCTGCATGGGTTTTCCACGGGGGCTCTGGTTTCCTCCCACCATTCAAAAATGTACCAGGGATGTAGGTTAATTGGGGGTAAATTGGGCAGCACGGACTCGTGGGCTGAAGTGGCCTGTAACAGGGCTGTTGGACTAAATAAAAATTTCATATTCCTAACACTCACTGTTCTTTGCCTGTGTGTTTTCTCTCAACTGTACTCACTTCCATCAGTCCAAACATGTAGAAGTGGGAAGTGGAAAAAGAGGCGGGAGGACAGGCCTGAGTCTGCTCCATAACATAACCCAGAACATCCCAGATTCCCACAGCTGCAAGATTAATGACCAAGGACCACGTGGAACCAAGGGCAAATGCAAAGGCAAAAATAAAACTGTGGATGTTTGAAAAAAATGATGAAACTCAAAAAGGGAAACAATCAACCCTTCAAGTTGATGATCTTACATCTGAACCAGAGAAGTGAGAAAAGTGCACTATTTATCCTTTTCTCTCCACTCGACACGCTGCCTTTGTAACACCATACTCTTTGACTTACTGTCACACTACACCCTGCACTTTTATCATTGCACTATAATTGACTTACCTGAAAAGCATATAAAACAGAACTTTTCACTGTATAATTAACTAAGATTAAATACAATGCTCAAACTACTTCAGGGCGGCAAGTTTGATGAAGTGGCTCGTCCAATGCCATTAAAGCGACACACCCAGGTTCGAACCTGGTGCTGTCTGTGAGGAGTTTGTACGTTCTTCCCGTGTCTGCGCGGGTTTCCTCCAAAATGTACTGAGGTTGTAGGTTAATTAGCTCCTGACTTACGATGATCCGACTTACGATTTTTCAAAGTTACGACGGTTCAGATCCATACTGCAGTTCAAATTTTGGCTAGGCTATGATGTTCAGTGTCTCTCAAGAGCACTGTATTGGTCACTGCACTGATCCCACTGCCCCCCTCTCTCCTGACAGCCTCGTGTCAGCCCCCACACTGATCTCACTACCCCATTCTCTCCTGACAACCCCATGCCAGTCACCACATTGATCCCACTGCCCTTTTTCAACTTACGATGAGACAAAACCCCATCATCCATTGAGGACTACCTGCATTTGGGCAGTACAGGCTTGTAGGCAGAAGGGCCTGTTACCCTGTTGTATGTCTAAATTAAATTACTTTGGGCACAAGGTGGCTGTGCGGCCAGTCAGAAAGCAAGTTCATTTTCAGAATATTGTAAAATGCCTGCTGCCTGCATTGTACCCTGCATCATGTTACCTTACAGCCAATCACAACAGAGACTAGCCATTACAGAGCGGCAGGACCGATGGCAGTGCAACGATGCCATGGCAACACAAAGACAAAAAGTTAAAAACACCAAAGGGAGGAGTGGTGGGGATAGGAGTCAGGGTGGGGTAAGTTAAGGAGAGGACTTGCTAAAAATTACAAAGTATGACTGCAACTTACTACCTCGCGAGGCTGAACGGTTCCCAGATGAGAATAAAAACCCTCCTGGATCAATACACAAAATCACAATGGGCGCAAATCCAAGGGATCTTGATAAATTCCTGAAAGTGACCAGCATAATTGTACATAGAATGTGGAGGTAGCCCTATGGGGTGAGTCACTCAACTACAGAAGCATTGTGGAATTAGAGAACCTTTTGCCGATTTTGAACAATGCTATACTTTGAAAGACTTGTCCAATCATCCCTATTCTAATGTACTTCCCCAACACCCTGAAAGGCCACATGACCATGGAGTAGAAATAGGCTATTCAGCCCATCGAGTCTGCCTCACCATTCATTTTCACACAGCCCCACTGCTCAGCCTTCTCCCTGGCTAAACAAGAACCTATCAATTTCTGTCTTAAATACATCCAGTGATTTGGCCTCCACAACCGCCTATGACAACAAACTCCATAGAATCACCACAATCTGGCTGAAAAAATTCCTACACATCTCTGTTCTAAGCGGACGTCCTTTAATCCTGAAGTTGTCCTAGATTATCCCACCTTTCTACATCTACTTTGCCCATGTCTTTCAACATTCAAAATGTTTCAATGAGACCCCTCCTCAGGCTCCTAAATTCCAATAAGCTCTTAAACGATCCTCATATGATAACCGCTTGATTCCTGGAATCATCCTTGTGAACCTCCCCTGAACCCTCTCCAACATCGACAAATCTTTTCTTAATTGAGGATCCCAAAACTCCTCATATACTCCAACTGAGGTCCCACCAGTGCCTTATAAAGCTGCAACATTCCATTCCTTGCTCCTGCTATTTATTTATTTATTTATACATAACACACGGTAACACGGGCCGTTTCAGCCCACAAGTTTGTGCCGCCCAATTTACCCACACACACCCCCACCCCCAGGTACGTTTTTGAATGGTGGGAGGAAACGGGAGCTCCCAGAGAAAACCCACGCAGATACTAGGAGAAAATACAAACTCCTTACAGAGAGCGTGAGATTTGAATCCCGGTCTGGTCCCGATCACTGGCGCTGTAAATGCGTGGTGCTAACCGCTATGCTATATTCTATTTCTCTTGAAATAAATGCCAGCGTTTCATTTGGCTTCTTCACCACTGTCTCAACCTGAAAGTTTACCTTCAGGCTAACCTGCACGAGGACTCCCATATTATTCTATAGACTTCAAGTAAACTGCTAAGTCTTCTTTGTGGATTACGATTGAATCAACTTCTTTTCCTCGTTAGATTTGCACTCCAAATCATAACTGAACAAAGCTAAAACTCATGACTTCTCACCTGTTTCTCCCCCCCTCCCCCCATTACATTCACAAGTTCCATGAGAATTTCTTAATCACTCTCGGATTTATCGTTAAGTTTATTCTGTTTCTTGCAGGGAAACGTCTAACTGGCTGAGCACAAGTAGCTTCGACATTTTTTGAAGAATACCTAACATCACTTGGAAAGTCGCACTCAGATTCTCGGAGAGACAGAGGCAAGGTACTTAATTCCTTGATGATATTATTGGGCTCATAGCGAGTTTTTATTGGGTAAATAGCTACATTTGCCAATTTAATTTGGACATGTACAAGGGAAATACAAGAAGCAGCACTAACATTGCGCTTTTCAACTTCATTGACACCAATAACTGTGGAATACCCTACTCAGATGTGGATCCCCATAGAAATTCATCTCCATCTGGTTTGCTTCATGGGAAGATGGACCTTACACTCAACATCTGCCAAACATAAGAACATCCAAAATAGGAGCAGGAGTCAGCCATCCGGCCCATCGAGCCTGCTCCACCATTCAATGAGATCATGGCTGATCTGATCATTGACTCGAGTCCACCCACCTGCCTTATCCCATATCCCTTAATTCATTGTTTTTAATGTAAAACTCTATCTAACCTAACCTTAAATATGTTTTATGAAGGAGCCTCAACTGCTTCCTTATGCAGAGAATTCCCCAGATTCATTACTCTCTGGGAACAACAATTTTTCCTCATCTCCGTCTTAAATCTACTCCCCTGAATCTTGAGGCTGTGTCCCCTAGTTCTGGTCTCACCTACCAGTGAAAACAATTTTCCTGCCTCTATCTTATCTATCCCTTTCATAATTTTATATGTTTCCATAAAATCTCCACTCATTCTTCTGAATTCGTGAATATAATCCCAGGTGATTTAGTAGGTCAACCCCCTCATCTCTGGGATCAACCTGGTGAACCTCCTCTGGGCTGCCTCCAAGGCCAGTATATCCTTCCTCAAGTATGGAGATCAGAATAGTACACAGAACTCCAGTTGCGGCCTCACCAGGACCTTGTACAGTTGCAGCATGACCTCCCTGCTCTCGAATTCAATTCCTCTAGTGATGGCCAACATTCCATTTGCCTTCTTAATAACCTGTTGTACCTGCAACCCAACTTTTTGCAATTCATGCACAAGCACTCCCAAGTTCTTCTGCACAAGAGAATATTGCAGTCTTTCACCATTTAAATAATAATCTGCTCTTCTATTTTTTCCTACCAAAGTGGATGACCTTGCATTTACTAACATTGTACTCCATCTGCCAGACCTTTTCCCTCTCACCTAACTTAACTATACACTTCCGCAGCCTCTCCACATCCTCTGTACAATTTGCTTTTCCACTCAATTTGGTATCATCCGCAAACTTGGCTGCACGACGCTCTGTCCCCTCTTCCAATTCATCAATGTAAATGGTGAACAGCTGTGGGCCAGCTGCATAAGAGAGGCAAAACCTCACAAATCATGGATCAATTCCCATATCTCTCCGTGAAGGCAGATGTTAAATGTGAAATTTACCAGAGCCTTCACTGTACTGACACAATCTTTGTCCCTCTGACCAGAAAAGACTTATATGAAGATCAAGACACAAGGGACATGTTGTGAAAGCAACAATGAACATAAACATAGAAATTTACAGCACTGTACAGGCCCTTCAGCCCTCAATGTTGTGCCAACCCATATACTCCTACAAAAACAAAAGTACTAAACCCTTCCTAAACCCTCTATTTTTCTTACATCGATGTCCCTTTCTCTCTTATATGCCCTTAAATACCTATCCCTTCACCCCCTCCCTCTCCACCATCCAGAGAACGAATCTACCCTTTGAGGTGATGCGAAGGTTTACCTGCAACCTGGTCTGCAGATGCTAGCAACACGTGGCCTCCTATATATTGGGGAAACCAAGAATAGACTAGCTGACCACTATTGCATCTGCACATTCTGCAATGGCCATCTCGAGCAACCGGCTGCTTTCCTTTCAAGATGCTTCTAGCATTTGGACTATTTAAACAAGCATCACTGGAGAGATATTACCAACTCCGTCCCCAATATACCTCCCAAATCCTCCAGAAAGATAAATAAACCAAGATCTCCAACATCGGGGCCAGGTCAGCTCCAGAAGCAACTTCAGAGTCCTAAACATTTATCCACGATCTATCCCAGTGAAAGATCAGGTGGAGGAGGAAATTATTCAAGATTTTCTCCATGCATCCTGGAAAACGTGCAATGACCTCACAAGCTCCTGGAAAGCCCAGACTCGCTTTCAGGGAGTGGTGAAGGATGGCGTTGAGAACAGAATCCAACAACTTGGCGAAACTCAGCCAGACGTGAACCATCTCATCAAACTATCTGCTCTTCCTAATACTTCCTACCCCACCTAAAGTAGAACTTGCAGGATCTACACTGGCATCAACGGCCACCTCAAGAACTGGAAAAGGAGCGAAGTAACGTCAGTCTCAAGTTGCTAATTGAACGTGGGAAATGATAACACTGGACAACCAAGATTTTGCTTTCTGTACACTTTTGGGTGCATTTTACAATTTTTGGGGTGCTGATCACAAAAATCACTTTAAAACTTTCCTATCACGTACCATTTTACATATAACCTATTTTTTGTGATTTCCTGTCATATTTTAAGTCAACTTGTATATTGCCTACAAAGCAAGCTGTTTTGGTCAGTCCAAGCTTGCCTGGGCATGCACTGGGTGAGGTTCAAATGTTGACTTGGTCCTGGGCATCCTTTGTCAGAATAAATGAAGACAGCTATAAAAGCAGCTCACATATACAGATGCTGTGCATTACATTGATTATAGACTGAACACATGTTGATACACATATTTTTCAGGCAATAAGCAAGGAGTAGGGTAGTGTCATTAGGTGTGACAGGGTGAGGACTTAGCATCCACAGGGCAGTGGGAGTAAAGACAAAGACACAGCTGAATGAGACGGGGAGGCGCAGGAAAGAACGGCAGTCAGGCGGGGGAATGGTAGGTGTCAGGGAAGCAGGTTGCATAAATGGGCAAGTTCAGAGAGCAGGAACTGTAAGTGGCAATTGGTACATAATCACTGATGGCAGAGGTGGTGAAACAGGATGTGGGTCATATAGGGTGGAGAGACAAGATGTTGGTGACGTGGCGCGAGGAGACGATGCGGGTTACATGAGGTGGGGAGACAAGGTGGGAGTGACATTGGCGGGGCGACAAGATGTGGGTGACATGAGGTGGGGAGATAAGATGGGGGTGATGTGGGTTGGGGAGACAGGATATGGGTGATGTGAGGTGGGGAGACAAGATGTGAGTGATGTGAGGTGGAGAGTCAGGGAGAGATGTGTGAGCAGTCAGGACAGATTGGGCTTAGGGGTGGAAAGAGAGGCAGGGTTAGATTGGAATAGGTAGGATTGGATTGGGACAGGTCAGATGGGGGCAGGTTGGGGTTGGATCAGGATGGTTTGGATCAGGACGGGTCAGGGTTGAATTGGGACGGCTTGCATCGAGTCAGATTGGGATGGGTTGGGGTTGGATCGGGATGGGTTAGGGACGGGTTGGATTGGGAAGGGGTTTTGATCGGGATGAGTTGGGGACGGGTCGTGTCTGAATGGGTCGGATTGGGAAGGGGTTGGATCGGGACGGGTTGGATTGGGGTGAGTTGGGGATGGGTCGGATTGGGAACGGGTTGGATCAGGATGAGTTGGGGACGGGTCAGGTCTGAATGGGTCGGATTGGGAACGGGTTGGATCAGAATGAGTTGGGGATGGGTCAGGTCTGAATGGGTCGGATTGGGAAGGGGTTGGATCGGGACGAGTTGGGGACGGGTCGGATTGGGAAGGGGTTGGATCAGGATGAGTTGGGGACGGGTCGGGTCTGAAGGGGTCGGATTGGGAAGGGGTTGGATCGGGACGAGTTGGGGACGGGTCGGATTGGGAAGGGGTTGGATCAGGATGAGTTGGGGACGGGTCGGGTCTGAATGGGTCGGATTGGGAACGGGTTGGATCAGAATGAGTTGGGGATGGGTCAGGTCTGAATGGGTCGGATTGGGAAGGGGTCGGATTGGGAAGGGGTCGGATTGGGAAGGGGTTGGAACGGGACGAGTTGGATCGGGACGAGTTGGGGACGGGTCGGGTCTGATGGGGTCGGATTGGGAAGGGGTTGGATCGGGACGAGTTGGGGACGGGTCGGATTGGGAAGGGGTTGGATCAGGATGAGTTGGGGACGGGTCGGGTCTGAATGGGTCGGATTGGGAAGGGTTCGGATTGGGAAGGGGTTGGATCGCGATGGGTCGCATCCAGATGGGGACGGGTCGGGTCTGAATGGGTTGGATTGGGAAGGGGTCGGATTGGGAAGGGGTTGGATCGGGACGAGTTGGATCGGGACGAGTTGGGGACGGGTCAGATTGGGAAGGGGTTGGATCAGGATGAGTTGGGGACGGGTCGGGTCTGAATGGGTCGGATTGGGAAGGGGTCGGATTGGGAAGGGGTTGGATCGGGACGGGTTGGATTGGGATGAGTTGGGGATGGGTCGGATTGGGAACGGGTTGGATCAGGATGAGTTGGGGATGGGTCAGGTCTGAATGGGTCGGATTGGGAACGGGTTGGATCAGAATGAGTTGGGGATGCATCAGGTCTGAATGGGTCGGATTGGGAAGGGGTTGGATCGGGACGAGTTGGGGACGGGTCGGGTCTGAATGGGTCGGATTGGGAAGGGGTCGGATTGGGAAGGGGTTGGATCGGGACGGGTTGGCTCGGGACGAGTTGGGGACGGGTCGGGTCTGAATGGGTCGGATTGGGAAGGGGTTGGATCGGGACGGGTTGGCTCGGGACGAGTTGGGGACGGGTCGGGTCTGAATGCGTCGGATTGGGAAGGGGTTGGATCGCGACGGGTCGGATCCAGATGGGGACGGGTCGGGTCTGAATGGGTTGGATTGGGAAGGGGTTGGATCGGGACGGGTTGGCTCGGGACGAGTTGGGGACGGGTCGGGTCTGAATGGGTCGGATTGGGAAGGGGTTGGATCGGGACGGGTTGGCTCGGGACGAGTTGGGGACGGGTCGGGTCTGAATGGGTCGGATTGGGAAGGGGTTGGATCGCGATGGGTCGCATCCAGATGGGGACGGGTCGGGTCTGAATGGATTGGATTGGGAAGGGGTCGGATTGGGAAGGGGTTGGATCGGGACGAGTTGGATCGGGACGAGTTGGGGACGGGTCGGGTCTGAATGGGTCGGATTGGGAAGGGGTCGGATTGGGAAGGGGTTGGATCAGGACGGGTTGGATTGGGATGAGTTGGGGATGGGTCGGATTGGGAACGGGTTGGATCAGAATGAGTTGGGGATGGGTCAGGTCTGAATGGGTCGGATTGGGAAGGGGTCGGATTGGGAAGGGGTCGGATTGGGAAGGGGTTGGAACGGGACGAGTTGGATCGGGACGAGTTGGGGACGGGTCGGGTCTGATGGGGTCGGATTGGGAAGGGGTTGGATCGGGACGAGTTGGGGACGGGTCGGATTGGGAAGGGGTTGGATCAGGATGAGTTGGGGACGGGTCGGGTCTGAATGGGTCGGATTGGGAAGGGTTCGGATTGGGAAGGGGTTGGATCGCGATGGGTCGCATCCAGATGGGGACGGGTCGGGTCTGAATGGGTTGGATTGGGAAGGGGTCGGATTGGGAAGGGGTTGGATCGGGACGAGTTGGATCGGGACGAGTTGGGGACGGGTCAGATTGGGAAGGGGTTGGATCAGGATGAGTTGGGGACGGGTCGGGTCTGAATGGGTCGGATTGGGAAGGGGTCGGATTGGGAAGGGGTTGGATCGGGACGGGTTGGATTGGGATGAGTTGGGGATGGGTCGGATTGGGAACGGGTTGGATCAGGATGAGTTGGGGATGGGTCAGGTCTGAATGGGTCGGATTGGGAACGGGTTGGATCAGAATGAGTTGGGGATGCATCAGGTCTGAATGGGTCGGATTGGGAAGGGGTTGGATCGGGACGAGTTGGGGACGGGTCGGGTCTGAATGGGTCGGATTGGGAAGGGGTCGGATTGGGAAGGGGTTGGATCGGGACGGGTTGGCTCGGGACGAGTTGGGGACGGGTCGGGTCTGAATGGGTCGGATTGGGAAGGGGTTGGATCGGGACGGGTTGGCTCGGGACGAGTTGGGGACGGGTCGGGTCTGAATGCGTCGGATTGGGAAGGGGTTGGATCGCGACGGGTCGGATCCAGATGGGGACGGGTCGGGTCTGAATGGGTTGGATTGGGAAGGGGTTGGATCGGGACGGGTTGGCTCGGGACGAGTTGGGGACGGGTCGGGTCTGAATGGGTCGGATTGGGAAGGGGTTGGATCGGGACGGGTTGGCTCGGGACGAGTTGGGGACGGGTCGGGTCTGAATGGGTCGGATTGGGAAGGGGTTGGATCGCGATGGGTCGCATCCAGATGGGGACGGGTCGGGTCTGAATGGATTGGATTGGGAAGGGGTCGGATTGGGAAGGGGTTGGATCGGGACGAGTTGGATCGGGACGAGTTGGGGACGGGTCGGGTCTGAATGGGTCGGATTGGGAAGGGGTCGGATTGGGAAGGGGTTGGATCAGGACGGGTTGGATTGGGATGAGTTGGGGATGGGTCGGATTGGGAACGGGTTGGATCAGGATGAGTTGGGGACGGGTCAGGTCTGAATGGGTCGGATTGGGAACGGGTTGGATCAGAATGAGTTGGGGATGGGTCAGGTCTGAATGGGTCGGATTGGGAAGGGGTCGGATTGGGAAGGGGTCAGATTGGGAAGGGGTTGGATCGGGACGGGTTGGCTCGGGACGAGTTGGGGACGGGTCGGGTCTGAATGGGTCGGATTGGGAAGGGGTCGGATTGGGAAGGGGTTGGATCGGGACGGGTTGGCTCGGGACGAGTTGGGGACGGGTCGGGTCTGAATGGGTCGGATTGGGAAGGGGTTGGATCGGGACGGGTTGGTTCGGGACGAGTTGGGGACGGGTCGGGTCTGAATGGGTCGGATTGGGAAGGGGTTGGATCGCGTTGGGTCGCATCCAGATGGGGACGGGTCGGGTCTGAATGGGTTGGTTTGGGAAGGGGTCGGATTGGGAAGGGGTTGGATCGGGACGAGTTGGATCGGGACGAGTTGGGGACGGGTCGGGTCTGAATGGGTCGGATTGGGAAGGGGTCGGATTGGGAAGGGGTTGGATCAGGACGGGTTGGATTGGGATGAGTTGGGGATGGGTCGGATTGGGAACGGGTTGGATCAGGATGAGTTGGGGACGGGTCAGGTCTGAATGGGTCGGATTGGGAACGGGTTCGATCAGAATGAGTTGGGGATGGGTCAGGTCTGAATGGGTCGGATTGGGAAGGGGTCGGATTGGGAAGGGGTCGGATTGGGAAGGGGTCGGATTGGGAAGGGGTTGGATCGGGACGGGTTGGCTCGGGACGAGTTGGGGACGGGTCGGGTCTGAATGGGTCGGATTGGGAAGTGGTCGGATTGGGAAGGGGTTGGATCGGGACGGGTTGGCTCGGGACGAGTTGGGGACGGGTCGGGTCTGAATGGGTCGGATTGGGAAGGGGTTGGATCGGGACGGGTTGGCTCGGGACGAGTTGGGGACGGGTTGGGTCTGAATGGGTCGGATTGGGAAGGGGTTGGATCGCGATGGGTCGCATCCAGATGGGGACGGGTCGGGTCTGAATGGGTTGGATTGGGAAGGGGTCGGATTGGGAAGGGGTTGGATCGGGACGAGTTGGATCGGGACGAGTTGGGGACGGGTTGGGTCTGAATGGGTCGGATTGGGAAGGGGTCGGATTGGGAAGGGGTTGGATCAGGATGGGTTGGATTGGGATGAGTTGGGGATGGGTCGGATTGGGAACGGGTTGGATCAGGATGAGTTGGGGACGGGTCAGGTCTGAATTGGTCGGATTGGGAACGGGTTGGATCAGAATGAGTTGGGGATGGGTCAGGTCTGAATGGGTCGGATTGGGAAGGGGTCGGATTGGGAAGGGGTCGGATTGGGAAGGGGTCGGATTGGGAAGGGGTCGGATTGGGAAGGGGTCGGATTGGGAAGGGGTCGGATTGGGAAGGGGTCGGATTGGGAAGGGGTCGGATTGGGAAGGGGTTGGATCGGGACGGGTTGGCTCGGGACGAGTTGGGGACGGGTCGGGTCTGAATGGGTCGGATTGGGAAGGGGTCGGATTGGGAAGGGGTTGGATCGGGACGGGTTGGCTCGGGACGAGTTGGGGACGGGTCGGGTCTGAATGGGTCGGATTGGGAAGGGGTTGGATCGGGACGGGTTGGCTCGGGACGAGTTGGGGACGGGTCGGGTCTGAATGGGTCGGATTGGGAAGGGGTTGGATCGGCACGGGTTGGCTCGGGACGAGTTGGGGACGGGTCGGGTCTGAATGGGTCGGATTGGGAAGGGGTTGGATCGCGATGGGTCGCATCCAGATGGGGACGGGTCGGGTCTGAATGGGTTGGATTGGGAAGGGGTCGGATTGGGAAGGGGTCGGATTGGGAAGGGGTCGGATTGGGAAGGGGTTGGATCGGGACGAGTTGGATCGGGACGAGTTGGATCGGGACGAGTTGGATCGGGACGAGTTGGGGACGGGTCGGGTCTGAATGGGTCGGATTGGGAAGGGGTTGGATCGCGACGGGTCGCATCCAGATGGGGACGGGTCGGGTCGGGTCGGAACGCGTTGGTGACGGGTCGGAGCGGGCTGGATCGTGGCGAGGACCCGGCATCTTCCCTCCCCCGGGCCGCCCCAGCCCGGCTGCCGGCCTCACCGTGACTCCGTAGCGCAGGGCCAGGCCCTGCAGCGTGTCGCCATCGCCCACCGGGTGCTGCAGGTAGCGCTCGGCCAGCGGAGCCGCCACGCTCGCTGTGCTGCCGTACGAGCGCGTCTTGGTGCGGGCGAGGCTCTGCCACAACTCGGCCTCCGGCTCGTCCGGCCCCGCGGCCGCCAGCAGCGCCTCCGCCATCCTCCGCCGGGGGAGGGGTGGGGTAGAGGAGGGAGACCTTCCTCCCGAGTCGGCGCAGGGCAGGAGCTGGTGGCAGCCGCCCGCTGCCGACCCGGCTCGGAGGAAGAGGCGTGGAGGTGAGCGGCGAACCCTGGCGCCGCGCCGAGGGATAGCATTGACCCGGAGGGCCGAGCGGCCCTTGTCTGGGTCCAGGAGCTGGCCCCTGACCTTTCAGAGAAGTCCATTCAAACAAGAGGCTTAATTTAACCCCACTCATTTCAAATCAAACATGTGTCCACCCAGTACATCCATGTGTGACCAGGGTCACTGCTCCAGGTATAACGTGAACGTCCTGAGCTCTGTCTAACCTGTCAGTCTATAAATCTATAGCCCACCTCTACTTCCTGGTGGGAAACAGGAGTCTGCAGCCCCTCTGTTTGTAGTGCAATACTCAAAATTGTTGGAGAAACTCTCCGAGTCTTGGTTAGAAGCGGTGGTCTAGAAATTTGTCATTTTATTTTAACTGTGTGTATTAAAAACAACTGAGTATAGAGTGGGCCAGCAATGCATGAATGGGATTTTGTTCCAAGTTTTTGAATCATATGCCAGACATCTGCAGAGAGTCCAGGAGGAATTTACAGTGATATTAGCCAAAAGTTGTCATTATTGGATGCATTTGGATGTTGTCATGGGGAATGGTGAGGTCCAATGTGGGGATGGTGGTGAGATGGGATGAGGGTGCCTCCATAAATATGTTAAGCTCCCCAAGAACTATTTGAATACGTTTTTCAGGGGTTTATTGTTCTGAATGTATGCAGGCCCAGTTGCTGCTCCATTGCGACACAGGAGCAGAATTTAGCTGGAGTCTGGGTCCTTGCTTTGGCCTTATTAAAAGGGGCCCGACCTTACCTGAGCCACTGCTAGCTTGCCTAAGGTGTCATAGACTAGCTGATGGTGACTGTTTGCACTCTCCAGCACCAGCCTCTCAGAAAACCGGAGGTGCACGATCCAGTGATCATTAGGGGGATCCGAGGTGGAGAGAATCAGCAAATGTAAGTTCTCAGAGGAGCTTTCCTGGACCAAACACACCAATGGCGTCGTGAAGAAAGCACGCCAGTCCCTTTACTTCCTCAGAAGTTTGCAGCGGTTTGGTATGACATCGGAAACCCTGGCAAATTTCTGACCAGCTGCATCATGGTCTGCTACAGGGACTCTGAGCATAAAGTCCTGCAAAAGGCAGTGGATACGGCCCAGGACATCACAGGCAAGACCCTCTCCACTATCAAGAACCTCAGAGGATCATCGGAGGGCAGCAGCAATCATCAAGGATTCACACTACCCAACGCGCGGTCTGTTCTCGCTGCTGCCATCAGGAAAGCGGTATCGGTGCCACAAGACTCGCACCACCAGGTTCAGGAGTAGCTGCTACTGCTCCACCATCAGATTCCTCAACGACAAACTCAATCAGGTTTTGCACGTTATTGATTTTTCTTTTATTCTCTCTGAATTGCACAGTTTGTTTGCATTTCTTTAGATGTTTACATGTTTACCTGGAGTACAGTTTTTTGCACTACCAATAACTGGTGATTCTGCAGGGATAAGAATCTCAGGGTTATATGTGATGACATGTATGTACACTGACAATAAAAATGAACTTCGTAGGGTCATTCTTTCCAATCGTATCCATTCTCTCCAATCCCACCTCCGTTGCCAGTCACCAGACTACTAAAGCCCCCCATTCCCATTGAATCCTTAACCTTGAGAAGCCCCATCATCAATCTGCCCATCTCCTTGACTTGTCTCATCATCTCCCTGACCCCTTATGCCATTCTGCTGACCCTTAGAGACCTTGATCATAACCCCTTATAACCCAGACCCATTAAGGCTGATGAAGGCTTCCAAACCTGCAACGTCGTCCATTCTTTATCCCTCACTCGTGCTGCTCAACCTGTTGAGTTCCTCCAGCAGATTTTTGTTTGTTGCTCCAGATTCCTACGTCTCTCCTATGTCCAAATAAAACACAGATTTTGTTGGCAGTGAGAAGGAGGTGGGGCAGGATGCCTGATACGCCACATACAAACATCTACAGTAGTGCAAAAAAAGTAGTCAATTCACTTAGAAAACAGTCTGCTGAATACAAACTACAATAAACTCTCCCTATTGAAGCAGGACATTTTCTCCAGAAGGAAAGCCGCCAATAATGAGAGTTACTGAAATGTAGCCACCATTTCTGATTGACAGAATTACCCAATCATCTCAATTGTATGAAGACAGATAAAAATACAGCAGCTCCTTGCTTAATGTTGCTGATATATTCTTGGAATCTGCTACATTAGGGTGACATGGTTAGCGTAGCAGTTAGCGCAACACCTTTGCAGCGCCAGCGCTCAGGACCGGGGTTTCAAATCCTGCGCTGTCTGCAAAGAGTTTGTACGTTCTCCCTGTGTCTGCGTGGGTTTCCCCCGGGTGGTGGGGGGCTCCGGTTTCCTCCACAGTTTGAAATGTAGATTAATTGGGTGTAAATTGGACGGCACCGACTGGTGGGCCGAAATGGCCTGTTGCTGTGCTGTGCGTCTAAATTTTAAAAAATTAAATTTCAGTGAATCGACGTAAAACGAAACCAATTTTACCCTCGGCTCAATGATAGAAAACAGAAGTTCATACGGTTTATTTCTGATCACAAAAACATCACCAAACTTCTAAATAATGACCCAAAATACTTTTAATATTAAATATTGAAATAAATGTGTGCTATGCAGACTTATACAGAAATGCAATTTTGAACGATTCTTAAAACGCTTCAAATGACCCTGTTGTTTCTTTTGTTCTTCAAATAAACAAAGCTTTCATTTGTATGGCCATTAGCGAACATGGAGTTTACACTGATGATCATCCAGATATTCCGAAATCTTTCCATAGTTTCCACTGTGCTGCTTCTACTCCGAGTTCCATGTCACACCTTGGGCACTAGCTCCGACCTTTTTGGTATTACTGCGAATCAATCATACAGCTTTGGTTGTAGACCGAGAGCTCTTCCAATATCCACAGCTCACTGCCCATTGTCAGATCTCCTTAACACTTCTAATTTTGTTTCTAATGTAGCACTTTTTCTCTCTTTTTTTTGCGGCCTCAGCAGGCAGGAGTGCACGTCAAGCACTCATTGCAACAGGGATAAATCAAGGAATAAATGTTTGAAAACCAAAAATTGTAATTGTACCGGCACTCGGTTCAAACCCAAATAATAACAAAGTGTAGTGTGGTATTTCAATTTTTTTTACTCATTAACATTATTTAAAAAATGGCATTGAATGAAACGTTATTCAAGGCATTATCTCTATTTTAAGTAAATAATGTCATAAAAAAATAAAAGTACATCTAAGGAACAGATTGATGGATGAGAAGATAACATGAGTGAAGGCAAGAAGCAGCAGCAAGTCTGCTGGGTAAGTGTCCTTCTCAGAACAGAGAAGCTGGAAAGTGCAAACAGTCACCATCAAGACTTACAGGGTTGGAAAGTTAAGGGAACGGTTCAGTGAAAAGGAATGGAGAGACCATAGGACATAGGAGCAGAATTAGGCCATTTCGGCCCAAAGGTTTGCCCTAAAAGGTGATCAGAAAAGAGCATGGAAAAAGAAGCAGAACATCTGGTTTAACTGAAGAAAACAATGAGAGTTGCTGGAGGAACAGAAACTAGCATTTTGTGAGATGCAATATAAAACCATATGCTAATCTTTAAAACCAGCAGGAGGAAGTTGGAACAAAGATTGTCTCGAAACTGATGGACATATATTTTGAGCATGTACACTGTAGGTCATTTACCTTCCATTCCCAACACCCAACCCCAACCAACCAATTTTCCCTTGCAACCGCTGCAATCGTGTCTGCCTGTCCCGCATCGGACTGGTCAGCCACAAACGAGCCTGCAGCTGACGTGGACTTTTTACCCCCTCCATAAATCTTCGTCCGCGAAGCCAAGCCAAAGAAAAAAAAAAAAAAGAAAAATCTGCAACATCAGTTCCTCTCAAATGTCAGAAACCTGAAACTCCATTTCTCTCTGCACTGATAATACACGACTCTGTATTTCCAACATTTTCGGATCTTCTTTTGGATTTTCAGTATTGTTTTGTGAATCTCCTTTTGCCTATTTTTGATTTTCCTTCCTCTCAAAGGGACCCACATTCTTCACGTCAAACTATTCTATGTGCTAGGTTGTTTCAGATTCTGACCTTCCGGCGCAAAGTGTCTCCTGAATTTCCTATCGGAATTGGTAGTGCCCACCTTTTATTTATGCCTTCTAGTTTTCATCTCTTACACACAGATGCCTCTTCTCCACATCTATCGTATAATATAGCACAGAACAGGCCCTTTGCCCCGCAATGTCGTGCTATCCTATGCAAACCTTTTCCTCAACAATCTCATCCTTCCCTTCCTCACAACCATAACCCGCTATTTTTCCTACATTCATGTCAATTGTCATCTGATTGCACAAGTACAACCCGACAAAACAGCATTCTCTGGTCCTCGGTGCAAAACACGCAGACACACAACCAGACATAACACGCATACAGGCAGGACAAGAACACATCTATGCAGATAAATAAATAACTATTATTTTGTATATATGAGAGTCTCAGATGGTTAGTGTGATCCTTTCTTTTGGTCACATCCACGGCCCGTGCGGAGAACACAGCCCATGTGTCTTTTGAATGTCCCTATTGCACCAGCCTCCACCAACACCACTGGAAATGTATTCCAGGCCTTTCCTGATTAGAACAGGAGCAGGAGTAGGGCATCTGGCCTGTGAAGCCTGCTCCGCCATTCAACGTTATCTTGGCTGATCCGCCTTTTCTCCCTATCCCTTAATTCCCCTACAGTGTAAAAATCTATCCAACCTCGTCTTAAATAAATTTACTGATTTATGGGTGGCGAATTTCACACTCTGGGAAAAGCAGTTCCTCCTCATCTCTGTCCTAAATCTACTACCTTGGATCTTGAGGCTCTATCCCATTGTTCTAGTGATGCCTAGAAAATTATAACCTTCAAGGCAAATCATGACTCCCCAGTAAAACCCGATTATAACCTTGAAGAGCTCTCCAG
The DNA here is from genome assembly GCF_036971445.1 of Narcine bancroftii. NCBI lineage: Eukaryota > Metazoa > Chordata > Chondrichthyes > Torpediniformes > Narcinidae > Narcine > Narcine bancroftii. The sequence goes on along the minus strand of NC_091482.1, from coordinate 58,801,426 downwards.
AGTTCTCTGTCCTGAAGTAAAGATCCTGAGCCTGTTCACCCTTTCCTAATGGGTATAACCTTAGAATCGTTCTAGTAAATCCTTTGCCCCTTTATCCCTTTTTCCCTTTTTCCCCCATAATCTTCTCTGCTCCTTTATCCACTCAGAAATTTAAAGAAAAAAATATTTTGCTTGGCTATCAGTGAAAACACATGAGAATATCAGGCACTGGTCACATTTGTTTCCATGGACTTCAGTGGCATAATTTTATGGTCCTTGGCAATACTGAAAAGGTGGGGATTTTCGAAATAGCGAGATACTTGTTAATTGGCTGCCTCTGAGAAATCTTTAAGTGAGTCATGGGTCTTCATTTAATTTTAATTTAGACATTCAGCATGGTTACAGGCCCTTCAGGCCTACAAGCCCGTGCCGCCCAATTGCACCCAATTGACCTACAAACCCGGTATGTTTCATGAAGAGTGGGAGGAAACCAGAGCACCCAGAGGAAACTCATTTATTGTTTTTCATGGGGAAAACATTATAGACAGTGCGTGATTCGAACCCCGGTCTTGGTCACTGGTGCCATAACGCTAACCTTATTGAACTAAACTGAGCATCAAAAATCTAAGTTTGCAAAACTTGTGTGGTTGGCCCTTTCTTTGTTCACAGGTAAACAAAGGTGGCTTGGGTGCATAGCGGTTGGCACAATGCTTTTACAGCACCAGCGACCGGATTGTGAATCCAGCACTGTCTGCAAGGAGTTTGTATGTTTTCCACATGTCTGCGTAGGTTTCCTCCCACCCTTCAAAGTGGTCAATTGGGGTTACTGGAGGCAGCATGGGCTCATGGGCCAGAATGGCCTGCTGCCATGCTGCAAACCCAAATTTAAATTTAAAAATTAATGTTATGCTCCAAATTGACAGTAGGCAAGTGCATATCCCAAAATTGATGATTTTCTTTGCTGCTCTGTCTTTGGGATTTAAAATGCACCTCAATTTCCTGAAAGAGAGCCAATTCACTTCATTTTGGATTATTTAGGAACGGGTGTTTCTAAATCAAATTTATCTCTATGTGCCACTTCCTTATTTTAAAAAGTGAACCAATAACTTGTACATTTGCTTCTGTTTGTGGCGCTGTGTCGTAGATCTTGCGCACAATTGATTCCAGCTGACTGCACTTGATAACGTGCTGCCTCCGAACTCAGTGAAATGCCTGTACAAAGTTCGGCAACTACACATCAACAACTCACAAAGTTCCTTGCAGTTCACTTAACCGGTGACCTATCATGAACACTCAACATCTCCTCACTTGTCAGGAAGGTGCAGCAGCGACTGCACTTCCTGAGAAGACTGAAGCAGGAAAAGCTACTGGCCACCATTATGTCAACCTTCTAGAGGAGCTCTATCAAGAGTGTCCTGGCCGTCTGCATCACAGTGCTGTGTCTTTGCTGCAGAGAACTGGATCGGATTTTAATCCACAGGACCATAAGAGAGGCAGAGAGGATCTATGAAGTCGAAAAGGATCATTTCGGGTCCCCTTAAAGATCTATGTATGTCACCCCTCAATCTCCTTCACTTAAGGAAAAGAGTCCAACCTATCCAGTTTCACCTCCTATCTCAACCACCAGTCTCCATGACAATCTTGTGAATTTTTCTTCTTTAAATGTTTTAAAAATTAGACATACAGCCCTGAAACAGGTCAGTTTGACCCAATGAGTCCGTACTGCCAAAATTACACCCATTAACCTACACCCCCGGTACGTTTTTGAAGGGTGGGAGGAAACCAGAGCCCCCAGAGAAAACCCACACAGACACAGGGAGATCGAACAAACAGCGCGCTATTCAAACCCAAGTCTGGTCCTAGCGCTGTAAAGGCGTTTTGTTAACAGTTAGACCAACCGGGCACCTATCTAGCTTAACCTCACATTCTTCCTATTGATAAATAAAACATGTTCTCCTTCCCTTTGGAGAGGAATTTAAAAAAACACTGAACTATGAAGATTTTGCTTCCTGAAAACTTCTGGATTTTTTTTGTGGAATTTGGGCTGCCGATCACGAAAATCTCTTTAAAATTTTCCTATCCCGTACAGTTTTTTAGATATAACCTATTTTTGTGATTTCTTGTCATATCTTTAACATGCTTCAAGCAGACAAAACCATGAAGTGCAAGATGTCATTGAAAATTCATTTTCTGCATTTGAACTTGGACGTCTTCCCTGCTGATCTTGATGCCGTCAGTGATGAACAGGGTGAAAAGTTTCACAAGGACATTGCTCCAAATACAAAGCAGTTATCAGGGCAACTGGAATCCGTCAATTCCGGCCGACTATTGTCGGATGCTGTCACGAGAGGCATCTCACGAGAGCATAAATGAAAATCAGCGGCAAAATGTTTTTAGATCAGTTGAACTAACGCAATGTGTCAGCATCATTATGTGATTAAACATTCTAAATAGAAGTTAATTTAATGTTTCTCCCACTTCCTACATGATACAGCAAATCTGAAATTATATTACATAATGATATTCAGCTTGAAGTTGTCCTTCATAATCCCCAATTTCTGTTCAGGAAGCAAACCTTCTTAAAAAAATTGTTGTCCTGTGTAATTGTTCTTTATTGCTGAGCAGCTGCCACTGGGACGACGTGAACTGTGCTTCCCTGAACCTGACGTGATGATACAGCAATACTGAGCCTCGCTTGCCTGGTTTGAACTGCGTGCCACTTTGAAGGAGAACAGAAGAGGATCTCCATTTCACTTGGCTATTATTCTGTATTCAGTTAAATCACAATCGCCAGGTTAATAGCCCACTAATACACTGAATCAAATTACATGGCATAGGATGAATAATATTTTTCCTTTCATGCTGCTTTCAATTTTTGCGTTCATTTGTTTTGTGAATGGAGTCTTTTGTGTTACAAATATCAGAGGTACAGGCCAATAAAATTTATTGTTCTCATGGTTTTAAACCCAAAATAATAGAGCCAAATCTAATGCCACCCTTTCTTTCCATTCACTCACTGGCCCTGAATTGCAGTAATAATGATGTCAGAGCAGTACGACGGTTACATTTCTGGTCTGGTATTTAGAGGACTAGATGCGAGCTTGAAAATTAGAGGTCGGTCAATCGTGATGGTAACAATTGACCTTCAGGGAAGGAAATCTGTCCTGTCCGTCCAAATTATGACGCACAACACACCAAGCGTTTCTGGGCCATTTTGGTATGGACCTGGTCAGTGAAATCTATGATAGGTGAATCTATAAATTAAAGAATTATTGATATTTACTCCATAAATTACTGAGGAAATGGCTGTACAATAAAAAACCCCAGTATCCGGCTCCTATGGAAATTGATAAATGCCAAATAAATGAATTTTCCAGTTGCTTGAGATGGCGGGCTGCACGATTGGTGAACTGACAGCGAGGCACGCCAATTTTAAAATTTCACCTATTTATTTTCCACGTTTTTTATTTTGTTTGAATTCCGTAAATGGGGGTTTTACTGTACATGATTAAGTTCTCCTACACTGGGTGCACTGTTGTACCTTCAAGTAAATCAAAGGATATCAGTTGGATTATTGTGTCAAAGGAAAACCTGAAGATGCTTTAAATCCAAAAGAAGCAAAATACTAGGAAAACATTGCAGCATCTATGGAAGGAGAAATAGTTAACATTTTGGGTGAAGACCCTGAATATCTTACATTTGCTTAGCATGGTCTCTGACCCTAGGTAACTCATTTTAAATTACTTTCTTACATAAGTACTTCAAAATGGAATGGATCTTAAAATAAAAATCTTTTTAAATTTAAATTTAATTTTTTTAAAATTTAGACAAACACAGTAACGGGCCATTTCGGACCTCAAGTCCGTGCTGTTCACTGACACCCAACTGACCGAGAACCCCTGATAAGTTCTTAAATAGTGGGAGGAAACCAGAGCACCCGGGGAAAAGCCATGCAGACACAGGGAGAACGTACAAACTCTTTACAGACAGCTCAGGACTCGAACCCCAGTGGCTGATGCCACAACAGCGTTGCGCTAACAGCGCCACCCTGTACAAAGTGAGGGGAGGAAAGTTTAAGGGAGACATCAGGGGTAAGTTTTTTTTAACTCAGAGAGTAGTGGGTACCTGGAATGCGTTGCCAGGGGTGGTGGAGAATGCTGGTACAATAGGAACATTTGAAAGTCTCTTAGACAGGCACGTGGATGAAAGAAAAATGGAGGCAGGGGAGGTCTAGTTTATTGAGTAGGTTTATGAAGCAAAATATTTGGCCAAAAACCAATAAGATTTAACCTATTTGCTGAGTTCAAACAAAACTCCAAACTGGATTAAACACATCTCCATTTTATCTTTGAACTGCTACTCAAAATGATTTTTCTCGAATCTGTGTACAGTGTTGACTGTGTGTCACTTCGTTACTTTGTGATTAGCCAGTCAACTGGAACCAACTGTTATAACAATTTCAATATAGACACAGGGGGCTGAAGCATGGCTGGTAAATATTACAGCTGAATTCACATGAAAAAAAGGAAGCTGGATTTAAAGGGGAACTTATCATATCCTTCAAACCTCCATAAGAAATTTCAGTTTGATTGAATTATACTTGAACTGTGTCTATAAATGCAGAAGGTAAATTGGGTAGAGCAAGATCCCATGAACTGTAATGAGAAATATAATCAGTTAATTTGCTTTCAATGGAGTGGATTGAGGAAAGACAATTAACCAAGTTTTAAAAAAAATGTAGACAGACATACAGGCCCTTCTGGCCCACGAGCCTATGCCACCAAAATACCCCAATTAACCTTCGACCCCGGTACATTTTGAAGGATGGAAGGAAATCGGAGCATCCAGAGGAAACTCACGCAGACAACATATGAACTCTTTACAGTCAGCGCCAGATTTGAACCTGGGTCGCTGGTGGTGTAATAACCGCTGTGCTAACTGTGCCGCCACAGTTTTTCTCCTTGGCAGGGAATTAAATCCCTGGGTACCAGGAATGCACTGCCAGGGGTGGGGGTGAAGCTGGTACAATGGGAATGTCTGACTCTTAGACAGGCACATGGATGAAAGAAAAATAAAGGGTTATGAAGTAGGGAGTTTAGTTTACTGAATAGATTTATGTAGGTTGGCACAACATAGTGGGCTGAAGGGCCTGTACTGTGCTGTAATGTTCTAAAAGAGTAACAATTAAAAATCCAACAATAATGTAAAGTAAATCAAGTAATTACTTGCATCTTTTCTTTGCACTGGTATCAGATCAGTTATCCCTGGTGTAAAACAGGAGCCACAATTCTTCTTCAACACTGCCTCTATAATGGTCATTGCTTTATTTGTCAGCAATTTGACCTTAGCATGTAGTAGACATCCAGTAATCACTGCCCACAAGGCAGTCTGAGAGATATTGATTGCAAATGACTGAGAGGCATTTGTTTTCCTGGGATCAGGCAGCTCATATTGGTCCTTTAATTTTTCTTATGTAGCATAGTTCCAAGAATAGGTTACTCCAAAACAAAAAAAAACTACACATGGTGGAAATCTGAAATAAAAACAAGAAAGTTCCCAAAACTGATGCATTGACAAGAGACCCTGGAAAAAACAAGCTGGATGGAATCAGTGAGTCAGACGCGATAGAAATACTGTATATACTTGTGTAATTATCGCTACCTTGTAATAGTCAACCCACCATATTCTGACCCAAAGATCTATTTTTGGCCCTGACTGCCTGCCCATCCAAGTTCCCGATGCCCTGACAGCAGAGCCTCGCCCCAGCTGCTTGCCCACCAGAGTTCCCGACACCTTGCCCGCTCACCCACCGGAGTTCCCAAAACCCTAGTCGCCCGCCCACCCGTCCGAACTCCCTTTGCCCCAGCTGCCTGCCCACCAGAGCTTCTAATGCCCTGGCCGCCGACTAATCACCCAGAGCCGGCCATCCAACCTCCTGACACCTTGAACGAAGCAGGTCTTACCGAGATCAAACGTTTGACCTGTGTAAAAGTTGACCCTCCCATTTTTTGGCCTGATTCCATGAGAATGTACAGTAAATAGTCAGTCAGATCAGAAATGTTGACTGACCATTCCCAGCTCCTCAGCATTTCATTACTCACTGAAACATTTCTCTCTCCTTAGATGCTGAGTTTTTCCAACATTTTCTGTTTTTATTTCTGCTCTGGCACATGGTTTATTGCAGTAAAACCCTAGGTATCTGGCACTTATGGGAATTGGTAGATGCTGGATAAGTGCTTGAGGTTGAGTGATTGGTGAACTAACCACTAGGGAGAATTAATTTTAAACTTGCAAAGTTTTTAACTATTTATTTTCCACAATTATTTTGCCGTTTGCCTGAGGCTGCCAGTTGCTTGAATTCTGAATAATAGGGATTTTACTGTATCTTTTATAATAATGGAGTATTTTGCTTGAAGAAACCAGATGATCTGCTCTCCTACATTTTTGCCATGCTGGTGCCTTTAGTTCTTGCGTAGGAGATGCAAGTATTGCTGTTATGACCAACCACCTTGAGAGCTCATTTTAATTTCTGACAATAGTGCAAACTTCCATGGACTTGTATAGAATGAAAATATAGAGATCGTGTATAAGGAATGGACAATTCCGCATTGATACTTTGATGAAGGGCTCGAGCCCAAAATGTCGGTTCTGTATCATTGCCTTTGCTACATAAAGGACACTGTTTGACCTGCTGAGTTTCTCCAACATTTTGTGTTTTTACTTCAACCACTGTGTCTACAGAATTTTGCAATTTACCACTGACAATTCCATTGTTAATTTTCCATCCAATGTCAGAATGACTCCACATTAGAGTGCATCATCATTTTCAAAATAGTCAACCTTCAGTTGTTATTCTTGATCAGTTGAAGGATACTTGATTGCATTAAAATGCATATTTTGCTCCATGTAGAGCGAGCATCAGTTTACAAACTATTTACCAGTGCTGATCCATCTTTGTTGGCTCCAGTACAAGGAGAATTTGTCTAAGTGCTTTGTTTAAAGTGATGCTAAGATCAAAAAGTGATCATTTTAATTTAAATTTAAAACCATTAAGTGAACAACGTATCGATGCATTATTTTAATTCAAAATCCAGTATTTCAGATGTTCAGTCTGGGAGAACTGTTGAATTTACATGTTGTAATTTCTTAATAATTCATGTTGGAAGAACTCTTAAAATTAATTCAATCTTCCAAATGTCTGTGGATGGGTGGGTTTCCGTGCCAACTAATCCTCGGAGTTACATTTTGATGGGGTTTCAGATTTCCAGAATTTTGCTTTCATGTAATTGAGGGCTCGTGACGAACTTAAAAAAAAGCCATCAGATTTTTTCGGGTTAAGTTAATACACAGAAATACTGAAGAAACTCAGCAGGTGCCATAGCACCAAGGGCTCAGGCCCGAAACATCAGTTACATATTTTTACCTCCCATGGACGCTATGTGACCTGCTGAGTTTCTCCAGCACTTTTGTGGATTAACTACAATCACAGTGTCTGCAGATTCTCTTGTTTCACTCATTTTTGGAATTTCCATTTTCTTTTTCCCCCATCACCAAAAATCTGTAGAATTCACAACTTTTTATTTTCTTTTTAAAGTATTTTTGTTGACTGTAATTAAAAAAAATTTACACACATATAGAATAAAAGAAGACGTTTCAAATAAAACCTTGATCGTTTACGGTACAAACTGTGTGCACCCTTTCAGATCAAACCCATTATAGCAAAATATTGGGGAAAAAAAACAAAATAAAAGAAAATAGAAAAAGCCCCCCTCCCCCTCCATTAATCAAACCCCTCCCTCTAAACAAGGCAAACGTACTTATCTAATAAAAATAGGACGACATTCAGAGACCAGACAGTTCTGCCCAGGAGCATCCAAACACCCTAATTCATTAAATTATGGTCATACTCCATGAATGGGCCCCACGACTTATAAACATTCATCTTTACATCTTTGACATTGTGTCTGATTTTTTTTTCTAATCTCAGGAAGGACATGAGCTCCTGTAACCACTGAGTATGAGTAGATGGAGTACTATCTTTCCATTTCCATCAGAATTGCCCATCAAGCTATCAATGAGGTAAAAGCTAACATTCGCTGCTGAGATGAAGTCAGTCATATTTCCTCTTCTCCAGAAGAACCAAACAGAGATATTAAAGGGGCATGGTTCTTATTTGACCTTAAAAATGGTTGATAAAGTTTGAAAGTAATTTTTCCAAAAATTTTCTAAACTCAGGCAAGACCAAAACATATGTATCAATGAAGCCTCATAAATGTTACATTTTTTATACAGTGGATCAATATCAGAATAGAAGCGAGATAGTTTAACTTTTGAAATATGGGCTCTAGGTACCACTTTGAAAAGAATTCATAACTTTTAAAAGTACATTACATCAGAATGAATGGATACACCAGAATAAAAAATGTTACCAATTACATGCAATAGTGATTCACAGATCAGTCCACTGACATTCAGCACTTAATGTAGACTTACAATCTTGATTGAGACTGACAGACCTTTCCAATTTTATTACTGGCTTGAGGAATATTTGCCATTTTTTGCAATTGTCAAAAAGAAGGATTATATGATTAATAATTATTATACCTGTATATTAATTCTTGTGATTATTGGAAAGGTAAGTTCATCTTATGCCAACTTAATATAAACTGAACGTCATTCACTTTTTGAACCTTTACAAAGGAAGACTGAGGCATACAAAATCTTTTATAGTCAATGTTTGAACAGGAATTAAGCGAGATTTTCACCCAAAAACCAATAAGATTTAACCTATTTGCTGAGTTCAGACAAAACTCCAAACTGGATTAAGCAAATCTCCAACTCATCTTTGAACTGCTACTCAAAAGTGATTTTTCTAGAATTCGTGTACAGTGTTGACTGTGTGTCACTTCGTTACTTTGTGATTAGCCAGTCAACTGGAACCAACTGTTATAACAATTTCAATATAGACACAGGGGGCTGAAGCATGGCTGGTAAATATTATAGCTGAATTCACATGAAAAAAGGAAGCTGGATTTAAAGGGGAACATCACGTCCTCCAAATCTCCATAAGAACTTTCAGTTTGATGAATTATACTGAATTGAGTGTGTTAATGCACAAGGCAAATTGGGTAGAGCAAGATTCCATGAACTGTAATGAGAAATATAATCAGTCACCATATATTTCGACATGTAAGTCGACCAGTGTATAACATGACCCCATCTTTCAGCCTCATTCTAAAGGTTTTATGGTATATCTGGTGTATAAGTCGACCCCCATTTTATGAGAGATTTTTGGGTGTCACGACTCGATTTATATGCCAAAGTATATGGTATTTTGCTTTCAATGGAGTCGACTAAGGGAAGATAATTAACCAAGTTCTTTTTTTTTTAAATTTAATCGCACAGTAGCAGGCCCTTCCAGCTCACGAGCCTTTGCCACCCAAATACCCCAATTCACCTACCACCCCGGCATGTTTTGAAGGGTGGGAAGAAATCAGAGCCTCCAGAGGCAACTCACGCAGACAACGAATGAACTCCTCATAGACAGCACCAGATTTGAACCCGAGTCGCTGGTGTAACAGCGTTGCAATAACCGCTGCGCTAATTCTGCCGCCCAAATGTTTTCCTCCCTGGCAGGGAATTGAACCCCGGTCTCCAGCGTGACAAGCGGGGTCACAGACCACTATACAGCCATGCATTGATTTGGGTGACGTTCTGGAAGTGGGGACACAAATCGATTTGGTGCAAGTCAATCATCAGAGGTGAAATATAATGTACAACATTTAATGAAATCTATTCCTCTGAGAACAAGATGAAATATGTATTAAAAATTGCCACAGATTTAATAACTGCCAGGAGATCTTGTTTGACGTACACCAGGCAAATTACACTTCGTTGTGTGGAGAGCTGCAGGCACTGCCTGGTCAGCCCGTCTGGGCCTGTGAGCACTGCCTGGACAGCCCGTCTGGGCCTGTCAGCACTGCCCGGTCAGCCCATCTGGGCCTGTGAGCACTGCCTGGACAGCCCGTCTGGGCCTGTGAGCACTGCCTGGACAGCCCGCCTGGGCCTGTGAGCACTGCCTGGTAAGCCCACCTGGGCCTGTGAGCACTGCATGGTCAGCCCGTCTGGGCCTGTGAGCACTGCCTGGACAGCCCGTCTGGACCTGTGAGCACTGCGTGGTCAGCCCGTCTGGGCCTGTGAGCACTGCCTGGACAGCCCGTCTGGGCCTGTGAGTACTGCCTGGTCAGCCCACCTGGGCCTGTGAGCACTGCCTGGTCAGCCCGTCTGGGCCTGTGAGCACTGCCTGGACAGCCCGTCTGGGCCTGTGAGCACTGCCTGGACAGCCCATCTGGGCCTGTGAGCACTGCCTGGTCAGCCCGTCTGGGCCTGTGAGCACTGCCTGGACAGCCCGTCTGGGCCTGTGAGCACTGCCTGGTCAGCCTGTCTGGGCCTGTGAGCACTGCCTGGACAGCCCGTCTGGGCCTGTGAGCACTGCCTGGACAGCCCGTCTAGGCCTGTGAGCACTGCCTGGACAGCCCGTCTGGGCCTGTGAGCACTGCCTGGACAGCCCATCTGGGCCTGTGAGCACTGCCTGGACAGCCCATCTGGGCCTGCGGGGTCCCCGATTTAATAATCAGAATATGTTCCTCATATTTTATTTTAAATCGTGTTTGTCATTGGCTAGATTGGTTCTCCTTGGATACCATCAATTAGTAGGACCCTTCCTGGCGTGGGTTGCAGGAAAGCAGGGTGACGTGGGAGGAGAGAGGAAAGATGGAAGACAGGGGTGGGGGGAGAAGAGATTAAAAGGAAATATAGTGTAAAGGAGGAAGAGAGAGAGAGAGGGAAAAAAGAAAGACAGCGTGGGAGAGCAGAGGCAGGGACCTCTGATGCATCTGCGATCAGACGTTACTCAATTGGGCGCAAGTCGAGGTATGGCTGTACTACCGAAGACTGACAAGATAGCTGGAGAACTCCCTGTCCTTGTGCAATAGCGTGTCTATATCGACTGGCTGACAGGGCCTCAGAAGTGTTGCAGTATGAAATGCTTCCACAACCCTGCCATCTATGGTGGATCTTGGAAGAGAAAAATTTAAATCTGCTTCAATCTGTAATCACATATTGTTGGCATGAAACGGTATTTATTTATATATCTATTTATCTATCTATGTATTTATCTATCAATTTATTCATTTATCTATCAATTTATTCATCCATCTATTTATTTATTTATTTTTAAATTTATTTGCATAGATGAAATACTTGTCCTGCATATGTATCATTTGTCTCTATGTGTGTTGACGTCTGGTTGCACGTCTGCACATTTTGCATCATCAGACTCCTCAAGAACAAACTCATCAGGGACTCATTTAAGGACTCTTACCTTTGCATTTCATTGATTTTCTTCCTCTCTGTATTCCACAGTCAGTTTGTTTACATTTCTTTATTGGTTTATGTGTTTACATTGAGTCTGTTTTTTTTGGCACCACAATAAGTGGTAATTCTGCCTGGCCCACAGGAAAAGGAATCTCAGGGATGTACGAGATGTCATGCTCATAATGACAGTAAATCTGAATATTGGAGGAAATGAGGGATGTGGGGATAGGGCAAGAAAGTGGTGTGGGAGAGAAGATGGTCTTGATGAAAGCAGAGCAGGACATGAAGGGTGAAAAGAGCTTCTGTTCCTGGTTCTTGGGACGGAGAGAGGAAAAGCCCCGTCACTGCCAAGATTATGGAAGTGTTCATAATTCTGACAGCATCTGTGCACCAAGAATACTGTCCTTTAGTCATATTTTCCATTTAATGCACAAAGCTAGCAAATGCCAAGCCAACAGATTAATCATTATGCATGGCTGCCAAGATATCATTAATGGACTGGATGTTATCACAAGGAGCAGGAATAGAGGATGACTTAGAGAGTGGGCTGTGTTGTTATGACAACCAAACTCCAATTTTATAATTTCACTTAATTACTTCAGAAATAGGTAAACATTTGGTGATTTTTCTCAAATCGTTTATTTGTTTCAAGTCAAGTTGTCATCTGTATGTCTAATTAAAAATTTAATCATAATTATTTTTGCGGTTTTTTTTTGCACTCCACTCTTGTATATCGCCCCAATCCCACCCAGCAGCATCACGTGAACTCATTGAAACCTACAAATTCCTTATATATCTTGATTGCTCCTCATCAACTAATCTAAATATATCCTAAAAGAACTTCAATAAATTGATCAAACATGATTTCCATGTCACAAATCGATGTTGATTCTGCTTAATGATATTATTCAGTGTATGTGTGGATCCTTTATTATTGGAGCTAGCTGCTGATGTCAGGCTAACAGATCAGGTAGTTCTCTCTTTCCTGAATTATTTCTTTCTGCCCTCTAATAATTCCAAAATATGAAGCTTGGGAAGATAACCAGATTGTCAAATATTTCTATGACCATCTATCCCAAAACTAGGAGATAAGGATCCTCAGGTTCTTAGGATTTATCTGTTTGCAAACCCACAAACTTCCTTGTTAATCCTAACTTCTTTGTTTAGACAGGAGACTTGATTTTCGGGTGAGCTTCTGGATACACATCTACATCATTGAGACTGGCAATCTCCATCTCCCCAACTCTGCCCAGGGAGAGATTATTACTTCTCTCTTTGTTACCACTAGTCTCAACAATTCCCTACCTTTGACGTCCTCTCCAGCAACATGCTCCTCCCCCAATTCAGAGCTAGAAATCACCCACGAATTTAATTACTCGCCCTAACTATTGGAATTCCCTTTTCATTTTATTTTAAAACTGTGTTACGTCTTTATTTTTCTTAATAGGTCTTTACCAAAGGTTTAAGTTATTATCTTCAATACCTGCAAATGTCGTTAGCTAACCCTCTTGTGCGATGTTAAAAACTCTGGGCATTTATGAGCGCTCTGCACTATCTCGTAATTTGTGGTTGGAGATCACAGGCTGTGGGCTGCTGCAGACTGGCTCCTGGGAACGAGGTATTGGAACCCAGATTTGAGAGGGTGCCAACAGCAAGAAGGACCTCTGGCATTGAATGGCTCCTAACAGTATCAGAAGTTTGGATCTGGAGCTCTGGTTGCCGATGGATCAAATGAGAGTCTGTGTGGCTGCAGAGACTGCAGGAGCGCTGGAGGAGAATCCACGGATACTCAGCATCTCTGAAGGGTCAATCTTTTGCTTCTCCTTCTCTTTTTTGTTAGGAGTACCGGGCAATGCTCATGGTGACTCTTTGTCTGCCTTGCAACAGACAAAAGTTGGTAGTACATCACATATGTTACATTTTAATCTATTATTAAAGGAAACCTTCAAATTTACAAAATTGGTGTATAGTACTTGATCCACTGTGCTATTAAAGTTCTGTACATTGTGATTAAAAACCACCATTCTGCACTATTTTTTTTATAGTTACTTCAATTAAGACCCGATGTAGAAGGTACCTCTTTTCTTCTCTTGGCATCTCATTGTGTAACTGACTGCAAGCTTTTCACATCGCACAGAAGTCATTGCAGGGTAAACGCAGAGTAAGGCACCATGGCAAAAGAAGGTTCATTGAGCAAGCATTTAGAGCAGTGGTTTTCAACCTACCATGGACCACCAGTGACGAAGGGTGGGGTAGTAGTTGGGAAGCTGCGGCCTCTTTCTAGACTACTAACAGAGCTTTTGTTTCAGAGAGGCAGGAGAGGCTGCAGTCTGGAGCCATCTGCTGGGACAACTCAGGAGGTCAGGCTCATCAATGGGAGAAAAAAGGTTTTAGAACATTTTGGTCCTTTTGTCGTCAAATTTAAAACCTTGTTTTACATATGATTTGCTTTTTATATCAGTAATATTGCTTTCAGCTCAGACCACCTGTAAATAACCCATATGTTAGCAGTTGTCCACAGACCTCAGACTTTGAAGGTTGTGCCCGGGGTGGTGGCAGCACTCTTAGCTCCGAGTCAGAAGATTCTCTCACTGATCAAGTTTCGTGCTGCACTGACAGAGAAAAACACAGAAATGCTAGAGGAACTCAGCAGGTCAGGCAGATAAAGACAGTGGGGAGCGGAGACGCAAAGTTCTCCTGGGGGTCAAACCGTCCAGTCCGACAGCTGTCAGCTCCATTCAAGCTTTTTTTTTCATGTTTTCACACTTACAAAATCCAATACCCAAAGTCCATATTTGTCCCAACCCCTCCCCCCACACCACATTCCAAAAACTTATCTTGATCCCACTCATCATGGGGCACACAACCCCAATCAAGGCCTGTGATGAAAAAAATAATCATAATGGTGACTCCATTCAAAAAGACAAAAAAGAAACTCAAAAGAAAAAGAAAATGAAGGACCCGAAAAGAAAAGGGCAGGTGTGTTATCCATGCCAAGTCCTATTCCTGTAATCACACCTCTGGCCCCACTGGGATTATTTAATCTTATCCCTATTTAAAAGGGGGGAAATCAATCTATCTGAGAACCATTGTACTGCGAGTAAGGTTGCCACACTCTACCGAATGTGTCATGTTTTCTCCATTGGTTCTATGTCATTTTCTCCAGGGGAATGCAACTCTGCATTTTCACATTCCATTGTGTGGTATTTAGCTGGGAGTCAGACTTCCACGAAACCTCTATAAACTTCCTGGCTACCGCCAAAGCGACCTTCACAAACTAAATTTGAAATTTAGTCAGTCTAAACTGCACTTCTCCAATATTTCCCAAGAGGAACAGCTCTGGGTCCTGTGGAAAATCCACGCGTAATATCTCCTAGGTCTTCCCAAAAATGTCTCACCTTTGAGCACAGCCAGGTAGAGTGGTCGAAAGTTCCCACTTCCACACCACATTGTTAATGGGGCTGACGATGGTTTTATTTAAAAACCCAGCGACTGATCGGCAGCAGTCACATGAGGGGTTGCAGACTCCGTGGGAACAGAGGACTGGCAAAGGGCATCAGAAAAGGGAGACCACCTCCCATTTGAGAACCAGAGGAAATGACCCGTGGGACGGTGACCACGGTGACGGACCAGCGAGGGGTTCTGCGGCTGAAGAACACACAGGCGGCGGGCCGTTTGTGATTTGAGGCGAGGAACCCACGCAGGCTGTAGGCTGCTGGCGACTGTGATGGAGGGTTTCACACTGGGCTGCCGACTGCTGGAGACTGGCTCAAATCTGGCTGAAGGGAACCAGGTATCGACAGGGAGAGGAGCACAGACCAACGTTGGATAGGAGGACAGGAGAGAGAAATTGAGAAGGGGAGGGGGTAATTTTGGCTCTAGTGGAAAGGGAAGATGAGTGGGGTGGGGGGGGGGGTTAAGGAAAAGCAGTGAAGTCAATGTTAATGCCATTCAGTGGAGGGTGTGTAGATGGAAGATGAATCCAATTTGTAGATGGTCTCAGTCTGGCAGTGAAATTATCTTTGTGTCCATCATAATCTCCCCAATCTTTTTCAAGAAGCAAACATTTTAAAAAATTTGTTGTCCAGTGTTATTTCATCGTTCCCAGCAGCCTAAGGGGCGACTCATGTGAAACAATGACCTACCAGCACATCCTTATGACACGGGAGAAAAGCAACACAGCAAGCAGAAACCTATGGGGATGTGCAGACTCCAAAGCCAGCACCCAAGGTGAGGAGTGAACCCAGTACAAGGAATGGTAAGCGTATCAACTAGCGTGACACAGCGCCACCCTGAGGGCATTGACATCAACCACAAGTTTCTACTGCCCCCTCTGCCTCTCTCCATCCCTAAGAGTCCTTTCCTCCAGCTCCCTACCCCGCCTCTCTTTCTCTCTTCCATCTTCACATTTGCAGACCTCCCCGCCCCCCACCCCCTCTCAGGTTTTCCCTCCTGCCCTTCTGTCCATCTCCACCTATGGTCTCTTGCTCCGGCCTCTTATCCCTCCCTATTTACTCAGGTGCCTGCCCGCTTTGTGCTCATTGCTCGACAAAGCCTCAGGCTGTTGTGATGTGTCTTTGCCTCCCGTGGATGCTGTGGGGCCTGCTGGGTGGATCCAGCACTTTTGTACATTTGCTGTAAATAAATGCAAAGCTTTTTATTTAATCACCAGCTGATAGAAACCAAACACAAACAGAAGGTTGTGAAACCCGCAAGTCTGCAGACGCCGCGATTGAAGAAAAAACACAATGCTGGAGAAACAAAGCAGGTCAAACTCAATCCTGAAACATTGGTGATGTATCTTTACGTTTGCTCTCTGAAGTACACTGTTTGACCTGCTGAGTTTCTCCAGTGTTAAGTTTTTACAAACAGAAAGCTGCCAGCACATTAGCAGCAATGCTGTCACTCCCCCTCTGCAATCTTTCTTTTTCAATATTTTCTATTAATATTTCATAATATACACACAAGAATAGAAATGACACAAGTAAAATGTGATGTCCAAGTCTACATAGTATATGATATATAAATTCCAAAGTGAAAATATGACATTAGAGAATGTCCTATCAAAGAAAACAGATAATAAATATTTATAATATTTTATATATATATAAAAAACCCAACTAATCTACTTTAAAAAAAATTTAAAATAGAGCAACTGAACGGCCTACCCGAGGAACTGTCAGATAGTTTAAAACATTGCTTCAGTCCACACCTACAGATAACAAAAACAGCAAGAATTATATTACATCTGGAAAGGAAGAGTTAGTTCATAGATTAACGCCAGTTGTATCCCATGAGAGTATTCAATAAAGGTCTTCCATGTTTCTTCAAATTTAGTTCTGATTTTTTTCTAGATTTAAGAAAGACATGAGAAAGCCATTGAAATGATGTAGGAGAATCAGTCTTTCCATTTAAGTAAAACGGCTCTTCTAGCTCATCGTGTAGAAAAAGCTATAACTTGATCGTTAAACAACCTACATCTGTAATTCTTAAAAGAGCAGTCAAGGGGCTAGGTTGCAATTGAATAACCGGTATCATTGATAGAGTTTTAAAAACATCTTTCCAAAATTTTTCTAACATGGGACGTGATTAAAACATATGAGTCAATGAAGCCACCTCAGTATTGCACCTATCACAAGTAGAGCTCCTTTAAGAAAGATGTGAGCTAGTTTATCTTTAGACATACAAGCTCTATGAACTCTTTTAAACTGTATTAAAGAATGACGTGCACAAAGAGAATAAGTATCAACTAGTCTAATAATTCTTCCCCATGTTTCAGGAGATAATGTTAGTCGAAGTTCTGATTCCCATGTTTGTCGAATCTTATCCATTTAACATAAGAGTATAAATAGGACCCAACCCCAACCCACCAATTTTCCCCTGCAGCCGCTGCCTGTCCCGCATCGGACTTGTCAGCCACAAACGAGCCTGCAGCTGACGTGGACTTTTACCCCCTCCATAAATCTTCGTCCGCGAAGCCAAGCCAAAGAAAAAAGAAGAAGATAAATAGGACCAATTAACCCCTTCTGAAAGGGGTTTAACAGGAACAATCTGGTTGCTGTAATGTTAGATAATTAGACATTACCATATTCAGGAAATTTCTTCTCTACAAATATCTAAAAAATCCATATGGTAAATTATATTTGGTAGAAAATTGTTCAAAAGATGTCAAACCACCATCAGCAAATAAATCTACAAAAGAGATAGCTCCTTTAATCTTCCAAATCTGTGAAGAGTAGATGGTGTAAAATGGTCCCCATTGACTTTGTCTTTAATTGTTCATATTAATGCTGTTAAGATGATAATTTTTTATACTTCTTTCAAGCTGCCCCAATTTTTATTCCAAAATCTTATTTTGATAATATTGATTCTAAGATTTCATCTTGTATTTGGAAATGGTAAGGGGGCCAGATTGCATAAGTATCACTTTCAGAAACCTAAGGAGGATGGTGTGGCCTTACCAAATTTGAGATTTTACTATTGGACAGTTAATATTCGCTAGGCCAACATGGCCTGTTTCCGCTCTGTAAATGGTCATATGGTTATATGATTTTTTTGGAGTCATCACTTGGATAAATTTGATCGTCCACTCTGGGGAGATTTGGAATTGAAATCGGTCCAGAATTATTCCTTAGTGTTTTTTTAGGACCAGGCATTAGCTTTTAGACTATCCAAGATCAGTAGGTAGATTTCCAATCCAATTTTTAAATATTCATTACATATTTGGCTTCAATTTAAGGTTTTTTTGGACTAAACTTTTTTTCCTTGGCTAATATTATAGATCTTAATTTTTTTTAATTTTTTTATTTATTTTTTTTTAACACACCATCTTCAATTAGGAGGGGGGGGGAAAGAAATCACACCTCTTTGAAGGATGCACAATAACAATAACCAAGGGTGAAATCCCTTCAATGGGTAAATGTGCACTTTCTCACCAGAAAGGAGAGACAGATCTTAGTCTGATTCAGATACATTGAGTATTTCACAATTAAAGTCAGCTTTATAACATCACAAGAAACACTAAACACTGCAGCTCATTGACGATGGAGTTCTTTAAGATGTACAGAACTTGTTAATGTAGATGGATTTAATTAAGGTGTCACGGTTAGAGTAACGATGCTGTTACAGCACCAGTTGGGATTCAAAACCCCCCGTCTGTAAGGAATTTGTACACTCTCCTTGCGTCTACGTTAGTTTTCCCTGGGGGCTCCGGTTTCCTCCCACTGCAGAGAAGGTTCACGAGAATTTTGACAGGATGTCAGGGTTTGAGTTACAGAGAAAGGTTGAGCAGCCTGGGGCTTTTTTCTCTGAAGCATCGAAGATTGAGGGGGGATTTGATGGAGGTGTTCAAGATTTTAAAAGGGACAGAGAGAGTCAACGTGGATAGGCTTTTTCAATTAAGAGTGGGGGATATTCAAACCAGAGGCCATGGTTTGAGATTGCAGGGGGAAAATTATAAAGGGGAAATTTCTTCACACAAAGGGTGGTTGGGATGTGGAGTAAGCTTCCGGCAGAGGTGGTTGAAGCAAGGACGTTATTTACATTTAAGGAAAGACTGGATAATAACATGGAGGGGAGAGGATTGGAGGGGTATGGACCAGGTACTGGTCAGTGGGACTAGGAGGGTGGGGATTTGTTCCGTCATGGACTAGTAGGGCCAAACTGGCCTGTGCTGTGCCGTATATGGTTATATGGAAGCGTACTGGGGATTGTAGGTTAATTGGGTGGAATTGGGCATTACGGGCTTGTGGGCTGAAATGGCTTGTTAGTGTGCTGTATGTCTATAAAAAGTTCAATACAACCATGCATTGACTTGCATCCGGGTTACGTTCTGGAATTTGGGTCGCAAATTGATTTGGATGCAAGTCGATCAGTATCGGTGAAATATACTGTACAACTTAAGATACCATAGCACATACATATTTACCTAAACTTCTAATTGTCCATACACATGTACATATGCATACATATAGATTTTAAATACATATATGCACAACACTATAATTTAGGAGTATACCGCGTACCATTATATGGCAGGCAGTGCAATCGCTTTGTTTTGGCTTTTGAACTCACATGTCAGATTCATGATGCGTGACTTAACGTCTGCTAACGTTGGTCCCGGTGTAAATTATAACATTTTTATTTAGCCCTGATAGTGACCTCAGATGTATCTGTGATTGGGCTTAAGTCAAGGTATGGCTGTATTGAGAAACCAAAGTGACAGTGTCAGGCATGTATAACATGAACCTGTAGGCGGCGCTGCGGCGCAGCAAGAATGAGATCAAGGCATTTCCACCACAGCACCAAACAGAAATCTGCCTTTGGTCATTAAATAAAACCTTTGATGCATTTAGATCATGAAATAAATTAGAAAATTAAATACAGCTTGAAAATATCTTCCATGCAATAGATCATGGTAAATTAATTTAAGAAGAGATTTTCTACTCTTTTTAGTTGTGGGGAACATGTTTGATGTTGGATTGTGCCCTCCGTGGGATAAATGATTAGCTCGTAGACATGGTCATCACTCCAGTCACCTCCAATGCTGGAAGCTGTGGATATGGGAAAAGACGACATCTACTCTGACGATGATTCACCTAGGAGTGTTGCATAAATAAGAATGATTCAGGTTCCTTTTCCCCCCCACCCCCCAACCCCCCCTTTCCCTGCTGGCAAAACAAACACAGGGAGATCAGGATGTGGGCACGGACAGTGCTACGGGACTGAATTTAGACCAGGGACTGGAGCTATTTCAGGGAGGTGGCCACCTACAGTGGTCAGATAAACATCAAGGAGTACACGAGGTCAGTGACTGTCTACATCAGAAAGTGCACGGAGGATGTCATCTGATCAAATGCTTCACAACTAGGGCTAACCGGAAACCACGACTGGATGCAGAGATCCGGGAACTGCTCGGAGCTCATGAAGCTGCCTTCAGCCTTTAACACCATCATCCCCTCAAAATTGATCAACAAACTCCACCAATAAGTGATCATTCTGCCTCGCCCTCAGGAAAAAGAATCTCAGGGTTTTATGTGAAGTTATGTCTGACAATAAATCTGAAACGCGGAGTTTCTTCAACCTCTTTGTGAATTGCACAGTCCTCATGGCCTAGCCAAAATTTTTAAAGTTGTACCAAAATGACCCTGCTCTTGTATACCCTGGGTTCTCCCTTCATCGTCTTATTGAAGTTCTTCCTCCATCAGGTATCCTTGGATTTTACAAGGTTGTTCTAATTCTCTTGTTTGTCCTACACTTAATGATCCTCCCAAAGTGCATCACCCTTCACTTATTCAGGATTAAATTTTATCTGACATGCACTTTCATTTACTCTTCACTATCAACATTACGGATTTTCATGTTATATACACTGTATTCAATGTATCTCATGAATAATCATCAAGGACTAACATAGTTGCAAAAACACTGGCAAAGCCAGTTAGCCAAGAGTGAGCTGTAACATCCCAGGAGAAAAACGGGCTAAATTATAACCTTTAGCCAGTGGCTCTCAACCTTTTTCTTTCCACTCACATCCCACTTTAAGTATTCCCTATGCCATAGGTGCTCTGTGATTCATAAGGGATTGCTTAAGCTGGAAGGTGGGTGGAAAGAAAAAGTTTGAAAAACCACTGCATTAATCGTACCTAATTGACTTGTTATGTGCACGGTTCCATAACTCCAAAGGAAATGGCCAATGACAATTTTTCTCAAGCAAAATATTTTAGCAACAGTTGGGTCTAGAGAAGTGATTCTCAATCTTCCCTTCCCACTCACATCCCACCTCAAGCAATCCCTTACTAATCACAGAGCACCGATGATTACTTAAAGTGGTAATGTGAGGTTGAGAACCACTGCTTTAGCCCATCTCCAAATGGATGGCATTAGTGTCAACTGCTTCAGTTTCTGCTAGCCCACTCCGCGTTCTCCCCTATCTTTCCTCCAGTTCTTCACCCTCTTCCCTCTGCATCCCCCTCCCCGTTTACTGGTGTGCCCTCAGTTATCCACCTCTTATCTCCTGCCTGTGGGACTGTGCACCTCCCCCACCACCATTTTGTTTGGGTGACATTGTGCTCATCTCTTGATGAAAGGCTCAAGCCTGAAACATTGGTTATGTATCTTTGCTACACAAAGTGTCCTGAACGACCTGCTGAGTTTCTCCAGCTTTGTGCTTTCACTTCAATCACAGTGTCTACAGACTTTTGAGTTTTACTCCCAAACTATTGATGCATCTAGGGAAAATAATACATGGCACGCACTGAAATTGCACCCTTCCCATCCAGTATTAAAACTTACTTCAACCCTTCATCCCACAACCATCCCTCGCTTTAAACACAAACCAGATGTACATAATTCAACAAAAATGTTAAGGAAGGCAAAAAGATTAATTGAATGAATCATTAAGGAAACAGTGAAATAGCATTTAACAATTACAATAGAAATCATCAGGGGTTTCCCAGAATCAAGGTGTCAAGTGCTACTGTTTTCAAATCGCCCAGTGCTCTAAATTCTCCATGACTTTGTAGAGTTTGGGCACCGGAAGGGACTTGATCAAGGTGTGCCATTGTCTCCATGATCCGGTCCATCTCTTCCTTTGTGGCATCACTCAGACTTACTAGGACCGACTCGCATCAGGGATTGAACACAAGCCCCTACTTTGCTAGACCCACTGTAGATTCCGTGATGGCTCAGCAAACGTCCAAGACAAGCAGTGCATAAAATGCCCGAACCAAAGAGGACACCAGCAGAAAGGTGTTTCTCCGGCTTTGTGTGCACCTTGTTTCTGACCGGAAATAAAATCATGTAGCGTGAATAAAAGCTCTCATGACTGGAGGAACATATGCTTTTATTAGCTTATAACCGAGGGTAGGGTCTTACAGTGGTCCTCAAGAGGGGCTCAGGGTTCAAGCGGGAAACCAGGGTTATAAATGGGTAGATGGGGGCAGAGCCAGCCATCAGTATAACATACCACGAGTGAATCTCAGTTCACTGCAAACCATGAGTTGGTTCAGGAGGTGACCGTCGTGGAACCCAGCCAATGTTTGCTCAAAGAAACATGATAAAAGTCACTAATTGACACTATTTATGTTTTCTTCATAAGACCACCAAATTCCCGTGTGGAAATAGCAAAAGAAAACCCTGTCACTCCCAGTATCCCAGCTGTAATGGACCAAGTTGGAACGGCGCCTTTGCTACACTTTGCTTTGGCACTTTCTGGGTCCCCTCACACCAGTACGTTGTTAAGAAAGCAGTTGCTGAGAAGAAGTGAGCCACCAAGTGTAACCCCACTGACAACAAAGCTCTATATTTCCTGGTAGTTTTCATTGTGCCCCAAACTGTCTGTCACCTATCTGAAGTCGAGGGCAAGTCTTCACTGACAATGCAAACAGATGGTGTTTTTGGTCCGCATTTAAACCTGGTAAACAATTCAAATCAACGCTGTGCATCACTGCTGCAGTGTCGTGAATTAGATGGGGGGGGGGGAAGAGGGGCACGATGGACGGCCGGGGCAGTGGGGCCCCCCCCCCTTCAAGTAGCGCACAGGACATGTTCTGGCTGCCGTATGCTAGATAGGTCAATGAAATGATGTATTCAAAGGACACATGTAAATAACAGCAGAACCCAACATTTCTCGAATCCTGTATTTAATTCCATCCTAAACAGTCCTGTAATCAGAATATTTTTCAAATTAAGCAG
The DNA here is from genome assembly GCF_036971445.1 of Narcine bancroftii. Lineage (NCBI taxonomy): Eukaryota > Metazoa > Chordata > Chondrichthyes > Torpediniformes > Narcinidae > Narcine > Narcine bancroftii. The sequence continues at coordinate 58,778,377 of NC_091482.1, read as the reverse complement.
CAAGCAAGTCAGCAATGAGATGATTTCAGCCTCATTACAGCAATGGACACAAGAAGCTTGCTTGTCTGCTTCCATGTGGTAGATTCAGATAAGAGGCATGCAAACAGATAAATTAAAGATCTGAGTGGAGATGAGTCAGAGAAAATTATATTATTTAAAGTAATCAAAATCTCAATTATTTTTAGGGTGTGTTAAGTTCCATGGAACTTTAAAGGAACTTTGCGTATATTTGCAGTGGTACAATTGGAATGTTCAATATCAAAATTTGCTCAAACTCAGTTTGAAAATTACTCATCTAAATATTACAATCATTTTGTAACTTTTTACCTAAACCGAAATAAAAGCAAGAAAATGGTTAAACGTTTGAGGGAAGAACTCGGTGGACAGCGAGGAAGGATCTGAACCACCTGGAAAAAGTGGGCAGCAAAATGGCATATGGAATTTAATGCAAATGGGAGGCCATTCGCTGTAAACTGTAGGGCACTGAGACGTGCATTAGAAGAGGGAACTGGGAATACAAATACACAGGCTCAAATCTCAGTGAGAAGCTTGGATAGCTCACTGGTCTTGAAAACCAGGGGTCGCTTATGGACGTGGTTTTAAATGAAATTTTTAAAAAACAGTAAGTGAACGTTGGAATAAATAAAAGCAGGGTCACAGGTTCGTTCCTCGCTGAGGCCTCATTTCCGTGAGGGGCGCTGGACAAAGTGGTGACTGCCTTCCTTGCGGTAGACCAAGTTAAAGAATTTCATGCCTCTTACATTCTATGTGACAATAATGGAACCTTTACAATTCCTCAATTGTGGGGTCACAGGTAGATAGGGTCGTAAAGAGTCCCTTTGGCATATTGGCTTTCATAAATCAAATAATTTTGTATCGAAGTTGGGATGTTATCACCAATGTACAAGACATTGGTGAGGTCAAATTTGGATTATTGTGTGTATTTTTGGTCACCTAACTACAGGAAAGATATCAATAAGATTGAAAAAGAATAATGGATATTTACAATGATGCGTCCTGGACTCAAAAGTTAAGCAGATTAGAACTATATTTCCTCAGGCGCAAAAGAATGAGGGGCAATTTGATAAAGGCATACCAAATTATGATAGAGTAAATGCAAACAAGCTTTTTACACTGTGGTTAATTTTTAAACATTTAGACATACAGCAAGGTAACAGGCCCTTCCCAGTACATTTTGAACAGTGGGAGGAAACCAGAGCCCCCAGGGAAAACCTTACACAGACACGGGAAGAACATACCAACTTACAGGCACCATGAGATTCAAATCTGGGTCCTGATCGCTGGCCCTATAACAGTGTTGTGCAAACTGTGCTGCCAGGTGAGATTAAAAACTCAAGGACATACATTAAGGGTGAAAGGGGAAAATATTAAAGGGAACATGGTGTGTGGTGGGGCGGGGGGGGGGGGGGGAAGTAACCTCCACGCAGAGAGTGCTGAATGCATGAAATGAGCTGCCAGCTGATTTGATGAATGCATGCTCAATTTTGACATTTTAGAGAAGTCTTGACTGGAACATGGACAGGAAGGTAATGGAGGGATATAGTCTGGGTGCAGGTCAGTGGGACTATGCATAATAGCTCGGCATAGACTAGAATGGCCGAAGGACCTCTTTCAGTGCTGTAGTGTTCCTGAAGATCTGTAGACCATACAAAATTAGCAAGTTTTTTCAAAGCTGTATTTAATTCTGACCCATAGACAGTTTAACTTTAAAATTACTTAGCTAATTTGATTTACTTTGAATATTACAATAAAAATCCTAAACAATTTGAAATTCTGCTTTTAGTAATGATAATGGCAAAGTTTGCCCTATTCCATTATTTATATGCCAATGAGCCCACAACCAGGTTTTACCAAGATGTATTTATCATTTGATTGCAATGAAAATTAACCAGGATAAAAGAAATAAGAATGTTTACATTAATGGGAGAGTCTATGACCAGAGGGCATCGCCTCAGAATAAAAGGATGACCCTTTAGAACAGACGAGGAGAAAAAAAATTTCACCCAAAGGTTGGTGAATCTGTGGAACTCGATGTTATAACGAGCTGTAGAGGTGAAGTCAGTGGGTATATTTAAAGCAGAGGTTGATAGGTTCTTGATCAGGAAGGCTGTCAAAGGTGATGGGGAGAAGGCAGGAGATTGGGGTTGAGAGGAAAAATACATCAGTCACGATTTGAGCAGAATAGCCCAATTCTGTTCAAATGCCTCATGGTCTTAACAGCTTCTGACTTAATGCTATATTTACCGGATATACTTCTGTGGACCAAATTTTAGGGGTTGACTATTACATAACTTTTGACCACGGTAAGTGCCTGTATCGTTCAAGGAATTGGGAGCTCGGATGGGCGAGTGGCCAGGTTCTAGGCGAAAGTCCGCGCATGAGCGGTCAGGAGCCCTGGTGGACAGGCGGTTGGGGCATCAGGAGCTCTGGTCAGTGGGCAGCCGGAGCCTGGGTGAGAGTCCGCAGTCAAGGGATCGGGAGCTCCAGTGGGTGGGTGGCCGGGGCCAAAACTAAGGCGGGAGTAGGGTTGACTTTTATATGCGACGTACGGAAAATCCAGTTTTTTTGGGCCAAAAATAAGGGAGGGGGTGTTTGACTTTTGCATGACATCAACTACTACAAACACAGGCATGTATGGTAAATTACATTTTTATAGTACATTTACAAATGACTGAAACTAGAAAAATTTTTTTTTTGGAAACCATTCCCATTATATGATGTTAATCTGAGCTGGAGGAGAAATTAAGCACAAAGTAGCAATACTTTGCAAAATATACCGATTTCTCATGCTGAAATGATTAAAAATATATCTTCATTGAAAGACTTGTACAGGGCTCTGCACTGTACAGCAACCAGAACCCTGATGTGACCAAAGGGAGTAATGGGAAACAATTTCTCTCGACCTTCTATTTATATATTTAAACAAAAGCAATGTGACATTAATTTTATTTAGGGATTTCCCTAGCATTGAAATCGTGATCAAGCATTCAAATTTTAGATGCCTTACGTATACATCAAAATATCCTTTGGCTACCAGCTCAATAGCAGCAGAATCTTATTTTCATCATTTAATTGTTTTTCAACTCACTCAGTTGATGTAATTCTACTGGATGAGTTCACAGATGGTTTTTATACTTTTTTTTTTTAATTTTTTTTTACCCTAATTTTCTTGTTAATTTTGTTCTAGTATCATACACTTCACACAAGACAAACCAAACTCCTGAAACTTCCATCCTTCCTTTCATTACCTAAAGTGATCTCCAACAGTAGTCAAGAAGGTGCCTTCCCGCACAAGAAATTCCTAATCACACTGGAGGCCATTCAGCCCCTGAATACCAGGCCAAACTAATTCTGTCTATTCTGCCAAATTCTTAAGGTGGTAGGTAATCAATTCTCAGAGATGCACAATTTCCTCATTTATTAATTTTCATAAATGCATTGAAATATTTTAGGGAAAAATAGTCAATTACAGGGAATGTTGTTTTGAAAGAGGAAATTATTAAGTTCAGTGATCCCAGTGAAATTTAATATAACATGCAAAATAGGGTGCTTAACTGCTGGCTGCTTATCAATGGAAGTGCCTCTGTATATTGTAATTATATAATGACAAACTCATCTCAATGTACCCTTCAACAATCTCGCATAATGAATTTATATCCAAAAGAGCAAAGGTCTCGATGCATACTTTTTTACCCTTTTCTGGGAAAACTTAAAATCATCACTAAGATTACATGCTTGGAGTAAATTCAACCTGCAGAATTGGGTGTATGCAGGGTTACCAGAGCTCAAAAATGATTAGAGAAGTAGAAAAATACCATACTTGGAGAGGTACCGAATTTGAAATTGTACAAACACTCCAGATCGTACTGTACAAGTGTAATGACATGCTAAATTTTAAGACATTGTCCATGCAGTTACCTCATTCCCCGAGAATCTAACTGTAAGAGAAACCAGTGAGGTCATCTAAAATTATTCAACAAACCATACAAGGAACTGTTAAATGTAGTTTCTAATTTGTGTGCTAGGGGCCAAATAAGATTATAAAACTAAGTGATCACTCCCATTCACACTACAAACTATAGGATATATATGGTAAGTTAGTTCAGGAGTACATTGCAATAAAGTGCAGAAACTAATTTAAGATCCTCAATTCGGAAAAGTTGTGGTCAGTAATAATTCTAAAAGATTGTCACCTTATGACGTAACTAGGCTAACACCCAGCCAAAACACATCAACTATTTGATTGAGAGAATGATGTCCTTGAGTGTTTCTTTCATACCATGAATTACTCAAATGGCACGAAACACCTACCACACATCACTCAAAAGGTGGATCAACTCCAACATATTAGCCCTTATCCTGAAGGTTACAGATGCAAAAACTGGTTATTCACCTTATAAATGAGAATGGAAAAATCTAATTAATAAAATGCAGTTGTTTGCAGTCACTGGTACAAGTTTATCAAAGTTTCCCTCATAACTTATTAAGAGTCAAAATTAGCTGCATTTTGGGAAAGTAATTGCCTGTTGAATAGTCACACTTAACCAAGCAGTGATGAAAACCATTTCTGGCTGGACAATAGCAAGATATGAACAATTAAAACTTACAAGTAGCATTTACTTAGTCTGGGTAGCTAAAGGCAAAGCTTGCAGAGGTGAAGTAATTAAAATTAAAGAATCCAAAGTAGCTATAATTGAAAGAATAAAGATCAAAGGATTACAAAAACTGGAAGTTAGATGGAAGCTATCAAACTCGAGAGGATTTGAAAACCTGCATGAAAAATTAATCTACATATTCTACCACAGAAGCCAAAATCATGTTACTATAATGGTGCAGGATGGAAAACATGCTGATATCAGTAATGGTTATGTATTATTTATTTACCACCTATGTGTTCCAGCAAGCACAGGTTTTTTTTTTCTTTAACACTTCCATGTGGGAATTGCAGTTCATATTTTATTAATGCAACTTTTAAGTTGTTCAGTTTATTGCACATGTACTTAGGCACAAAGTCACCTTCTGGCTTGGAAGAAATCCAAAGTCACTGAGCTAATCCAACACACCACAGGATAAATACAACATTCTCTCAAAATTACTGTAGTTTGAGCACAAACTGGTTTCAAGTTCTCCTTCATACTTGCAGCCTCATTCTTTGTAATATAGATTCAGAGCACATTTTGTTTCTCGAACAGCCATTCCATTGCACCTTATCCAAGAAACCACTTACTTGGCAAAGAATTGAGAAAGGAGCCTCTCAATCATGAGTCTCCAACACCAAGCCCAGAATGTTGTTCTCTCATGTAACTCACTACCAAGATGCATTGCAGAGCTGCATTTTACCATCATGTCCTCGACTTGCTAATTATTACTGGATACAAAGTACTATCACTGATAAGTGCAATGCAAAAGTCAGTTCTAGCCTTTGAATGTAAATGTGTATGGCTGGAATCATTGAGGCTAAATAACAGATATTAACTACTTATATTTAAATTACATTTTGAAAATTCTTGATTAACATTTCAAGAATTAGTTTCAAAACAAAATCTAGAAGTTAAACGCAACCTTAATGGGGTGCATTTCCCAGAGTAAAAGCTGAATGTGATTTTGAACAGAGACGAACGATCAAAGAAGCTGCTCACAATAACTGAGATGTTCAGTCATGAAACAATATTTGCAGATGGATACTTGTCCTACACGTCTTGTTTGTCTGTGCATTATGTCTGATTGTGGGTCTGCGTGTTTTGTACAGATGACCAGAGAACGCTGCTTGTCAAGCTGTACTTGTTCAATCAGATGACAATAAACCCAACTCAAGATATAAAATGTTCAATTACTTCATTTTATTTGTATGAAAAATTCATTTGTCATCATTAACCAGCACATAATTGGTGACCAAGTAGTGCTTTTCCATTTCCATGGCAGACAAACCAAAACAGGTATTGAGATAAAGTCTGTATCTGAGAAGTTACGTTACACTCAAGAACTTGAGAGAAGATGGTTTGAAATGAGACTAATTCGCAAGAGAGATGTTACAGATTTTTTAAAAATGGATGACGTAGATTTTAAAAACAAGGCCATTTTAGCACAGAGTGAGTAGAAGAAAGCCGGAGGCTCACCAGCTTAATAGAAAAAAAGCCATCCGAGTAGGTGACAGGTCTCATGGCCAATACAAGTTCAGAGTACCAATGAAACAAGAAAAGTTTGGGATGAGGACTGGGAAGTTTGTACCTACTGGAGAGGAGGTGGTCTCCACTTAAAGGGGGGAAAATCACTGGCCTTCAGCCTACTCTGCCATTCATTACGATCCTTTATCACAAACTCGTATTTTGCTGCCTGCAGCTGGAAATCCATTTCCTTCTCAAGTACAATGTGACCTGACCTCCCTCTGCACAGGTTCACTACACAAGCAAAGCAACTTTATTTCAGACTTAAACATCTTTTCCTTTTCCTGGTCTTAGATTCCTTTCACCCACTTCTCCCATGGGAAACATTGCAGATTCCTTCCATTTTGATTGATGCCAGATGATTTAATACCAATTCATTATTTTGTACATCACTATAACATCAACCCTATGCTCCAGGGAAAAAAGTCCCAGTCTATCCAGGCTCTCCTTGCCCTCCAGTCTCCCACTAATGATTTTTTTTGGTACCCTTTCAGTTTGATAGCATGCTTCTTGTAGCTATGTGATCAGAGTATTGCAAATGTGGCATTGCCCACATCTGTATCACAATGTACTCAAATCCAGTCCATTCTCCACTACACATCAATAGTTCCGTCGTGGAAAGAGTCGAGAGCACCAAGTTACTTGCGTGCAAAGGATGACCCATCCTGGACTTGCAACATCTCCTTATTAGTCAGGAAGGTACGGTAGTGCCTATGCTTCCCAAGGAGGGCCAGGTGACTAACCTCCACATTTACAACCTTTTATTGAAGCACAATTGAGAGTGCTGTGTCATTGTGCATTACGGTAGCTTCAAAGCATCAGACTAGAAGTCTATACAGAGGATCATTAAAACAGCTAAGACAATCACTGGGCCCTACCTTTCCCTATGGATGACATTTACTGGGAGTGCTGTCTAAATAGTGCTCAAAGAATTATAGAAGACTCTTTCCATCCAGGACACAGTATCTTCAACCCACAACCATCAAAGTAATGGTACAGAAGCATCAAAAATGAGGATTGTCAAGCTGGGGACACTGAATAGTATCCTGTAGCTGTGAAAATCATCTCAAATATTTCTATACATTTATGTTAATTAAATTATCTTGATGTACTGTGTTTTTGTGTGCGAACCATGGTCTGCAGAGATGAAGTTTCATTGGGTTGTATGACAATCTTGAACTTGAAATCAAGTGTGCCAAACACTTTCTACCCACGTTGCCATTTTCAGGGAAAAATACATCTGTATAACTGGGTTTGCTTTACAGCACACTCCAGGGTAACATCATTTACTGCCCCTGGTTAACTTACCAAAATGCATTTCCGCCCACATGTCCAAATTAAATTCCAACCGTTATTCCTTGGCCCACTTTTCCAGTTGATCTAGATCCTGTTGTATGTTGTAACCTTAAATAACATTTTCCACTGTCAGCTCTACAATCAATTTGAATGTCATCAGCAAATTTATAAAACATGCCACATACATTCTCATCCAAATCATTATAGATAATAAAAAGTGAACCCTGTACTGATCCGTGGCACACCACTGACAAATGATTCATCTCTTAAATCAGTTTTAACGTGGCTAGCTAATCCTCTTACTAATTTGCTCTCTAATACCTTGGCTTCTTATCAATATATTCTTTGTGGTACCTTATCAAATGTCTCCAAATTGAGAATGATAATGAAAAAAACAACAGTACTTCAGTATTAAAAACTTTATTATCCCTCAGGTTTTATTGTAGAATGCTGTACATTTTAAACATTCACAGCATTGTTTTACATAAACTTCCCTCATTTAACACATTCTTATGCAGTTTACTTAGATTGAAACCATTATTCAATAAAACAGAACAATCCTACACCTTTTGAAAGGCTTTTGCCAGTTCAGAAATAGTCTACGTGATACAATTATGTTAAACAATCCATTTTTAATTTGACAATTACTACAAGTCAGATTCTCATCCATGATCTTTTTTTTCTATAAGCTTTAACTTTTAAACAGTTGAGGAGTTAATTACTTTCTTTATAAAATCCCATTAAAAGAAGGTTTGAAAGAACCACCACGTCATGGCAATGCATTACTGACAGAGAAAACATGGGCCGACAATGAGAGGGCTATTGTTATCAAAACATAGCTTAACCACACAAACATTCACAAGGCCTTGGACTTCAGACAGCATTCACAACGTGCAGACATATACATGGATCTTGCATTCAGACATTTCCTATAATATTAGGCATGCTGCCACACTTTTAATATACATCAGAAAATAAAAATTAAGGGGAATTTTTTTTTTACTGCATGGATCTTGCAGTGTAGGTTGGCATGGATTTTTTTAAAAAACAAACCATTAATACCTCGTGAGCATTGTTCAGATTTTTTTTAATACCATTAGCTTCAGTACTCCATAGAATCCAATTTGCCTAATGGAAATGTATGCTGGTTTCAATACAATAATGAATTAGGAGGAAAAAAACTGAAAGGTCCAGATTTATACATCTTTGGTTAAACAGTTATGACCATTGCCAACTAACAGTCTGTTCAGATTATATGAAACAAGTTTATTACTTTGTTCTAGCAGTTTCCATTAATGCAAACCATTTTGGTAATCAAACGTAATTTGCACAGAATAGTATCAACGCATTTAAGATTTGCAATAGCTGTTTTGGCAGGAAGTTTCAAGAATTATTTGTGTTAAGACTTGATTTGAAAGGTTCTTCCCAGTGTGGAAAATCAACAGCTACTGGTTTAATTCTGCACAGCATGGCCAAATCAAAGTCCCAACACACCTTCATTGTAGCCTTTAATTAATACAAAAAAATTTTTTTTTTTTTTTTTAAAGTATTTTGTCTTAGTTGCATTAGAAGCTTAAATGAAGTACAAAAATGACACTCAACTGCACAAGACATTACAATTTTAGCACAATTTTAATGACAGTTTATAAAAGATTTAAAAATACTTGATATTGGGCACAGTGCAAATTTCAAGTTAAACACTTTTCCTGTCCTGGATATTTTAATCTAACATATTTTTGCATAACAAGAGAGTTTGGTGCTAGTCATAAGGTCCCCTGGAAAAAGTTAAAGAAGAAGTGATGCTTGTGGGTAAAAGTTACTGCTAAACGACACTTACTATTAGAATAGTGGAGTTAAATTCCAGTCTTTTCCCTTCTACCCAGACAGCAAATATACGAATGCCTTGACCTAGTCTTGGCAACTTGCCCAATACACTGTAGTGGATCTTCCATAGGATGAAATACAGCACCAGGCACAGGCTCCAGGTTACCGTTAAGATGCATCTCCTTCAACACGCTTTTTACGAACTGTATTTATAAACAGGAAAAAAAACTGTAGTCACCAACTGTAGAACAGACACAATCTTTTGGAAATTTAGAATATTTCAAGTCCACTAAGTGTTGAAACGTGCAGTCAAACAAAGTTTCAGAAACTCTCAGAAATATACAAAACTGAAGATCAAGTTTAAAGAACAAAACATTAGTGTAATTACGGAAAACTGGTGATTAGTTCAATAACTTCAATTTCTACATGCTCACACTTAAATACCATTTGAAACTTCATGGCCGGACAGTTGGAAAGTTGCATGAAGAATAAATTTGCTCATATCCCAGACTCAAGAAGAATCAAGATGACAGCAACTAGCAGAACAAAAATTTAGCAGATAAAAGTGAAACTTTTCAGCTTGTTTAAGGGGAGATAAAAATGTTTTCAGGAAAATTGCATTGTTTTGAAAATTAAGAAAAATCGACAAGGATAGTTTCAGATGAACATTATACCAACAAAGATTCAGAACTAATGCTACTATTTAGGATCACCAGATTTCTACTAAAGCGTCAGAATCTTTCCCAAAATTGTGCATGAAGAAAGTTTCCACAGTGAATTGCCCAAGAGATTTACTTTGTCATTTTGCAGGAAGCAACCATTTGTATGAAATTTCAGCTAGGACTTTTGCTTGCTGGTTTTATTTTGACTGTTTGGGATAGTGTGATATTATTATTCACAGTTCTCCCTGATGCTAATGAGATAACATCAAGAATTGAATTTCCTTCATGGGATCCATTTTAATTCATATCCACACATGGAAACCCAAAGTGCCCTGCTCAGTCGATTGCAGTGTCAATGTTTACTAACTACAGTGCCATGGCCAATCACTATATAGTAAGCTTTTTTTTGTCATTCGATTGGTCTAATGATGGAGAACATTAACAGAAATGCAAAAATACTTGCAAGGGTGGGGAAACGGTGGGTGCATTGGTCATTCTAAAATCACTCCAAAACAATGGAAGTATACAGCCTGTGACAAGTTGGACTTTTCTACCTAAGGGAGCAATAAACGCTACCTTGTTATATATAATTTAAGACATGGTTAGAGATTTTTGCATAGTAGGGGAATTAAGAGTTTTTGTTGAAAAGGCAGGTGAATGGAGTAAAATCCATAGCCAGATCAGATCTTATTGAATGGTGGAGGATTGCCAGGTCAGATGTCCCAGTCCTGCTTCTATTTCTTATCTTGCATCATCTAATGCAAGCAGTAACACTCAAATAGTCAAAACCCACAAAAAAACATCAAGCTTTTGTGGCTTTCAAGGAAGGAACATGTATCACGATAGCTCACCCAATTCCTTCACCACCTAAAGGTACTGATTTGCAGAATTAGAACTCCAAAAAAACTCAAGAATTAGAATAATCTGCTCAGGAAAGGGGCAAGATCAGTCCCTAGTCACTTCTGGTTGGCATCATTACACAAGTTAACGGAAACAAAATTCAACTTCTATTTCCATATGCTTCCAAAACATGTAGGTAGGGTGTAGTTATTGGAGAGAGAGAGTCTGGTCATCTGAATTCAATTCCCTTGTAATAATCCAAGCTTCAAATGTAACGGAACACTTAATAACCACTGTTTGTCTTGTATTCAAATTGCTTCATATCTCTGGGATTCTGAACATAGAGATAATACTTAGGTAATAAACAATTGGTTAAACCTACTTCTATTTGTCAAATGTCTCCTGGAATCGTGCCTTTTTAAGAAACATGTGACTGCCACTGCAATGTACTGTGAACAAATTCTATTCGCTTCCTTTGGGCGTTAAAAACTTCAAAAAAAATTCAAAAATAAAATCCCTCAGCAGACTAAGTAGGCCAAAGAAAAAAAAGTTAATATTTTGCACTGATAAATTCTTATCATAGATCTTGTACTTGCCAAAGAGTTGTTTCAGAAGGTGGAGCTCTTAGGTTTTACCATCCATAATAAATGTTAATTTAGGCAAGAATTCGGAGGATTTCCAATTCTGATGAAGAGATCTGGACCAAAAATGTCAACCATTTCTTTCCAATAAAGCTGGATTTTTCCAACATTTAAACAGACTAATAATTATATTCCAAAGGTGCACCACCATGGAATAAACATTGCTTTGGTGTGGGGTAATAGAAAATTCCCTTCTGGAATCAGGCGGCTGTGATATCACAGAGGTAACTGGATCTTACTTACCTAAATCATTGTTTTTAGTTATGGCTGCAGCTGCCCTGGCTCGTGGTCCTTGTTGCATAAACTGATACCCAAATTTCAAAATAGAGTTGTTTCTTTCCAACATTTGCGCTATTTCCATTTCAACCGTTGCACCTAGTTGCTGGCGCTGTGACCAGAAAGACATTGATGAATTAAATTCACTCTGCCACTTTTCTTGTCATAACATAATTCGAAGGTTCAAGCAGTTTGACTGGACATTTTAAGAGGTAGCTGAAAATGGTTTGTGAATGCTCAAAATACAGTTCAGGTGTATTAACTGCATATTTATTTAAAAGCTTTAATCTTTACAAAATTATACAATAAAACTCCAATCATCTGGCACCTATGTTGATTAGTAGATGCTGGAAAAGTGAATTTTCCAGATGCTTGAGACTGTGTGTTGCGCCATTGGTGAACTAATTACTGGAGGTGCCAAATTTAAATTTTTTTTTCCCCCAAAAACTATTTATTTTCCTCAATTCCCCCCCCCCCCCCAGTTGCTTGATGCTGCCAGAGCCTTGAATTCCAGATAATTGGGGTATTACTGCAGTAATTTTGTGAAGTAGCTACCAGACTTAAAAATGCATTCTATAAATGTGCAAATTCATTCAAGAATTTTTTTAAAAAAATGCAAATATAATATATTCCCATATATCTTTTTAAATCTTCATACACCAAATGGTTAATGTGGACTGATGCAAAGTTTACTTCTATTTAGAAAGCATGAATAATTAATTTGTGCAACAAAATTAGCTGAGCATTGGTAAAGTTGGTTCAGCTTTAATGCAGCCTACTTAATCAGTGAAAATCCAACAGGAATTAGACAATAAATACTGTTTTAACCTCAGTACACCAATGAACATTTGCAAAAAAAAGCTTACCTGATTATCAATCTTGATCTCCATTAAAGTTTCATTTTCTTTCAGTGCATCTATGATCAACTGCATACCAACACCAGTGATGAAGTTTGACTCAATATTTAAACTTTTAAGTGTTGTATTTTGTCGTAGCATATCTGCTAATGCCTTTTAGAACAAAATTTGTGAAGTGTTACCAGGGTTAGTCTCGAAAATGAATCATTTAAATTCTAACGTGCACGAAGAACTGATGAGATCCCTTTGCATTCCACAACTTAACAATCTATTCCTTTATTTTTCCTTGCAAAATGGGAATTTCAGCTTCCAAAAGTAAACTTCATCTCTGCCCATTTACTTAACCTGTTCATTTGTAGTTAAGTTTGCAGATGCTGGGGGTTTCAGGATCACTCTATACAACGGCATAGATTCCAAAACTGCACAAGTTGCAGTCTCATCAACACCCTGCAAAATTGTATTAAAAGTTTCCAAATTCAACAGCTTTCCCAATTACTTGGTTCACCTGCACACCCATCTATTGTTTCCCGGACCATCAGTTACAGATTTCATTTTAACAACATTCTGAAATCTCATTTGATTCAAATGTTTCTATTTTCCTACTCAGTTGAATTTATGGATTTAATTCTGTCTCAATTGATGCTTCATGGACTAAGGAAAGAAGGCTAAAACATGAGCTTTTTGGAAAACAATTTCTGGAGTCCAAGACAAATTTTAAAAATGACTCAACAGCAGCTGCCTTTGTGTCAAATATTATTCAGCTACATAACTAATAAAAAATATAGTTCATCTTGTACAATTGCCTTAGTTTTGACCTATAGCAGTCACAAGGCAAGGAAGGGTGTTGTCATGGGATGTTGAAAGCTAATTTTCATATTTTTTTGACCGCAATTTCAAGTTAATTCACTAGAAAACCAGACAGAATAAGTCTTGTGAATAGACAACTAGATGAAAATAAAACTTACAAAAGCAATGGGATCATTGCTCCGAGTTGCTGCCAAACTAAACTTCTTCAGATGAGAATTTTTTTTCAATGCTTCTGCAAAGTCTTTTAGCGTTGGAATTGGAATATTCTAAAAACAAATACAAATAAATGATGAGTATTTACCTTGCTTCTCTGTCCTCCCAGTTTCTGCTAACTAGTCATCCAGTTGGATTGACAGGCTTGCCAAATATGCTTTTGTTGAAAATCTGAAAGATTCATGAATTAATAAATGTTGTAGACATTCTTTGAAAAAAAATATTTTTTAATTTATTTCACTTTCATTTTCTCTTATTTACATAATGGTAGAAGCCGATTTGGCCATTTAGTCCTGTACTGCCCAATTACACCCAAATTAACTTACAATCTCATACATTTTGGAAGATCAGAGGAAACCAGGGAAAACCCACGCAGACACGGTGAGAAATACAAACTCTTTACAGACAGCATCGGATTCGAACCAAGGTCGCTGTTCTGAAAATAGCTTTGCGTCATTTATTGACCACTTTTTTCTCATCATTTTACAAGCCTCTGACTTAGGACACGTTAACACTGGATGGTGCAAGAGAGAATGGATAATTCTACATTTCATTCTGAATAAAAGGACTTTCATGCAAATTTGAACAGAGACCGGCCTTTGAAGCCAATTTCATTTCTTGGGTAATGGAGTTTAATGGCACTACAAGAAAAAAAAATCACTGGTGGAGGTGGGGGGGGTTTAAAATGAGCAAACATATATAATCCCAGATCAGAAGCTGGATCTTGCATACATAATTTTGACTACCAGACATTTTGCCAATCAGCCACTGTTTTCCCTCAGGCAATCCTTCATTGTCAAGGACAACCATTTCCTTTCCAGTTCTGAACCTGCCAATTTCTATGCAGAGTCTGCGGTCTCTTGTGAGCAAGACAGGCTGATAGTTTCGGTTGCTTCATAGGCTACTTGGGATGCTGAGAGTTTCTAACTGCTGTTTGCACATTGCCTCAGAACTCCCATCAGAGATTTAAGGTGCCAAGAACTTTCTGGACACTATAATCCAGAGGTTTTCAAATTGTGCCCCACCCCACCCCAAACTTACATTCCACCTTAAGCAACCCTATGCCATAAATGCTCTGTGATTAGTAAGGGATTAAAGTGGGATGTGAGTGGAAGAAAAAGGTTTGAAAACCACAGTTTTAATCATACCTCATTGACTCGATATGTGCAGTTTCATAACTCCAAAGGAAATGGACCAATGACAATTTTTCTCCAGCAAAATATTTCAGTAACAATTGGATCATAGGTGCTCTGTGATTAGGAAGGGATTGCTTAAGGTGGTATGTGAGTGGGAAGGGAAGACCCAATTGTTACTGAAATATTTTGCTGGAGAAAAATTCTCATTGGTCCATTTCCTTTGGAGTTATGAAACTGTGCACATAACGAGTCAATGAGGTATGATTAAAACTGTGGTTTTCAAACCTTTTTCTTTCCACTCACATCCCACCTTAATCCCTTACTAATCACGGAGCACTTATGCCACAGGATTGCTTGAGGAGGAATGAGTTTAGGGGCACAGTTTGAAAACCACTGCTATAATCTGAGCAGTCATGAACCAGACATATCCAGGAACTAATTGGCTTATTAGAATAGCTTATAGCTTTTGTTAATTGCAATAATGCAGAATTCAAGTAAAATCAACCAAAAATACTACGAGACTCATTAGGAGGTCTCTTACCTTAATGTTATTAAGATTAATTTCCACAAGCCCTGGGTCATTGTCTTTTATTCGTTGTAAACTTTCTTCTACATTTGTTGGGTTGGGAGGCTCATCAAAAACAGGTTTGACCTTCTCACCTTTGACAACATCTGGAAGGTAATTAAGCAAATCAGCTGCCTTTTTTATTATCCAAAGCTTCTCAAATTCTAAAAAGCACCCTTTCACAAATGGAAGTTATCATTCTCGAGTCATTCTTCACAATTATTGTAATCTGCATGAAACGCTGCTTCAGATAGCAATATCACAAATCACATGACACCTCCATATGACTGCAACAGGTTCAGGTTTACGATGGACTTCAGTGAAGTTGGTACATAAAATGATTGATTTCACTTTGCAGGCTGTTAAAGAGCTCGAGTTGAAAAACAAAATTTGATTCTACATAACCATATAACCACTTACAGCACAGAACAGGCCAGTTCGGCCCTACTAGTCCATGCCGTAACAAATCCTCACCCTCCTAGTCCCACTGACCAGCACCCGGTCCATACCTCTCCAGTCCTCTCCTATCCATGTAACTATCTAGTCTTTCCTTAAA
This sequence comes from Narcine bancroftii, assembly GCF_036971445.1. Taxonomy (NCBI): domain Eukaryota; kingdom Metazoa; phylum Chordata; class Chondrichthyes; order Torpediniformes; family Narcinidae; genus Narcine; species Narcine bancroftii. The sequence goes on along the minus strand of NC_091482.1, from coordinate 58,762,519 downwards.
TGTAACCAATGATCCCGCTTCGACCACGTCTGTCGGGAGCTCATTCCACATCCCCACCACCCTTTGAAAAAGCCTATCCACGTTTACTCTGTCTGTCCCTTTTAAAATCTTAAACACCTCTATCAAGTCCCCTCTCAATCTTCTACGCTCCAGAGAAAAAAGCCCCAGTCTGCACCTTTCCCTGTAACTCAAACCTTGAAATCCTGTCAACATTCTCGTGAACCTTCTCTGCACTCTCTCTATTTTTGAATTTTTTTGAAATATAGAACACATTAATAATCCTTTCAGCCCATGAGCCCGTGCCACCCCAACAACACCCAATTGACCTAAAACTCCAGTATGTATTTGAAGGGTGGGAGGAAACCGAAGCATCCAGAGGAAACCACGCAGACACGTGGAGAACGTACAAACTCCTTACGAACGAACAGCACGGGATTCGAACCCCAGTCCAGATTGCTAGCACTGTAACAACATGGTGTTAACCGCTATGCTATTACTAACCAGGCTATTCTAATGCAATGATCAAAAACAAAACTGCATAATGACTTCATTGTCCCAAATACTTAAGCTTTATTTTGCTCTCCATAGAAGCTGCTTGACCTGCTCAATAGCTCCAGCATTACTACTTTTATTCTTTTGAACAAATCCACATGTCGGTTAATTCATTTTTATTTATAATAAATGTTATTACCTTGGTTCAAATTTATGGAATGGAAATATGGAATTAACACTAGAAATTGGGGACAATTACCTAGTTTAGCTAAAAATTAAATAGCACACAGGGAAACTATCAAAGCCATGTGCAAAACACCTAGTATAGCTATTATAGCAATGGGACAGGTCAAGAAACAACATTTTTTGCTATACATTTTTGTCCTCAGTGATATAATTAAGTTTCCCAAGTGCAAAGGCTCGAAACAAGTTCAAAAGCTTTGATATCAAACATTAAAGTGTTAATGAACAAACTATTTCATTGATCATGTTGATGGGTTAATTTTTTCCAATGAAATAGTCGAGCAGCTATGATTCTAATAGTTAATGATTTTAGATTAAGAAAAAGTTGAAGATCTGAAAAGGTTTAAAGGGAAAAAGTGCTCGATAAGCTGAAGAGATCTTTAAGGATGGAACTCTTTGGGTGAATAGACAAGAATCTGTAGATGTAAGGTTTTTAAAACAATCAGTAAGATGCCACATAAAAGGTGTCCATTAAGAGCTCATGGGGTGGGGAAATGGATCAGCTAACAGAAATTGGATAATTAATGGGGTACTACATCGGTAACAGGGTCTCAATATTTGCAAACTAGATTACAGACTTGGATGGAGGGATCAAGCAAACTGTAGCAAAATGTGCTGACAAAGGTGGACGGAAAAGCAAGTATGAGGAGGACGTGGAATTTTAAGTATAGAAAAATCATTAAGTGAAAATCTGGTAGGTGAATTAAATCCATTCTGGTAGAAAGAACAAAAACAGAATACTGTTTAAATGTAGATCTGTAATGCATTTCAGAAGGCAAATATAATGCAGGCCTTTACTGTCAGAAAGATAACGTACAAAAGTAGGAGACTCGCTGGAGTCCGACGATTCTGGTATCATTTTTAGTATATACTCGCCCGAGCAGTTCTAAGGCGGCTCCTGAGATGCTGAACAACCGAAATGACTGTGCATTTATATATTTGGAGTTTGAGAACAAGACACAATCTTCAAGAAACACTAGGTTCTGGGGTGGAGTTGAAAAGATAAACAACAGAATGTTCCCTTCATGGTGGACAGTTTTGGAATAAGGAGTTGTCCACTGACATTACTATTAGGAGGAATCTATTGTGAGGATTTTGAGTTCTCGACACCAAATTGTTGTTGGAGACTGAATAGATTTAAGGCTAAGGTTTTGGTCTTAGGAGAAAGAAACAAATGGGGAAGTATAAAAGACAAGAACAGATCACCAGGAATAGCATTGAATGGCAGAATGGTCTATAAAAGGCTGTATGCCCTAATCCTACTCTTGGGAAAATATGATTTTACTTGACACATAATAGTTATTTTCCAAGTAAATTGGGGAAATAAAGCAATCAAGTGATAAACAATCATGATGTTCTCCAACTTACTGTTCAACCCCCCTTTGTTTCCACCGATTGAATCACAGTAATGAGTGTTGTTTAAAGTGTGCATTCCGAGAATGGCTGGAATCCAGAAACATTAAATTAATAACAACAGATTGGAAAACCTTTCAAAAAAATGTCTGCCTCAATCGAGTCAGTCTGAACAAAAACAACAGGGCACAATGATGAATACATTATTTGTAATATCCACTTTGAATGAAATAAGCCATAAAGGATAAGACGTATGGTTCAACTTAATTCAGATTAGATGAATCATACATTTCTATGATTGCACAAAATATAGATTTTAAAATTAAACAAAACGGCCAAATGCAATTGCTGCGATGTCTTTAATGCTGCAAAGTGCTGGAATTCACTCTCCGTGGGGAAGTCGTTAATTACTCAACATGTGCACTGGGGGGGAAAATGAAGTGATCATTTTGAATAATTTCCAACCTAAAATTGGACACAGTTATGGTCTATTAAGAAAATGAGTTTGAGCACAGAATATAATTTGAAACCGCAATTTTTAAACATTTCTTGGATTTATTTTGTTTTCTCTTTTCCCAATTCTAAGAGAAGGTACGAATTCCCTCGACATTCATTTGGTTAAACAGCTAAAAGTTATCTGGCATATCATTCTGTTCTTTCCTCATTTTTCTCTCCAATTGCAACTCATTAGAAACACCCATATGCTGTAGAATGATCAGCAAGAATTTTGGCAATAAAACATCCTATACTGTGGCAATGAGTGTTGATCTTCTAATTTTTATATTTCACTGACGTTCATTGAAAAAAAACTAAGATGCATGGTACAACTAGTAATAGCACACTCCACGATGCTCAGTGGCCAGCACGGACAACTAAGAACAATTTGCTTTTTTGGGACACTAATTACCATCAACTTGAATGCACGTTTAGAATCTCAGAGGGCATGAATCCCATAGGCCAGATGGGCCATAAAAGTAATATGTTCATATAGCTCTGTGAACATGAGGAAAAGAATATGGTTTCTGAATTCTAGATTAGCCAAATCTAAAATTCTACAGCAGCCATACCAGGAATTGAACTCAAGTCACAGGATTGTTAGTTCAGACCTCTGGGCTGCATTAACCATTGTGATTAGAGCACTAAGTGGATGATGCAATTTATGTAATGCATTGACCTCTGATAATCAAGAACCTGATTGATTGGCTTGGCTACTGTTTCGCTATGTGTGATTGCCCACACCCCAAATCCAATCAGTTTTGTTTCACGTGAGCTTTAATCTCATCTGGTTCACTGGAAGATCTGTTATTCTACCGTGCCACATCTCAGAAATAATTAGTGAAACAATCTGGGAATCTGCTGAACTGGCACGAAGTCAGCAGAATGGGAGATTTTTACCATTCGCAAATCGGAGAGTTCATGGTCTCCAAATTATGTATTCATAATTTCTGCCAAAGCTTCCAGCTATTAAATTACCATCATCCTCCTCCACATTTTTCCCACAAAATGTAGTAGGGCAGTTTTGGTCTTCACTGTTAATTTCCCAATTAAAGCCAATTGTGAAATTGAGAAAAGTATACTAAAATTTATTCAACTTAAACATCTTGCATTCCTCTTTCAGTGTAACTACCAAAGACAAAACAAGTGACCAAGAACCTCAAAGTTCTGTTCAAGATGCTCTACCTGCAAGGTCACAGAGCTCAGTGTCTGATGCACTAGTCAAAGCTTCTTCCAGTTCTGGGTCCAGAATTACTTTCTCTTCTACACGCTGCTCCATGGGTTTCTGCTTCGGCATCCATAACTTTCCTGTGACAAAAATTATGTTTCAAAATTTTATCCATTTCATGTGTTAGGGATTATTCAGGAGTTAGAGTTGAGGATAGCAGGCATATCAGGACAAAGTGGGGGGAAAATATACTCTTCAGAAAATCCACTTTTATATCTACCAGCATAGGATAGTGTTTTAAACTTCAACAAAATATTCAAGTACAATAAAAATTCCTAACCATTCAGAACTTTTGAAGAGGCAACTGAAGCCATTTTCATTGAAGTTAGAGGTTATTCATGTTTTCAATATGATGTAGTATTACATTGTTAGAAAGAGTTGGAAGTGAGTCAGAACTTCTGTATCAGATCACTTGCCCTCATGGTGGTATTTATGAACCACAGCCTTGAATTGATGCAGTGTTACTGATAAAAGTATTCCCAATATTACCAGGAAGAGGAAAATCAAGGACCCAGACCTAGTGGTGGTGAAGACAGTTTCCCCACCATGTTAATGAACAAACTGGAGAACCTGCAGGTACCAATATTCCAATGCAATGCTACTTTTGCCCTTGGTGGTAGGAATCATGAGCATGGAAAATGCATTTCAAAGCTGTTTTTATGCCACATGACAAAACATGTGCTGGACTGCATCCTTCAAGACCAAAATTCAAAATCTGAGGAATTAAACACATGCGTGGGCAGATGAGTTTTCATACGGACAGATTATTTTATGGCAGAATTGCTCCACGATTTCTACTTCGACATACAAATTGTTATTCTGATTATTAGCTTTACCTGTAAGAATATGTAAAAGCATTTATTTATATGTACTTCAAAATTAAGATTTAGTCCAAAAGCCACATTTGACAGGATTGTTTTTTTTTTCTTGCATTTTGTTAAAAGTACAGTAAACCCCTGGTATCTGGCACCTATGGGGATTGGTAGATGGCATGTAGTGTACCTTCCTGTGGCTTGGGACTTGGTCTTACAATGCCAAATACACCTGAATAAAGAGTTCAAAAGACAAAACTATACTGTACTTACACTTGCAAATTTCACTTGCATGAATACATAAACCTTAACATTTTACTTTCTTTTCAGTCACATTCTTTCAAAACATTGAACTGTTGCTGTATCTGCCGGTTCCTCTCCCTCCATGGACCTCCCAAGAGATGAACATGTAGATAATTAACCCCCTCTCCCCCAGAGACAAAGCCTCTGACCAGGGCAACTCTTACTGAGCAGATATAAGAAGATACTTTAAGAGAACCACCCCAATGGCAAGCGGCGACAACCAACTCTTCAATCTGGGCAATGCCATTGCTGTTTCACACAACTTGACCCAAACAGCTGCTACCAGCAAAGCCTGACCAAGGCCCTCCGCTGGTGAACATTTGCTCCCATCTTCCAAGGTTTATATGTTGCTTCAAAGAAATTTACAATTTTTAAGCTTGCATACTTTTTACTTTTTATTTTATTTCTTATTTATTTGGATGCTTGAAATTTATTTTCCTTGATGTTTTTGCCATTTGCTTGAATTCCTGATACCAGGGGTTTTACTGTATTAAGACCTTAATAGGTATTGCTCTTGCATTGTAACAACATCCAGCTAATAAACAACTTTAAGTATATCTTCAAATTATTTATATTAAACATTTTCTGCAATAGATCATTATAAAATGGTATTGGAAGGGGAGAAAATAAAATCGTAACAAAATCCATGAAACCAGTCTAAAACTTTCATCATTACATTTTGTAGATTAACCTTTTTACACAACTATTCCTTGATGCAAAAATTATAAGAATGGTTGACCAAAATAGTCACAACTGAAAATATCCAATGGTGTTGTCAAGAGGAAGTGGCAAAAAAATAAAAAAATTCCATAGACCATTCAAAGAATTATCTATTGTTCATGTCAAATTGTGGTCATCCTGCAGTTACAGAAGCAATTCGAGCTTGGATGTTGCAACGTCGTAATTTGTTTAATAAATGTGCGCGTACAGAAGCAATTCGAGCTTGGATGTTGCGATGATATAATTTGTTTAATAAATGTGCACGTACAGAAGCAGTAAAGCGTGAACAATGTTCTTCAAATATTTACAATTTGAATTTCAAAAACTATTTTAAGAAACACGGAAGAAAATTAAATATTTTTTCTTCCCAAAGCTACATTTATTTCCCATGTCAGAAGTGTTTATTTCAACCAAATGGCTTTGTGAAAATGAAGGATCGTGGGAAGGCCAGAGTATAAACCAGACCAAATGGAAATGACAGCTTCTCCTGCAGAAAAGATGGTGGTCTCGTAAACAATAGTAAACAATAAAAGGTAAATTCAAATCAGGAGTTCATTAAAAAAACCGTGTTTAGTATTTAATAAGGACATAAAAATAGGAGGAGTAGGTCATCCGGCCTCTAATGCCTGCTCCGCTATTCAATGTGACCATTGCTGATCTCCACCTACCTTTTCCCTATATCCCTTAATTCTCATATTATGTAAAAATCTATCTAACCTTGTCTTAAATCTATCTACTGAGTTTGCCTCCACTGTTTCAAAGGACAGCGATTACCAAATTCACAACCCTCTGGGAAAAGCAGTTCCTCCTTGGGTGGCCAGACAGTCCAGCTTTTGAGGACCAGCACCACCTTGAGCCTGACGTTAATTTCTCCGCCATTTAGGGGCGTAGGCCCTACACCCCCAAATGGAGGACAAATTAAGAGGTAGAATCCTCTGAAAGGGCAAGGGAGGGGAGCAGGGTCACACTTAGTTGTCAATTTGCAGTGTCCTGCGCAGTCACGTTTCTTCTTGCGCGCATAAGCCAGCCGGCACTCATGCATGCATGGTGTGCCTGCACGCATATAGGGGAATTTGGGATGGGAACATTTAGTGCAGGCACGATCTTTGGCTGCGCATCTCTTCAGTCAATGACGATGTCGAGTGGACTGTGGAGTAGTGGCATATGGTGGGCTTTGATCTTTGAAGGAGTTTTGAAATGCTTAAAGAGACACACAGTACAAAAACAAGAGTTTTATCAGTATTTTCAGATACAACATTATGTTAATAGGAGAGTTAAAAATGTAACCAAGGCAAGTACATGTTTGATAAAACTGTTTAGAAGCATATAATTCAGAATATGGTAGTAAAATAATTTCAAGTATATATAAAGGTCTGTCAAATCTTAAAACACTCAACTTCATACATTAAAACAAAATGGGAAAAAGAGGGATAACTATATCAGAGAAAGAATGGACAATAATATGAAGGTATATTTGGAAGTGACCAGTTCACAGAAATGGATGGAGTTTGGGTGGAAAAACCATACGATACTTTATTACACCCACCTCAGAAATCCCATTATGATAGTAACCTCCCTGTTTGCAGGAGAAATTGTGAAAATCAAAATGCAAACTATTACCATATTTTTTGGGACTGTCCTGTTATCGAATATTATTGGAGTAGAATACATAATCCCCTCCAAGTCATTTTTTAAATGTGAAATACCTTTAGAAAGTACCAAGTCCGTATATTTTGGGTATATAGTTGAAAAGAGAAATACTTAATGAATATACTGCTGGTGGCGAGCAAAAGTCTAACCAGGAAATGGTGATCACACGAGAGTCCTACTTTAAACACATGGAAGGGAATTATAATGGACATTTATAAAATGAAGATAACAGCATCTGTTAATTATAAATTGGAACAATTTGATTCATACTGCAAAAAAAAAAGGCTGATCTTATTCTTATAAATCAATTGTCGTTTAAAAAAATCACTCCCTATTTGTATATAGTTTTCTTTTTCTTGTTCTCCTTATAAATGTACAGTTCAGATAAAGATTATGTGGAAAATAAAGGCAAATATGAATGTATGATAATAGATGCATAACATCTGAGAGACATCGTATGGAAAAGTTTGTTTAAACTTCAATAATTTTTTTAAAATGAGTATTGCATGAATGCAGTGGACAGCGGCAGTGTGGAGAGTAGGAGACAGAGTGGTTAACTTGGTTCTGAGTTTTCTGACACTGGGCTCCCTCTAAGCTGCGCACATTCTGTGTGCACGCACACCCTTGCGCAGACTGACAATGTGTGCGCACAGCACTGCCCTTTAGGCACGTGCACATGTGCACAGTTTAGAGGGTTGTCCTCCATTTTGGACAATTAAAAATGGCCACCTTAGTTCCTCCTCCTCGCCGAGGCTATGTCCCCTAGTTCTGGTCTCACCCACCAAAGGAAACAATTTACCTACTGTTAGGTCTGCTTTGTTCATGAATGAGTGAGACAAACACCAGGCTGAGTCGAAATCAGGGTTCTTTGTTCTTTATTACCGGATTGTAACACTTGCGACCAACCAGGTTAGTCGGAGAATGCATTCTGCCGTTATCAGCAAAATGGTGATTTTTTATACCCTTGGATATGTGCTTAGAACATCATCATATCATTACTTGTCCAATGACTAAAACTGTTGCTATCCTTTCCCTGCTAGCTTCCTGCCTCTCAATCCATCAATGTCTCTCTTATCTTGTAAGTACAAGGATGCATTCACATCTTGTTACTGCCCCGTACATTCCCATCTCATGATGTTTTACCTAACAGGAGTACAAGGACACCTCCCCTTCTTGTTACAGCCTTGTACAGGGTAACTCCCTACACATTCCCATCTCATGATGTTTTACCTTACACTACCTCAATTTAATATTTAAATTAGAAATATCATTGTAGTTGCCCTGACAACTGGCCATTTAATACATTATGCAGATATTGGAGTTTGATCACTAGGAGACTGGAATTCAGAGAAACACATTTGTATTTAGTAAAGTAGTAGAAACAAAATACAAATAAGAACCTATACCAGAAAGGGAAATTACATATCCATCTATCCATCTGAATGTTTTCATTGAGAACACTAAACAAATTTTTCAGGCCTACGAAGGCACAGCACATTGAACATTCCTAGATCATGAACAAGTTTTACAGGAAATGTATGCAACTAACTTTTGACAAATAACGATTAAATTATTTCAGCATTTAACCAAGATTCTACTGCTTCCTCCTTGCAGCAAATCTCTTCAAAGTCTTTCCCTGATCTCATCCGGTCAGTAAGCTACTTTTTGGGGAAATGCATTGGTATCTAATCTGAATGCCACCATTAAAAAAATAAATCAGACAGCCCTAAATTCCCAAAGCCATAAATGTGCACCAAATTAATTAGAGGTAAGTGAGGCATTAAAATTAAGCCCCTTTCACATTTGCAAGTCGTCCCAGGAATTAATGGTCAATTGGCCTAAAAAGGGTCTCGTGCGGAAAGCAAAATCTTCTCAACGCCTGCATGAGATGACATCATCTCACGTCGGGGACAGACTTCCTCCACCCCTAGTGCAATGCCTGGTGTCTACAGATGCCAGTGTTGCAATTAGACAAGTGTAGAATGGGCAATTACATTCTAGGATAGAAATGACCCAAGTTTTTGCAGGAACACGAAGGAAGATTAAAATGAAGGTATAGACTCTGTTGTGGGAAAGTCGCAGCAGGAGAGGGGAAATAAATAGCAATAACGGACAATTTTTAAACAGCGTGGGAAAGTTGATAGCGCTATAGTGCACCATTTATAAAGATCATGGAAAAAAGCGATGGTGGACATGACTTCCCAGAATGCTGTGCAGCAGAGAAACCCTTCCACGAGTGCTCTGTCCGTGCAGGAGTGCATACAACCCTTTCTCTGCCGCATGGAATTCTGGGAGGGCAGGTCAGTCATCCTTTTCCCCCATATTTCTATATTGTGAGCAATAGCACTTACCAGCTTCCCCACATGGTTTGAAAATTGCCTGCTATTGCTATTTATTTCCCTATAAAGCTTAATTATGTCATAATTAGGAATTATTAATTTTGTTTGAATATAGGATCATAATACATTGATCAAGATTTAGGGCAGGTCCACCTTCGCTCGATGTGTCATGACATCTCTGGTAGAAGGCAGAACAATTCTAACCCGAGGGATGGCTCCTTTCAAGTGTGAACGCATGCAGTGTCCCAGTTAAGAGTGGTCAAGTGTTAAAAGCAAAAATGCCATTCCTACCCTGGATCACTGAACAGCCGATTTAGTGGGTTGCAAGTGTAAAAGGGGCTTTAGATACATTTATTAAATTTAATGGTAGTTCAGATCACATCACACACTAAAACAGAAATGATACAGAAGGTTGTGGGATAGGAAAATTTAAAAAGCCTAGAGCTTTCAAATACTTTGTACAATCCTTTAAACCAATGGCGTCAACCTTTTTCTTTCCATTTGCATACCATCTCAAGTCATTCCAGAGCACTCATGGCATCCTGTGCACTGAAAAAGGTTGAAAACTACTGCCTTAAACTGTAGAGGAACAGGAGCTGAAGACACAGAACTAGCTCTAAAGCATAAACAGGATGCTCTCCATTAAATGAACATTGATCAGTTTGGTAACCAACTATGTGTCAATTTTTCCTGAAATGTCAAAAATATCAGTTTCTCCAAATGAGAACCACAGGCTAGTTAAAGATTAGTTTGAATCAGATTTTAGTAATACAGGTATATGCAAAAATAAGTAAATTATTGCATCACTATTTTCTTAAGATTACATCATTAAAAATTGCAACTACAAGGTCAACACTATTACCAATAACTACAGTTAAAAACATGGACATTAAAATAGAAACCAAAAAAAAATTTGTTGACTAAGCAAGTGATGTGTAGTGCACATAACTGGAAAATTGGCTGATCAGAGACCATCTTTGAGGAATATCTCACCTGATGTAGCGGCAGCTGCTGCTCCTGTGGTTTAGCATTAGAATGAGCAGCAGAGAGCATTGGTTAGAAACGTGGAAAATGCCAAAACATTCAACAGAAAACTACTACTGGCATGCAAGGTTTTTGAAATAGGAGCTACTTTCAAATCAGAAATATTAAATCTAAATACAAGCGTGATATTGGACAAGGTATGCAACAACACTTGCAATCCACATACAAAAATGCACTAGTGTATATCTGAACAGGTCAAACACCAATATTCTCAGATAGCCATGCATCACACACTCCTCAATACAAACACAATTTTCCATCATTTTGCATGTATCTACTCCATAATTTTTCCTGTACATCCTCTTAAATCTTTTTCAGTTACTTATTCTAATAAACATTTCTAATGAACTACTGTAGTTCAGGAAGAGAGAACATATATTCCAACAACTAGATATAAGATGTTGATTGAGGCTAATCTAAATTTTGTGGTAACAGACGCAGGACTGAACCACACACGAGTATAGGACTGAATTGTACACTAATTAGCACATGTGCTATTTAAACCTAGTTTTCAAAAAGAGTTAAACCATCCAGATTTTTTTTATATATAAAGTTTTTCACAAATTTGATATTAGATATAGAGACCTTCAAATAAAGTAGAAATTGGTTTTTAAAAAAAATCCTAAAAATAGCAACTCAGACTAAGATAGAATGTACATCGCAAAGCAAATGAAGAAAATACCCGAAAAAATATCAATACTGATGCTACATTGCGAGGAGTGCAAACAACTGAATAAAATAGAGACCGACTAGATTTTTCCATAAATAAACTAGTTCTTAATCTAACCTTTTAGTGGTTTAATGACACTACAAACTGCAATAGCACCAAGTTGGAAGCCTCAGCAAGAATTAAAAACATCAGGTCTTGCACTTTTCACAAACCAAATGAGTAATGCTTTCACCAATTCTACACAGGTATGCAATAAAGTCAATAAGCACCCTGCAGTATCCCATAAACAGAGGAAGGAGACATTTTATTTTTAAAAATGGTCAAAGATAAAATACGAACAGACTTACTGAAGGTACTTCGACCTCTAAATTCCTGCTCTTTAAATAGCACCAAGTTTTTCTTTTAAAAAAAAGATCCACTTGATTATGCACTTTAACTAAAGAGTACTTCAAATAATGTAGCATTCCCTCAGCACCGCAGACCATCTGTTCATGTGCTGAAGACCCACAACCTGATATTGCAACTAAGCCTAGCTATCTACAAAATACTAAAATATCTGAAGAAATTAAATACACAAATAATTGTGTACCTTGAAAATGGACAAATCCTGTCCCTAAGTAAATTTTCACTATTTTTATATTAATCCAATATTTTACTAGTGAGTAATTCAATATACTTGACCACAACCAAAAATATACAAATAACACCACTCATCCCTATTAGCCAAAAGGCAAATGTAAACAACAAAAAATGAAAATGGTGTAGATCTCCCTAGTTCTGACAAAGGTCCCAGACAGAATGCATTTCCTTTCCCCCCTCCCCTCCCAAACAAGAGTGTAGCCGGACCTTTTGGGCCTTTATAGCATTTGATTTATCCCCATTATTTTCCTCTAAAGAGTGAAAAGCACCTTACAAAGTCATCTTATTTTTGCTCTTTGTTTTTAAATTCGATTGCATCCAAGTTAAATCTACTTAAAATCCAAAGCATTTCCAGAAACATTTTTTAAAATAACAAAAAGCAATTGTGCGCTTTGGGATAGCATCAGTTTATACCTTGTTTGCTCAGGCTTTTGCAATCTGCAAGAATTGGAACAGGGGAATGGAAGAGACTCCTAGCACTGCTAAAGTATCAAAACCCTTTGTAGATAGAGAAAGTGGACTCATTAAAAGTGTAGACAAAACTATAATATACAAATGCAAGAGCATGTTCAATGAGAATATTGCATGTTTGCTCAGTGGAGCAAAGAAAAACAAAAATAAGAGAAACAGAAGTTAAAATTTGAAATCATTACAACAGCAGTTTTCACCAACTGAGAAAATTGCCAATTCAAGTAGAAAATTGATGGAAAATTGCAAATAGCATTTGACTGGTAAAGCGAGACACATATGTTTAGGACAGAATTTGTTAATTGTGGGGAAATAACAGGGACTTCATTGAAAGAATGTCTGAGTGTCAGATCATGTATTAGCTCACATGGAAAATAAGCATTTGAAAGACAAGCTTATGCAACAAACCCAGCTGATACTTGAAGGATGTCGGTAATGTGACAGAGGAAACATTGACAAACTTTTGTCCGTGCAAGTATGCAGGAGGGCATTTGGGGGGAAAAAAATGATGTGGATTTCCAAAAGTGACCAGATTTTAGTAAGAATCTCATGAGCTTCAAAACAAATTCAATTGTATGCCAGGCATGAACATTGTGGGGGAACCAATTTTGTAATTAGACTGTACTCAATCCAATTGATAACTTGCCCAATTCAAGAGAGAACAGGGTCTCTTCCAATTCTTAAAGATTGCAAAAATCTGAACGAGCAAAGCATAAAGTGAAAATAGCTAAAACACACAATTGCTTTTTGATATTTTAAAATGTTTTAGGAAACATTGGGATTTTAAATTTTAAACTTAATCTAAAACAAAAATCAAACGTGACTTTGTAAGGTGCAAGATGTAGTTCTGCACATATGGGAGACTTTGAAGTATCCATGGAATACTTCTTCTTTGGCTTGGCTTCGCGGACGAAGATTTATGGAGGGGTAAAAGTCCACGTCAGCTGCAGGCTCGTTTGTGGCTGACAAGTCCGATGCGGGACAGGCAGACACGGTTGCAGGGGAAAATTAGTTGGTTGGGTTTTTCCTCCTTTGTCTTTTGTCAGTGAGGTGGGCTCTGCGGTCTTCTTCCAAGGAGGTTGCTGCCCGCCGAACTGTGAGGCGCCAAGATGTACAGTTTGAGGCGAGATCAGCCCACTGGCGGTGGTCAATGGGGCAGGCACCAAGAGATTTCTTTAGGCAGTCCTTGTACCTCTTCTTTGGTGCACCTCTGTCTCGGTGGCCAGTGGAGAGCTCGCCGTATAATGCGATCTTGGGAAGGCGATGGTCCTCCATTCTGGAGACGTGACCCACCCAGCGCAGCTGGATCTTCAGCAGCGTGGACTCGATGCGGTCGGCCTCTGCCATACCAAGACACAAGAGAAACTTGCCCGTGAACTACTCTTTGCAGACGATGCCGCTTTAGTTGCCCATTCAGAGCCAGCTCTTCAGCGCTTGACGTCCTGTTTTGCGGAAACTGCCAAAATGTTCGGCCTGGAAGTCAGCCTGAAGAAAACGGAGGTCCTCCATCAGCCAGCTCCCCACCTTGACTACCAGCCCCCCCACATCTCCATCGGGCACACAAAACTCAAAACGGTCAACCTGTTTACCTATCTCGGCTGCACCATTTCATCAGATGCAAGGATCGACAACGAGATAGACAACAGACTCGCCAAGGCAAATAGCGCCTTTGGAAGACTACACAAAAGAGTCTGGAAAAACAACCAACTGAAAAAACTCACAAAGATAAACCCATTCAGAGCCGTTGTCATACCCTCACTCCTGTTCTCTCCGAATCATGGGTCCTCTACCGGCATCACCTATGGCTCCTGGAACGCTTCCACCAGCGTTGTCTCCGCTCCATCTTCATCATTCATTGGAGCGCCTTCATCCCTAACATCGAAGTACTACTTAATCCTGAACTAACTGCAGGAAAAGTCTAAATTGTTTTGGATTTCTTTCAAAACTAGCTTCGGTTTTGTTCAATAATACATTAGAAGTTTAAGTAAGCTCAAGATCAATTCTAATATCAAATACTGCTAATCTGCTAACAATTTCAAAATGACAAGCTCTTAATAGGCCTTTCAAAATTATTACTAGGACAAATTTTTAATGGTGGATGGTGCAAATGGAGTGGGGGGGGTGGGGGGAGTGGTGTGCGAGAACCAAACGCATAATGCTTCACAATTTATCTGCTTGAGGGTTATTTATACACTACAAATAGTAGGGACTGAGGATGAACAAATATTCAAATGGTCTCATAACTGATTTTTTTTTAGTAAAATTAAGGTATTAAACATCTGTAGGGAAAGCCTAAAAAAGATCTGCAATAATATTAAAATACAGTCAGTGTTTCAATGCACATTCTTTTCACTTCAGGAATCTAAGAGGGTGTGTAAAGAGACCTCCAAACAAAACAAAAAAAAAATCAAATTCCTCGATGCATTAACCCTAAATTTGTAATGAAGAGAATTTGGTGATGCTTACAAATTGCATCGAAGTTCAGCGAGAAAAAGATTTCTTAATAAAGTCATGTATAGAATTAAAATCTTTAAATAGTCCACAAATTATTTCAAATAAATAGTTTTCATACTTCAGATTTTTTTTTTAAATAGTAAGTGATAAACACTGTTTTCATTTAGGCATTTATATCAAAGCTCCTTAAGTAGGAGCCTATAAAGACCGTTCACAGTGTAGTAAATTACAACTGTTATGGGAAACCTGTTCCATGCTATAAAGTGGGGAAAACACCTGGCATTGCTAGTGGCTGGAAATGTTAGTGCTATTCAATAGTGAACCATTGGTTGGAAGAGTCTGAAATATGGTTCAAATCAGCAAAGTTTTGGATTTTAACACTTGCCCAATGGTACAAGATCAATTTCTATATCAACTCACCCAAGAGCTAAATATAAGCCTCAAATTGTGGAAAACGGAAAAATTCTAACCACACTTACCTTTAAATCATATTTAAAAATGCATGCCAAGAGTTAATGAAACCTTTCATTCGGATTTTATTCTCGAATACCTTTTCCCCGAAAAGCTCCAAAATCCGAAACGTTTTGAGGGCTGACAAGTGGAAAATTCCACAGCTGGCCTCACTTGCCCATGTGGGGCTCTGCCCCAGTTTGTTACCAACAACCGTCACTGCCAGAGCTACATGCATTACTCACTGTGAGGAATCTGGAGGAAAAACTTTTTTTTAAAAAAAGCCACCCAGCAGAATTGCAAGTGTTTGGTACTATATTTATCTTCTTTTGTAAGCAGAGATCAAGTTTTTTTTTGAGAATACAAAAAATCATTTTCATGTGAAATCCAAAATTCTTCTCCACCTAAAATGCCATGTTTGAGTGCAACGTGACCAGCAACATTATTGCGGTGTAAAAAATATACAGAATACTGCAACCTTTTGATCAAAGCACAGCATCGTGGGTGGAGGCTGAAATTATATTTTTGGAGCTTCTTTGATTAGTACCTTAAAAGACAAATATCTACCACTTTCCATCTAAAATCGTCAGCTGAACAATTGCAAATTATATGAACTAATTTCTGGCACATTTTAAATCCGTCAAAGCTTTATTTTAAATCAAAAGTAAACAGTACAAGATTTTGTTTCCAAATAGGTTGAAGTTTGATGTTAAAATAACTTTTTTTTTAAAAAACATATTTGCATTTCACACTGGAGAACTTCAACATTTTAAAACCAATTAAATTTACATTTTCAAACTTGATCACTTCTGCTTAATATGCAAACACAACTGTAAAGTTAACTTTCATAACGCATCAAACTTTTATTCCTCCAAAAGAAATACATGCAAAAATAGAGAGCCTATAGACCATAGAAATACATGCAAAAATAGATGCAAAAATAGAGAGCCTATAGACCAAAGTTTAGCATCATACCTTTTTTCTCTCCTGAAAAAGGCACAAAATCTTCCCTATCTTTGTATTCCAAAGCCTCCTTCTCCAAGAATAAAAGAAGCTGATCTCTATCAAAGGGTCCAGTTGGAGATTTGACAGTTTGGTCCTTTTGACGAAAGCCTGCTGGTAGGAGTGCATGCTAGAACACCAGAGAAAACAAGATTTTACAAGTCAAACCAGATACATGAAAAGCTATTCCTATCAAAAAAGATCAAAGGCTTCAGAAACTGCAAAATTAGTGTTGGCCTCCTTCCCAAGTCATCATACATCCATTGCTTAACACCCACAATACATTCTGCCATAAAGGACATTATGAACTGTGTATGTTGTGCGAACACCATATTATAGTAACATAGGCGTTTATTATAACTATCAAGACATATGTATTATAGGTTTTGTACCATTATATGTGTGGCAGCACAATTATTTTGTATACCAGAGACACAAGATACACACTAGGTCCCATTCTCTGATCTGGATTTCTGAACTCTATTATAACCTTATGGGACCACAGATGTATATGCAGTCGAATGTTGCCTGAACTGACGTTATGCGGTGCATGACTTTACAGTAAAAACCTCTGGTATCCAACATCTATGGGAATCGGTAGATGCCAGATAAGTGGATTTTCCAGTTACTTGAGAGTGAGTGCTGTGTGATTGGCGAACTAACAGCAAGGTATGCCAATTTTAAAATTCCGTATTTTTTATCCATTTATTTTCTGTGTTTTTTTTTTGCCGGTTGTTAAAATGCCACATAACAGGTTTTCACAGTATGCTTTAAACTTGGAGAAATAGGTGGACTTAATGGCAGACAAACCTGAATCTGTCTCCAGAATGAAATATAAATATTGATTAGTGAGAGTTAGGATATGGACAAGTTTGCTTATTCACTGCTGTACTCCTCTTCCCCCATTTCTATAACTTTCAGTCTAACATCAGGAGACCTGCCCTCCTATAATTCAAGGTTCTCACACTTCTACATAAAAGCAAATTACTAGAGGGTAAAGTTTCCACATTAGTTATCTGCAAAAATATTGCTAATTGCATTTCTCCTCATGACCAAAGAAAATACTTATGTTGCCATCATTCTAGTAACACCCTAAGCACTTCAAGTTTCTCAATATTTTTGGTTCCCCCATGATACATTATACACCATTTTCTTTCCACCCCCTCCCGATTCTTTTAACTTTATCTCAACACTTCAAAGCTCCTTACTGATGAAATGAACAGGACCAGAGGTACCACTGTTCGTTATTAGTGAATATTTGCAGGACGGAGCAGAGAGTAGATTTTGGGAACATGAAAAATGAACTATGAACTGAAACATTAACTGGGATCCATTTACAATTAAAACTAATGAACTAATCCTAAATGGTTGAGAGTTTATTGCAACATACACAAGCACAATGTGCATATTGTGAATGAATTGTGTTATTATTAATCTTTAGTTATAAAATATACTTTAGTAAAGTTATTTTGTGGGGACAGAGACACACACAGAACACCATTTTAAAAGTAGAAATATTTACTAGTTCATTTTTGGCTGAAACTGTGTAAACCTGGAGTGATTGTCCATTGAAATGTTGAAAACAATGCCATTTACTCAGAGAAGCACTTGTATAATCTGTTCCAACAAATAGGCTTTTGCTTCAATAACCTGTGCACACAGATTAGAGGCATCGGCTCAAATGCTTTTGGAAGAGAAGAACTTCAAACAAAATTAGCAGTGATGTCATGTGATTAAAGACACTTCAGAAAGGCATCTTTAATTTAGCACGAGTTTCATCTGAAATGCAGCAGCCTTCAGTGAAGTACTGTTGTGCTGTATAGGTTTTGTCATGTTGTCATGGAAGGTACACAGAAACAGTGGTATCAAAGTGAAAGAGCCACTTCACTATCTCTGTCAGAGAGCAGTTCTCTCATATCCATTTTTTTTTTTAAAGTCACTTCATGTAATCCTTGCCTTGTTGAAATCAACATGTAAAACCATTTCTGGAATCTCCATACAAAAGAGGGGGGGAGGGGCTTGTGGAAAATCATTCGTATGAAGAAACAATTCTACAAGTAGGGAGTTCTGAGAACAACAGTGGACTCAGTTTCAACACAAGATTTCTGAGATTGAACTTTAAAATCTCCAGATTGTTGCAGGGAGGGGGAGAAGGAACACATATACACACATTTGCATAGTGGGGCTAAGTTTAGAGTTAAGATTTTATATTATTAATAGTTATTAACAAAAATATTATTTAGAAGATACCATTGTCCTGATAAATTTCTATTGCTGGTGGTCTAGGTCGTAACAATAGGCACAGAAATTCTTACTTGCTGCAGCCAAAATAGGTTCTCAAGAAACACCAACTACAACAGTATACATTAAATTACCATAATAGGCAAACAGAAAAAGATAAAATGTAAAAGGAAATATAGATATTGGCAGTTGCAGTTAGCGCCAGAAAAAAGTGACAAGGAGGTCTTGGGTAAGACCTACAAAAATCACAGTCAGATGACATAACATTTAAGCAGACAATCTTTCATGCGATTAAATTGCTTATAGAAAATGCTGAAATTAAAGACCTGGAAACCAGGTGATTATAGCTGAAGGTTTGCACAATGGGAACAGAAAATATTATACAGATTTATTAAGAACTCTGTCGTAATGTGAACTTGTTTTTGCAATGTAAAAGCAGAACTTCAGTTGCTAAACATAAACTTCAAGTTAAAATTGAAATGAAAGACATGTTTAAAGATTTAATTTAAAATTTCTAGTAATAAAACAACCACTTTTTCTCTCTCTGCTTTATTTCTAAAGTTAAAAGGTCCAATCACGTTGTCAAAAATTCCAATCCCACCTCTGGATCCAGTTCCTCAAGGGTAGTTTCCAGCTGCTTCAATTCTTCCTCACTCAGTTTGCCAAGTAGTTCATCCTCATCAATATCTTTATATTTCTCCAGGTCCTTTTTGAATGGTAGGGCCATCTCTTCGCAATAATATCGCTATTCTGCAACAATACAAAAATTCAGACCTTAACCAGATGTAATTTCCACCAAGAAAATGTGCCGATATATTTTAAACCAGTACAAAGATTCCCAAGGATTGATTAGGGGTGCAAGAACTCAACAATCATTTTGGATAAAGTAACAGCCCCTCCAGCCTATGAGCCTACACTGCTCTAATACACCAAATTAACCTACCAACCCTGAAAGTCTTTGGAATGTGGGAAGAAATTGGAGCACCCAGAGAAAACCTATACAGACATAGGGGAAAACGTACAAACTCTTATAGACGGCATTGAATTTGAACCCAGGTCAATGGCTCTTAGTGTTACACTAACCGCAATGTGTCCGAAGTGGGAGCAACACCTATTAAACTATCTGAAAATATCATGGTTGAACACTACAATTTTTACTCAGCTGTCAGCGCATCACCCTTTAGCCCAAATATCTAAGTTTCCTGAATGAACATCTGGAATCATATTTAATAGAATTCCAAAAGATTAGCATCTTAAACATCCCATCTAATGCCTGAACTATCATAACCTCCAGTTTCAGATTTTCCTGTCAGAAGTAAAGTAAGCTTACTGGCAATGTTGCCAAGGACTCGAAAGGGCACATTTCAATGAGATCAAATTGTTCTAGGGACCTATGAAAAGCCTTTCTATCCAAAAGAATACAGCCAAACTTTCTATTCTCAGTTCAGAATTGTAGAAGTCCAAGCTTTACATACTACAGGTCTTTAGCAACTAATTTTTGTGAATATGGCTGATGTATGCATTTCTAACTGCTTGCTGTAATCATCATACCTTGCCTACCGACCGGCAAGACCACAACCAAATCCTTCAGAATGTCAGATAGTCACTTGAAATAATAATCACCCTCCAATCAAACTTTTCCATGTCATATCCCATCTGCCATCTTCTTGCTCTTTTGTAGCTTCCCTGTTCTCCTTGCAACTTATTTGGTTGAAAAACTGAACTTATTTTTTTTAATCTAACACTGAGATTAGGAAATTTTTTTTTACTCATTAATTAGAGCATTCAGATCCTTGTAGCACCCCACTTGCCATTCTGAAACAACTTAGCAGATAATAGTTACACGATCCAACAACTAGCATGAAGATATCAATCTCACCCTGAGTAGGACTTTTACCATGAACTTGAAAGCACTATCTTGAAAACCACAGATGAGAATGTGTAGTTTAGGGTGCACTGCAGTTATACGTCAAGACTACTCCACCCGCATCTCCTAACCCAACAAGCTCCAACAAGAGAAGCAGCAAGCGCGTGGGAACGCCACTTGGACCACGTGTCCAAGTCATGCACCAACCCAATTTGGAAATGCAACAATATCAAAGGAATATCTTCACCAGAAATACTGCAATCCCTCACCACTACCTACTAGGGTAATTAGGAATGGGCAATGCAGTGCTTCGAATTCATGATCCAAAATAATCAATGAACCAGACACTGCCTTACTTTTGGCGCAATACTATTTTACTACTGTTATATAAAACAGCTTGTGGCAAAGATTAAGCCAGCTCTCTTAGGACTGTGCTATAAGCTCCCTCTTCCATAACATCCAAACAATTCTTTTTTATTTCTAGTAATACTGTAAGATGGTTATAATGAAAGTTTGCACTGTGACGCTGCCGCAAAACACCGAAGTTCATGATAATGAATTCTGCTTTGTCTACAAAAGAACGAAACAAGTATGTCGAGCATCTGGGCTTCAACAGATATTTGCAGGTCACCAGTGAAGAACAGAAGCCAAAATTCTCTAATTAGAATTGAACGCTTAACTATACTTGGGCTACTGCCAGGGTTACAAATTCAACCAGAAGCTCATCAAACCACCTTGCTGCTCAATGCATTCACCCACTTGTACTGAGAACCCTCAAACCCAGACCTTTCCAGCCACACAATACATTTAATCAGAACACCCTTCTCCTTCAACACCCATCCCTAACAAAATCCTCACTTCCAATTAATCTAATGGACTCTCAACTCACTTTTTGTAATCAATATAACAGCAGGAAATCATGGACTAAGGGCCTATTGTTTCTTGCACAATAGGCTTTGTCAGTTATAAAAGCTTCTATCTTGTAATGTTTATGGAATCCTGGACCTTTACCCCTTGATCAAGATCATAATATAATTGTCTATGTTAAGATTATTTATACAGATTATTTTTGTACAATATAGGTCCTTTTTATCAGTACTTTGCCAATGTAATCTGTTACAACACTGTAGGAAATGTGTATGAAGGACAAATACACAAAACTGCTGGAGATAGTAGGTCTTGCAGCATCCATAGGATGCAAATAAATAACCAACATTTTGGGCGTGAGCCCTTCATCAAGACATGGCAACAATTTTTTTGTATTGGACACTGTCGGACTTGCTGAGTTCTTCAGTAATTTTCTTTTTAAAATATTTTACAATATAAACAATTGAACAGTACAATTATACAATGCATTACAAGATTCAGAAAAAGAAAAAACATCTAAAACATTATGCAATGTTCCCATAGGGAAATCAGAGCACAATAAAATAAAAAAAGATTTAACAGCAAAAAAACTCAAAGAACATTTTAAAATGCCTTCTTCTAAGCAAGG
Organism: Narcine bancroftii; assembly: GCF_036971445.1. Taxonomy (NCBI): domain Eukaryota; kingdom Metazoa; phylum Chordata; class Chondrichthyes; order Torpediniformes; family Narcinidae; genus Narcine; species Narcine bancroftii. Next base: position 58,740,554 of record NC_091482.1, on the reverse strand, counting down.
TTGAAAGTTAACATATATGAATCAAGTGACACCAACTGGAAGAGGGACAGCACCGGGCCAAAATTCCAGAACAACGTTAAATCTTAAGATTATGATAATAGTCCATAAATAGGCCCCATGTCTTTTGGAACTTAACACTTGAATCCTTGATAGCATATCAATTTTTTCTACAGTTGAACAAGACATATCTCTTTACCATTGTGCATGTGCCCGTGGAGCATTATCTTTCCATTTAATCAAAATTGCATGTCTGGCTAACAATGATGCAAAAGATAAAATTCGGCTTTGAACTGGTTAGTTATAATCTTGAGGTGATTCAAAAAGTGTAATTAAAGGGCATGATTCCAATTTTAACTTGAGAATTACTGAAAGGGTTTGAAAAACTTCTTTCCAAAATTCTTCTAAACCTGGACAGGACCAGAACATATGAACTAATGAAACATCACCTACTTTACATTTGTCTCAGATGATTTATGTCTGAATAGAAACTAGGCAATTTAACTCTAGACATATGTACTCTATGTTACACGTTAAATTGCAATAAACAATGCCATGCACAAAAGGAAGTTTTGTTCATCAATTGAAACATGGAGTCCCAAACCTCAACGAACAATGAAAGATTCAAATCCTGCTCCCAGGTGTCTTTGATTTTAATTAGAGGGGCTAGTCTTCGATCAACCAAATTAACATAAGAGATATTAAGTTTTTAAGGGAAGATTGTAGATCAAAAAGGGTGTTAAGGACAGTCGCCTCAGGGATTTGAGATTGAACAAAATGTCTAATTTGTAAGTATCTAAAAAATGGGTTTTGGATAAATTAAACTTTATCCACAATTGTTCAAATGACGAAAAATTGTTGCCAATAAAAGGTCTTTAAAATATTTAATACCCAATCTGTGCCAGTCCTTGAAGACAGTATCTTGTAAAGTAGAAAAAGATGATTGGATATAATAGGGCTGACAAGAGAAAAACTGAAATCCAAAAAAACATTCTAAATTGTGCACATATTCTCAAACTATGTTTAATTGTCAGGTTATTGGTCAGTTTATATAAAGATAAGACCACCCTTAGAATTGCCAACAAGGAAGTATGCTTAACAAAATTAAGTTTCATTTCTACCTATGTGGAGGAGTCACATGAATAACAAATTGTAGCAAAAGAATCAATTTACATATACTAATCAACCGTAATAAAATCTAAAATTAAGAAACGCCAATCCTCCGTTCCTTTTTAGCTTTTTGAAGATGAACTTTATTTAAGTGGGGGGTTTTCTCCTTGCCATATACAAGATAAGTGAATTGAAAAAAAGATATAGGAATGAAAATTGGTATAGATACAAAAAATTAGGTAAAATTTTCATTTTAATAGAACTGATATGGGAAATCATGAAAATAGATAAAGATGAACATCTTGATAGGAATAACATGATTAAATAAAATTTTTAAAATTCCTTTAAAAGATGTTTATAACTCCTAGCAATTGTAATACCAAGTAAATGGATCCTTCACAATCTTAATTGGAAAATTAAAATACCTTAGTAAAGGATCATTTCGAGGTCAAAGTTTACTTTTGTGCAAATTCAATTTATATCCTGAAAATTGACTAAAATGAGATAACAAAGATAACATGCTTGATAAAGAAACATCAAGATTAGATACAAAAAGCAAATGTTCAATGCCCTTCCCGTAAATCCCTGCAAAAATCTCTATGTTCCTGAAGGGCAATTGTTAATGGTTCCAATACCAAATCAAAAAGCAATGGATTTAAAAGACAGTCTTGACAAGTACCCTGTTGAAGATAAGGTTTTGATTGTTGTAGATTAGTAAGATTGAAGAAGTAGGACATAAATATAATAATTTAATCTATTTAATTAAACATGATTCAAAATTAAAAATTTCTAGGGCCGCAAATAAATAATCCCACTCCACCTGATCAAAAGTTTTCTCTGCATCTAAAGAATACATTCAGAAACAGGATTGGGGGATAAATATAAAATATTCAATAAATGGTGTATATTAAAATAAGAATAACAATTTTTAATAAAGGCACTTTGATCTTCAAAAATGATTGATGGTAAAATATTCTCCAATCTGTTGGCCAATACTTTAGCCAAAATCTTAAGAAATAGGCCTACAAGAATCACATTCAAGTGGATCCTTCCCCTTTTTCTGAATGAATTTAGAGAAAGATTTTAAAAATTCAACAGGGTTCCCATCAGGTCCTGGAAATTTACCTGACTGTAAAGAAGAAATTGCAAAAAGTATTTCCTCTAGGGAAATAGATGCTTCCAGACTCTTATGCTTATTTTGAGACAGCATAGGAAATTTAGGCAGTCTGAAAACTCCATGATTAAGCTAGTATCATTATTAGATTCAGAAGTATACAGTCTGGAGTAAAATTCTCTAAACTATCATTAACTTTCAAATGATCCATAGTGTCCATACAGTCATCCATTCGAATCTTAGTAATTTGTCTGAGCAGCCATTCCTTTCAATAGGTTGGCCAAAAGCTTACCGAATTTTTCACCATGAATGTAAAATTGACTCATACCTCTCAGAAGTTGTTGGTCAATGGGATAAGTAGAAAGAAGATCAAATTTAGCCAAGTTCAACTCTCTTTTATATAATTCAAGGTTTTTAACTTGCATATATTATAAGTCAATTTGTTTAGTCTGATTCATTCAATCTTTCTTTATTTGTCTTCTTTATCATAGCTGTACAAGAGATCATTTATTTTCTAAGATATGCTTTCATTGTGCCCCAGACAATAGAGTTGGAAATTTGAAGGATTTGTATTAAAAAAATTGAATTTGATCTTCCATAATTAAAAACACTTATTTGAAAGCAAGGTAGAATTAAAACACCAGTGTCTCTATAAAAGGAGAGTCAAGAAAATTCAAAGACAAAATAATAATAGTTTATATATCACTATTTCTTGATATTTACAAGATTTGGTCAATGCAATCAATTAATTATATATTAAAATCTGAGAATAAGATCGGAGAACTCTAGAGAAAAATGACTATTCTCCAAGGTTAGGATGAAAAATATTTATCAATAAAGCAAAAATAAGATAAAAAAATTTAAAATTAAAGAAAACAAAATCATTAAACCATATAGCTAACAAAACATTTCCCCCTCAATTAACAAAGAGAACTAAACTTCCCCCACTCAAAAACAAAAAACCTTCAGAATAGAAAAAAATTCAAACACTAACTAAAAGCTCATATTAGACTTGCAGTTGAAAGAGATTCATTCAAAACTATGCGTGCCTCTTCCGCCAATTTCAGAAGTTTCTTGTGACGGTCTTCAAAAGTGATCCACAGACAAAATGGATATAACAAGGTAGGTTTGAATCCATTCTTCTATAGCTCAGATATGAATTCTTTATATTCTTTTTGCATATTCATAACTTCTCAACAGTAATCTTCAATGATTCTAATTTGTTGTCCCTGGCAATTCAGATTTCTTTGACGAGCCTCGCAGATAACATGATCCTTTACTTGGTCATGATGAAACCAGAGGATTGATTTTTTTTTTAATTTTTAATTTTCACACTATGAATCATATTAACCAAAATACACACAAACATTTCCCTCTTAATTATACAGTCATTTTCTCCCCCTTTTCCCCCCTACTTTCCCTCCCTCCTTAAACAATGTCATCACACAATAAAAATAAACAAGAAAATTGTGTCATCTACATTTACACACAGGGTCAGTTCATTTCGTCTTCTCATTCTATCATTTTAGGGGGTGGAGGTCCGCGGTAGGCCCTCTCTGTTGTATTCCATGTACGGTTCCCAAATTTGTTCAAATAATGTGACTTTATTTTTTAAATTATATGTTATTTTTACCAATGGAATACATTTATTCATTTCCATGTACCATTGCTGTATTCTCAGGCTCTCTTCTGATTTCCAAGTTGACATTGTACATTTTTTTGCTAAATAAATCTTTTTTGTGCTTCATCCAGTTTGAGGCCTAATTCTTGACTTCTTATATTACTTAGAAGAAAGATCTCTGGATTTTTTGGAATGTTGCTTTTTGTGATTTTATTTAATACCTGATTTAATCTTCCCAAAACTTTTTCACTTTCTCACATGCTCAAATTGCATGTACTGTTGTTCCTGTTTCCTTCTTACAGCGAAAACATCTATCTGATACTGCTGGATCCCATTTATTTAACTTTTGGAGCATGATATATAGCCTGTGTAACCAATTATATTGTATCATGTATAACCTCGTGTTTATTATATTTCTCATAGTTCTGGAGCATAGCTTTTTCCATATTTCATTTTTTATCTTTATATTTAGATCCTGTTCCCACTTTTGTTTGGGTTTACAGCTTATTTCATCATTTTTTTTCTCCTGCAGCTTGATGTACATGTTCGTTATAAATCTTTTAATTATCATTGTGTCTGTAATCACATATTCAAAGCTGCTTCTTTCTGGTAATCTCAGTCTGCTTCCCAGTTTGTCCTTCAAGTAGGTTTTCAGTTGGTGGTATGCAAACATTGTACCGTGAGTTATTCCATATTTGTATTTCATTTTTTCAAATGATAATTAAAAACAAAAAACAATTTTATATTATTTTAATCCCTTTTCTCTCCCATTCTCTAAAGGAAAGGGATTCATTGATTTTGCGTCAATAATAATTTTGGTAGTTGCTAATTAGTTTTTTCCTTTCTACATGAATCTTCTTCCAAATGTTGAGCAGATGGTGCAGTACTGGTGAACTTCTATATTGCACCAATTTAAACTGGAGGATTACCGAATGTGACTGGTGTCCCGAAGTTGGCTTAGGATCTAAGGATCGATGAGCTGTCAAGCTAGGCATCTTAGAAAAAAAATCTCCCTTCTAAAAACCTCCATGAGTACATGGGAAAAGAATTCGGGCACCTGGCCACTTTTGCGTCTTCTTTTCAGATTAAGATCCGTATATTTTGACACCTGCTTCTACTTTCCAAATTAACCACTTTCGAATTAACTTGAAGTTGTTAGCAGACAATTCAGAACAAATAGTTTCAAGCTTGTTAAAATGTTCATTAACGAACTCCAAACCAGCCTCCACAACTCCCAAGCAATCATCAATTGCTAATATCGATTGTACAACCTTTTCAAGTACAGATTTAATTTCCCATTGAGTTGCTTTTAATGATGCGGTTATTTCTGGTGTATGTTCAGAATGCCAGAAATGGAGACTGGAGTCAAGGATGGTGTATCTTCCTCTTTTTTGCCATTTTTACCAGATTTAGTACTTTTGTAGCAGCCATTTTTTAAAAACTAGAAATATTAATTAGTGAAGGGCAAAATAAGTTAAAAATTAAAAGGTACATGAATGGGAAAAGTTTCAAAACAAACAGGAAGACATAACTACTGCTGTTATGCCATGCAGTAGCCAGCCAGAAGTTAGAGTTCTCCAACAATATTTTGTATTTACTACAATCACAGCATCTGCAGACTTTCTTGTTTCACTGCAAATATGAAGGGCTCGGATAGTTATTAAAGCAAAAAAACCAATGTCAGCCTTGTAAAACAAAACTTTAAAAAGGGACTTTTCCAATACTTTATTGGAACCATGAAACTATTACTAAACTAACTGCTTTCAATGTGATTATATTAGAATGAACTGGCAACCAAATCTTCCCATGGAAAAATGTAAAATTTATGTCCTTTATATCATGTCAAATATAAAGAATTACCCTGTACCAACTCTGGTGCTCCAAGAAAATGCTGCTTTAAATATCCACGATGAGTGCCAATTTTTTAAATTATGATCGAAACTGAACAACGCCTAGTATCTTAATACTGACTGCAACAATAAACAGGGAATAGTCTGCAAATAATTAATTTTACATTACTCAACTCCAGCATCTGGCATCATATCATAGCTAACTCTCATCTCCCTCCAAAACATCTGTCAAAGAAATTATTTATCTCAATAGGCAGAAATCTGCATTATTCCCATACACACACATGACATGTCCCGCAGGACGTCAATATCTGAGCACTGCTCTTGGGTATTCATAAAAAATTTAAAGCTTAAAGATGACAAAACTTGGAAGATGGTAACAAATGGAATAACTGGAAACATGGCAGGAGCAATCGATTTAAAGCATGCACAAATCTCTGCTGTGGGCGAACAGGAGAGATTTCTAAGAAAAAGCAAGACTCGCATACAGCATTTCAGCTGTATGAAAATGGAGAAACTCAAATGCTTTGCTTTGCAGGTGAAGGAGAAAATTTCCAAGTCGTACAAACCTGCTTTGCATGAAATAAAACTGTTTTCAATGATATAGGGTCTCCACATATAACAAGTTGTTTCTGAAAGTCCTTGAAGGAAGGTTGAAGTAGAGTTAAGAATTATTTTCAAATATCTGAAGGAAAAAAAAACTTTGATTAAATGGAAGTAAAACAGGTCAAAAAATCTTTTACAATGACCTCATTGCTGAACTATAATCCAAAAGTAGATTAAAATATTCGCAATTTAAAAATGCCTCCGCACTCCCCTCTTCAACTGTATCACTGACTTCATAATTGAAGACCACAGTCAGTACAAATCAATCTTCAAAGATTTGTGCTTCACCCACTACCCTGCTCGACTTGCTCTACACCCATGACTGCGTGGCTAGGCACAAATCAAACGCCACCTACAAATCTCCTGCTAACACTACTGTCGACAGCAGGATCAGAGATGGCAATTAGAAAGTGTACAGGAGTGCAACAGATCCGCTAGTTGCGTGGTAGCACAACCACCACCTTGCACTCAACGTTAGCAAAACTAAGGAACGGATTGTGGACTTCAGGAGGGGGAAAAAAGGAAAACACAATCTAGTCCTCATTGAGGGGTGAGCAGTGGAAATGGTAAAGAACTTCAAATTCCTGGGTGTCAACATCTGAGGTTCTGCCCTAAGGCCTCCATGTCGATGCAATCTGAAGGTTCGTGAGGAGTTTGAAGATATTTGGTATGTTACCTAGGACTCTTGTAAATTTCTATAGGTGTACTGTGGAGAGCCTTCTGACTGATTGCATTACTGTTTGATAGGGAGGTGCCAATGCACAGGACAAAAGGGTGAACACTGCCAGTGCCATCATGGGCATCCTTGTTCACCCCATCGAGGACCTACAAGAAGCGGTGTCTTAAGAAAGCAGCCTTAATCCTCAAGGATCTTCATCACCCAGGCCATGCCCTCTTCACACTGCTACCATCAGGAAGGAGGTAGATATAGGAGCCTGAAGATGAACACCCAACAGCACAAAAAACAGCTTCTTCCCCTCTGCCATCAGATTCCTGATTAGACAATGATCCACAGTCACCTTCCTCTTTTTTGCACTAATTGTTTTTAAAAATAAAGTTATGGCTTTCATATTTGTACCTGTAATTAATATTTGCACCTGTAATACTGCTGTCAAACAATAAATTTTGTGACGTTCATGACAATAGCTCAAATTCAGATTTATTGTCAGAGTACATAATGACATAACATTCAACCTTAAATTCTTCTTCTTGTGGGCCAGGCAGAATTACCACTTATTGGTAGTGCAAAAAAAAAATGAACTCAAGATACTTAGAGGTGTAAACAAAAAAAAAGTAAACTGACTGTGCAATATAGAGAGAAAAAAACCCAATGAAGTGCAAAAGTAAGAGTCCTTAAATGAGTCCCTGGTTGGTGGAAAGATAGCAACTGTTCCTGAATGTGGCAGTGTGTCTTGTGGCACCGTGACCTCTTTTCTGATGGTAGCAGTGAGAACAGAGCACAATTGCTGCTGCTCTCTGACATTCTCGATGGTGGGGAGGGTTTTGCCTGTGATTCCTGGGCGATGTCCACTACCTTTTACACGGCTTTCTGCTCAGGGGTATTAGTGTCCCCATACCAGAATGTGATATAGCCAGTCAGCACACTTTCTACCACACATTTGTAGAAATTTGCCAGGGTTTCCAATGCCATACCAAACCTCCGCAAACTCCTGAGGAAGTTGAGGGCCTAACATGTCTTCATCGTGATGCCATCAGTGTGTAGGGTCCAGTAAAGATCCTCTGAGAAAATGGCTCGCTTAAATTTGTTCAACCTCTGATCCCCCAATGACGACTGGATCGTACACCTCTAGTTTTCCCTTTCTGAAGTTAGCAATCAGCTCCTTGGTTTTGGTGACATTGCGTGTGATGTTGTTGTTGGTGCACCATTCACCTAAGTTTTCAAATATCCCTCCTATATGGAGATGAAAACTTAGGTGGGAGAGGATTCAGCAATTGCCTTCATCTTGTTCTAGATTATTTCACTAATGAAAATAGTTTCTCCCTATCTAGATAATTTTAAAAATTCATCTCCTCTCAGCCTCTTTTTTCAGGGATTAAAGTGTCCTGTCAGGAACAGCACTCCTCTTTATACAACCTACTAACATGAAATATCAGAGAATTTGTAAATGGTGGAGCTGTCATACTGAGTCACGTAACCATATAGAGTACAGCAGGAAGCTAAGAACACAGCCCTAAATTTTGATTCTGACATTTAAATTTCAAGCAAAACTATTCATGTATTTTACCCAAAGTAAAAGTGGTGAGCTTCTCACGTTTTGTTCAGAAAACAAGAATATTAACATGCATGAGTCCTAATGCAAAGCTTTACATTATCCACGACTGGCAAAGGCAGGCAGAAAGTTTGATATGTTTTCCTTTAATTTTAATTCAAGTTAAGGTCTTTAATAATGTTTTAAATAAAATACAAAATTTAATTCTTCCACATTATTTATCCATTTTTCTAAATATTTCTGAACATTGAACAGAGATGCTTAGTGACAGTCAAAAATGCCCACCCACCAACAGTCCACGCTAGGCAGTAGCATAGCACAAGGGTTTCAAATCCGACATGGTGTTAGGAAAAGTATGGAGAATTTTACATTCAGCAAAACAATTTGGTTTGATAATGTCAAGAGAAGAAAGGGCAACCATGCTAATAAAGTACAGAGAAATGCAGAAAAGAAACTGGTCCTTCATCCAGAGTTTGTGCTGGCCATCAAAGAGCCAAACATACTCATGCTATACTCATAACATTTTATTCTCTCCATATTTCAACCAATTTTCCACATTATCTCCAACTTCTACTTCTCGCAGTTCCATTTACAGTGGTCAAATAACCTAGCAAACACTGCTCAGAGGAAGAACACGGAAAGATATAAAGGGAATTCTAGAGAGGCTACAGGAACACAAGTACCTAGGTAATAATGGACATAAAGCATTGTAAATAGCAAGAGAAGAAAGTGCTTTAAAAAACGTTTTGCTCACTTCACCGTACAATAGCGGAGGTCAGGATGAACTTTTGAGAGCCACTGTGCCCAATCCTGAACACAAAGAAGAAGGTGTAGAGGAGATTTACTGAAGTGACTTCATAGACAGGAAACTTCAGTTCTATGGATCGTCTGAATTAAACATTGTCGCGTGCACCAAGATATAGAGGAAAAACAGTTTTGTGTGCTATCCAGACAAGTCTACCTTTCCACAGAACAGCAAGTAGTGCAAGAATTAAAAAAAATTGAGATAATACAGAATTGCAGGATATGATGTTAAAGAGAAAAGTACAGTTAAACAATGCAGAGTATTTTATATCAATTGAAGGTTCACTTAGGAGTCTGATAACAGAAGGAAAGAAACTGCCCTTCAATCAGGTGGTGAAGATCTGTGCATTTTCTGCCCAAGCAGAAGGGGAAAAGAGAACATGATCAGGCATCCTTTAATAGGTGGCTGATTTCCTGAGGCAGTGCGGTGAAGATGTATGGGAGCCTGGATTGTGTGATGATTTGAATGGCGTTCACAACTCCGCAGTTTTTTTGTTGACTTGGGCAGAGCAGATCCCATACCAAGATGTGACAGTTCCAGACAGGACACTAATCCCTGAAAAAAGAGGCTGAGAGGAGATGAATATTTAAAATTATCTAGATAGGGAGAAACTATTCTCATTAGTAAAACAATCTAGAACAAGGTGAAGGCAATTGCTAAATCTAAATACTCTCCCATCTACTGGTTTTGAAAGAGTAAGAGCGGACTAAAAGTTGCTGAGGCAGATACACTGGTGATCAAAGGGAATTGAATAAGTAGTAGAACAGGAACAAAAATGGGCATACATGGGGAAAGGCAATTTGGACTAACTCGATCCTGGGATATAGCCAGTAACAAAATGACAGGTAGAATTAGCTCCTTCCATGCTGCCACTTTTCAATATTCCTGTAATCGTATGTAGGTTAGATTTCAGCTCTGGGACAGTTTAGCTGAACAGATGTCATAGATAAAGCAAAGAAATGAAACAAACAAAAAAAAAATTGCATGCAGATCCCAAGTGGCAGTCTGTTCTCAACTGAAAACATCATCTAAAAATCCCACCCAACATTAGAGTTTCCAGAAAAGAAAGCTTGCCTCAAGTTAAACAAAGGTCTTCCAATTTGAACTGCAATTTCCAAACATACTTGAAATAATCAAATGATGAAATCACTGCCCTTCCCTAACATGCTTCGAAAATGGCAAATTTTCTGACATTATTGTCCAATTATAAAGGAATTCGCTGAAAAGGGAATACACAACAGATGTCACTTTTGGAAAAGGTTTGAAATCTTCATTTGCTGACATTGCTTTTACAGCTCAGATTTGAATCATTTCTGCTCTAATTACACAAAAATGTTCAATAAATATTAATTTTAGATGTTCAGGTCCATACCTGGTAGATTAATAAATATTTCCTAGAAATATGGTCTACCAATTTAAGGTAACTGTATTAAGGGATTTTGTTTTCTCCCAAGGGAGGAAGAATTTGGAACTCTGATGGTAACACAAGCAGGCCACAATCAAAGTATTGATTAGGTTGGAGTGTCATGAGTGGAAAGGTGTAGACCAAGAGCTAGGCTATTTTGTCTCAACACATTTTGTTTGGCTTGTGTAAACACTAGTGAAACATTTCACTTATGCTGTAATTTTTTTTAAGGAATAGATTTGTTTTTTTAGCTTTTGAGTGTAAAGTCCTTGTCATATGTCCCATGATTACAAGTTTTTCATGTTATGGAAACTGGGCTCAACAGGTTTTCAACATTTAACACAACCACATTAAAATCACTTCTAATGTCACTATTACTACTGAAGGCAAAAGTGATCCTTCAAGATGATAGAGGTCAAGGAATTGTGCATCTCAGCAAGCACAAATGAATAAATTCTGAGCCTCTACATTGCGAGTTTGCAATGTGAAAATTTATGGTAACTTGTTTAACCGAATTCCTCAGAAGCAAAATTTCCACATTTTAATTAGACATTTTGTTTTAAACTTTTGATTTAATGCAATTTCAAAAACTATACTGAAGTCAGAAAAGAATCCTACAAATATTTCTAAGCTAAAAAAGAACATTTCAGCTTGGGTATGGATAGACAAGGCTACTTTAAAATATTTGTTTTACTCCAAGTTTTCTAGTCTACCTTGATTTTCTATCAGTCAATTATTATAAATAGCTAAATTCTTGATTAACCTTTCATGTTGAATAAACTGGACAAATTCCTAATATTTAATCACATTTACTGTAAAATGATATACCCACTTGGAACATACAAGCTTTGATTAGATCAGCACTTTACAGTAATCCAAAAATGACTCAATAATGTGAAACCCTTCACACAATAAATTGGCAACACGTGCATTACAGATAGATTAAACAAATGTCATTTCAGTAAAAGAATAAGCCTGATAAATGCAAATTAGTGACTTTCAAAATCTATAAAGAACATTTATTGGCTGGAAATATTCTTTTGCTTCGTTTAAAAATTAGTCATCATGTTTGACTTCGGCAAGCTTGATTGGGGAGTTACAACAATTGGTTTTTAATCACAACTCTGGCAAGCTCTTCCTGCAACTCAGATGGGTGCTCTCCATTTTCCCCTCTCAAAGGTGCACTGACTCTGGTTAATGGCTGTTGTAAATTACCCCTGAAGACAGTAGAAATCAGGGTGCAGAAATGTACAGAATGGAATGTATGGGAGCTAAGAGCTACCAGAGACTTAACCATATAACCGTTTACAGCACGGAAATAGGCCATGTCGGCCCTTCAAGTCTGTACCGGTTCACTTGAACAACTCCACTAGCTCCTCCACAAACTCCTGAGGAAGTAGAGGCTTTCTTCATGATGCCATTGGTGTTTTGGTTCCAGGAAAGATCAATTACAAAAATAAATCAACCAACTTAGACATTCACAGAAATGTTCATAATAGTTAATTCAAGTGACCTTTTTTTTAAAGTATGGAGCATATTAATGCTATTGCACGCTGTTTGATTGAGATACGTGCCATTAAGAATGGCAATCAAGACACTGAGTTGCTGCAGCCACAACCATCTTGGATCTGTGGATTAAAGCCTGTTGTTGTCAAAATTTTTTAAAGAATGTCAATCAAGATTGCCACTACCTTCTAATCAGCTGAGAATGGAGCACTACATCTTCAATTAAATGCTAAATATAATAATTTAATTCAATCTACCCCAGTAGATCTAACATTAAAATCAATGTTTAATATTAGAGGTGAAACTTAAAAATGCTTTTCATTTGCAAGAATATTCACCCAAGTAATAGTCCTTGTGTTGTATCAGAGCAAAGTTAGAACCCCACCCCCATGCCAAATATTGTCGGTGACCTGGTATAACTGGGAACTGTATAATATACAGGGATTGGTTAAAACTATACTTAATGCAAGATGCATTTAATATCTTGCATCTGTTAATGCTGAAACATTACCATAGGTTCCCCCTAAAAAAAATTCAGATCTAGAGCTCCAAACATGTCAGAATCCACAACTGCCAAAATGCAAACTTTTATTCATCTTATTGAGCTCATCAACATTGCAAATGTAATTCCACCCAAAATGTAAATGCATGCAAATGTACACATTGTTAGATTCTTTATTCTTAAAATCAACAATCTTCACAGTTGCATTTAAATCATTTTGTTAAGATTTCAGGGTGGCACAGTTGGCATAGCAATTAGCGCAACATCTTTACAGTGCTAGCAATCAGGACCGGTCCTGGGTTCGAAACCCACACTGTCTGTAAGGAGTTTGTACATTCTCATGTCTGCGTGGGTTTTCTCCGGGGGCTCCGGTTTCCTCCCACCCTTCAAAAAAAAGTACCAGGGTGTAAATTGAGTGGCCTAGACTCGTAGGGCCGAATTGGCCTGTTACAGTGTTGCGTGTCCAAATTTTAAAAAATTTACTTGGCTTCAACGCACACAGCTGCGGCCACACCTTCCACTAATTCTGCGCATAACTAAGTGATAAATTGTTAAAGATAAGTCTCATGTTAATTTATTTTTCATACCAGGTCAGATAATTCGCAAATCTGTATGAAAACCAAAATTAAGAATGAAGTACCCTGTATATACATTCCAAATCGTTCATGCTTGTTTAAATAGATTGAGTAATGGAATTTACAACTCCAAGACAGGTCAAGCCCAAGCAATATTAGAATGTAAAGATGAATTTTAGTTCCTGCAGAAGGACACTCCTGGATAGATTTTTATGCTGTTATTTTGTTCATGGTCTCTTAAATCGCTCATGAAATGTTATCAGAAAAGCAAAAAGCCATCATCTCTGATTGGCAGATTTTTTTAAAAATTGTCACCGCCAACCAAGTGAATATGGCCTATAAACAGGATAAACAACAGAATAATTAAAAAACCAGCATTACTCTTCTGTAATTAGCAGCAAAAGATCTGCGGGCACCAAGTATCAGTCTCAAACACCAACAACCACTGATAAGCATTGCATCCTTCCTGGCATTACCAAATTGCTGCTCTTTTTTGTAATTGTAACAGTGGAAACAAAATTATAAGACAAACATTCTATGCTTGCCTTTCAAAGTTCAGCTCAGTCTGGCTTTTAAGGAAATGTACATTTTCTGATGCATACCTTTTTGTAAAAACCACACAATAACTGCCAGGATTTTCTGGACAAGATTTTTGACATTTTTAGACTTGGGTTTGCTACAATATTGATCATTGTTTGTTTATGTAAAAGTTATCCATTTGAACTTGGCAACAGAAACAGCAGTATTCTTTCAAATACTTATTTTACCTTTATATATCGGCATGTTGAAATCACAGACAAATTTAAATGCAGGGAGATGCAACCCCTATACATGAATGCAAGCAATATGATGTTGACATTGGTCTTCAGAAATCACTTTAGCCAATGGGTAAGGCCAAACATTTCAATTTCCAAGTGCAACAAGTTGAATACAAAGCTGATATTGCAATACATAAAAGTGCAGAATGCTGTACATTTTAAACAGCATCCAACTTCACAGGCCTGACACATTGCACTATGAAATAAAAATTCATTGTAATTTAACAAGCACTTCAAGAGGAAAACATTACTGTCAAAACATTTCTATTTAAAATAAAATGCAAGATTTAAGCAGAGGAACTTGAAAGAGTTCTTAATCTTTGCTGTATTTCATGTTCAATACTCAATCCATTCCCTATACTATGGAAACCCAAACCTCCCCAATTCCATTTGCAAAAAAGCCACAAATTCATGGAGCTGCTGGACCAATACCTTCCTACAAGGCTTTGGTCTAACGTGCAATGACCTTTGATCTTTCCATCTCCAAGGCGCAACTGTCCTAATGATTCCCAAATTTGATTTTTTTTCCAGCCACCATTTGCCCTTTATCCTCAAGCCACACATTTTTCAAAGCTGAACACCTTCAATCTTGTCAGCTTCAAGAAAGCCACAGCTGCATACTCATCCATGCAACCAATGATCACATCTTGTTGATAAGTGGGCACAGCAGCCACAAAATGGTAGATTAAACCAGGTGAACGAGTTGAAATGAAGATTATAAAGTAGGCAATGCAAAGGAAACTTTAGAGAATGCAAATAAATGCAGATTGATAAATGACTCCAGAGTAAAAGGTTTACAGCAGTTTGTTTCAAGATATTATTCTTACTTACTAACTTGCCTTTTTACCATTGTTCACAAACAGACAACTTTTCACATCTGTAATTTAATGGTTGACAGAAGATTCTGGAGAACAAAAATAACAATCCAATACCCAAGTGTGCACCAGAGCTCACTCAGTCAGATGTAAACTTAAGATCCAGCTTTCTACACCAGAAGTTCCAAAAACAAACTACAATCAGAATATTAATTAGGAAGAAGAAAGGTTGATTGTTTTACAATAGATTACCCAGTGATCAGGAATGATCACTTCCAAACTTGCTTTTCAAATCCTTAAAATCTACCCATTTCCCAACATGCCAAATACAAAGCCATTTTATTTAAAATAAAAGTCTTCTAAAGCACAAATTATTCCCTTCTTGAAGAAATTAGTCACCACTTTGTAGTGCCCTCAAAAGGAAAATCTGAAATATCAAACTATGTATCTGGATTTTCAGTGCAAAAATCAAGAATAAAAAATGAAGATTTGCAGCTTATTATTCAAAAGAGAAATAAATGACAGGACATCAGCAAACTAATTTCAATTCTTAGGTAAAGCAGTGGCTTCAGTTTTTATTTTAAAAGTTCCATCAAATACGTTTTTGCTCCACAAGTGACAAAATTGTTATTTTCTAATTGCTCAACACGAGCAATTAACGAGCAGAACACAATGCTGGAGAAACTCAAACGGTGGACTTTAATAGAGTGTTTCGGGCTTGAGCCCTTCATCAGAGCATGCTCTGTTGAAGGGCACAAGCCCGAAGCGTTAGTTTTGAACCTTTATCTCTGGTGCATACCCTGATGAAGGGCCCGAGTTTCTCCAGTATTGTGTTTTTACTGAATTCAACCACGGAGTCTGCAGACTTCTCACAGCCTGGATCAAGAGTAAGCATTTAAATGTCACAATTAACACCTCCGTCATATACATACACAATAAGCTTCCAGCTGGTAGTAATGAAGGGTTTTATTGATGGGTGTAAGCAGTACATATTTATCAGCGGGGGAAACCCACTCCTGTGACTCGACCTCAAAGGGGGCAGGGATGACGGGGGCAGGGATGACGGGGGCAGGGATGACGGGTGCTCCTCGTACCATAAAGACAGGAGTAGGCCTCCACAGGCAGACCACCCCACAACCACCACCCCTCATTTCCCCCCCACCACCACCCCTCATTTCCCCCCCACCACCCCTCATTTCCCCCCCACCACCCCACATTTCCCCCACCACCACCCCTCATTTCCCCCCCACCACCCCTCATTCCCCCCCCACCACCCCTCATTCCCCCCCCCACCACCCCTCATTCCCCCCCACCACCACCCCTCATTCCCCCCCACCACCACCCCTCATTCCCCCCCACCACCACCCCTCATTCCCCCCCACCACCACCCCTCATTCCCCCCCACCACCACCCCTCATTCCCCCCCACCACCACCCCTCATTCCCCCCCACCACCACCCCTCATTCCCCCCCACCACCACCCCTCATTCCCCCCCACCACCACCCCTCATTCCCCCCCACCACCACCCCTCATTCCCCCCCACCACCACCCCTCATTCCCCCCCACCACCACCCCTCATTCCCCCCCACCACCACCCCTCATTCCCCCCCACCACCACCCCTCATTCCCCCCCACCACCACCCCTCATTCCCCCCCACCACCACCCCTCATACCCCCCCACCACCACCCCTCATACCCCCCACCACCACCCCTCATACCCCCCCACCACCACCCCTCATACCCCCCCACCACCACCCCTCATACCCCCCCACCACCACCCCTCATAACCCCCCACCACCACCCCTCATTCCCCCCCACCACCACCCCTCATTCCCCCCCACCACCACCCCTCATTCCTCCACCACCACCCCTCATCCCTCCCCCCCACCACCATCACCACTCATTCATCCCCATCACCACTCATTCCTCCTCACCCCACCACCCCTCATCCCCCCCCCACCGCCCCTCATTCTCCCCCCCCACCGCCCCTCATTCTCCCCCCCACCGCCCCTCATTCTCCCCCCCACCGCCCCTCATTCTCCCCCCCACCGCCCCTCATTCTCCCCCCCCCACCGCCCCTCATTCTCCCCCCCCACCGCCCCTCATTCTCCCCCCCACCACCCCTCATTCTCCCCCCCCACCGCCCCTCATTCTCCCCCCCCCACCGCCCCTCATTCTCCCCCCCCACCGCCCCTCATTCTCCCCCCCCCACCGCCCCTCATTCTCCCCCCCCCACCGCCCCTCATTCTCCCCCCCCCCACCGCCCCTCATTCTCCCCCCCCACCGCCCCTCATTCTCCCCCCCTCATTCTCCCCCCCACCGCCCCTCATTCTCCCCCCCACCGCCCCTCATTCTCCCCCCCACCGCCCCTCATTCTCCCCCCCACCGCCCCTCATTCTCCCCCCCACCGCCCCTCATTCTCCCCCCCCACCGCCCCTCATTCTCCCCCCCCACCGCCCCTCATTCTCCCCCCCCCACCGCCCCTCATTCTCCCCCCCCACCGCCCCTCATTCTCCCCCCCCCACCGCCCCTCATTCTCCCCCCCCACCGCCCCTCATTCTCCCCCCCCCACCGCCCCTCATTCTCCCCCCCCACCGCCCCTCATTCTCCCCCCCTCATTCTCCCCCCCACCGCCCCTCATTCTCCCCCCCACCGCCCCTCATTCTCCCCCCCACCGCCCCTCATTCTCCCCCCCTCATTCTCCCCCCCACCGCCCCTCATTCTCCCCCCCACCGCCCCTCATTCTCCCCCCCACCGCCCCTCATTCTCCCCCCCCCACCGCCCCTCATTCTCCCCCCCCCACCGCCCCTCATTCTCCCCCCCCACCGCCCCTCATTCTCCCCCCCACCGCCCCTCATTCTCCCCCCCACCGCCCCTCATTCTCCCCCCCACCGCCCCTCATTCTCCCCCCCCCACCGCCCCTCATTCTCCCCCCCACCACCCCTCATTCTCCCCCCCACCACCACCACCACCACCACCACCACTCATCACCATCACCGCTCATTCACCCCCCCCCCCACTCATGTCTTCCCCCACCACCACCACTGACAGCCCACTCGCGAGGGGGAGAACGTCGTCCGACCACACCCTGCCCTACCGCGATGCCGGAGCCCCGGGCGAAGCAGCCGCTTCTCTGACCAGGAGAGCTGCTGCCGACCGAGCAGCGTCGCCTCCGCAGCTCCACTTGGGTCTAGGTTCCCCTCCCTTCACCCAGCAAGGCCACCGCAGCCTCGCTCTCGCCCTGGGACTGAGGGGCACGCCAATCTCTGACGTCGTTTCACTGTCGTCCACTTTGGCCAATCGCTCCCTTGCTGCTCCTCTCCAGCGGCCGGGTGGAAACCAATCGCCGAGCAGATCGAGAGCGAGGGGGGCGGGGTTACGAGTGCGCAGTCGCAGTGCCGCTGCTTTGGCGCTAGTCACTTCATCGCTGCAGAGGGAGCGGCTCCGACCTCCGGAGCGCCCTCTGGAGGTTGCATCAACTTGTATCATCGAGCTAAGTTAGTTCTCTGAGAAAGCAGTCTATTTGATCCCTTTCTCCTGCTTCCTCCCTAAAACTCCCACCAAATACCTTTTCATGCAATTCTCCTTTGGGGGAAAAAAATGAAACTGTTTCTGTTGCACCTTCATAGCAAATCATGTCAGAACACCTCTATAAATTAACTGAATATCACTGATGGGGTATCTAAAACTAGGTTTAAAGAAAGGGGAGTGGGGATATCAATGCCCCTGAGCGTAAAGCCCTGCAAAATATTGTGGACAGAGCCCAAGACATCATAGGGAAACCCTCCCCACCACTGAGGACATTAGAACTCCTGGCAAATTTCTTCAGATGTGTGGTAGAAAGTATGCTGACCAGCTGCATCACAGTCTGTTATGGGGACACTAATGTCCCTGAGCAAAATGCCCCGCAAGAGGTAGTGGGCACAGCCCAGGGCGTCACAAGAAAAATCCTCCCATCATCCAGAACATCTACAGGGAACAATGCTGTCGGAGGGCAGCAGCAATCATCAAGGATCCACATCACCCAGCTACCATCAGGAAAGAGGGATATGTGCAAGAAGACTCGCACCACCAGGTTCAGGAACAGCTGCTCCCCCTCCACCATCAGACTCCTCAACAATAAACTCAATCAGGGACTCATTTAAGGACTCTTTTCCACTTTTTTTTTTCCTCTATATTGAACAGAATACAATTGTGTACAGTTTTTTTGCACTACCAATAACTGGTAATTCTGCCTCGCCCACAGGAAAAAGAATCTCATGAAAAAGCATGTCATGTATGTACTCTAACAATAAATCTGAAATGCTTGCATCAGTAATTGCATTACTCAATTCATTCCAATTCACTGTAAATTGCTTCAGACCAAAGTAAAATTCCCAAAACCGAAGCCAGAGCAACTCCTAACCCCTCCTCCCCAAGACATCAAATTCTGAACTACTCCAATATTTACTCATTTTCCAACCATTATTACTGTAGCTTTGTGCAGCTTTTCATGAATTCTCTCAGGATAGTGAGTTCCTTCAGAAACTGACAGTATCAGACAGAATTTCCAGCTTGTCTTTTGTAACTTCATTGAAAATGCTGAGAAATGTCATAACAAACTGTTGTGTGCCAGTGGATTACCTACAGTATGTTCATACTTTCTGGATTCATCATTCAAATAAAGCAAAGCAATGGAAACAGAATCCTGAAGTAGGTCAGTCGATTTCTGTGAAAACTCTGGACTGGTTTTCAGTTCTCATGGTGAAAGTTGCCACTAATTCTATTTTCCTTTACTTTTTTCCTTCTTCCTTGGAGTTTGAAAGTTGCCATCCAAGATATTTGAGATCAATATCTCTTACATTGTTGTGATCTCTATTTAGCATGTCTTGCTTACTTTTTCAGGTTAATGTGAAAGGCACTCCTTTGGAAATGAGCATGAGTGGTCTTAGTGTCCTGGCCAATACTTTTATGGAAGGAACAAAAATATGAGAGACAAAACTGCAGTTATAATTGCTGCTTCTGAAGAGGTTCTGGCA
This sequence comes from Narcine bancroftii, assembly GCF_036971445.1. NCBI lineage: Eukaryota > Metazoa > Chordata > Chondrichthyes > Torpediniformes > Narcinidae > Narcine > Narcine bancroftii. The sequence goes on along the minus strand of NC_091482.1, from coordinate 58,720,581 downwards.
AATCATTCGATGAATCCGATGAAGAATGCCAAGAAGATCATGAGAAGCATCTTTGGGCATCCCAAGGAGATAATTGGAGATCTAGGGAGGCAAAGTACCTTGCACGGGGAAAGAAAAGTGTGGTTGACATGAATATCCAGCAAGAATGGGAGTTCAATGGAGAAGGATTCCAGGGGAAATAATAGAATGTCAGAGACATAGACATAATAGAATGTTTTCACTTGAAAACATTCTAGTTACTTGACTTACTGCTAAAACTATGGTAGTAATACTCATTTTGAATTTCAACCAAGAAACCTGACAAATTACTTCATAGGTCACTCTCCAATTTCGGAGAAGACCTTAGAGGATACATTTCCATTGTTTTTCTTGGAAAATGTTTTCAGGACTATTGCAGCTGTCTATTAAAATTAGAAGTATAGTTAGACAAATTCCATTGCAAATTTTTGGCCTGTTTTGAGGGTCAGGTGTTTGTTTAAATACAAGCATCAAGTGTAAATTGACTAGTAAAACAAACAATTCAGTAGGGCAAAAAAAATCTGAAAGCTATCATGAAGTGTTTACCAATAAACTTTTGTTGGGAATGAGCCATTTCCACCGTTCTCTTACTTTGACCTTTCATGGCTATGGGTAAGTACATTCACTTTAGCCTGAAAACGACTGCCTAGCAGCAATTCATTGTTTATTGCAATTTGTTGCAACTTTAGAAGAATCATTATTCCATTAAACCTTTCTAATGATGCTCGGTGGCATCACGCACTATTTTCACTGTTCGCTCTTTCCTTCAGATTGTCTTCTCAGAGGGAATGGTATAAAATGACTGAATATTCTTCACCATGGACAAAGGATCGTTTAGCTCCAGAAAGGGCAAGGAATTGTAATTCTTAGGGGACTACTGAGATCATGGGATTGAGGTGAGGGCTAGCAACTTATGAGAATGGCATTGAACTTTGGGGAAATCTTATTGCATGATAAGAAATTCAGAGCTTTTTCCTTCTGCTGTCCAATTTCCTGCAGAAGAGTTGTGCATCCAAGTTTTAAAGCAGCCATTCTCAACTCTTTTTTGCCTATTGTCCCTCGGGACTGCTCAAAGTTTGTGGGCCACTTTCCCTGTTAACCAGTCAAGTTTAGTTTGTTTATTCCATACTTCTATCAACTACATAAAAAGCAAATGATTTCAGTCAGTGGCTCTCCTTAAATGCGCTGTAGCCCTGGGAGGGTTGTGTGACCCTGATGGCTGTTCTAGAGCATGACTAATTCAGTTGCAGTTCCTTGGGTAGTCTGGAAAGAGCCTGCAGCAATAAAAAGTCAGGGCTTTGATGAACCTGAAGTGCTACCACTCTGCAGGATGGGTTACAGAAGACTGCACACATCAGCCTCCACACACCAGATGATGCGAAGCTTTCCACATGCATTGCCAAGTAGAGTGCTGAACTACAGAACGAGGTAGTCAGCATATTTCTGCTCCTGGTGAAAACAATGCAGAAATAATTACTCTGGGCTGCGCTCCCCCATCTTCTGCCGCTCCATAGATTTATTCATATTTTCTTTAAAAAATGTGTAACAGTCTCTGCTTTTGTATGTAATTCTGGTCTCCTTGCTTGAAGAAGGATGGACTGGCTTTGAAGGTAGTGCACAGATTGATTCCTGAAATGAGGGAGTTAGCTTAGGACACAAGATGGAATCACCTGGAACTACACTCGTTGGAGTTTAGAAGGATCTTATGGAAATGTATACAATTTTGAAAGGAATAGATAAAATGGAAGCAGGGAGATTGTTTCCACTGGCACACCGTCTAGAACTAGGAGGCATGAACTCAAGATCCAGGGAAGTAGATTTAAGACAAGAGAGGAGGAGGAGGAACTGCTTCTCACAGAATCGTGAATCTGTGAAATTCTTTTTTCTTATATTTTATTTTTGACTTTCAAAGATTCATACAAACCCAAACAAACAACAATCTCTTTCAACAAGCAAAGAGTATTTTTCCCTTACCCCTCTCTCCCATAATACAAGAAATACAAAGAACCAAATATCTCTAAAGTCATAAACCCTGAAGGAAACATAAGAAAAACCCAAAGAAACCCAAAATAAAAAAGATAAGGAACAAAATACAGGAGATGTCATCTGCACCACAACCCAGTTCATTGATCTCAGTCATTTCACTAGTGGCACAGATTGTTGCATTTCCTTTATTCAGAAGGGTATAATTATATCTGCATACCAATATGTTGCAGAGAGGGTTGCCACATCTTAACAAATGTGCCATATTTCCTCCTTAAATTGTACTGATGAAGTTAACATCCAATGAAGTATTTTATATGACAAGATCCAAGTAGTTGTTAATTATTAATGAGTTTGAATAAGCTGGTGTTAGTCCATGCTAGGCTGAAGTGGCTGAAAAATGCTTTAAAAAGAATGATGAAACGAAATAGCTAAAACCTGCCTTGTATATTTAAGGGTTGAATTGTGTAAATTCCTTATTGTAACATCTACTGATATCACTATTTGAATGGGATTATGTTACCTGCTGAAGAATGCTGTCTCAGCAAATGAAATACAATTCCAAATTTGGAAACCTTTGAACAGTCTAAATTGTATATACGTCCCTTTTTGTATTACATACATTGAGTGGGCACTCAGAGCAAGTGGAATACTGCTGAGTTCTGCTTCTCCCATCCTGGATGAAAGTAATAAATGCTATTCTGATTAACTAACTTGTTCATTGTATTTTGTTAAAAGGAAGTGAACTTCAACATTGGTGTAGTCAGCAGGATCTCATTAGGACCATCACCGAAGACTGAATAAGCAGCTGCAACATTACCGGGACCAGAAGGGGAGAATTCTGAGCTCAAAGTCAGACATCTTGTGACCGACCTCGCACAGAAGATCCCGTGAGTGGTCTGTCATCAGAGATTTATCTGGTTCCCTACTGAGATCCCTTGTAACATTTTGGCCACAGGGTAAAAATCCCTGTTGAGGTAAGGCTTCCCTGGGTTTGAGTCCCTCTCAGTGATTGAATATTGGGGTTAGAGTCCCCTTTCATTTGTGGTTAGAGTAGAATCCCCTGAAGATTTGAATCCCTCTTTTTGGTAGGGGTTAAAGTCCACTTTCGTGATAGATGGGGTTAGAGATGCTGTCAGTTCGGCAAATATTGGTGCCAGTCTAAGTACAGGGTTCAAGTCCCTGTTGTAAGAGGTTTGATTGACTAAGAATAGCAGAGACAGAGTAATTAATGTGGGGAAAAGCTGCAGCTAAAAAAAAGTGGAAAAATTCATGAGAAAAAAGAAATGGAGAAAGTGTACACAAAAATCTAAAGAAATAAACTGGAGGATAAAAAAACAAGTCATAGAAGGATAGTGTAATGTACAAAGCTGGGTGCAGCAAAAATAAAACTTAAGTCCTGCAGACTGAATGTGAGAGGAAAGAAATCAGGCACCAAAATGGTAACAAACAAAAACAAAGGATGATATAACAATTGTGTGTGTGTGTGTGTGTGTGTGTGTGTGTGTGTGTGTGTGTGTGTGTGTGTGTGTGTGTGTGTGTGTGTGTGTGTGTGTGTGTGTGTGTGTGTGTGTGTAGATTTTGATATATAGCTACCTAATTGTATTGCAAGTCATATAGAAAATTTACATTTTTTAATAATACTTTTTTTTTTAAAAAAAGAGATGAATGTCAATTTTCTTCCAGTTTTTTCTCAGCTACAGATAGAAGGAGATAAAGGAAACACCAGGGGGCTAGGGGCCATGTCAGGCATGCGACTCTATTCTTGCAGGTATGATGAGAACAAGGAATCAAAAGATTCCTCCCCCTATGTGCACCCCAGCAGCTACAATTTCACTTGCCTCATGTCTCAATAATTACAAAGCAGGAGGAAGAGGTTAAAAATTCAAGCTGAAAGTTATCTGCAGTAATTTGAAACCTAAGGGGAATAGAGGGAGGGCAATGCAAACACCACAAGATTCATTCTGTTGTATTAAGAACTAAAGCGACTAGAATTTAAGCCCCTTCCAGAAGACGCTGCATAGGAATTTGAGATTACGAAAGTACACCAGATATACTGCAGATGAGATATTTAACACTAGCCCTCAGATTAATTTAATCCAATATATGTGCAATGCTTACCAGAAAAAAATGCAATATTGTTTAAGACAAATTCAAACTGGTCAAACAATATCAAATAACAAATAATGTGGAAATAAAAAGACACATCAAATAAATTGAAAAACAGAATTAGAGAGAGAGAGATATGAGAGCCACAGGACAGGAAACTTTGGGATCCCAATTACACGTCTGGCATATCAACCCTGACCTTAGTAATAAAAGTAAAGGTAATAATGATTGGCGGTTCCCACCCTGTCTGTGCAGTATATTTTTTAAAGACTGAAATTAAACTTTTTCTAGGAGTTATAGAAACTAAGTTATTTGGATGAGCAGCAGGGGAAATCTAAAAAGTTCTGTTGAGCTCACTTTACACTTTCTTTACACACCCCCACCTTAAAGAGAGAGAGAGAGAGAGAGGGGGGGAGAGATTTTTTTCCCTGCTATTCCTTCTTGACTGATTAACCCTTTAGTTAAATGTTCTACTTGAAACTCTAAAGATAAATCACATTATGGACCAAAACAAGCCAGTAATTAGAAGATCTTTAAATACATGCAGAATTTCTTTTAGGCGTTATAAAACAAATTGATTTATCAAGTTCCCATTTATTTTCTCCCTTCAGAAACTTTCATGTAAGCAGCATAACCCAGACAGATGCTTACATCTTTGTTAAAGAGATGAAAAATTTCAGGTTAATTACTTTTCAGGGCTTTTCAGGAGGCCTTGCGAGGGTTCACCCTTCAGATGTGAAGCATCACAGCGATCTAGTGTTCACCCTTGCTTTGTAGGCTGTAATGGCCTGCACTCCCTGCCATGTATCTGTCTCCAGCTTCCTCCGGAATTTCCACTTTGCTTCAGAGATGGCCTTCCACAGATCGTGCCTGGACTTCTTGTAAAGATCTCGATCCCTAGCCTTAAACAGCCTTGTTTTCGCCCTCAGACGTTGCAAATTCTCTGATTCATCCAGGGCTTCTAGTTGGGGAACACCTGGTATTTGGGCACACATTGATCTATGCAGCTCTTGATGAAGTCGATTACACCTGTTGTATATTCATTCAAGTCAATGGATGACTTCTTGAAGATGTTCCAGTCCACCGATTCAAAGCAGAGCATCCTGCAGATGCTCCTCTGCCTCCCTTGACCATACTTTCACCACTGGTCTTCAGTCTGCTTGTACAACCGGGAGTAGAAGTACAGCCGGATGATCAGACTTGCCGAAGTGTAGTTGGGGTATGGCTAGGTATGCGTTCTTCATGGTGGTGTAGCTATGGTCGAGTGCGTGGGTCCCCTGGTCTCGCGTGTGATGTGTTGGTGGTAGTTTGATAGAGACTTCTTCAGATTGGCCTGTTTGAAGTCCCCAAAATGATCGGGAAGGCATCAGGATGTGCTGTCTCGTGGCTGTTGATCACTGTGCTATTTTTTCATATTTTATCATTCAAGAAGACAAATTCCCATGAAAACAGCAGGATCTATCTCTTAGGGACAGACTCTGACTTCGTATTTGTTTTTCATTTAATAATTCAATACTTGTGCTCTTTCTGTCTCTTAACCTGCCACCCACTGGTGAATGCCTTTGTCATTGCTGCGGTTATATTTGGACAGCATTTTAAAATCTCTTGCGTGCAGCTTTGTGGTTTATTGGCTCATATTACATTTCCTGAGCGTCATTCTAATTTCTTTGTTTTACTATCTTAAACTTGGCAGCACTTCATGTTGAGAGTTCATGCTGAAAGTGTCACTCCTGTTTTCAGGATGTTGATCTTCCGGTGTAAGAAAGCAGTTGTTTGGCAATTATCATGCATTTAATGAAAAATGAAACATTAAAGTACTGAAACCATTGATGATTTAAAGAAAACATGAATGCTGAATTCAATTTTGAAATTCAATGCTTGGACAGTACCAAAGAGAGAAATCATTCTCAGAAATTTGTAGTTCATTTCTTGCTGGGGCCTCATTTTTGTGAGGGGTGCCGGACAAAGTGGCGCCTGTCATCCTTATGGTAGATAAATAACATAACATAACAATTACAGCACGGAAACGGGCCATTAGGCCCTTCTAGTCCGCACCGAACCAAACACCCCTTTCTAGTCCCACCTCCCTGCACAATGCCCATAACCCTCCATCTTCTTCTCATCCATATACCTGTCCAACCTTTTCTTAAATAATACAATTGACTCCGCCGCCACTATTTCTCCCGGAAGCTCATTCCACACGGCTGCCACTCTCTGAGTAAAGAAGTTCCCCCTCATGTTACCTCTAAACCTCTGCCCCTTAATTCTTAACTCATGTCCTCTTGTTTTAATCTTTCCTCCTCTTAACGGAAATAGTCTATCCACATCCATTCTGTCTATCCCTTTCATAATCTTAAATACTTCTATCAAATCCCCTCTCAACCTTCTACGCTCGAAAGAATAAAGACCCAATCTGTCCAATCTCTCCCCATACTCCAGATGCTTAAACCCAGGCAACATTCTGGTAAACCTTCTCTGCACTCTCTCCACTCTGTTTATATCCTTCCTATAATTAGGCGACCAGAACTGCACACAGAACTCCAAATTAGGCCGCACCAACGTCTTATACAATCTCAACATCACCTCCCAACTCCTATATTCCATGCAATGATTGATAAAGGCCAGCATACTAAAAGCCTTCTTCACCACCCTATTCACGTGAGTTTCTACCTTCAGGGAACGATGTACCGTTACTCCTAAATCTTTCTGCTCTTCTGTATTCCTCAATGCTCTCCCATTTACCACGTATGTCCTATTCTGATTCTTCTTACCAAAATGAAGCACCTCACACTTAAAGAATTTCATGTATGTTACATTCTAAATGTAGTATTACATGACAATAATGGAACCTTTACCTTTTTGGTACATGTGCATATAGTAGTGGCTGCACATTAAACATTCTTTATCAAAATATGCAAACCAATTTTAATTCAATTGAATTTTCATAGTGCAGTAAAAATCCAAAACTCCACAGCCCCCAAGAATCTGGACTTTTCAAACACTCTTGGCTTTTGTGTGCTTGCGTGCATAAACACCACAAAGGCACAGCAGCGACAAGCAACCATGCAGAAGTAGCGGAAACATAAAATACAAAGTACAAAAAAAATTTACATGAAAATGTTTCATTTTTGATTAATAAACTATCAAAATTTATCTGTTTATTCTCCTTAAATTTGTATTTTAAAAGTACTGCCTGAGAATCTGAAAAATCAGGACTCACCCAATCCCCGATCAGTCCAGATTTTAGGACTTTTACTGTACTTTATGCGTGCATTTGGTACTGGTGATAATTGATGAATTTCTGGCCATCACATTTGTTGGGACAGAAAATTAATTGTGCCTTGCCTGTGTATTAAAGAGCACTGACTGAAGTTAACTTGTCTGTCATCATTCCATACCAGAAATACATTGCCAATCATATCTACGTCAGCACCTTCAAAGCAAAAAACAAACTGTTGATGAACCTAGTGGGCAGAGCAGCACATTGAGGAGGAATTAGACAGAATCAGAATTTATTGTCATGAACATGTCACAAAACGTTGCTTTGGGGCAGCATTACAGGTCCAACTATTTCTAGAGATTACGTAACAAAAATAAATATGTTAGTGCAAAATAAGAGAAACTGGATCAGTGTCTGTAGTTTATTGCCCATTCAGAAATCAGAGGGGAAGAAGCTGTACTTGTGCCACTGGGTGCTCGTCTTCAGGCTTCTTCCTGATGGCAGCAGAATGAAGAGGGTGGTAGTGGTTCTTGATGACAGATACTGCTTTCTTAAGACACCGCCTCGATGGAGCGAAGACTGGTGCCTGTGATGTCACAGACAGAGTTAACAACCCTCTGGAGTTTCTTTTTTCTTGTCCTCAGTTTTGCCACCTTCATACCAGACCATGATACAACCAGCCAGAATATTTCCCACAGTACACTGTAGAAGTTTGAGAGTCTTCAGCGATATTCCAAATCTTCTCACGAAGTATAGCCACCGGCGAGCCTCCTTTGTGATTGCATCAACATGGAGGCTGCAGGACAGATCTTCAGAGATGTTGACTCCCAGGAATTTTAAGTTCTTAATCCTTTCCACTGCTGACTCCTTGATGAGGACTGGTTTGTTTTCTCCTGATTTCCCCTTCCTGAAGACCACAATCAGTTCCTTATTTTTGTTAATGTGGAGTGCAAAGTTGTTGTGACACAACTCAACTTGTTGATATATCTCACTCTTGTACGCTTCCTCTGACAACCACAGTGATGTTTCAGGGTGAAATCCTGCATCAGGACTTGAGAGTGGAGAGGAATGATGACCAGTGCAGAGAAGAGAGGGCAAGGGATGAAGTGAAACACCAAAATCTACAGATTGCAATAAACACACAAGAATGCTGGAGGATCTCAGCAGGTCACGCAGTAGAAAGTAGATATATAACTAATATTTTGAGCACAAGCCCTTCAATGTATGAGAAAAAGCAGGCAGACACCTGAAATAAAAAGCTGGAGAGGGAGGAAGAATGGCAGGGAGAGGAGTACAGAGCCACAGACAAAAGGTGTTAATTGGAAAAGGATGGGAGGACAGAAGAGAAATTGAAAAATGACTGCAGGGTTTTTTTTGTCTCGTGAATGCAGAGCTGGGAGGCAGAGACAGCGGCGAGTTGCTAATGGAAAACAGAGAAGTTGATGTTAATGCCATCCATTTGGAGGGTGCCCAGATGGAATATAAGGTGTTGTTCTTCCAATTTGTGAGTGCTCTTGGTCTGACAGTGCAGGAGACCAAAGGCAGACATGTTGGTAAGGGAATGGAGCAGGGAATTGAAATGGGTGGCCATTGGGAGATCCCTGCTATTGAAGCAGACAGAGCAAGGGGGGCTGAGGAAGTTCTTGATATCAAATAGATAGAAGCAGACAAGAGCACAAAAGGCAGATGAAGCCAGGAGGGGAGAGGAGTCACCAGCTGGAGAGTGATTACACAAAGGGAAGAAGATGATAATAGGAATTATGAGGGGAGAACAGCAGATGGGACCAGATCAGAGAGGGGGGTCCAATGGGTGAAATGTGTGGTTAGTAGGTGGATAGATAGGAAAGGGGTGAGTGGTCTGGGCTTGGTGTCCCATTCACCCAGGGAAAACGCACACATAATATATTGCCTCTCCTTTCTCAGTATAGTGATCGCCATGTGACCACTCTCTGGCTTGCCAGGCAGGAGATCTCTGCAAATGGCCTCTCCATTTCTGCATCCATAGCAATACCTTCTTGTTGGTGTCCCATGTTTTCACTGAGTTTGCTACGTCATGGCACGACCAAGCATCTGGCAGTATAACTAGATGGGTAGGCTGGGCTAGTTAGCCTTGGTGGCAGCCAGTCTAAGGGAAGAACAACTCTGATTTCAACCCCATGCAGATGGGGCTTGTTAGCTTTGTCAGGCTCTCCATCTCAGAGAAGCATACTCCAATGTTACACCTATGACCAGAGGATCTGGCTGTCACTGTCCCAACTTGCTAGGCCATGGTAGATAAATCCTGGGTGTAAAGAGTTGGGCCAGTACTGCACTCCACCTAAAAAAAATCCACTGTGCAGGCATGTAGGATATGCCTATGTCTATGATCCTTCCTAAATCTTCATTCACAAAGCCAAGTCAAGAAAGAAGGAGAAAGAGGAGGGGGAGGGTCATGGAAAAGGGGGTAAGAAAAATGAGAGGACTAGTGGTAGATTGGAGAGAGAGAGAGAGAGAGAGAGAGAGAGAGAGAGAGAGAGAGAGAGAGAGAGAGAAAGTGCACAAGAGGTAAGAGTTATTTGAAATTGTAAAATTCAATATTCATGCTATTGGGTGGTTGACTATCCAGGCACAATATGAGATTTTGTTCCTTGAGCTTACATTGCGACTACATTGGTTGGCAGAGATGACTGTGAATAGACAGGTGAGTATGAGAATGGGGAGGGGTGTTGAAATAGCATGTAATCACCACCCTAAGCTCCTAACTGTATTAATAATCACCATCAGGATGAAGTAGCAGTTTATTATTTGCTCCATGTTCCAGCATCTACAATCTGTTGTAACTCCTCTATAAGCCCTGGGGTTACCCACCTGAAAACTGTCCTCTTCCTGTCTGCTCGACCGCCGTACACGGTACACAAACTCCAATCAAATCCCTTAAACCGCTGGACAGCCAGGCCAAAGTTCTTATTGCTAACTCTGAACTATTTCTGCTCAGAAGGACAGTCCTTCGCCAAACATCTCTAAAGTGCTTGCAGCTCCTCAAGCTGGCTTCTGAACCAACCTTGGTAATTAATCAGTAGCATCTGGGTTGTGACTGGCACCAAAGCAAATTGGTGCAACTGAATCCAAAGGCATCATGATGAAGTTATTTATCAAATACGTAGTGTAGAAAGTCCACCAGCATTGTCTCCGCTCCATCCTCAACATTCATTGGAGCGACTTCATCCCTAACATCGAAGTACTCGAGATGGCAGAGGCCGACAGCATCAAGTCCACGCTGCTGAAGATCCAGCTGCGCTGGGTGGGTCACGTCTCCAGAATGGAGGACCGTCGCCTTCCCAAGATCGTGTTATATGGCGAGCTCTCCACTGGCCACCGTGACAGAGGTGCACCAAAGAAGAGGTACAAGGACTGCCTAAAGAAATCTCTTGGTGCCTGCCACATTGACCACCGCCAATGGGCTGATCTCGCCTCCAACCGTGCATCCTGGAGCCTCACAGTTCGGCGGGCTGCAACCTCCTTTGAAGAAGACCGCAGAGCCCACCTCACTGACAAAAGACAAAGGAGGAAAAACCCAACCCCAACCCACCAATTTTCCCTTGCAACCGCTGCAACCGTGCCTGCCTGTCCCGCATCGGACTTGTCAGTCACCAACGAGCCTGCAGCTGACATGGACATACCCCTCCATAAATCTTCATCCGCGAAGCCAAGCCAAAGAAAGAAAGAAGTGTAGAAAGTCACCAAACTAATATGGAACTCAATAGGCTCCAATGGCTCCATTAGCTGGTAACTAGAATTACCTGGTTATACCTCCATGCATGGCAGGTGCTTCCTCTCTCCATCCACAGGTGATGCCTCCAATGACGTCGACAGCCCCACCACTGGCCGTGCCCACGTGCTGCCCACAGCGCCCCCGCGTGTCCTGGAGTCTCACCTGGTTATACCTCCATGCATGGCAGGTGCTTCCTCTCTCCATCCACAGGTGATGCCTCCAATGACGTCGACAGCCCCACCACTGGCCGTGCCCACGTGCTGCCCACAGCGCCCCCGCGTGTCCTGGAGTCTCGCCAGCCGCAACCTCGACGACTCTCCGACTCGTGGCCGTATTCGGCGTTGCCCCGCGACGCTTGCCGTAAAGGTTGAGTCACGTGGGCTGCGGCTGGTCTTTGCGACCCGGGCAACATGGCGGACATGGCGGACTTGTTCGGCAGCGATGCGGACAGTGAACCCGAACAGAAAGGTAATGGCTGGCAGCGGGGACTTTTTTTTAATATATATATAATTCTGTGGGTGCCCGCGGTACGATCATCGTTCCTCCTCAACGACTTTGTTGGTAACCCAGGGTAACCTCATTTACTCCCTCCTGGGGAGGGTCAGGCCAGAATCTGGGGCACTGGATCATGAAATAGTTGTTAATTGTTTAAATTCCCTGACGTGCAGTGTATGGAAACAAGGCGATCAGGTCAGTAAAGGGAACAAGATGGGTAGAAAAGGAATATGGCATAGTAGTTTTCAGGCATGAAATATAAGAACAGTGAAAGCACTAGTCAGGCCCAGCTGGAATACTGTACAGCATGTATTCTTCTTGTCAGATAAAACTTTTAAAAAAAAAAGATGCTACTGGGGTTAGAAAGGATTGTTTTTCTTACACGTAAGACTACCTAAGTGTGCAGTGTACTGACCTACAAGGTTATAAACTCTGAACTGTGGAATGGGGTTGAATACAGGAGTTGGGACATTGTACAACACAAAAGTCTGCAGACACCGTGGTTGAAGTAAAAACACAATGCTGGTGAAACTCAGCAGGTCAGTGTGCTTTATAGAGCAAAGGATGGATAACTATCATTTCAGGCTTGGAACAAGGTAGGAACAAAATGTAAGCAGGCTCCTAAATAAAATGGTGGAGGGTGAGCATTTGGAATATTGTGGGTAATTCTGGTTGCCTTGCAAAGGGAAAAGTATTATTAAACTGGAAAGGGTGGAAGAAAGATTCATGCTGATATCACTGGGACTAGAAGGCTTGAGATGCAAGGAGAGTCAAAATAAGCTAGGACTTTCTAGTTGGAGCATACGAGTCTGAGGGGTGACTATCTAGAAGGGTATAAAGTCATGAGGGAGTACATTATCATAGTCACCTAATTTGCCAAAAGTAGGAGAGTCTGAACCAAGGGAAATAGGTGAGCGGGGGAATACTTTAAAGGAACCCGAGGGTCAATACAGTTCTTTATGTCTAATTTTTTAAAATTTGTATGTGGTGTCATGTATGTACAATAAATCTGAAGCAACATAAAGCATTATTCTTACTCCTGTTAAGATCTGAATAGTCATCAGAAAAAACGTTTTTATGTCATCAAAGAGTCCAGGAAAATTATTTGTCATAGAGATTTTGATCTACTTTCCAATTCCATGTGATTCAAGCCTTGCTCTCTGGCAGTTATTTAAATAAGTACATAGCATTAAGAAATTTATAATTACAATGAAAAAAAGCAGATGGTTCATGCTCTTGTATGAATATGAAAAGGAAAAGATTAGCCAGGTCAAGCAGACAGAGATGAGAGAATTTGTAAAGGGAATAAGCAAAAGCTATCCATCTTCCTTTAACTTCTTCCTGTTTGGCTAACCTTGTAAATTCAATATCCTAACCTTGTCATTAGTGGCCAGGTGTCAAATTTTGTTTGACAAAACAACTTACAATGCTTTACTATGTTAAAGGAACCAAATGAATGCATTTGTTGCATTAGTTGCAAAGCTGAAAGATATCTTCTTTATTGGATAGACTTTTTCATTTGTTCAGTTCATAAAAGTAATTCATGCATCCTACTAATGTTATTTTTGAGCCTGTTTCATAATTTTCTGTAGACAGGAAGAACCCTTTAGAATCAGAACACATCTGGACAAGAGATAACTGTGAGATAGTTAACTGAATCTTTAGCTAATTTATTGGGCTGCTTGAAAATTAAAGCAAGAATTTTTTTTCCAAGTTAGTGATGGAATTATTAAAATTGTCCAATTCTGAAGGTTTGACTTGAAATCTTGGAATTATTACTGAATCCTCAATTAGACCATTAATCTATTTGTGTTTCAAATAAGGAGAATATGAGAGCCTAGTTTGAAAGTTTGATATCTGATGCGTTACTCACCATCTCAGAACTGTTGAGGTATCAGTTATTAATTGGAATGTATAGTGGTTGGAAATGTGATTTGAGGCAACATCATGGGTCTAAACATCTTAACTTCATAAATGGCATGGGCTAAATCCTTGCAATGTGGCACAGTTTTCATTTGTACTTTTTTTTTGGAAAGAGAGCTGGCAAGGGGTTCAACATGTTCATTATCTGATGCAAGAATATCCCAGACTCCCTTGGTTACAAAATGATTGGCATATGATTCTCTGGCAGTTAACTAGAAGCCATGTGTTTCTGCAGTTTCTTTTTATGCCTGTCACTAACTTAAATTGCAGAAAACTTAGAATAAATTTCTGCATTTTGTATAATTTGTTGATCCATGACCCTCGTGTTTGGATGCAGAATGCTTGTAGATTCAGTTTCAATTCACTTCAAATCTGATTCCAACTTGATGTGATGGAATTAATTACAAAGTCATGTTTAAAAGTTGTGTTACTTTCATGTTGAATGAAAAGAACATAAAATTAATCATATTGTTTATGCAAATAAATTTAATCATTATATGTTAATTGGACGTGTCCAGTTATTATCAGAACTGTTGAATAGAAGGGGAAGTTGGGGGGGGGGGGGGGGGGTAATCGCTTCTTCAGACATAGTTGCCATTAGTCCAGTTGATGACCAGTAAAACAATATGCCAATTGAACTGATTTCCTCTCATTAATTAGTCTCTGTTTACTCAAAGGAACAACTCTGGTCCACAATGGGATGTTTTTGTCAAAGAGAAAATCCATTATTTTAAAACTGTGAATCACAATCATTGGTTCTGTAACTGGTCCAGTTGACGTGGTTTATGCTATTCTCTTCTTGAAGTTTTAATATATTTTAGCCAATAAGTGAACTCAGTGTTGATGGAATGATCAAAGTACATTGCAAGAATACTTTACAAAAGCATATAAAGCCATTTTGTGCTTAGTTGTGTGGATTAATTTCTTCAAATGAGGATTAGAGGCAATGCTGGAAAAGTAGTATTTCTTTAAAAGAAAAATTGCAATATAGTGGTAATTCATCAAAAGTAATCTTTTCAGGTTATGTTTTCCATAAAGTTGATGGGAACCCACTAACCTGAATGAAATATTCACTCCTATTTTTCTTTCTGTATCTGACTTGTTGAATTCTTCTAACATTTGTGGTTTTTAATTAGATTTTAGATTTCAAACATCCACAGGACAGGAAAACCTCTGATATCCGGCACCTATAGGGACTGTCGGATAAGTGCATTTTCCAGTTGCTTGAGGCTTACTCTTACAATACCTAACTAATACACCTGCATTAAGAATAAACAGTTTAAAATACTAAAATACTACACTGAACAAACCTCGAGTGCTTGAGTATAAAGAAAAGCGTTTTCTTTATTTTCAATCTCATTCTTTGTAAGCTTTTAACCATCATTGCATCTGCAGGTTCCTCCCAAAAGACATTATAGATAATTAACAATTAATGCCCGCCCCCCCCCCCCCCACCAGTTTATAAATAAAGCCTCAGACTGGGGCAACTCTTACTAAACAGGGATAAGGAGACACTTTAAGAGAGTCACCCCAATGGTGAGCAACATCCACCAGGTCTTCATCCCAGGCGTCGCCATTTTAATTAAATACAACTTTATTCAAACAGCTGCTATGAGCAAAGCTTGACTAAGGCACTCCGCTGGCTGAATATTTGCTCCCATCTTCACCAAAGGCTCAGAGAGCATTTACTTTTATAATTTTAAATTTCTGTATTTTTTTTACCTGTTATTTCATTCTTATTTATTTTAATATTTTAATTTATTTTCCTCAGTGTTTTTGCCAGTTGCTTGAGGTTGGCATTTGCTTGAATTCTGGATACCAGAGGCTTCACTGTATTTTGTTTGGGATTATATGCTGTGAGTATTGAAGCTGAATTGTTTGTATTGCAGATTTCCAGGCTTTGCAAACATGTGAAATTGGCAGAAAGTAAAGACCAACTATTCCCCACCAACAGTATTTCATTGGGAAAAGAAGGCTAATATATTAATGTCAAACTTTCTTTTTTGTGCTAATTAGAAATGGAAATGGAATCAGATTAATGTGATAATTTTTTCTTTTTTTTTATTACAGATTTTGATTCTGGATCTGGATCAGGCTCCGATTCGGAGCAGGAACAAGCGGCCTCAGAAAGCAATCCTTCCAGGAGTGAAAGTGAGAGAGAGGATGAAGATGAGAGGGAGACTACTAAGCCTAGCAATAAAGAGCTATTTGGGGAGGACAGTGAGGATGAAGTTGGGTCAAGACAGAACGGAAGTGAAGACATGTCTGAAAACCAGTCCATCGCTTCTGCACAGTCTGACCAAGATGATATTCAGCACTCAGATATAGAGCAACAAAGTGGCTCTGAAGAGCAGCAGTTTGAAAATGAAGATGATGACAATGTTTCGGATGCTGGGAGCGGGCGATCGGACGCTGGGAGCGGGCGATCGGACGCTGGGAGCGGGAGATCGGACGCTGGGAGCGGGCGATCAGGTGCTGGGAGCGAGCGATCGGACGCTGGGAGCGGGCGATCGGACGCTGGGAGCGGGCGATCGGACGCTGGAAGCGGGCGATCGGACGCTGGGAGCGAGCGATCGGACGCTGGGAGCGGGCGATCGGACGCTGGGAGCGGGCGATCCCACTCTGAGGCTGGTAATGTCCAGTCAGATGCAGGAAGTGTTCATTCCCAATCAGATGCTATGAGTCACCATTCCCACTCTGATGCTGCCAGTAACCAATCTGATGTGGAAGATTCCGGAAAGGATGTGCCCTCTGAGAATGAGAAATGGGAGAGAACTTCCAGAAGTGATCAATCGGATGAAGAGGAAAAAGCACACCACTCGGAAGAGGAGCAGCAGCTTTCAGATGACGAGCAAGAACATAAATCAGGTATTGTAAAGCAAAACCATTCAGATTGTTGGTCCATATCCATCGAAGCTACTATTATCCATAAATTTGTCCACACGTCTTTTGAAAGTTGTTGTTGTGCCTAATTCTACAGTTTTCTCAGGTAGCTCCAGATTCCACCCTCCTCTGGGTGAAAATATTTGCCTCTCAAGCTCTTCCTAAATCTTTTCCTTCTCACTTTAAACCTATGCCCTCTAGTTCTAGAATCATTTACCCTGCAAAAAAGTCCATGCCTCTCTTGATTTTTTTTTTAACTTCTATAAGATCATGGGCGCCACAGTTGGAGAAGCACACCACATTTACAGTGGCAGCAATTGGGACCGGGGTTTGAATCCTGTGCTGTCTGTAAGGAGTTGGTGCATTCTTCCCGTGTCAACATGGGTTTTCCCCAGGGGCTCCACTATGGAAAATGTATCAGGGATGTAGATTAATTGGTACAGACTCGTGGGCTGAAATGGCTTGTTACCATGCTGTATGTTTAAATTTAAATCCCTCTGTCTCCTTCGCTCAAGGAAACTAAAACCCAGCCTATCCAGCTTCTCTCTATATGCCCTCCAGTCCTGACAACATCCTAGTGAATCTCCTCTGCACCCCTTCCAATTGAACAAACAGAACTGCACGCAATGCTCTAAATGTGGTCTTACCCCGTGCAGTTCTCTTTGTTCAGCTATAGGAAGGACATCACATTAATTAATTGGAAGGGCTGCAGAGGAGATTCATTTGGATCTTGCCTGGACCGGAGGTGTTTAGTTATAGGGAGAAGCTGCATAGGCTGGGTTTTTGTTCCCGAGAGCAAAAGAGGCAGAGGGATGGTCATATAGAAATTTACAATCAAGAGGGAAATGGGGATAATGTGAATATGCATAGTCTACTAAGCCTAGCAATAGAGGACATGAAGACCTTGTGCAGTTGAATCACGAGTTCCGCCAGCATGCCAAAAGCCTTCTTCACCACCTTTATCCACCTTTTCTTTCCGTCTCAGGTGGCTTTTGAATAGGGTAATTTAGCTCATTAAAATTCCTTCCAGAATTTGGAAATAAAACAAGTCTGTGAGGAATAAAGATTGAGAGCTTTAATATTTTTACACTCTTACTGAATTAAACCTCAAAATTTAACCCTAAGCTGCCTGCATTTGGAATTGCATCTGTAACTGAATTCATTCCCAATATTGCACGGTTAAGATGAGCATCGATATCAAGAAGTTCTTAAGCCAGATATTGTTTCAGTAGTTCTCTATTTCAATTGCAGGATCTGGAAGAGGGAGTGAGAGTGAAGATGAAATAGTGAGACACAAGCCAAAAAAAATAATTGCTTCAGATTCTGACTCTGATAGCAATGTAAAAGATAAAGGTAACATTCTTGAAGGCGTTTTTTACTCTCTCTGGCATACAATTTTTAAAAGAATGGCATTTTAAGCCACTACCAATTCTAGATAGTGCAATGTGATCATGAGTATATTGGTGTTATGACTGTTGCAGATAAAATAGATGGAGATGATCTTTTTGGAGGTGCAGATGATATTTCATCTGACAGTGAAGGTGAAAAACCTCCAACTCCAGGCCAACCTGCAGTAAGTATTTATTTATTTAATACCTATAGCAAAGCAAATAGTATACATAAGATTGAATTGTCTCGAAATCCCATTTTGTAGTTGATACTAAGCTATATTTTAATAAATCTGGACAGATGGAGGATAGCTAAATTAATTTAAAATAAATAAAATTACATTTGTGGAGGACATTGATTCATCTACAAATGGATTATTGTAGCCAGAATGGGTGACAAGGAAATTAGTGGGTTAATGGGCTTGATAATTGGCTTGAGGAGCTGGCGTGGACTTGGTGGACCAAATGACTTTCTATGTCATCGTAGAATATTCTGAAAAACTCAACAAAGAATATTTTTTGAAGTTAGATGAGTTATTGTCATGAAGGAAAATTGTTGCTTTGAAATTATATTTTTTTTAAGTTTCTGAAAGTTTTGGGGCTAAAACTGTTTTAATGATTGATAAAATGTTAATGGGTTCTGGAATCCGATTCAGCATTGTAAAAAGCAAGAAGGTTGTTAGCCCAACATTTGATAAAGTGACCTTAATTTGGTTTCGTTAAACAATTAATTTAGAATTTTCTTGACATTAAGAGTTTGGGAACAGCATTTTAATTAATGTTAATGTTACCGCAAAATGTTAGCAATGTGGTGCTTGCAGGAGCTGGAGGAAATCACTGCTGCCACACCGAAGGTCATTTTTTATTCACATTCAGCTCGCCCCTTTAAGGGCAGCACGAGCTCAGTCACCTGGTGCACTGTGATGTCATAATGGCTGCCCAGGGTGGGCACTGGAAGGGGTGCTGGAGTAGGAGAGAAAGCTCTGACGACGCCATTTCCCCATGGCTGCCCTGCCACGTGGCAATACAAGCGGGGCCGGTTCGCCATGAGGATGTGTGCCGCCACAGCAATAAACTTTTTTTTAGACTGATTTTGTATTTGCTTTTAGGATGAGTATGATATGGATCAAGATCATGCAGAAGAGGAACCAATTCCTGAAACACGGATTGAAGTAGAGATTCCCAAAGTGAACACTGATTTAGGAAATGATCTCTACTTTGTTAAACTGCCTAACTTCCTCAGTGTGGAACCCAGGTACTTCTGGCTTGTATTTTGACATCTCCCTGAATATTGCAATGAATGTACAAATCAGTATCTCGTATGATTTGGATTGTAATATAAAATCTATTTTGCCATCTTGATTTCTCCAAAAATTCTTTGCAATCTTTCCTTCAAGTGTTTATCAATGATGTTGACAGGATCTTCCATCTCCAGAACTCCGTTCAGTGTGGGGAATTTTTTTTTAAAATTACTAGAGAGGATTCTTCTTAGTTTATTCTTTTCAAAGTTAAATGTTACACTTTTAAGTTCATTGATGTTAGGATTTGGTCTGACTATTTAAATTTCATCTAGGTCTTCACTCTTATGTATTGGGGCCAAAACGGAACAGAGTTCTCGAGTTATGTTGTAACTCAAACAGGTGCTCAGTGTAAAGTCCAGTTTTTTTTTTAATATAAATTGCATTTTATTTTTATTCTTTGAGTGAGGATGTCTTTTGTTTAAAAATCTCCAGAAGCCTGACCACTCATTCCAGTTTTCACACTCCAGACCTAAGGTCATTGTCCTCTATTTGGATTAACATTTTTACTTGTTTATTGCTCCTTCATGTTGAATGAACACGCTGAATGATCTGCCATAATATCATTAGAATTATAATTTATTTTCATGAACATGTCACCAAATTTGTTGTTTTATGGGAGCATTACAGTGCAAGTACTGCTTTAAAAATTACATTTAAAAATAAATAAATGAGTGCAAAAATAAGAGAAAGTGAGGTAATGTCTGTGATTCATTGTCCATTCAGAAATCTGATGGCATAACTAGGCTATTTGAACACCATAAAATAATATCTCAATATCCCTGAAGTACTTGTAAAATCTAAATTTGATACCAACCTTTTGTTTCACGATACAAGCATTATTGTTGACATTAATAAATTGTGAGATCAATTAAAAAATTTCCTTTACTAAATGGCATTAGTCAGCATCAAATGTCCTTTAGAAATTTTTAACTAACTCGAAGTAGAAAGTCTTGTGATCGTGTTTCCACTTCTGATTTGGCTTTTTGTAGAAATCGATTTTCTATACTCACTCTCAGGTGGCTGAGACCAACGGTGAATTAGTACTCGTTCAATGTGTGAATTGGATTCATTTTCCCTCTCCGTGTTTAGATCATAATGCATATTTTTAAACTGTTTTCATTGTGGGCATTTTTTAATGTACAGGGTAGTTTGTGCCCATTTTTCAAATTATAAGGCACCAACATCCAGCTTTATGATTTCTTTTTAAAGACCATTTGATTCTCAGTATTATGAAGATGAATTTGAAGATGAGGAAATGTTGGATGAAGAAGGGAGAACGAGACTTAAGCTAAAGGTAATGCTTTTCACCAACCTTCCCATTGCCACACCAAGGAAAGTAATAAATGTTTCTAGGATTTTGTTGCATGCATTTTTTTTGGAGGGGAGGTTGAGAGTGGAAGGCTATGCTTGTCCAATTATATTAATACC
The DNA here is from genome assembly GCF_036971445.1 of Narcine bancroftii. Classification (NCBI taxonomy): domain Eukaryota; kingdom Metazoa; phylum Chordata; class Chondrichthyes; order Torpediniformes; family Narcinidae; genus Narcine; species Narcine bancroftii. The sequence goes on along the minus strand of NC_091482.1, from coordinate 58,700,082 downwards.
TTGAAATAGAATGTTGGTTTTCTGGCCACAGGTAGAGAATACAATTCGCTGGCGAATACATAAAGACGAAGAAGGAAATGACATTCGCGAAAGTAACGCTCGAATTGTAAAATGGTCAGATGGAAGGTCAGTAATATTTATTTTGCCGATTAAAGTATCTCAGTCAAGAATTTTGAAAGTTGGAAGATTCTATAATGCAGCTTTAAAATATTCTCGGTTCTTGTGAAGGTCAATATTTAAGTTTGTTTATTTTCTTCATGTCATTTCATATACTTTTTGAAGAATTGCTCAATATACGGTGTGCTTATTTTACCTGGATAGATGGTTCTAACTGCAGCAACGTAGAAGGAAAACTTCCTTGCTCACAATATAAATGTGTTTGTGCAGGATATTGATAGGGTGAGCGGGAAACAGAGAAAGTAAGTTTTAATTGATTGTTGCAAATCATTTTAACAGGAAAAATTGGTGGATAGGCTGAGATTTAACATTTATTTACATATGTGATTCCCAGATCTATCAGTAAATATAAATTAAAGTTAAATTTAATTTTAATTTTTTAAATTTAGACACACAGACATTTTGGCCCATGAGTCCGTGCCACCCAATTTACATCCCATTAACCTATAACCCCCCCCCCCGGTACATTTCAAATGGTGGAAAGAAACTGGAGCCCCTGGGGAAAACTCACACAGACATGGGGAGAACGTACAAACTTCTTACAGCGCAGGATTTGAACTTCAGTCTGGTCCCAACCGCTGGCGCTGTAAAGGCGTTGTGCTAATAGCACCAACTGTACAAATATTGGGTAGACAGCCTAAATGTAGCTCAATTTCTTTTGAGACTGGAAGGTGCTGATTTGATCTTCCTTGCAGGTTTATTCGTGCCAGGTGTATTTCTCAGGTTTTTGAAAATCCAGGAGATAAAGGGAGGCAACTACAGCTTGGAAATGCTTAGGTTAGACTAGATTGGACAAAATTCTGAGGAAAATATATTGTAAAAATCCGATAATGCATCTTTTGTTGGTCTGGACCCCTCCCCTGCCAGACTTGTCTTTATTCTGACTCCTTACTGTTCTTTGGTTATTCCTTGAAGAAAGGCTCAGGCCTGAAATGTCGGTAATATATCTTTACCTCCTATGGACGCTGCAAGACCGGCTGAGTTCCTCCAGCAGATCTGTATCTTTTTTACTCACAATCTGATTGTTCAGAGATGCTGGTGATACAGCGTCTGGTTTATTCTGGAGAAATTCTGCCACGCCTGCAGGAATAAGGAATCTCAAGGTTATGTGGTGTCATATAGGTTCTCTGATAATAAATCTGAAATTTGAAATCTGCAAGTATTTTGGAATATTAATATGCAAAGCATTCAATAGTTCAGAAAATCTGCTCACGTGACGTTAGCACGTTTCCAAGGTGTCGGTTTTATTGGAGTCTTACTTAACTATAACCGAACTATTTTGTACTTATAAAATTAAATGACCTGTGATTTTGTGTCGCTAAAAGAAACTAACCTCAAAAACACACCAATAAGAATTATGCATACATCATTTATAGATGGTATTTTTTTAATTGTAGTATGTCCTTGCATCTGGGAAATGAAGTTTTTGATGTCTACAAGGCTCCACTTCAAGGGGACCATAATCATCTATTCATTAGACAAGGAACTGGTTTGCAAGGTCAGGCAGTCTTCAAAACCAAGCTTACATTCAGGTGCGTTGAACTCTTGGGAATGAAGGATGAAAAACTTTTGATTTGCATTTCATGACTAGTTAATAATCTGAAAAATAAAATGACGTAACCTATATTAATTTATTAAGAGAATGTTTTGTCTGTAGCAGAAATATTTGAGGAGGATAAATGTTTTTTTTAAAACTTCTGTGGGTTTTTGCTATTAAAAATTGTTTCATTAAAATTAACCTTAAAAGGGACTTTAAATTCTTGTTCAGTAACCTGAGCCAGGTTATGTTGTAACTTTAACTGTAAGAATTGATAGGTTGCCATATTTCAGACCATTAAAAAAAAATCAAATCAACATTAATATCACTAATCCTCATATTCACCATAGCTATGTTTGGTTTCTTTCCATAATATGATTTTTAAAACGTCACAAATGCATAGACCATACTTAAAGTTCAAAGCTATTCCAGATCATTTTAGAGAATGTGTATGGATTTATTTTCCTTCTCTGCTTCATGAATGTCTGTTTGTCTCTTGACATTTTTAAGATTCAATTTCATATCATAGTAATAAAACAGTGTCATATTACATGAAATTTCTTTTTGCCTGCTGCAAGACAGATAGATTCGCCACAGGCAGGAATTGCTTAAGCGCCTCTTAGAGTCAGACTTGCAGTCAGGGAGAGAGAAGGAAAAGAGAGTCCCCCAGAGACACGGAGTGTCTGTAGATGCGTTTCCACAGCCACACAGAGTCCAGTCCAAACCACTGGCAACACGATCTTCAGATCTGAACCTCTGACAGAGTCAGGAACCCTTCAGCGCCCTCGACACCTCCTCACATACCGGTTACGATCCCAGATACCCCTCCAGCCAGTCTTCAGCAGTCCACAGCCCCGCGTGAGTCTCCCAACAGCAGTCTCCAGCAGCCCACAACTTTCGCGTGTTCCTCACCTCGAGTCGCCAGCAGCACGCCGCGTGCACTGGTCCCTAGCCGCTGTGCCCCCTCACTGGTCTGGTGCAGTGGTCACTGTCCCCATGGGTCAACTCCTCCGCTTCTCCTTCTCAAACGGTGCATTATCTTCCTGTCCTCTGGTGCTCTACTCCAGTCCTCTGCTTCCCCAGAGTCTGCAGCCCCTTGCAGTTGCTACCGTGAATGGGCGCCGTCATCTTGGGCGCAGACCCGTGGACATGGGATTCCAACTAAAATCACCGTTGGCTCCCTCAACACGCCATTCAAAGCCAACAGCAACTGATTTGGCACTTGACTCTGCGGGAACACTGCATCTCTGCTCCCTCACTCCCCATGGGTCTGCACCAACGATAGCACTGCTGCTACAGCGGCTCCAGCAGAGCGGCCATCAAATAACTATATAACTGTTGATGACCTCTATTACTTTCCCAATGCCCTCCCTTCATGTACAAATTGAAATAGTTCATACAGGCAAGGTAGCTACGAGAATTGCGACTCATTTTATTCTCCTCTATTGATCTCAGTTGAAAGTGCATGGGCGATAATCCGCTGGGAGCTCTGGGTTTAATAACTTTGGCCTTCGTGAAGCCAATTGATTAGCATCCAATCTGAAATAAGCATATTCCTGTCTATCTATCACGCTATACATTTTATGATGATTCCCTTGGCTATATGTTGAAAGTATAATTCTAAGGAGTAAGTATAAAACTTTATATGAAATATTAGATTAAATCAGCTTCGTCGTAATGTTCCACAGGCCTCATTCCACAGATAGTGCAACCCACAGAAAGATGACTCTGTCTCTAGCAGACAGATGTTCAAAAACCCAAAAGATTCGAATCCTTCCAATAGCTGGCAGAGATCCCGAATCCCAACGTTCGGAAATGATAAAGGTAAGAAAAGTTGACGATGCGCCAGTGGAAAAGACTGAAATGCAAGCATCACCCCTTTTAGGAATGGGAGAATCAGTGGTGTTCAATGAAGTTTAAAATTAGATTTGCAACTGGACAAAGCTGCCAAATTGTCTTTGATCTTGGCAGAAAGAGGAGGAACGTCTGAGGGCTTCCATTAGAAGAGAATCTCAACAGCGTAGAATGAGAGAGAAGCAAAGTCAGCGAGGTCTTAGCTCCTCCTACCTGGAACCTGATCGGTATGATGACGAGGAGGAAGGTGATGAAACCATCAGCCTTGCAGCCATCAAAAACAAGTACAAAGGAGGAATTAGAGGTATGGACACTGACGGAAACAGGGAAATGGATAGTTCATTCAAAAGCTACAAGACTTTGATGTGTTGCAGCAAAACTTCCAGTCCTACAATCTGTTCTATTTTTATATTTAAATTTACACGTGCGGTCTCTTCCGGCTCATGAGCCCATGCAGTCCAATTATACCCAATTGACCTACAATCCCTGTACGTTTTGAAGGGTGGGAGAAAACCCATCCAGACAGGGAGAACAAACAAACCCCTTACAGACAGCGCTATACCAGAACTGTGCTAACCACTACGCTGACGCTGACTGTGTCATTTCTTGATAGGAAAATTGCCTTGTGATTGCAGTATATTTTATTTTTCACGATGCATTTTGTCAATTTCCAAGCAGTTAATCTGTACCCCATGTGTAGAAGTTAGATTACTGCTGAAAATCAAATTTAAATTTCTGAATTTACATTCCACTGATTAAAATGTTTAATTTAGTGCATTATTTTTTAAATAGAGAAATTGGTAATACTTTAATCTTTAAAGAAAAGAGATAACAGGTAATTTAGAAATACGTACACCATTTCAGCTCTGAGTGCATGCTGCCTCCAACCTACAACCCCTGGAAACTGGAGCCTCCCCCGGGAAAACCAAACAGACATAGGGAGAAGGTACACACTCTTTATGGACAGTGCGGGATTCGAACCCTGGTCCCGATTGCAAGCGCTGTAATAGCGTTGTGCAAACCACTCCACTAACTGCACCCTCCCCAATATACAAGAAGCTGTAGATCTATAAAATCATGAGGGACGTGAATAAAGTGAATGCTCAGTCTTTGTTCCAAGTTAGACAAAGGGAAGAGATTTAACAAACCCGAGGGGCTGCGGAAGGATGTGGACCAAATGCAGGCAAATAAGATGAGCCCAGAGTGCGAATTTGGTCGGTGAGGGCTGAAGGACCTGCTCTGTGCTTTATGACTCTATGCTGGAATCGAGAGCAAAAAACAAGATGCTGAAGCAATTCAGCAGGTCCTGCGGTAAAAGGATGGTCCTGCTCAGGACCGCACAGGATCTCGGTCAAAGCATCAATATATATGGCTTTGCCTTCACAGGTGCTGCTTGATTTCCCCCCTCCCCCCCCAACCAATGATCAATGGAGGTTGCAAGAGGTAATTTAATTTCATGGGTAGGATGTTCAATGTGGGAAGCAGTTGATCTTTTAGTAGAGGTAGTAATTCTTCCCCTATTTTCCATGAGAGAGGCTTAACCTTCATAGTAAGAGGGCAAGTGATTTGGGGTTTTTTTTATTGCTGAGAAATTGTAATTAAGCAAAATCCGAAAATTTTTTGAAAAGTTGAAACAGCAATTTTGCTTATTTTTAATCAGTTTGAGGTTAATGATTATCAAGTAGTAGGAGAAAATAGAACAAGTATGATTTCTCAATTCCATTTTTAAGTAGCAGTGCGATACGAGCATTTGAGAAATCTCAGCGTACCAGTTGCCATCTGTATTCGGTCTTTTTACTGACATCTAGCCTGCTTTCATCTTGGAACAAGCTTCAAAACAAGGGCAGTGTGGTGGGTAGTGCAATGGCTTTACAATGCCAGCAATTGGGACCGGGGTTGGTATCCCATGCTGTCTGTAAGGAGTTTGTATGTCCTTCCCCGTGTCTGCTTGGGTTTTTCCCCAGGGGTTGAGGTTTCCTCCCACCATTCAAAAACATACAGGGGGGTTGTAGGTCATTTGGGTGTAATTAGGCGGCATGGACTCGTGGGCTGAAATGGCCTGTTACTGTTCTGTGTATCTTTTTGTTTAAAAAACAACTTGGGAACCCACTTAAGATATTCAACTCTGTTTGAGATCGTGATATAACATTATTGTTCCACCAGGTGGCGTGCAGTACATTGCATGGAACTGATTTTAGTCAACAAATTAATAATCGTCGGTGGTAAAGCTGAAGGTAGCTCAGAAAAATTAGCTTTGCTCTTTATAAATAAAATTTTCCAAAAAAAAGAAAAATAAGCTTTGCTCATGAATTTTATTGGCTAGGAAGAGCATTTATTCATGAAAGCCAGCAAACTTTCTAAACCTTTATTTGCCTCTTTTCTACCCCACCCCAAACCTGACCAATGCACAGTTCCGATCTCCTGCTCCTACTAACATTTTATATTGGTTTATTAGCAATAGCTTTTACATATTATTACAATGAAGTGTGTTATGCAGACAGTTTTGACCAATGCCAATGTGTTCCATATCTGATTTTGTATGCTAGCTCTTCCACTGTTCGTAGATGCATCCACATAGATAACTATTGTAAACAAGAACATTTTAAGATTGAGAATGTTTGCCAATAATCCAAAGAACTTAACATGCTCAAAGAAACCCAAGGTAAAATTCTGTTGTATGACAGCATGACTCATTAACAAATTCACGTAAAATTTATCCATCTGTTAACCATGTTCTGCTAATGTTTGACAAAGTGCGTCAGTTTGTCTATTTATTATATTAATAATGGAATAATAAATTTAACAATTGGGCTAATTGTATTCGGTTCACATGTATACATTTTGCTATAACCTCTCTCTCCACTGCATGCCTATAAATTCATCTTGAGAAATTTGCAGGTTATGTATAAGCTCATTGAACTAGATGACATAACTAGTTTCCTGGAATACACTGTTGGAAGTTAATCTTGGAAGAAAATGTCTAGATGAGGTGTAGAAGTTATTAGGCGGATCCAGATTTTTAGGATGTTGAGTCTTGACTTGCATGGAAAAGGTTTAGACCCTTCTGCCAATCAGACTATGGCAGAGAGCTACTACAGTCAATGGTGCTGTGTTACAGTTTGGGATCCATTGAAGAGATCCAGCATTGTTCCTGGAAGCAAGCAGAGGGGAAATATCCAGTGCAGGAAACTACAAAAGAGTCGTGCTTGATTTAGAATTGGAAGAGAGTAGTGAATCAGAAGCAAATGAAGCCCTCCCCCTCCCTCTGCACCACCACCATTTGTTTAGGCGCCTGCCTACATTTTGTTCATACCTTGATGAAGGACTCAAGGCCGATCTTGATCTTTCCTGCATAAAGGACATTGTTTAACCTGCAGAGTTTCTGCAGCTTGTGTTTTTACTTCAAACGCGGAGACCTGCTGACTTTTGTGTTTTACAGAAGCAAATGAAGCTTTGTTCTCATAACCAGTAGAAGCAGAGTTCGTTTGAGCAACAGATGATTAGTGATTTATCTTTGGATAAACGAGGGAAAGCCGGCTGGTGTCCAAGAAACTTAGACTTTGGGAGCCAGGATTTTTTAAGAAACGGAGGACGTGAATATGAACAATTAAATGGATTTCAGCCTAGGAATCCAGCAGAATAAGGGCAGCATGGTTAACGCAGCGGTTAGCGCAAACACTATTACAGCGCCAGCGACCAGGGTTCAAATCCCATGCTGTCTGTAAGGAGTTTGTACATTCTTCCCATGTCTCTGTGGCTCTGCTTTCCTCCCACCCTTCAAAACGGTACTTGGGATTGTCGGTTAATTTGGGCACCGTGGGCTCGTGGGCAGGAAGGTCCTGCTACCGTGCTGTTTATTTAAATTTAGAATAATGCCAGGTAAACAAATACATTTTATTGGGGGACAGGAATAGCAAAGGAGGTCCAGGTGAATAAAAGAGTCATCAAAGCAGAAATGTTTATTCACAAATCCTCTTTCATGATAAATACTGGATAATGTCGAATTTTAGTGACACTGCTAATGCAGAGCCAAGACATTTTAAATTAATAGCCATCATAATTTTAAACAAAGACGTGTTGGAAATATCTATCTTAATATGTGTGTGCTTAATATGTATTTCAGAGGAGCGTGCCCGGATTTATTCCTCAGACAGTGATGAAGGGTCTGATGATGACAAAGCTCAGAGGCTATTAAAAGCCAAGAAGCTTGACAGTGATGAGGTTCGTATGGAAAACTGGAATGCCTAAACCTAATGTTAAGATACAAATAGGAACAGCTACTGCAATATGGCAAATATTATTGATCTTCATTGATAGTAAACTGATTTTTAACTTGAGATCTTGTCATTTTAATTTGGGCCTTGCATTTGGCTAGAGGTATACCCCGCTTTACGAATAGTCACTTTTACAAAGAAACCAGTGTTTGTTTTTACTGAAAAATTATAGTGGGTTTTTGGTTTTATAAAAATTGGCTCCTATAGTAGTCAATGGGTCTTCGCTTTATGAATATTTCTCAGGAATGCTCTATCTTCATAAAGTGGGGTATACCTGTGTTCGTATTATACAGATGAAATCCAAATTATTGAAATAAAATTAAAATATATACAGTGACTTCACTTGATGTGTATATCTATTTAGTTGAATAAGTGGTTCCCCCATCCATCCATCCACAGTTTCACTTTCTGCGGTTTCAGTTACCCGCAGTCCAAAAATATTAAATGGAAATTCCAGAAATAAACTATTCATAAGTTTTAAATTGCGCCGTTCTGAGTAGCATGATGAAATCTCACGCTGTCCTGCCCAGTGTCCAGCGTATCCACGCTGTATACACCAGCCGCCCATTAGTCACTTTGTAGCCGTTTCGATTATCAGATCGGCTGTCGTGGTGGTACTATCTGCGGTTTCAGGCTGGGGGTCTTGGAGCATATCCCCCATGAATAAGGGCGACTACTGTATTTGTGAATAAATTCTGATATTTGTTACAAATATAGCAATATGAATGGCATACCAAAATACCGGTATGCTCTGCAGAATGCCAGATGATATAGGAATGAGGGGCTCACTTTTTTTGGGGGGCGGGGGGGGCGGGAAAAACTCGGTGGCAAAGCTAGATTTGAGTTTTGAGCCTTCTTTGCATTTGTCTATCTATGATCGCTGTAATTAGATTCTAGAATCGTGATTGTTGATTGTTCTATCTGGGTAGGTAAGTGAGGGAAGGAAACATTTATTCAGCACTTTGTATTTTTCTGCAAAGCTGTTCCATAACTGAATAGACAATGAGCCTTGAGTGAGTGGTTGACACATATTACTCCATCTCTAGAGACAAGGAGGTGGTGAGGGAACAAATGAAGGAATCAAAATGCATCTAAAATGTGAAATGTAATTTTATAACAACATTTTGAAATTTGATGAAAGGAGTGACCCATTAGTTGTGCCTATTTTTAAAAATGTGAAATGCTAAATTTGATATTTAAACAGGAAGTTGGATTTTATTATTGTAAAAATATTTTATGAAATAGATAAAAAATATATTGAGTAAAAATTCCATGTCCTTCTACCTGATTGGTATCCTTATTTGTATTGTTGAAACTCTGGGAGACCTCTTGAGTTTCTTTCAAGTACCTCACAAATTTGTGACTTAAATTTCCTAGAGAGACAATGCCCAACATGTAATGAACATCAATCATACAGTGGCTAATTAGTGCAAGGTGAAAGCTGTAGGGCTGAAAGAGCAGCTGGAAGAATTGTTCCCTATAATTATGTACTGTAAGGATTTTGTTTCCTCTATTTTTCAACATTCAGTACCAAAATGAAATAGTTGACCATTGAAATATTCTTGCTAGGTACAGTGATGTTTAGCTAGAACCAGGCTCTGGGCTTTTGCCAGGGGCGGCCTGGCCTCTGGGCGGCCTGGCCTCTGGGCGGCCTGGCCTCTGGGCGGCCTGGCCTCTGGGCGGCCTGGCCTCTGGGCGGCCTGGCCTCTGGGCGGCCTGCCCTCTGGGCGGCCTGCCCTCTGGGCGGCCTGCCCTCTGCGGTTGGAGCCTGTCTCTGGTTGGGTATATTGCTGGGGCTCGAGGTCAGGAACATGAGGGGGATTGCCATGATTTAGAGTGCTTATATATTTCCTGCTTTCCAGGTTTGCTTGAGCATGTATTATGTTTTACCTTGTAAAATGTTTAATAAAAATGAAATAAGTGTGCTTTGATTCTAATGGGAGTAACATCCAGTTGTTTGGAAAATCTGACAGGCCAGAACCACCGAAATGCGAAGGATATTGGATTACACTGGACAATGAAGGTTTTGCTTTCTGAACACTTTTGGGTGTATTTTATGAATTTTGGGCTGCTGATCACAAAAATCACCTTAAAATGTTCCTATCATTTACCATTTTTTTTAGATATAATCTATTTTGTAACTTCCCCTCATATTTTGCATTTACTTGTGTATTGCCCATAAAGCTGTTTTTTTAGACTTGGGCGTGCTTAGGGGTGCAGACAGCCTATAAAAGCAGCTCACATATACCAATGCTGTGCATTACATTGACTATAGATTAGTTAATGTTAATTTAGTTAAAATGTGTGAAAGAGCAAATCTGAATTTATGTTTGTGTTCAGCTTGAAGTTGTCTATCATAATCACAATTTTTTTAAGAGAAGCAAACCTTTTGGGGGGAAAAAAATTGTCCAGTGTTATCAGAGTTTTTACTATACTTATGATGTTCTTTATGATTCACATAATTGATTGAGGAAAAACTTCACAGTTCCTATCAATGCATGCAAATATGACGTAATATATAATTTTCTTTTCTACATCTTTCTTTTCTCCAAATCCTCCTCCTCTCTCTCTCTTCTCCACACCCCCCCCCACCCACCCCATGTTAGGAAGGTGAACAGTCTTCAAAGAGAAAAGCGGAGAATGATGATAAAAGTTCCAACAAAAGAACAAAAAAATATGTGATTAGTGATGAAGAAGAAGAAGATGAGTAAGGACGGCTTGTGTGAGCGGACATTAACTTGTACAGTTGTTTTGTAAGTAGCGATGTTGTGTGTTTTTTTTGTGGGGGGGATGATTTTGGTAATCATTGTAATTTGTTGGTTCATATATGTACCAAGACTCAAAAATTAAATCTTTTATATTTAAAAAAAAAACACAGATTTTTAATGATTATGTTCCAGCTGTGACTTAACACATTTAAGAAGAGTGTCAGGGCAGCTAAGGTAAAACAAAAAGTAAAATGGATCAGCATTGGTTTCCATTACTTTGGACGTAAAGGTCTGGTTTGGTTATAAATATACACAAGAACACAAGTAGGAACAGATGAAGGCCTTTGAGCCTGCTCTACTCATTTGGTAATATCTTGGTCTCAACTCCAGTTTTCCTGCCTAATCCTCAATCTAGTTATGATTTGCATTCTTCTCTTTAAATTACCAACTGGGTCATTACTGAGGAAAAGTATTTATCTTTTCCTTATTGTTTCGTGTGGTTCTCATTTATTTTTGACTCCTCGTTTTCTGCATCTTTTTCTTTCTTGTGCTGTTTCTAACTGATTTTTACTTTTGACGGTCTCTTCTGCTTGATTTTAAAGAGTATAAAATCGTATATGTTGGAAGGAAGCTCTATTTTTTTTAAAAAGGTATCAAAACAACTACATTTGTAACAAAAGAAATCGCAGCTTCTTCGATTTGGAACTCCATGATCAGCACCTTTGAGGAGCAATAAAAGTGAATGGAATACAGGTGACATGAGTTGTGGTAAAATGATGTGCTGCTTTGATTTTTTTTGCAACTTAAGTGCCATGTGCAAAGGAGCCATTCACATCTGTAGGAACATGAGCCTTTCGACCATGAATGTAGGTGGGTTAAATGAGAACCCTTTGCTTTATTCTTGAATATGGTATTGAAATCTCTAATAGCACCAAATTTTGACTAACTGTCGTAAGATGTTACTTTTTCTATTTAGTATTTAAATCACAGTGATTAACAGTGCAATGATACAAAAGATAGATTAATTGGTTACTTTTTATTTGCAATTTATGAAAGAGTTTGCTCAACAAGGTTTTCAAATTACTCTGATAACTGAAAAATATGTTTATTCAGGCAAGACTGATATTGCTTCATGCAATAAATTGAGCATTTTTATTGTAATGTGACTTCCCTGTATCTGCATGTTTATAAGGATTATATTTTCCACATTCCATTATTGATGATGTAGGTTTAAAACAGACTGAAATGGGTTTAAATCTGGTTGGTGAATGGAGTACGGCAGGGGTCAGTACTAGGTCTGCAATCGTTCACAATATACATAAATGAGGAAGGATCCAAGTGTATCTAATACCCCTTTTACACTGATGTTGAAAGATGGGAATTAACCGCCTTTTAACCGCTTCACTTACCAGTGTGAATGCAACGAACGCAGGATGGGGGGGGCGGGTGTAATTTTCATCCTGGTAATTACCCAGAAAGGTAGGTAGCATCAGAGCTGATGCATTTAGCATAGCACATGACCCATCTCTTCTTGGTTCAGTGTGAATGACCCGACCTGGCTTGAAACACAGGTTGTTCACAGACCAATTAAGTGGGGACTCTGTGTGAAAGGGGTATAAAATTGCTGATTACACTGATTTGAATGGAAAAGCAAATTGTCTGAAGAGAAATATGGATAGGTCAAGTGAGTAGGCATAAGTAGGGGCAGATGGGGTGCAATGTTGGTAAATGCAAGGTAATCCACTTTGGAAGGAAAATAGTAGATCGAATTGTTATTTAAATGGTTAAAGGTTGATTTGGACAGAGAGACTTGGGAGACCTTGTGCATGAATCCAAAAAGGTTAGTTTGCAGGTACAATCCCTTCATTGCCAAGAGGGATTGAATTTAAGAACAGGGAGGCCTGGTGCAGTACAGGGTGACTGCTAGTATTATTTGGTATGTTATAAATCAGCATTAATTTACTGCAGGTGGTAAAAGAAAGTGAGATAACAGGTCATAAGTTTGTGACTCAAGATCTGATCTCAACAGCTTGGATGGAGTTCACAAACTATTAAGTTACTGTTCCTGAATCCAGGTTACAAATTTAGATTGGTGCAAAGCAGGTTTTACTTCACACCATGTGAAAATTGCGACATATGAATTGGGGTTCAAGAGCAGAATTAACTCAAAAGCGAGGCAGAATGAGACTATCTTTCGATTAATCTCATCATCTCAGTTAAAGCATCAATGATATTTGATTGTCATTTTAAGATCCACTTCTAAAAACTTGAATGTGTTAGGCTCGGACTGAGGAAAGAAAAGTGTCTTGGACAACATTAATCTCTGAACCAGATGGATATCAATTTATAAAATGTGAAAGTCTGTAGAAACCATACAAAATAAAAATACAATAGTGGAGAAAATGGATATCAATGTATTGTTGTTTATGGGGCCTAAATTGGCTGCTACATCACCTATATTGTGACTATTTTTATTAAATCTCAGTATAGTGATATTTTTGTTGTAAAAAGGTGCTAGATTACGGCAAGCAATATTTTACAATTGTGGTACTGGCTGAATTTTCAGTTGCTGTTTCCTTCCTTATAAAATGCTAAGTCACCAACAGTACTTTTGAGATTATAACTCTAGAAAACATTGTTTATGCAAACAATACCTTAAGAAAATAGATTTCTCGACATAATTATGACTGAGCTATGCAATGAAAATTAAGTGTGGTTCATGTGTAGAAAACCGAAAATCCGGATTGCTCAGGGATTGAGTTGTCTGCATTTTCAGATTTTCCGGATTCTTGGGCAGTACTTTTAAAATTCCTATTTAAGGAGAAATAAAAAAGGGACGAACAGGTAAATTTTGATAATTTATTCATTAGCAAATACAGGTGCTCTCCTACTTCCGATGGTGCGACGTAATTTTTAGAAGTTACGATGATTCGAATCTGTAATTTCAAATTCCAATCTGTTCCCGTGCTTGCGATATGCAGTACCCTACTCTCACCATCCAGCAACTAATTTCTTGTGCCTAGTGTGCATTTCAGCTGTGTACATTAATGTTTTAATAAAGGTATTCAAAATGTAATTATAAAAAATGGTAAGGGTGTGATTTTTTTTTTCCGACTTGCAATGGGTTCGCCAGAACGCAACCCCATCGTAAGTTGATGAGCACCCTGTAGAGCATGCTTCATTTATCAAAACAAGCAGTTTTAAAGAAAAATAAAGTGGTCGCTTGTTACCACTGTGCATGCAAAAGCCTACTAAATTTTAAAAGTTTGAGTTTTGAAAAGTCCGGATTCTCAGGCGGTCCAGATTCCTTGCATCTAGATTTTAGACTTCTACTGTAATAAATAAATGGAAATTCTTTATGGTATTTTGCTGTGGTGCCCAAAAAATGTGCAAGAAGAACCTGTTTGATTCTCTGACAAATTATGAGTTGCTTTATAATAAAGTAAAACCTCAGTTATCCATTATAAGGTGAATCCTTCCAAACCTCTGGTGGAAAGTGAAAGTTCCGAGGTGAATCAAACTTCCCGATTATGTTTTTAAGGATATGTTTTAAAATGATCATTGTTCTTCTTTCTGGGTTTTAATGTCACCCATTAAACTTTCAGTAAAACTCTCGACCAATATTTTACCTTTCATTATTTTAGGAAACATTAAAAGTCTTGAAATGTGAACATTCAGATGAATAGTTAACAATTATTGTTACAAAACAATATTAGCAGGCAATTCTCACATGGATTGAACCTGAATTTCTTTTAAAATCCCTGAATAATTCCTCATCAGGTGCAATAGTTATCGACTCCTGAGATTCAGCGAATGAGTTAACATCGCAGAGTTCAATTTAATTGCAACTTTCCCAAGGTCATGAATTTTGTATGATTTAAATTGAATGCCAGAATTGGGGAATGAAATCCACAGCTCTTATTATTTTGTTAAAAGAATGGGGTTTTTTTAATATAATTATACCCAGATTTTGAATTGATTACCTTTATAGGAAAATATGTAAAATAACAAATCTTACCATTCCAGTAGACCTGATTTTTGGTGGCATAATTGTGTACATATGAGAAAGTATTAGTCGTGATCCATGGGATCTGCATTCCATCAGGTTATGAAGTGGGACATGCTAATACACTAACAGATTGTGTCTACATGTCCATTAATGTACAAAAATGCTCTATCTGTAGGTCCTACTCATTGTACCCTTGACCACATTCCTCAGCTATCTGTGACCTTGAATTTTAAGTCCATTAGCTCTTTTAAAAATAGATAGGGTTAAATATCAACGCTTCATGTGACCTGTAGAACAAATGTGGATACTTGTGCGATAGCGACAGAAAACATTACTCGTGAGAATTTTCTAGGTCAAGCAGGGTGAGGTTAATTTTATTGGCAATAATCAGCCTGCATCAAAGTGATGGGTTGAATGTGCCATAAATTTCAAAATGCAGTAACATCAATGTATCTATCACTCCTTTTATTGTATGATTTCCAGGGTAAAATCAGTGATTCAACAACCTGTTTAGGCTTGTTGATATTTACCAGTTATTGGAGTAATTATTTAGCCAGATACATGTAATCTGTGCAATACTGTACACACACCATTGGTCATTTGCATTTAGCATATTTTGATTTTTTTTAAATCATTTCTGCAATTTTAGGCCTGTTTGCCATTGGTTATTTCCAATACTTACATGAAAACTGTAATGATATCAACAATACTTTTTTTTTAAATTGAAAAACCAGCATCAGGAGCCCTGGAAAGAAGATGTAAAATAAGGAGGCACTGATGTGTGGGTGCCAAATTCTGGATTTTAAAAACTCTAGGTCAGTTGTAACTGCCGTAAGTGCTCTGTGATTAATAAAGGATTGCTAAAGGTGATATGTGAGTGATTGTTACTGAAATATTTTGCTTGTGAAAAATTGTCATTGGCCCATTTTCTTGGGCGTTCTGAAACCGTCCACCTAACAAGTCAATGTGGTACCATTAAAACAGCGGTTTTCAAACTTTTTCTTTCCCCCACATACCACCTGAAGTAATCCCTTACTCATCAGAGCTCCTATTGGCATAAGGAATACTAAGTGGTTTGTGAGTGGAAATAAAGAGGTTGAGAGCCGCTGTTCCAGATGATTTGAAAAAAGAAAAAACTGAATTGAATAGTTACAACTCAATTAGTAAGAATATGTGACCTAGAACCTTCCACTGAAGAAGACATGATCTTGTGTAAGTAGCCTTCCCTGTGACACCTTTGGTCACCTTTCCCACCATGTAGAAATTTTTTAATCTCCCCTGAATTGTATACCATATACACGTGTGTAATAGTTGAGTAGATCGATTTTCTTTTAGGATAAAATTTAGGGAGTCAACTGTTACGTGCATACTACGTTTGACCATGGTAAGTGCCTGTATCACTCGAAGCGTCAGGAGTTCCGATGGGCAGGCAGATGGCTGGGACTGGGTTGTATGTCCGCAGCTGTGATGATTGGGTAGCTGAGGCAAGGGTCGAGGTGTCGGGAGCTCGGATGGTTGGATGGCCGAGGTGGGGAACTGTGGTTGAGGTGTCGGGAGCTCTGGTGGGCGGGCAGCCGGGGCCAAAAATAGGAGGGTCAACTTTTTCCACACAATATTTGGAAAATACCAGATTTTTTTAGCTAAAAATATAGGGTTGACTTTTACATAGTATTGACTGTTACACATGTAGTTGCCATTTATATCAATGATAAATTTTCTGTACCAGTAACAAACGTAGTGCTGAATGCGACCGAAAGCACACTTGGATAACACTTTATTTGAACAAGTCTGCAATAAAGTTGCTTATGGTCACAGCATAATACCTGAGTAGAGAATACAGTAAAGCCTCGTTAGTACGCGATTCGTTAATCTGCGGAATCGCTTATAGCACGGGTGTCTGTGATACAGTAAAGCCTCGTTAGTACGCGATTCATTAATCTGCGGAATCGCTTATAGCACGGGTGTCTGTGATACAGTAAAGCCTCGTTAGTACGCGATTCGTTAATCTGCGGAATCGCTTATAGCGCGGGTGTCTGTGGACCCCAAACTTTGCAAATAAGTTGATTGAAATTCAGAATCCCAATATTAAAAGAATGTGCTTGCTTTCTCTCATTGAAATTGTTAGTGCTAGACAGCGGATCCTTTTAAAACTGGTAATATTTGGGTTTGATTATCCGTGGGCACTCTGTTCCACTACTCGGCTGTAACACGGTATGAAATCTTGGACCCCAACTACCGCATTCTAATAAGGTTTTACTGTATATAGTGGCAATCATTTGCAATGACTGTAATTACATGAAAGTATCTGATGGAAATAATGCATCAGAAACAAAGTGGTAAGTTTATTTTAATAATGAATATTGTGACAGTTTCAGAACATTTTAACAGCAATGAATGTTTGTAGTTAATGTGTGAAGAGAGAAACAGAATTAACCTTTCATGTCCATGGTTTTCCATCATTTTTTATTTCAGATTTTGGTGTCTTTCCATTAATCTTGCGATAAAACATTTTCGTCCTTTTGCTGTTAGTTACTGTGTGTCTTGCATTACAACAGTTATTACTCTTCAAAAGTACTTTATTAGCTCCAAAACTACTTATTTCTAGTTTTCTTTCTTTCTTCTCAGTCCCAAAACATTCCTCGGTAGTGTTTTTAATGGTTTGTTTAAATCAAACAACTGAACTCACTTTTAGTCTAACTAACATTCTGGAAAATGGGGGCACTGCCAGAACCATTGTAATGGCAGCGCTGCCTTGGAGACAGAGCGAGGAACGGAGATGCAGTGCTCCCGCGGGGTCCAACTGCCCAGTCTACAGCCGTCAGCTCTGCACAGGCTTTGACCAGCCCGCTAAAGGAGCCAACTCCTGCGACTGCGGGGTCTGGACCCAAGATGGTAGTGCCTCTGAGAGGCAGCAGCCATGAGAGCAGAGGACTGGCACAGGGCACAAGAAAATCAACCCCCTCCCCCCCCCCCACCCCCAGACTGAGTAGGAGAAGCAGAGAAGATGACTCACGGGATGGTGACAACAGGAGCGGACTAGTGAGGGGTTCTGAGGCTGAAAGACCCACACATGCGGCTGCTGGTAACTCAAGGCAAGGAACGCACGGAGGCTGTGGGCTACTGGAGGCTGCTGTCGGGGGAATCGCGCTGGGCTGCAGACTTCTGGAGACTGGTTCGAAACTGGCTGAAGATACCAGAAATTGGAACAGGGATGCGAGGGGGTGCCGAAATGCATAGGATTCCTGACCGTATCAAAAGTTTGGATCTGGAGCTCGGATTGCCAATGGTTTGGACTGGACTCTGTGTGGCTGCAGAAACGATGGAATCCATGGACACACGGTGACTCTGAGGTGCTTCAAGCAATTTCTGCCAATGGCGAATCTGTCTGCCTTACTGCAGGCAAAAGCAGTTCTGTGTAATATGACACTGTTTTATTACTTGACAATAAATTGCATCTTGAATCATCTAATGTTGGAAATTAGGATTCAAGTGCACCAAGCTCAAACAGGAGGTGCAGGCGTTGACCTGCTAATTTGGATGTACAGGTTGCACTGGATCTTAATTTATGCAAATTTAAATTGTTGGAAGACAATCTAGGTACCTCTCTTTCCAAATCTTTGTTACAAAAATTCAAGTAAACGAATGGAGGTTCCTGTCAGTAGGAATAGGAATTCTGAAGTGTCTTCAACTGATATCATTACAGCACTGGCATTGTTGCTGTTTTATAATGACTTAATTCCAAATAAGTTTTTATCTGATTTTTTGAAATCTGCTCTCTGGGATTGTGTACTTCATAATTTACCACACCCATGTTTGAGTCGAGTGCAGTTTATATTATGTTTTTTTTTAGATCTACAGCATGATGACAGGCCCTTTCAGCCCATGAGCTCGTGCTGCCCAATTACACCCAATTGACCTACAATCCTGGTATGTTTTGAGGGGTGGGAAGAAATCGGAGCACCCGGAGGAAATCCATGCAGATATGGGGAGAAAGTACAAACTTACAGACGGAGGCCAGATTCAAACTGGCACTAAACATGCCGCCTATTTCGACTGCAGATATTTAATTGTGTTTTGGTTTTGTTCAATTCATCTTCCAGTAAAATCTACCTTTCAATGGCCTTGAGAATCAGATCAGTTTAGACCAGTGGTTCTCAACCTATTTCTTTCCACTCGCATACCACTTTACGTAATCCCTATGCTATTAGTGCTCTGTGATTAGTAACGGATTGCTTCTTAAAGTGGTATGTGAGTGGGAAGGGAAGGTTGAGAACCACTGGTCAAGACCCAGTTATTACTGAAATATTTTGCTTGAGAAAAATTGTCATTGGCCCATTTCCTTTGGAGTTATGAAACCATGCACATAACGAGTCAATTAGGTACAATTAAAACGGTGGTTTTCAAACATTTTCTTTCCACCCACATACCACCTTGAGCAATCCCTTACTTATCACAGAGCACCGATGGCATGAGGAATACCTGAAGTGGTATGTGAATGGAAAGGAAAAGGGTTGAAAACCACTGGTTTAGTCTGTAGCAGTAGTTGGCCAAATTGCCTCCAGATGGCATTGTTGTATGGAGTCATCAGGATGTTGCATCTTTCTGTTGCCTGATAGTGTAGTGTTGTTCATCTCCAGACAACTTCCTTTCTAGCTTGTAGATAAAGGAAGGAATGAGCTGATTACATATTTTTCTATCTATCATCGTGAACAATGGATTTTTAATTGTTGTTTGTCTTTCTTTTAATTGACATGCACATTGAAAGGAAATTTGTGAATTGACTCTTCTTGGTAATCCTGGTCAAACTACTGTGGTTTAAAAATATCTTTTTACTATAAAGTTCACAAAATTAAGAATTTGCATCCAGCATCAATTTCTGGTTCTCGAAAAGAATTTGAAACCTTAACCAATCAAGAATCATCTACGCTGGGAAAAATATTATGAATATTCATTTTATCCATTCACCTCATGATTTTATAAACCTCCGTACAATCACTCCTAGCTTCCCATGCTATAGGGAATAAAGGCCCAGTCTATTCATTTTTATTATTGTTGACTTTAACTCTGTTTTAAATTTCCTCAGCTGTCTGGATGACTTTTCTCTAAATTATTTTGACCAGCAAGAAGATCCACAATGCAAGGAATTTTCAAATTATTTTTTATGGGTATTACTGGTGAGCTAGGCATTTATTACCCATCCCCGATTGCTCTTGAATTGCGCTAGGCCACTTCAGTCAAGCAAGGCAAATAGGTAAAATCTTCAGTGAAGAGGATTAGTGAGCCAAATTTCTTTTAAACAATTCATTAATTTCATAATGACCCTTACTGATTTATTTAACTAAGCTTAAATTCCCCAACTACCATGTTACAATTTGAACTCTGCTCACAAGCCCATGGATTCTCCATTACTTGTCCAATAACACTTTACCTATGTATCCCTGTGTAATTTTAGTTCAAATCAGGGAAGGGGGTAGGAATACAGCTCTTCTTGGTCTAAACTGAAAAATAAATAAAGCATGAATTTTGGCCAGAGAGAAATAATAGTCCAACTATTGGAATAATTGTATGGTTTGATGTACTTTCCACTATTACACAATTAGTACCACGATTTGTTGCAACTGCAACCAACCATTCTGCATCACTCTTTACAAATATATTAAAATAATCAAGAACTGTAAAAGGAATTTGACTCATGTAAGCATGAACGATTAATATGTTCCCCTCACTTGTGTGATAGGATGTCTACATTATTGTTTAGTTGTCTGACTCACTGCACTTCCACAGGACTCTGGGAAAATTTCAAAAATTCTATCCACATCATAATACTCATTTGCATCCAGCAAACAAGTGTTAATTGTAATGAAGATGTTCAAGATGGCAAAAGTTGAAAACGATCATTCATACTTATCGGCTGTTTCCTTTTTGGGTGGAGTTATGAGAAAAAATTTCTGGATAAAATATTTCCTTTACTCCATGTGATCATAACTCGATTGTGAAGGAAATCATTATAGCAGAAAGCTTCTACTGCAATGAATCAACAGGAAATTCCTTCATGATGATTACATTGGCTAGTCTTCCAAATAAGCTATTACAGTTCCGCCCTTCCATCTTTCCCACAGTGATTAAAGGTTTAGGTTCATGCATTAACTTGCGTTAACGTTTAGATTGTTCTTCTCTCTGATTCCAAAAGACAAATAGAAAATATCCACTGTCTCCTCCAGCCCTCAACCCCACACAGATTCTGCATTGTATTGTATGAACTTTATTAATTAGTCAGTACAATTCTGTAGCAGTATAATGGAGTCAATGTGCACAGACTGGTTTCCTTATGAATGAAGTCTGTTGGATGAGCACTGAACCAGCGATATCAGTCTAATTGATCTTTGCAGGTAGAGTACTGCAAAGTCATCTTCATGTTCATTATCATTTTATACTAAGAAATACATTTACAACAAATCTATGGCAAAAGCAAATGCTTATAAATGTACTTATTTAGTACTGTATCTCCAGGTAATCTGATCATACCCTGATTAATGTGGCAAATCCTGCCTAAATGAACAGTAGTATGGAGGTGGAAGGAAAAAAACAAGTCTTCCAGGATCTCAGAGCGTTCAAAAGGCTCTGCAGCCTGTGTAGCAATTTTTAAGCCATGGGCACTGCTGTAGTGTGGACATTTGGCAGCAATGCCCCAACAGCTAACATTGGGATAATGACTGAATCAGGATTTTATTAATTGATGTGGATTGATGAATAAACCTTGGCCTGGTTTCTCCCTTGTTCTTCATTAAAAGAGTGGATCTTTCATATCCATCAAGGTTTAATTAATTTAAAAAATAGCACATCCAACGATGACCACTCTCAGTTTTGCGTGATCAATCAATATTATCATCTCAAAGCTCTAGGGTAAGGATTGAACCAATTCTCTTTATTCTTGGAGCCATGCTTAAGATATTCAATTCTGTTATTCTTGGTTCCTGTGCTGGCAGAAGAGAACTTTCCAAAGTAAAGATTTCAGTGATACCTTTGAACATGACTTTTGAGCATTTGTCAGCATGAGCCTTAATGACATACTGCCAGTTAATGATTGATGTTTATGTAACCTTGGTTCTGGAATGTAGTTACTGTAAGTTGAATAGCTGTCCATTATTTCTGAAGATTACCTCCATGCCCATTGGATCTTTGTTGAAGGTGAAATTCAAAAAGAGATTGAAACAAGTTGATGCCAGTCTCCAGTGAGAATGATTCTGTTTTCGAATCATTGGTTAATATTATGGCTTGAATATTGTCACAAGACGTGGGCAAAATTCTATGGGCAGCTCAATTTGCGGTGATAAAATTCACCAATGTCCCAGTACAACCTTTATCCATTTACGGAAAGGGTATTTTAAAATCGGCATTTTCGCCAAGGCACAAAAACACATTGTCTACTGATCAGCAGGATGTAATCAAAACTTTCATGAAAATATGCAACACCCTCTCCATTGACTCCTGGCAACCTCTGGTCTTTGCATATAAAAGGAGTAATTTTATCAGGAACATTGGGGATAGATTTGAAACCTCAAAGCAGGAGCGCAGAAGCGATCAAATGAGAGTAAGAAGGTTAGAAAGGTTACTTCCCATGGTCGGAGAGTCTAGGACAAGCGGGCACAACCTCAGGATTGAAGGGTGTCTGCTCAGAACTGAAATGCATAGGAATTACTTCAGCCAGAGGGTGGCAAATCTGTGGAATTTGTTGCCACAGGCGATTGTGGAGGTCAGGTCATTGAGTGTGTTTTTAAGACAGAGATTGATATGTTCTTGATTAGCCAGGGCATCAAAAGTTATGGGGAGAAGGCTGGGCAGTGGGACGGAGTGGAAAAATTGATCAGCTCATGAGGAAATGGTGGGGCAGACTTAATGAACTGAATAGCCTATTTCTGCTCTTATGGTCTTAATACACAAAGAGAAATAAAAATGGTGGAAAAGAAACCATGAAACGAAAATTCTGTATGCATTCTGACAATAGGTCCTCACCTACATTACACTGCTGAACAATGGTTTTTTTTTTCCCCAAACAGTTTGCTACCTGGGAAAAAAAAAAGGATTATGATAGACAACTTCAAGCTGAACTCAAAGATGATTTTGGATTTGCTGTATAACATAGGAAGTTGGAGAAACATTAAATTAACTTTTATTGAATTCAGTATGTTTAATCGAATAATGATGCTGACACATTGTATTATTATAACTGACCTAAAAATGTTTTGCCACTGATTTTTCATTTGTACTCAGCATCTGATGCCTCTCATCTCAGTGTCCAACAATAGTCAGACAGCATTGATGTATTCCATTTTCCCTGATACCACTTTTCCATGATCGCAATGTCCTGGTGAAACTTTCACCATATTCATCACTGTCTCCACCAAGATGAGCAGGGAAGACGTCGAACTATGAATGCAGAAAATGAAGTGTAACATGTCATTGAAAATTCATAGTTTTGTATGCTTGAAGCATGTATTTTTTAATTGTCAGGAAATCACAAAAATAGGTTATAATCTTAAAAAAAAAACCTATTTTTAGTAGTCAGCCACTCAAAATCCATAAAATACACCCAAAAGTAATCAGGAAGAAAAATCTTTCTTGTCCATTGATACTTTTCTCTATAATTCTCTTCTTTGTTTTAGCAATCCCTTAGAACCAGGAATGTGCTGCTTGCAATCCTGGTTTGTAGATCTGAGATAACTGATGATTTGAGTCTCCCACTTCCACAGATAGGGCAAGAGGTGACTGAGTGGGCAGATGGGTAATTTGGGAGATAATGTGTTCCGTCCACCATTTACACTGGACTTCTGTGTGCTTCCTTTTCGATGAAAAGGTTGCATTTATTTCTAAGGACGGATTGACCAGATCCTTGGATTATTTATTTTGTCCACTGATAATCTTTTCCTGTGACACTTCAGAGTACAAAATCTGGTTTGGGAATCTGACATTGGGCAGACATATGTAAAAACACAGAAATGCTGGAGGAACTCAGCAGGTCCCGCAGGGCTCAGGCCTGAAATGTTGGCAATACAGTACAACACCCAATTATTCGAAATGGTTGGAACAATGCCTATGTTGGTTAAACGGTTTTTTCGGAGAACTGATCATTTTTTAAAAAGCTGCCCAGTAGGAACAGCAAATCACTTGTATCAATGTTTAAAGAACAAACAACAAGGGAAGGCTTTTTAAGCATTAAAATAATGTTGAATTCTCACCAAAACAAATGCTGGCTACTACCGATCACCAAGCCCTCCCAACCACAACTGATCCCCCATACAAACCCACTGCTGCCGCTGATCCCCGGGGAGGCTTCCCGGAATACCCAATGGTGACCTACTCCTGTTCTCCCAGTCTCCAGAGCTCCCGATGCCAGAGTCCTGACTCCAAATCCTCTCCAGGCCAACCGCACGCACACACACGAGTCTGGTGTGCGATAGTAGGCTGAGTGGAGGGTTCAGAGTTGGCATAGGAAACTCTATTGTGCCAAGGGGAGGGGAGAGAGCGCCACTGAGCCCAAGGTCTCACTCCTGCTCATAGGCCACTCTCCTTGATGAGGCCGGGACGAGGAATTCTTCCGACTGCTTGCGGCTGAGAGACAGTAGCTTGTAGTTTGAGAGGGAGAGTTGGAGAGAAAAGTCAATGAGAGAAGATAAAGAAATGGAAAGAGAGAGGGGAGGGAGTTACCTGAAATGAGAAAAATTGTCATTCTAATTTCATATTTGGTAATTTTTTTTAAACCTGTGAGATCAGTTCAGCTCTGGGGGGAAAAAATAAGGATTTCTGATTTGTTTAGGATATCCTCATTTATCCAAAATTTTTAAAAAATTTCAGGTAAATGAGGATTTTGGAGAATCGGATTTTGGTTAATCGGAGTTGTACTGTATATCTTTACATCCTATGGACACTGAGAGACCTGCTAAGTTCTTCTAGCATTTCTGTGTTTTTACTACAGTCTGCAGATTTAGCGTTTCACGTCAACTAACAGAGGATCTTTGAGGGGAGTCACATGATGGAGTAGTGGCCGGTCAGGGAATTCCAGCCCTCTCCAGAAAAGTTGAAAAAAAAACGCATAAAACACAAAGGTACAAGAGTAAAAATTAAAACAAAATAAAAATAAAGGTGAGAAGAAAATGGCAGCGAAGAGAGAAAAGTCGAAAACAACGGGAAGAAGAGAAGATGAAACAACGTCGGAAGAAGAAAGTGAAGGCCTTACCTGTCCGAGGAGGCCCGCCACGGAGAGAGAAGCCCGCTCCCTCAGGTCAGTGGAAGTCCCAGGCTCGGGACTACAAAAATGGCTCGCAGAGCCGAGTAAAAGTGCGCAACCGCGCATGCGCGACTCCTTGCTCATGCGCGATGTGCATGAAAAAAAACACTGACAGGAGGGGGGGAACAGCTGCGGAGTCGATCTCCACAGCTGAGAGAGACACCTGCAACACAGCAACAGGTGCAGAACATGGAAAATAACGACAACAAGAAAGAAGAGGGTAAAAAGAAAACAAGGAAACAACAGATGGTCAACCCAGAGGAAGAAGAAGACAGAAAGAAATGGAAGAAGAAGAGAAAGGCAATGGATATATCTTTTTTTAAAGAATATATGGAATCAATGAAAAAATGGCAATTACAAGAATTTAATGAGATAAAAAGAAGAATTAAGAATGTAGAAGAAAAAATGAATAAAATAGAAATGGTCATATCAGAGATAGGAAAAAGAGTGGAAAATGTGGAAGAACGAGAAATAATCGTAGAAATGGAAGTAGAGGACTTAAAAGAGAAATTAGAAGAATCTAATAAAAAAGTTAAAGAGGCACATGAGCTGTTAGCTCAGAAGATAGATATAATGGAAAACGATAATAGAAGAAATAATATAAGGATAGTGGGCCTTAAGGAAGATGAAGAAGGCAAGAATATGAGAGAATTTATAAAAGATTGGATCCTCAGGGACCTAGGAAGACCAGAATTACAGGAAGAAATGGAAATAGAGAGGGCACATAGAACATTAGCCCCGAAACCACAACCGCAGCAAAAACCAAGATCCATTTTAGTAAAATTTTTAAGATATACAACAAGAGAAAATATATTGGAGAAAGCAATGAAGAAAATAAGAGAAGACAAAAAGCCACTGGAATACAAAGGTCAAAAATTTTTTTTCTATCCAGGCATAAGTTTTGAACTCCTGAAGAAGAGGAATGAGTTCAATACAGCAAAAACGATCTTAGGGAAAAAAGGATATAAATTTATGTTAAATTACCCAGCGATACTTAAAATAGTTATTCCGGGGCAACAAAACAGACTATTCTCGGATCCAGAGGAAGCACGAAAATTTGCAGAACAACTACAAAACAAGCAGAGAGATGAAGACATGTAATGAGAGTAAAAATGACCACGAACTCTATGTATGTGTGTATATGGGTATATATATATATATATATATATATATAGATAGGTGTAGGTGTGTATGTATATATGTGTATACATGAGTGTATCCGTATTTAGAGGAAAATATATAGAATATAGATAAGAATTAATAAGGGAATGAAAGGGAATAGAGGGAATAACGAGGGAATTAAAAGAGTGACCTTTGTTATATATGAAAATTGAAATCTTTTCCGAGGGGGGCTGGGTGGGGAGGAGTTACGGTCACTGCAAAATCAGTTGACGCTTGCGAGTGAATTCGCAAATCCAAATGGAGAGGGGAGATGTGGTTGCCCGGCAAGGGATAAAGGGCAACTCAGGAGGGGGAGGGGAGAATGGGGTTAAAAAAGTTTTAAGTAGGAAAATAAGGAAAATGTTTGATGTTTTAGTAATGTTGTCTTATAAAGTGTTCAAAACAAGAAAGCAGAAATGGATAAGAAGGAAAGGTGATGATGGAGAAACGGAAAGGGAAGATAAACAAAGTATGAAATGGCTACGTTGAACTATATAACTTTAAATATTAACGGAATACATAACCAAATCAAAAGGAAGAAACTGCTAAATTTACTGAAAAAAGAAAAAATTGATATAGCATTTGTGCAAGAAACACATTTAACTGAATTGGAGCACAAGAAATTAAAGAGAGATTGGGTAGGACATGTAACAGCAGCATCGTATAATTCAAAAGCAAGAGGAGTAGCTATGTTAATCAGTAAAAATATACCAATTAAAATAGAAGAGGAAATAATAGATCCAGCAGGGAGATATGTAATGATAAAATGTAAGATATATTCGGAGTTTTGGAATCTACTCAATGTATATTCACCTAACGAAGAAGATCAAAAGTTTATGCAAGATATTTTTTTGAAGATAGCAGATATGCAAGGGAACATATTAATAGGAGGGGATTTCAACCTTAATTTGGATTTAAATATGGACAAAACTGTGAAAAAAATTAACAGAAAGGACAAAGTAACCAAATTTATAATTAAATCGATGCAAGAAATGCAACTTTTGGATATATGGAGGAAACAACACCCAAAGGAAAAGGAATATTCATATTATTCGGGTAGACATAAAACATACTCAAGAATAGACCTATTTCTGTTATCAGCTCGTATGCAAGACAGAGTTAGAAAAACAGAATATAAAGCTAGAATATTATCGGACCACTCACCCCTGATATTGACAATAGAGTTAGAGGACTTCCCTCCAAAAATGTATAGATGGAGATTAAACTCCATGCTACTTAAAAGGCAGGATTTTAGAGAATTCATTGAAAGACAAATTAAAATGTACTTTGAAATAAATACAGAATCAGTGAAAGATAAGTTTATACTATGGGATCCAATGAAAGCATTCATTAGAGGCCAAATAATAGTAACCAAGATGAAGAAGAACTACAATCAGGAAACAGAGCAGTTGGAAAGGGAAATAGTAAATATAGAAAAAGAATTAGCAATGAAAGAAGATACAACTAAAAGAAGAGAATTGGCAGATAAAAAAAAAATATGAAACACTACAAACATATAAGGTGGAGAAGAACATAATGAAGACAAAACAGAAATATTATGAACTAGGGGAAAAAACGCATAAAATTCTAGCATGGCAGCTTAAGCTAAGAAAATGGTATTGGCATCAAGGAAAAAAGACAAACAAAGCACATATAATCCAACGGAGATTAATGAAAACTTTAGAGCAGGGGTGTCAAACTCAAATTCACGGAGGGCCAAAATTAAAAACTTGGACTAAGTCGAGGGCCGAACTAAATATTTATTGAAAATTTTCAACAACATCTGCATGTTTTCTCTTCTTTCAACATATGTAATGTTAAACTTTTTCTTATTAAAATAAATGTTTAATAATAGTTTTGGATAAACTCTTTCTAGAAGCATTAACAAATGAGAAATAAAATATTCAATAAATAATATTTCTCTATAGAGGATTTGTCAAATGTTGCTAGTGTGCTGTCGAATAGTAAAATCTGAGGTCTATTGAGAATGTGGGAGAATAACATGATTCCTGAAACAATCAAATGGGTGACTGATTGTGGGCATGAACTCTAGCAGGGTTATTTGCCATGCCCTTTTTCCATTGGTACAGATATCCTTTGATTTACACACTTTTCAAGTTTTATGCCTAATGAGCATGTATCCAGGTGCAGGACCATTTTTAACCAGGAATATATTTATCACTGTGACATGAAACTATTGGAAGATCATTTTATCCTGAGATTAAAGTTCATAATACTTACTCAGGCCTGTGTGCGGGAGGGCGGGGATTTGCGGGCAATCGGGTTGGACAACGACAGTGCGGGGGCATCGGCTCTCGCTGCAGGGCGGCATCTCGGCGGATCAGCGGCCCCGTCACCGTGAGTCGCGGGTTGGCCTGCGGCAGGGAGGGGGAGTGGGCAACGGTCCTGGCGAGGTCAGGCCCGAGGCCTCCAGTTCCGAGCGCTGGGAAGCGGCCTTGGCTTCCCCTGACACCGGCCAGGCCCCAAAACCAGAGTCCACGGTGAGACCCTGCAATGTAAACAGAGGAGGTGGGGGCGATTAGCGAGCTGACGCCAATGCATTCTGGGATTTATAGTATTAGCTGTGCATGCACTATACTGGCGCGGCGGCCAGCGGGCCACCTCTAATACATTTTTTAAATGATCTTGCAGGCCAAATATAATTATATCGCGGGCCAAATTTGACATGTGTGCTTTAGAGAATTCTATGAACAATTATACCAAACTGAAAACGAAGGGAAAGAAGGCAAAATAGATGAATTTTTAACTAAAATTGAACTACCAAAATTACAAATAGAGGAACAAAATAAATTAACAGAACCATTTGAAATTGTAGAAATACAAGAGATAATAAAAAAACTACCAAATAATAAAACACC
The DNA here is from genome assembly GCF_036971445.1 of Narcine bancroftii. Classification (NCBI taxonomy): domain Eukaryota; kingdom Metazoa; phylum Chordata; class Chondrichthyes; order Torpediniformes; family Narcinidae; genus Narcine; species Narcine bancroftii. The sequence continues at coordinate 58,671,198 of NC_091482.1, read as the reverse complement.
AGGAGAGGATGGATTCCCAATAGAATTCTATAAAACATTTAAAGATTTATTAATTCCTCCCCTCCTGGAAGTAATCAACCAGATTGACAAAACACAAAGCTTACCAGATTCATGTAAGACAGCAATAATTACAGTAATACCAAAGCAAGGGAAAGATCCACTCTCACCAGCGTCATATAGACCAATATCATTACTTAACACAGATTATAAGATAATAACTAAACTATTAGCAAACAGATTAGCAGATTATGTACCTAAAATGGTAAATCTAGACCAAACTGGATTTATTAAAAAAAGACGGACAACAGACAATATTTGTAAATTTATTAACTTAATTCATGCAGTAGAAGGGAGTAAAGCACCAACAGTAGCAGTTGCTTTAGAAGCAGAGAAGGCCTTTGACAGAGTAGAATGGAATTATTTATTCAAAGTATTGCAAAAATTTAGTTTACCAGAGAAGTATATTAATTGGATTAAAGCATTATATAAGGGGCCATTGGCGAAAGTGACAGTAAATGGATATATATCAAAGCAATTTAATTTAAGCAGATCAACAAGGCAGGGATGCCCACTATCACCCTTATTGTTCACGTTAGCTATAGAACCACTAGCAGAATTGATAAGAACAGAAAATAATATAAAAGGGATAAAAATAAAAGATAAGGAATTTAAAATCAGTCTATTTGCGGACGATGTTATAGTATACTTAACAGAACCAGAACTATCAATAAAAGAATTATATAAGAAATTGAAGGAATATGGAGAAGTGTCGGGTTACAAGATTAACGTAAATAAAAATGAAGCAATGCCAATGAATAATGCGGATTTCTCAAAATTTAAGAAGGAATCACCATTCAGATGGCAAATGCAAGCAATAAGATACCTAGGTATACAAATAAATAAAAATCTCGGCCATCTATATAAACTCAATTATTATCCACTAATGAAAAAATTACAGGGCAATTTAGAGCATTGGAAAGATTTACCACTAACACTAATAGGAAGGATAAACTGTATTAAAATGAACATTTTCCCAAGGATACTATACCTATTTCAGGCATTGCCAATACACTTGACAGAGAAATTCTTCAAGGAGTTAAAGAAAATGATAAGGAAATTTTTTATGGAAAGGGGGGAAACCGAAGATAGCACTAGATAAATTAACAGAATGGTATAAACAAGGAGGCTTACAATTGCCAAACTTTAAAAATTATTATAGAGCCGCACAATTAAGATACCTATCAGATTTTTATCAAACAAGGGAAAAGCCAGATTGGACTAGATTAGAACTAGATAAAATAGGGGGAAAGATACCTGAACACATATTATATAAATGGGATGAAAAATTGGTACAACATAGGAGTTCTCCAGTATTACATCATCTGCTCAATATTTGGAAGAAGATTCATCTAGAAAGGAATAAAACAAATTACCAATTACCAAAACTAATAATGACGCAAAATCAGTTACTCCCTTTTACAATAGATAACCTTTCCTTTAGAGAATGGGAGAAAAAAGGGATCAAAAGAATAGAAAATTGTTTTTCAGGAAATAGATTATTATATCCTTTGAACAAATGAAGGATAAATATAATATAATTCAAGATACAGTGTTGGCATATTACCAATTGAGACCCTACTTGAAGGACAAATTAGGAAGTAGTCTGAAGTTACCAGAGGGAAGTAACTTTGAATATGTGATTACAGATACAATGACAATCAAAAGATTTATAACAAATATGTATATTAAACTGCAAGAAAAGGAGAATGAGGAAACAAATGGTAAAACTAAACAAAAATGGGAACAAGATTTAAATATAAAGATAAAGAAGGAAACATGGGAGAAGTTATGCTCTGGAACGATGAGAAATACAATAAATACGAGGTTACGTATGATACAATATAACTGGATACACAGGCTATACATTACACCTCAAAAGTTAAATAAATGGGACCCAACAGTATCTGACAGATGTTTTCGTTGTAAAAAAGAAATGGGAACAACAATTCATGCAATCTGGACATGTGAGAAAGTAGAAAAATTTTGGGAAGATCTAAACCAGATATTAAATAAAATTACAGAAAACAATATCCCAAAAAACCCAGAGATCTTCCTTCTAAGTAACATAAAAAATAAAGAATTTGGACTTGATTTGGATGGTGCACAAAAAAGATTTGTTAAGATAGCTCTAGCCGTAGCAAAAAAATGTATTATGTCAACCTGGAAATTGGAAGATAATTTGAGAATACAACAATGGTATGTAGAAATGAATAAATGTATTCCATTAGAAAAAATAACATATAATTTAAGAAATAATATTGAAATATTTGAACAAATATGGGAGCCATACATGAAACACAATAGAGAAAACCTATCGGGGACATCTACCACCTAAATTAACGAAAGGAGAAGGAAATGAAAAGAATTGACTCAGTGGAGTTTCTTGTTTATTTTTATTGAATGACAACATTGTTTGACTGGTTTAATGTGTTTTAGATTTTGTACTTTAAATGAATGGGGGGGGGAGGTAGGGAGGGTGGGATGGGAGGAGGGAGGGGGGGAGAAAATGACACTGTATATATTTGAAAAGGAAAATGTATGTATCTTGGTCAGTGTGGTTTATGGTGTGAAAAATAAAAAAATTTTTTAAAAAAACTAACAGAGGATCTTTCTTGTTTCACTTTGACCAACCAATTAGGGTCTCAATGATGGAGATACTAGGCCAGGATGGGCATGAACATTGGTTCTCTTATTCTTCCAGTAGATTTAAAGAAGTTTGTTGAGACAGTTTGGTGCTAACTTACTTTTTCATTGAGGTCATCCAGCTCTCAAGCATCTGGGAAGCCATAGATTACTAGTGCTTGGTAAACCATGAGTTTTGTGTTGATCGTGTCATCTTGATCTTCAAATTTCTCTGACCCAAGGTTATACTGGCATGCCAGTGATGAATTTCATTATAGATGTATGCCTTTCCTGAGGTATGAGAAGTTGTCTGTGATTTCTAGAGTCTGGGCCTTTATTCCTGTAAGGAATACTGTAGCAATTTTACAGTACCAAAACCAAAGAAAATCTTTGATTATCAAGGATTCCCTCATTTACCACCATACACAGCAATCAAAAAAAAAGTTTATTTGGTGCTCGTTGCCCTAAAAAAGAAAGTCCTCTTCCAAGCATGTCACTAGATGGCACATTTGCACATCAGAATCTTCAGTGTCCCGTTATGTTTCATTAGCGTGCTCCTCGAAATGCTGATTAGACTGGACCACAAATTTTTCAAAAGGTTTGCTTCATGAAAAAATATGGAGATTATGATAGACAACTTCAAGTTGAAAATAGTAGTTTGCTGCATCACGTAGGAAGTTGGAGAAACAGTAACTTAACTTTTTTTGAATTTAGCAAGTTTAATCGCATAATTTCGCTGACACCGCGTTAGTCCAAAACAACATTGCTGCTGATTTTCATTTGTACTCAGCATCTGATGCCTCTCATGTCAGTGTCCAACAATAGTCGGCCAGCATTGATAGATTCTAGTTGCCCTGATAACACTTTTTCATGGTCACAGTGTCCAGGTGAAACCTTTCACCACGTTTATCACTAAGATCAGTATGGAAGAAGTCGAGTGCGAATGCATGTTTTGTATGGCTTAAAGTAGACTTGAAATATGACAGGAAATCACAAAAATAGGTTATGTGGTGTGTGGAATTGAATGGTTTGTCCTCCCAGTGGCATTAACATTGACTCTAATTTCCATGAATCCTCTCCCTTGAGTCTCCCTCCTTCCCAATTCCTCTATCTCCTTTCCTGCTGCACCCCACCCTCTCCTATCAGAAAGCTGCCCTCTCTCCCTATCACTTCTCAGCATTTTTCTCTTCTACCGTCCCACCTGTGTTCACCAATGACCTCTTACCTGTGAGATTGTGCTCTCCTTCTGTCCCTCCCCCCCCCCCATTCTTTTTATTCAATCGCCTTGTATCTGAAGAAGGACCGAGGCCCGTTAGTTACCCTTTATTTCCTATGGATGCTTCATGACCTGCTGAGTTACTCCAGCAAATTTATGAATTGACTTCAACCCCAGCATCTGCAGACGTTTTTGTTTCGCTCTATTTGCCCATCAAATTCTGAGCTGTAACCATTCTATGAACCCTATGATTTTTTTTTCCCGAGGTTAAACCTGTGCTTCCATCCGCCCACGAGTATACTTAAGGGGACCCATGGTACAATTTCAAAGTCCAGATGCATTATTTATTTTCCTGTGGCCAATGTTTAACCACTAAAATATACTATCTGTCCATTGTCGCATCAACACTTGTGAGTCTCTGCTCTGATTGTGTATTTCTTACATTGCCAGCAGCACCTGCATTTCCAGAATTGCTGGCTATAAAGAAAGTAAAATATATTTTGGCTCTGTTTTGAATAAGGGAAACATGGTTTAATGTTCAGAGTCCTCTAAAGTCATTTGTAAACCAACTTTACAGTGCATACGATAGTTACCCTTGCTGAGATTTGGCACTTTTTTTCCAGAAAGACTGTCATCCAATTTGGACATAAAACATTACAACACAGTACAGGCCCTTCGGCCCTCCATGTTATGCTGACCTTTTATTCCTAGCAACAACAAAAAATTACTAAATCTTTCGTACCTCTATATTTCATTCATCCTGTGTTAGTGTCTCTCAAATGCTCCAAATACTTCAGCCTCCACCACCATTCCTGGCAAGCATTCCAGGTCTCTGTAAAAACCAAAACACCTCGATGACTCCCTTAATCTTTCCTTCCTTTGCTTGGTATGCATGCATTCTATTTCCACTGTCATGTCTAGGATGAATTTTAAAAATTTAAACAGTAATTGATTTGAGAATTTATGACAAGGATTTTCTGTGCTTTTTATTCAGGCTCCTTATACCTGACGAAGGGCCAAGGCCCGTTATGTACCCTTTATTGCCTATGGATGCTGTGGGACCTGCTGAGTTCCTCCAGCAAATTTGTGTATTGACTTCAACCCCAGCATCTGCAGACTTTCTTGTTTTGCCCATCAAATTCTGAGCTGTAACCTGTGCTTTTTCTGGGCACTGATAATGCCTGTCCCGCATCGGACTGGTCAGCCACAAACGAGCCTGCAGCTGACGTGGACTTTTTTACCCCCTCCATAAATCTTCGTCCGCGAAGCCAAGCCAAAGAAAAAGATAATGCTATTGCTTTTGAACAAATAATTCGAAACAAGTGAGATAGAAATTTGTCCTCAACCACTTGTTACAATTGCTTTTCAGGGCATGTGTATTGCTGTTAAGGTCAGCATTAATTGCCCACCCCTAATTATCCTTGAGCAGATTGTGATGGACCACATCTTTGAAGCTATTGTTCCGGTGAGAGTGCTACCACAGTGCCTTTCGATAGGGAGTTAGACTGAGGACAAACACCCAGCGACACAAGGACTGCTTCTTCCCCTCTGCCATTAGACTTCTGAATGGACAATGAGCCACCGACACTATCTCACTTTCTCTTATTTTTCAATTAATTTTTTTAATATAATTTTATAACAATGTTTTCACCGTGACGCTGCTGAAAAACAAATTTTGTGACGATAAATTCTGATTCTATTTCCAGATCACAACGGTGTGCAGTGTGGATGGAAGTGTGCAGGTTTTCACATGCATCCTGCCATGACCTTTTTGCTGGTAGAGGCATTAAACTGTCACACACATTCTAGCCATTGTGTGCCTGTGGTAGAGGAAATGAAGGTTCAGGGCAGTTTTGGATGCCCAGTTAAGTGACTTGCTTTGCCCTTACAATGTCCCGCTTCTTGACAATTGCTGGATTTGCACTCATCCTGGAGTAGTCCATTGTGCTTCTGACTTACAGCTGGTAGGTTGTGGAAAGGCCTTGAGATGTCAGAAGGTGAGTGATCACTGGATTCCCAGCTTTTGGACTGCCCTTATAACCAGGATGTTCACTTGGCTGAGCCAATTGAGGTTCTGGTCAATGGTGCCCTCCAGGATGTTGCTGATAGAAGACTTGGTGATGGTAATGGCATTGAATTTTGCGGTACATTGTCAGCGGGGAACAACTGTGTACAATCTTATGAATCTTCTTAAACTATTTTTTTTTCCTGAAGCTTCAAATATTCCCACCAAACATTTTGGGAAAATTAAGCGTGTACAACAATAAAGGTCCTCTGCCAAAATCTCAAGTATTAATGAATTAAAAGAATGGCTTGCCCTCAATTAACTATCTAGTTGAATAAAATGTAAACCTTGCGTTGAGAACACCTTAGAAACGTGAAGGATACGACAGTGTTTGTGCTGTACATTTGAAAAACTCTCTGGCCAACTTTGATTCTTCAAAGAATCAAAGTAGTGCCTTGTTCAAGTGCAGTGCACTAATTAATGTTGGCCTCTTTCAATGGTGGGAAAGGTGCAGCCTTTCATAAAGAGATAGATTGAACATGAACTTTTTAATGACCTTTAATAACCACAGTAATGTGCAATATGCAGATCTCCAGTTGGCCAGATTGAACTGTTGGTCCAACGCCAGTCAGATCATGCCTCTGTATGCTGTCCTTCAGCTGAACAGCAGCTGATAACATTCCCCTAAATGTAGAGCGGAGCTCTACATTTGCTAAATCATCAGTCTTGAAGGCCAAAAACTTAGTATAGAGTGTGACATTTTCATTGATACAAGGACGGGGATCACATTTTTATGCCTCAGGGCATAAGACAGGGGAATAGAAATAGCCTATTCAACCCATCGAGACTGCCCTGTCATTTAATCACGAGCAAGTTCCCACTTTGCCCCCTGCCTGACCTTCTCCCCATAACCTTTGATTCCCTGACTAATCAAGAATCTATCAATTTCTGTGATAAATACACCCAGTGACTTGGCCTCAACAACCACCTGTGGCAACCACTGGCTGAAGAAATTCCCACACATCTCTGTTCTAAGTAGACGCCATTCAATCCCGAAGTTGTGCCCTCTTGTCTTCGACTCCTACCATGAAAAACAACCTTTCTACATTTACTCTGTCCATGCCTTTCAACATTCAAAATGTTTTAACGAGATCCTGCCTCATTCTCCTAAATTGCAACAAGTACAGACCAAGAGCTGTCAAGCAATCCTCATATAATAACCCTTTAGTTCCAGGAAACATCATTGTGAACCTCCCCTGAACCATCTCCAAGATCAACATAGCCTTTCTTAAATGAGGAGCCTAAAACTGCTCTTAATACACTCCAAGTGAGGTCTCACCAGTGCCTTATAAAACCTCAACATCTCCTCCCTGCTCTTCTATTCCACTTGAAATGAACGTTAGCATTGCATTTGCCTTCTTCACCACTGACTCATCGTGCAAGTTTACCTTCAGGGCATCCTGCATGAGGACTTCCCATCTGGGAATATTCTATTTTCTTCCCATTTAGAAAATAGTCTGCACATTTATTTCTTCTTCCATTGCATGACCGTATACTCTTCGACATTGTATTCATTTGCTGCTCCTCTGTCCATTCTCCTAATCTGTCTAAGTCCTTCTGCAGCCTCCCTGTATCCTCAACACAACCTGCCCCTCCACCTACCTTTGTATTATCTGTAAATTCATCCACAAAGTCATTCATTCCATAATCTATATCATTGATATACAGGTAGTCCCCGACTTACGACCACAGAGGAAGAATCGGTCGTATCTTGGAATGGACATAAGTCAGAATTTTGCCCACGCATGTGGAGTACCAAAGTCTTAAAGTAAGCTTTTTAATCAATTTTTTTTTGTAGATTTGATGATGCTAACTTAAAACTTCCTGAATTTTTTGATCATCATTTGCAACTCTTTCCATGTTCTGGTCCATGCTTACCTTGTTCCGGGTTCCCGGGTCTGGGCGCGACCATCTTGATACCTGTGTGCATGCCCGAGCTTTCGTTCAGTTGGCACAAGCACAAGTCTTTGGTGGGTTCACATATTGGAGTTTGATTGGCACATGCGCGAGAGCTAAGGGTGCAAATTCAATATAATCAGGGCACTTAACCCTTGCGCATGTGCCAACCAAACTCCAATACACAAATCCACCAGGAAGAGTCGCGCATGCCCACAGGAATCAAGATGGCCATGCCCAGCTGATGGATCCTGGGACACTAACAAGGTAAGTATACACAGTTTGGCTCTTGAGTGCCCTGTATCTGTAATAATTTGTTAGATGCAACAAAAACCACATAAATTTTACATTTTTTTATAAAAATTTGGTTATATGTGCGGATGGACCCAAGTCACAAGTCGGGGAGTACCTGTACAACATAAAAAGAAGTGGCCCAACACTGACACTTGTGGAACACCACTAGCAACCGGCAGCAAACCAGAATATGATCCCTGTATTCCCACTCTACAGTCAGCCAATGCCTTACCCATGCTATATGTTTCCTGTTATACCATGGGCTCTTGTTAAGACAGTCAGAGGTCTTCTGAAAATCCAAATACACTACATCCTTTGCATCTCCTTTATCTGGCCTGCTTGCCAATTCTTCAAAGAATTCCAATAGGTTTGTCAAGCAAGATTTTCCCTTAAGGAAACCATGCTGGCTTTAGCCTATTGTCATGTGCCTCCAAGAAATACCTAACCTCATCCTTGATAATTGACTCCAACATCTTCACCAACCATTGAGGCTAACCAGTCTATTATTTTTCTTTCTGCTACCTCTCTCCTTTTTTGAATAGTGGGGTGACCTTTGTGATTTTCAAGTCCACCAGGACCCTGCCAATGAATAATGATGCCGTGAGTCCTTGTACTCATCATTTTAAACTCTTTTATGGTTTATTAAATTCTTCCTCAAAGCACAATGTTTCAGCTCAAACAACGGGTGAATTAATACAGGTTTTCCTGGGTGAACACCCCTTCCTCACAAGCTTGAAACTCTTCTGCATTCCTGTTCCAGAATTGCCTTTAAGGTACTTTTAATTAGCGTGTAGGGCTGACGTCCCAATGGTCCTGGGGGGGGGGGGGGGGGGGCGCAAAGGATCATGAGGGTTGTGCTGGAATTCTCTATTCCAGTAAAGTCAGTTGATTGGTTCAGCTCACTCACAGATTTCATGTGGCTTTTCTTTCATTCGCTGCAACCTCAAGCCGTAATTAAATTAATAAGTGTAATTTTATAATTTATGACTTTTATGAATTTAGTGGCCTAGAGGAAGGCCAGTGAGCATGTCAAAGAATCCAACCTGTGAAGTAGGGGCCTAATATTCCAAAATATGCAACTTCCTTAATGATACGGTTCAGATAGGGCCTTCCACATCTTTGTGGCATTAAGGGGAAGAAGAAGTCAAAAGCTGATGGGAGATGTGTTGCCTTTGGATAGTTACAACTATTGACCATGACCTTTCTTATTCTTCAGTCGCACAATTAAAATATTTCAGTAAGGTTTCATCCTCCACAGACGAACAATTACCTTCCACTTTACCCTCAGCAGCGGTGAGATAAAACAACGGAGGTTACTGGCAGCAATACACCCTAATGGTTAGAACAATGTTATCACCAGTTCGCTATAATCATCTTCTAAATCTTTGATTGGGCTTTGGCCTTGGAACCCTGTGCCAGATCTCTTTATCACTGAACTCTCACACTGGAGATGGAGTCAGATAGTGACCATGATCCAACTTTGGAAAGTTAAGCACAACTCTTGTAAAGTTTAATAAAGAAACTTCACTGTTACCTAAGTAGAAACAGGAAGAGAAGTAATTGAGTTAAAGACACAAGGCTGTAGCCGCTGTGTGGTCAGCGTACATACATGACATCACATACTGCCCTGAGATCCTTTTACCTGTGGGCCAGGCAGACTTACCACCTACTGGTAGAGCACAATATTCACATGTAAATAATAATAAAATGTAAACAACTGACTGCAATACAGAACAAAATAACAATAAATTACAAAAGAATGAGTCCCTGATTTGAGTCTGGTGGAGGGGTAGCAGCTGTTTCCTGAACCTGGTGGTGCGAGTCTTGTGGTACCTACACCTCTTTCCTGGTAGTAACAGTGAGAACAGACAGAGCATGTGCTGGGTGGTGTGGATTGATGATTGCTGCTGCTCTGTCATTGGCAGCGTTCCCCATAGATGTCCTGGATGGTGGAAAGGGTTTTGCTTGTGGTGTCCTGGGCTGCGTCCACTATCTTTTCCAGAGCTTTACGCTCGGGGGGGGGGGGGGGGGTAGTATTGGTATCCCCATGCGAGACCGAGACCGAGATGCAGCTGGTCTGCATACTACACCTCCACAAACTCCTGAGGAAGTAGAGGCTCCAGGAAAGATCCTCCGAAATAGTGACTCCCAAGAATTTAAATTTGCTCACCCTCTCCACCTCTGATCCCCTAATAATTACTGGATCGTAAACATCAGGCTTTCCCTTCCTGAAGTCAACAATCAGCTCCTTGGTTTTAGGGACATTGAGTGGGAGGTTGTTGTTGGAGCACCATTTGGTGAAGTTTTCCAGCTCTCTCTTGTATGCCAACTCATCTTTTATTTTAATGCAACCCACTACTGTGCCCTTACCTGCACCTCCATTCCCTGCTTATCTGCCCTGGCCCCTTCTGCCCCCAGTCATAACAAACATAGGATTCCCTTTGTCCTCACCACCAGCCAACCAGCCTCTGCATCCAACACATTATCCTCCGCAATTTATGCCACGTACAACATGATCCCACCACCTGACGCACCTTCCCCTCTCCACCTGTAGGGACCGCTTCTTCCGTTACTCCTTCATCCACTTCTCCTTTCCATTACTCGTAACCTTGGCACTTTCCCCTGAAGCCGCAGGGTGCCATCCTTGAGCCCACACCTCCTCCCTCACCACCATTCTGGCCCCAAACAGTCCTTACAATTGAAACAATGCTTCCCATGTGCACCCGTGGGAGTCATCTACTGTCCCCGGTGCTCCTGTTCCGACTTTCTCCACATCGGGCAGACTGGGACATTGCTGCACTTTGCTCTGTCCACATCAGAGACAGGGGTCTCCCAGTGGCCAACCATATCAATTCTGTGCACTCCCATGCTGACCTGTCTATCCATGAACTTGTACACTGTTCAACCAAAACCACCCATAAATTGGAGAAGCAACACTTAATTTTCCATCTGGGCACTTTCTAACCAGACAGCATTAACATCGACTTCTCTGGTTTCTGCTTTCTGATCTTCCATCCTTCCCTTCCCTCTGTCTTCTTTCCTCCAGCTCTCCACCCCTTCCGTCTCCATTCCCAGAGCCATCCCTCCTCCCCCTGTTTGCTGGTGTGCCCTCCCTCTCTTATCCACCTATTACCTCCTGCCTGTGGAACTGTGCTCCCCCCCGCCACTCTCCCCACCATTTAATTTGGGCATCTGCCTACATTTTGTAATACCTTGATGAAGGGCTCAGGCATCTAACGTTGGTTAGGTATTTTCACTATATAAAGTATTCTGACCAGCTGAGTTTCTCCAGCATTGTATTTTTACTAACTCCCTGCTTCTGGTCTCAGCTCCATACCTCTAATTTCCATCAGGAGTACAACAAACAACAGTGGCCATGACATGGCTTGTCTCACCCTGCTTTCCCTTTAAGTATTACACAGTACACTTAAACTTGCTGCATTTACCGCTTTCAGCTTATTCTCATCTCTGCTGAATAAAAGGATTATTGTGTCATTAATGGCTCAGACAGAACGATGAAGTGAATGGTGCCTTTGTTCGATAGTAGAGGCTATCTGAGTTTATCTTTTAATGAATGGCTGAATAATTAATATTATGTCCTGGATTTCCATATTATATGATCAAACTAGCTTATTCTTCATTTGAATAACTGCAGGTCCTGGACATTTTCCACTGCTTCAACTGACAACTTTGGGCATTGTTTTAATGTTTATGCTGACCGCAATTGAATTAAACTAAGCTCAGTAATTGGTACTTTTGTTCACAGGAGGGTTTTATGCCAACACGTTCTACTGACAGTTCAAAATTGTGGAGCTGTTCTCTGCAAAACTTGCATTATATTGCAATGCATTCAATAAGGTTGATGATATAACATTATTTTACTTTCAAAAAAAAAAGGATACAGGAACATTAGCATACATCCTACATCATATTCTCATCATAATGATCAGTTACTTCCATGGCTAAAGTTCTCAGTTCAGGATCGAGAGGAGGACAGAAATTTTAAGGACAATGGATATTACATAAACGATCTGGAAGAGGGGACAGAGAGCAGTGATGACACTAAACTGAATGGAAAAGCAAATTGTGCAGAGAATACGGAGAGTCTGCAGAGAGATATAGTGAGAGGGCACGGGTCTGGCAGATGGACGACAATGTTGGCAAATGTGAGGTGATCCACTTTGTGGTTTTTGTTAAACTACCTACCACAAATAAAAAAAACTAAAATCCCTATTGACCCACCCTCCCCCCCTAAAACTAATCTAATCCCAAAACTAAAATATATATTTCATTATAAAACTATTACAATTGATTAGTTCAGATTGACACTCAGAGACCTCAAAGACATAAAATTATTATACCTTCAGGGAAAACTTCACTGATCAGGAAAAAGAAAGAAAAGTTTTATAATTTTAATTTAATTATTCTAACATGCGGACCCCAAATTTGCACCAATCCCTGGCTAAAGAAATTCCTCTGCATCTCTGTTTTAAATGAGCACCCTTCAATCCTGTGTCCTCTCATCCAAGACTCCCCTACCATGAGAAACAACCTTGCCATATCTGTTCAGGCTTGACAACATTCAAAATGCTTCCATGAACTCCCCCTCATTCTTCTGAACTCCAAGGAGTATATCCAAGAGCCATCAAAAGTTCCTCATTTGGTAATCCTTTCATTCCAGGAATCATATTCTTTAATTGCTCGAATGACATGAGCTGCCCTCACTTGTAACAGTCCTCAAATCACCTGACCCCCTTCTGGCACCAGGTGTCCAGGATCTTATTGTCCAGAGTCATGGTTATGTTGTTGTTCTGGGTCAAGGGTGTTTTGGGAGATATCCCTGCCTTCAATCCAATACATTGATTTATTCTTTGCCATATCTGAAGTACATGCACATCTTTTCTTAAAGAGCCCAAAACTGTACCCCATGCTCCAGATGAGGCCTCGTCAGTGTCTGATAAAGGCTTCTGTCGAATAACAGAACAAAGTAACAGAGGCATCGATATTCCTGCAATCGCAACATGTAAGACACTGTGTCATACAACATGGAAGCAGTCCTTGCTGTCCACCATGTCCATGCTAGCCCTACAGCATTCTCAAATAATTTCCCAACACTCGGCCCATTTCCTGCAATGCCAAGGCTTTTTTTAAGTGCTCATCTAAATATTTCTTCTGTGTTATGCTAGTACCTCCTTTCAACCCCTGTCAGGCAGTGAGTTCCAGGTTTTAAGTGGGGAAAAATAATCCTCAAACTCCTAAATTTTTTCAATTCCTGACCTTAAGCCTATACCCTCTCCTAAGGGGAGTCAGTGAATAATCTTTAAACCGACAGCATTTTCAGATTTATTGTCAGAATACATACATGACATCACAGAGATTCTTTATCCTGTGGGCGAGGCAGAATTGCCACTAATTGGTAGTGAAAAAACTGCACACAATGTACGCATGAAAACAAATAAAGAACTGTAAACAAACTATGCAATACAGAGAGGAAAAAAAATCAAAGTTAAAAAGTAAGAATCCTTAAAGGAGTCCCTGATTGAGTTTGTTGTTGAGGGGTCTGATGGTGGAGGGGTTGCAACTGTTCCTGAACCTGGTGGTGCGAGTCTTCCCTGACGGCAGCAGTAAGAACAATGTGTGTGCTGGTTGGTGCGGATCCTTGATGATTGCTGCTGCTCTCCGATGGCAGCGTTCCCCATCAATGTTCTCGATGGAGGGGAGGGTTTTGCCTGTGATGTCCAGGGCTGTGTCCTCTACATTTTGCGGGGCTTTCCGCTCAGAGGTATTGGTGTCCCCACACCAGACCATGATGCCGCAGATCAGTGCACTTCCCACCACACCTCTGTGGAAATTTGCCAGGGTTACTGATGTCATACCAAACATAAAGCGTCTACTAGTGGCAGTGCTTGTTTGAAGGAATCCACAATCACAAAAGTCTTGTGGAGCATCGACATTAACATTAATATAACAATTTTCAACGTAAGTGTATTTCCAGTACTTAACGCATGCACCAGTTGAACTTTAAAGTAAATCTGACTAAACAGTGGACTGGAAAAATTGACGCCAAGTTATTTGTTAATCCTGATGAAATTGGTGGCCACATGAGTGATTTGAGATGCTTGTAAAGAGGTGTGGGGTGATTTGTTCTTAATCAAGGTTTCATACCATGTTAAAATGTACATTTTTGCGGACAAAGTTAGAGCATTTTCAAATATTTCTCCCACACAGTCAGACTGAACAATGCTCCCTGCAGTAGGTTACTGCTCCGATGTTGGACAATTCTGTAAAGCCGATGTCTGAAGTATTAGTGGCACATATCCAGGTTGTGGTGATCCGTGCTGACTCAGCCTGAGTGAGAAGGATCCCTGCCGAAACTTCCCGGGAAAGGACCCATACATCTGCTTCTGACTCATCTTTGAGGGTGGTGGAAATAATCACTCTTATTAAACAACCCCAACCAAACAACAGCATTAAAAAGTTCAGATTCAGAATTTATTGTCATGGACATGTCACGAGATTTGTTGCTTTGCGGCAGCGTCACGGTGCAAACATGTCGATAAAAACCAGCTCACAAAATAAATAGAAATAGTGGAAGAAAAAGAAAAAGGTGAGGCCGTGTCGGTGGTTCATGGTTCACTCAGGAATCTGATGGCGGAGGGGAAGAAGCTGTCCTTGTGCCGCCGAGTGCTCGTCTTCAGGCTCCTGTACCTTTTCCCCCACTGGTAGCAGAGTGAAGAGGGCAGGGTCTGGGTGGTGGGAGCCCTTGAGGATAGAAGCTGCTTTTTTTTAAATTTAAATTTAGACATACACCAAGGTAACAGGCCATTACATTTCCAATGGTAAGACACAGTCTTTTTTTTTCGTGTTGGAACCAGAGATTAATATTTATTCAGTAGCACATTATACTGACAAGAGACCATGAATAAAAGTGGTTCTGAGCTGCACTCTGGAAAGCAGACATGCATCTTTGGGTCGAGATTAGAATGAGCATATTCGCTTCTCAATTTCTTCTATGAGATTTTCTCTCCTGACAGTAATCTCTTCTCTTGTAGAAACATCTCGAAGTTTGACAACTCCTTCTGTTAGTTCTTGCTCTCCAGTTATAGCCACCAGGGGAATTCCAGTTTCCTCACTGTACTGAAGCTGGTTCAGGAGCTTTGGATTCTTCTTGACTCCCAAAGCTCTGACAGCAACTTCATCCTTTCTTCCGGAAGATGCTGCTGTGCATTGGCAACAAAAACTTGAGTCTCTGTCGTACGGATTTTTTGATTGGAGGCCTCTACATTTTGCTCCATGATAGAGAAAATCCTTTTGATTACAATGCTAAACCCCACACACGGGACTTTCTGACCCTTGGGATCAAACATTCACGAGACCATCGTATTGCCCTCCACCAGCGACACTGCCGACACTGACCAACTCACAAGATTCATTCCGTTGTGTCGACTCATTCGTCTGCTTTGGTATTAGTACAGCCTCGTAGATAACACCCGTGTAGTAGTCCAAACCTCGAGCTAAACTCAAGTGAAAGATAATCTTTTCCTCAACGCCAAAAATGTTCAAATAGACAAAAAGCTGCTTCATGTCATTCAGACCTTCAAACGCCACTTTATTCTGACACAGTTTTATCATCCTGCAGCAGTTTGTCGATTAATTCAGATTTCCCATTGAGCTGGACATATTCTCCAATCTTGTCAGCAGTCTCTGGAGCAAGTCCCTTTTCTGCAACCATCTCATTTTTCACATCCTTTCATGCCATCTTGTCCATTTAATCCACAGAGGAACATATAGTCCGAAATTTATCGACCGGAACTCCACAAACTTCAAACATTCCATCTAGGACACGTCTGTCATTAACCTTAATTAGAAACTCTCCCAACTGCAGATCACTCAAGATCTCATGGATTATTTTTAGGCATTCGGCATCAGGAATCATTGCATCATATTGGCCAGCAACATCAAAATCACACTGATAGAATTCCCTGTAGCGACCTCTGGTCATGGCTGGATTGTCTCTTCGGTATACTTTTGCAATCTGATACCTCTTGATATTAGTAATTTTATTCATAGCTAAGTAACGGGCAAAAGGAACAGTGAAATCATATTGCAATGACAACAGCTCGCCACCCTGGTCCTTCAAATCATAGATAAGCTTTGAGTCTTCACCATATTTCCCCATCAACGTTTCCTTGAGCTCAAACCCTGGCGTGTCAATAGTCTCCGCTCCATGGCGTTTGAATGATTTAATGATGGTGTTAAACACCTTCTCGCGGATAGCCATTTGCTTTGGATTGTAGTCTCTAGCTCCCTTGGGTGTTTTGAGGACAAACTGTGGTTTCCCATCATTTATTCCAAGCTGAGCTTTCAGATCCATCAACTTTGCCAATTCAGTTGAAATCTGAAAAAAACTAAGAGCACATTGCACGTGCGTCGATGTTACAATTTCCAAACCAGGAGCAGATGAATTCAGATGAGCATTTCGTAACAAATATTCCAAATTTGTGCATTTTGGTTTGTAGTTCAATGGACCAGTGTGCAAAGTACTCCATGTGTCCGAATCAATTCCATTAAAGTCCCATTAAACAGCCAACATTCAGGTCCCATGTAAATACAGCCATGATTTCCATCAAATGTCCAAATAGGATGTGCCGCAAGGACAATGAGTTCTCAGGTGGATTGTGCATGGAGGGATAGGAGAAAAATGGTCAGCAACTACCACTGGTCCTGAGGGGTGTTCTCCGCCATCAGCTGCCTCACCAGCTCCGCTTGTCACCTCACGCTGGCATCCGCCATGCATGCCACCGGGCCCTTCGAACAGAGCCTGGTAGGACACTGTCTTAAGACACACATCTTGCCCATGAAGTTTTGACTTGGCAGGTGAGCGTGGAAGAGGTCTCAAGAACAATCAATGTGCTCCAAACAGAAAGCAAGATTTCACATAAACCAAAGGAAATAAATGAAACATTTAGAAAGTTCTATAAAGACCTGTATAAATCAGAGTTGGGGGGTGGTGGTGGGGGGGGAAACTAAAATAGATAATTTCTTCCTTTCATTGCAACTACCAGATTTGGACCAGGAGGTTCGAGAGGGGCTGAGTGCCCCCCTTCTCTAGAGAAGAGATTGAAAGAAACCAGAGCTCTTTGCAGGCTGGAAAATCATCAGGGGAGGATGGTTTCCCCATTGAATTTTATAAAGAGTTCCAAGATCTCTTAAAGCCCCTACTTATGAAGGTGGTGGATCAAGCGGCAGAGACGCATACCCTCTTTCACAACAGCAATCATCACAGTGATAGGGACCCATTGAAGCCCTTCTCCTATAGACCCATTTCATTATTGAATGCAGATTATAAAATCATAGCAAAAGAATTTGCCATTAGGTTGGTGGAATATTTGCCAAAATTAACGAATCCAGGCCAAGCTGGATTTGTACGAAAGAGGCAATCAGCAGACAATATAGCTAAATTGCTTAATATAGTGCATCTGGCACAGTCAAAGGTGGACCCAGGCATGGCCATTGCTCTGGATGCGGAGAAAGGCTTCGATAGATTGGAGTGGGACTTTCTGTTCAAGGTAATGGAGAAATATGGATTGGGACAAACATTTATTAATTGGTTTAAGTCACTCTATTATAAACCCCAAGCTAAAAATTATTACTTACGAGCAAATATCTCCAGTGCTTCCATTGAGTAGGTCCAGTAGGCAGGGCTGTCCACTGTCCCCAGTGTCATTCATACTGGCTATTTAGCCACTGGCAGAAGCCATTTGACAGGATTCAGACATAAAAGGTCTCAAAATGGGGAGCACAAAATAATCCATTTGCCATTGATGTGTTAGTATATTTGATGGATCCCAGGTGGTACCAAGCTGAGGACCACACTGGAAGATTATGGGAAGATCTCTGGGTATAAGATAAATCTGGATAAGAGTGAAATTATGCCTTTGATAAAGGGGGATTATAGACAATACCAACAGGGAAGTCAGTTCAATGGCCACAAGATTTGGGGATAAAAGTAGACAAGGATTTACACAACTTATATAAACTCAATTATTTCCCTTTGCTCCAGAAGATTGAGGAGGACCTCAGTAGATGGAGAACCCTGCCCATAACTCTGGTGGGCAGTTAACTGTATTAAAATGAATGTGATGCCAAGGCTACAGTATCTATTTCAGTCGTTACCTGTTCTGTTGCCCCATGGGTTCTTTAAGATGCTTAACAGATGTGTCAGAAAGTTCCTGTGGAACAGTAAAGTGGCTAGAACCTCCATGGAAAAGATGACTTGGGATTACAAATTGGGGGGGGGGGGGGGGGGAATGTGTTTAAAATGGACAGATTTCAAAAAATATTACTCGACGGCCCAGGCAAGGTATTTCGCCTCACTCTTTGAGGGACCGCCACCCCCCCACCCCCATGGGCACAAATCAAATTGGACCATGCAATAGATGAAAAGATCACAGGAGAGCTTATTTATAAATGGGACACTAAGTTAATTTAGTGTCCCATTTATAAGATAATGCATGTACTTCAGACATGGCAAAAAATAAATCAATGTATTGGATTGAAGGTGGGGATATCTCCCAAAACACCCTTGACTCAGAACAGCTTCATACCCATGACTCTGGACAATAAGATCCTGGACACCTGGTGCCAGAAGGGGATCAGGTGTATCGAGGATTGTTACAAGCGAAGGCAGCTCACGTCATTCGAGCAGTTAAGGAATATGATTTGTCTAATAGAGCATTATTCTGCTCTGCAACTCGGCTCTTTCTTTAGGGACAAATTGGGACCATCTATGACCCTGCCCGAGTGTGGTGACATTGAGATTCTAATTTGAAGAGGGAATGTGCGCAAGTTTATCTCTATGATGTATTTCATATTCCAAAGTGAGGGCCCAAAGCCAGGCTTACACAGGCCGAGGAAAAGGTGGAAGTCAGACTTGGGTACAACAATCCATAAGGAGTGGTGGTCAGACCTGCGTCAGGACAGTGTGACAGTTATCAATGTCAGGTAGAGGTTGGTGCAATGCAATTATTATCCCATCTGTACCTCCTACAATGACTACATGAATCTAAACCAGAAATCTCAGAATGTAGTGTGGTGTGGAGATTGGAACCTTTATCCATTCGACCTGGCTGTGTACAAAGGTGAGATCCTTCTGGGAGGACCTGGGGAACATCCTGAAAAAAATTACAGAAGTGAATTTTCTACAGGATCTGAATTGTACCTTCTGGACATGTTTTTTAAACCGTCCAAGTACCAAATTCAGTTTGCGACTGTCATCTTGTCAGTAGCCAGGAAGTGTATAGTGGTCACGTGGAAGTCCAACTCCCAACTAACTATTACATGAGGGAATATGGAAATGCAGAGTTTTATTCCCCTGTAGAAAATCACGTAGAATTTAAGGAGGAAATATGGCACATTCGTTCGAGTGCAGCAACCTTATCCGAAACTCATAGGTACACAGATATAATTTCACCCTTTCGGATTAAAGGAAATGAAACTATCAAACCCAGCAAGGAGATGATTGGGATCAAAGAAGTGGGATGTAGTACACTCAACATGTATTTGTTTTTTCGTCTCTTACCCCTTTTTATTTAAGTACCTGGGTTTTTTTCAGTTTTTATTCAGTTTTTCGCAAGGGTCGTTGACCTCACTGGTGTTTGTTTTTTAGTATTTGTATAATTTATATATCTTATTCTCAGTTGTATTGGGGTATGAAGGGGGAAGGGGTTAGTGAGGGTAAAAACAGACTCTGCGTTGAAAGAAAGTGTATTCTTGTCTGAATCGATATAAATCTTTGAAAATCAAAAATAAAATATTCCAACAAAAAAAGACACCGCCTCTTATCGGAGTGAAGTCTGGTGCCCACGATGTCGCAAGCCGAGTTATCAACCCTCTGGAGTTTTGTCCTGAGCATTGGCACCTCCGTACCAAAGCGCAATGCAACCTGCCAGAATACTCTCTCTATGGTACACCTGTAGAAGTACCTCCACCAATGTTTTCAGTGATTCCTCCCAATACTAGGCAGCCTCCAGCGCTGACACATCAGCCGAGACACATCCAGTAAACCACAAGATAATCTATCATACTATCTTGTGAGGTCACCTTGTTTATACAGAGCTTCACGCAACTCCCAACTGTGTCAGCAGCTGGGAGTTGTATATTACATGCCAGGTGTGTGGTGTTCGGAAATTTTGTGATAATGTACTTCCTGAAAAGTCACATGAAACTAACACATACAGAAACCAAAGTACAATTAACATGAGAAAGAGTAGTTTCAGGGAGAACTCTGGTGTGTACACACCACCTCAGCATGAAACCAGGGCCCAAAGGGATTTTCAGACAGATCCTGTGGATTAACATGAATTTACCAAATTCATCCTTTCATTTCAAAAAATGAGGTTCCTTGATGAGAAAGTGGATTACTGAGCCTTTAATGCAAAGCAAAATATCACCCATCGAAATTAAATAGGATTAATTGACAACCTTTTGTCAAAACAATTAACACCATCTTACAAATTTGCGGACGATACCACGGCAGAGGGTTGTATAAAGGAAGGGGATGAGTCAGCGTGCAGGATGGAGATTGAAAACTTGGCTGAATGGTGCACCAACAAAACTAAGGAGCTAATGGTTGAATTCAAGAAAGGAAAGCCAGAGGTTTACAATCCAGTGATCCTTGGGGGATCACAGGTGGAGAGAGTGAGCAAATTTAGGTTATTGGGAGTCCCTATCTCGGAGGAGCTTTCCTGGACCCAACCTACCAATGGCATCGTGAAGAAACCACATCAGCGCCTCTACTTCCTCAGGAGTTTGCAGAGGTTTGCTATGACACCAGTAACCCTGGCAAATTTCTACGGAGGTATGATGGAAAGTGTGCGGGCCGGCTGCATCAGGGTCTGGTATGAGGACACCAATACATCTGAGCGTAAACCCCTCCAAAAGGCAGTGGACACAACCCAGGATATCACAGGCAAAACCCTTCCCACCATCGAGAATATCTATAGGGAACGCTACTGTCACCACCCAGCACATGCTCTGTTCTCGCTGCTGCCATCAGGAAAGAGGTCTAGGTGCCACAAGACTCGCTCCACCAGGTTCAGGAACAGCTGCTATCCTGCAGGTTCAAGCCCTTCACTGCTTAAAAATAAAGGTAAGATTTCACAAATTGGGTGGCACGGGTTGGTAGGCCGAAAGGGCCTGTTACCATGCTGTATGTCTAACTTAAATTTAAAACCTTTGTCAGTTTTCCTAATTACTTGTTCCTATCCACTAGCCTTTGGTGAATCATCTCTAGGATACCCAGATCCCACTGTAACCCAGATTTCTGCAGTCTTTCACTATTTAGATATATTTTTAAATTTTTATTGCCATACTGGTCAATTTCACTTTTCCCCACATTATATTTTACTTGCCAGATTGTTGCCCTCTCACGTAACCTATGTTTATCCCTTTGCAACCTACACATGTGCTTGTCACAATCTACTTCCTCACTATCTTAGTGTCGTTTGCACGTTTAGCAACCAGTGCCTTCATCCAAGTCAGCTATACAAACTGTAAAATACTAAGGTAGTGATACCTGGGACACACTACTCGGATTTTCAGATTTATTGTCACAGTACATACATGTCATCAAATACAACCCTGAAATCTTTATTCCTGCGGGCTAGGCAGAATTGCCACTTATTGGTAGCGCAATAAAAACCTGTTCAATGTACACATGTAAACAAATAAAGAAATGTAAACAAACTGACTATGCAATACAGAGAGAAAAAAATCAATAAGGTTCAAAAGTAAGATTAGTCCCTGATTTGAGTTTGTTGTTGAGGAGTCTGATGGTGGAGGAGGAGCAGCTGTTCCTGAACCTGGTGGTGCGAGTCTTGTAGCACCTACACCTCGTCCCTGATGGCAGCAGTGAGAACAGAATGTGTGCTGGGTGGTGTGGATCCTTGTTGATTGCTGCTGCTCTCTGACAGCTGCGTTCCCTGTCGATGATCTCGATGGTGGGGAGGGTTTTTCCTGTGATGTCCTAGGCTGTGTCCACTGCCTTTTAGAGGGCTTTATGCTCAGAGGTATTTGGTGCACTCATACCAGACCATGATGCAGCAGGTCAGCACACTTTCCACCACACATCTTTAGAAATTTGCCAGGGTTTCCGATGTCATACTAAACCTCTGCAAACACCTGAGGAAGTAGAGGCACTGACGTGCTCTCTTCACGATACCATTAGTATTTGGGTTCAGGAAAGCTCCTCCAAGATAGTGACTCCCAAAAACTTAAATTTGCTCATATTATACCCTGTCAACCAGCAGCAGAATTATTTTCTCTGCTTCTTGTTCGTGAGGCCATCTTTCCATGTAGGTATAGTATCTCCTGCCCTGTGAAGATTTAATTTCCACAGAAACCTCATCAAATGCCTTCTGAAATTCTAAGTTCAGAACACCCACCCATTCTGCACTAACCACCGCACATGTGACATCTTCAAAGAACTGCCACAAATTGGTCGACATGAATTTCAATATGCATTGGACAATAAATTAATGTCAATGTAAATTATGCAACTCTAAACATGTAACCACTTCTCTCGGATAGCTCTATCGCTTTATATTCCCTCTGGACTTTAGATCCTGTGCTAAGTAATTAAATAAAGATCAAGCTTAGTTATGCCTGCAGTAAATTGCAAATACAAACAAAAAAAAAAGCAGGCAAAAGTGTATAAGTTTCAATGTCATTACTTGATTTGCAGGCTAAACTTATAATAAAAACAAATAAATATGTGGGTGTTTTCATTACACGATTAAAATCACTGAAATTGTTTTTACAGAGGAATTTAATATTCATGTCAACTGTGCGATACCCTGAGAATTGATCTGGTTATCCACTAACGTGATGGAGAGAGTTGTATGCAGCATTGTTTCATGGTGCCACAGTTAAAATAAAATTGTTCATCAGAACTTTACACTTGCTTGGAAGTGGTAAGTGTCTTTGTTCCTTTTGAAGTTATCAGTACACTGAGTAGACAAGACTGAATAGGGATCTGAAAATGGTACACAACATTTGGCAGGGCATAGATAGGTTAGATCAGTGGTTCTCAACCTTTTTCTTTCCACTCACATATCACTTTAAGTAATCACTATGCCATAGGTGCTCTGTGATTAGTAAGGGATTGCTTAAGGTGGGATGTGGGTGGAAAGAAAAAAGTTTGAAAACCACTGTTTTAATTGTACTTAATTGACTCGTTATGTGCACGGTTTCATAACCTCAAAGGAAATGGGCCAATGACAATTTTTCGCAAGCATATTATTTCAGTAACAATTGGGTCTTGAGCAGTGATTCTCAACCTTCCCTTCCCACTCACGTACCACTTTAAGCAATCCCTTACTAATCACAGAAATGCGAGAGTATAGGGATTACTTAAAGTGGTCTGTGAATGGGAAGAAAAAGGTTGAGAACCACTATAATTAAGGTGACCAAAACTAGGGTTTAGGGTCAAAGGGAACAAGTGTCAAAAAGATCTGAGGGACAATTTTCCGCTTGGAATCTAGAATATTATATCAGAGAGGGACGGTGGAGGCAAATACACAATATTAAAAAAACATTGGGATGAGCGCCTGAATCGTCATGAGAAGGCCAAAGGTTGGCCAATGGGATGAGTTACAGACTGGTAGAGAGATTCAGCATAGAAACTGAACCTCGACTACCAAACCCACAATGACCATCAACAATCCATTTGTCCTCTTTTGTAAAGGGGAAGCCCAGTATCACAGTGGGTAGAGACGCAGCCTCAAGGCTCTAGTTAGCCAGCTTTAATCTGCACCCCCCTCTGGGTGTGTGTGTGTGTGTGTGTGTGTGTGTGTGTGTGTGTGTGTGTGTGTGTGTGTGTGTGTGTGTGTGTGTGTGTGTGTGTGTGTGTGTGTGTGTGTGTGTGTGTGTGTGTCTGCTGATCCTGGTTAGGCTTCAAAGACACCATGCATGGGGGAAGAGTGGTCCCAAATATAGACGCAGAGGAAGGAGGTTGGCCCCCAGAAATGATCCAGCTGACATCCCTTCAATCAGACCAACAGCTCACTGTGAGTTGGCATGGCCACCCCCTGCTAGGAACCGAAAGGCAAGCTCAGGATGAAGGGCAGATAAGCAGTCAGCTAAAGTCCCTGTTTCTGTATTACATTACTCATTGAGTCTACATCTCAGTGACTAATGTTGTTGATCCAGCTTGTATAATGTATAAGTAATGCAGTATAATATAACAACATAAATAAGCATTTCTCCTTTTAAGAAGAGATGAGGCCATGAATCTTTGAAACACTCTTCCTCAAAGAGCAGTGAAAACAAAGACTTTATATATTTTAAGATAAAGCAGAAAGGTGAAAGGTTACTGAGTGTGGGCATGAATACGTATTGGAAATTACAGTGAAATCAGCCACTGATCTCACCGAGATGCTGAGTCACCTTCTCCGAGATCCTAACTGGTACATTTTGTCAATACTTCCTACATTACCTTTTGTAGTGTTACCTTCTGTAAGTTTGCCCATTGGTTGGTTTGTCACCAGGATAAGCTGGAGACATTTGGGATTCTCGATTGTTTCATCCAAGAGACCTGCAAGGCAAACTTCACTCCAGAATGCCATTGTTAGCATAGCGGTTAGTGCAACACTGTTACAGCGGCAGCGATCGAGACCAGGGATTGAATCCTGTGCTGTCTGTAAGGAGTTTGTACTTTCTCCTCGTGTCTCTCCACTTTTCTCTCGCCATTCAAAATGTACTGCGGTTGTAGGCCAATTGGGTGTAATTGGGCGGCACAGACTCATGGACCAAAAGAGCTCATGGATTGTGCTGTATGTCTAAATTTTTTTTAAATTATACCTGGTGATTGAATCCAATGAATGGATAAAATTAGTTTTCAACGACTTTTTAGATAGGCTTTTTCCACTGAGGGTTGGTGAGATACAACCAAGAAGATGTGGGTTAAGGGGAAATGTTTAGGGGGAACTTCTTCACACAGAGAGTGGTGGGAGTGGGGAATGAGCTGCCAGCTGAAGTGGTGAATGCGGCTCAATTTTAATATTTAAGGAGAATTTGGACAGATACATGAATGGGAGAGATATGGAGGTCTATGGGCAGGTCAGTGGGACTAGGTTAAAAAAATGGTTCAGGCCGAGGTGGCCTGTTTCTGTGCTGTAATTGTTTTATGGTTCTAGTAGCCAACCCTCAGTGCTGTACTGGTGGAGAATGATCACTTTCTCAAATGATAAAGCAGGTTACTATTAAAAGATTAGATATGGCCCAGCCAGCACAATGCTGAAGTTCTGTTGATAAAAGTTGTCTCCATAACTGGAAGAGAAGAAAGGGGAAACTTTGAAAGCCAACTGAGGCATTTCACCATGGACAGCACAAATGCTGGGACAAAAGGAACTCTAGGACAAAGGCCTGAAACAGGGGATTGGAACTTCATAGCCAAAAATAGGTGGTTACCCTTCAGTGAAATAGATTCAGTTAATTTTGTGCTCATGTTTTTTGGAGTTTAACATGACCCTGAAACCTGCTGACTCAGAGGCAAGTCACAGCTGATGTTTTATTGTTGATTCAGCTCTAGGCAGAGCTGTTAGAAATGCACTGATGTGTTTCCACTTGAAAGGAAAAATGTGCATGGAGGTTATGAGCTAACTCATTCATTTCCAAGGCATGTCAGGGGATCTATTGGTTAACTCTGTACACAGCATACTTTTGAAGTTAAACAAATATTTTATTTAAAAAATAGATTATTTACTAAAAATTAAATTCTTAGCACATCAACGGGTGATCTGCTTGCCCACAGAATTACATTTCACCAGTTTCACTAAATATTGGTGAGACAAAATGGGGTTCTCACACACAAAATGTCAGTGACCCAGGCTCATGATGGCTCCCCTCTTATCCACCTAGTGTCACAATTTCTAAATCAATCTTCTTGAAGCTTAGGAGCCGTGAAAATTATAAAATCACCCTCAGCAGTGGTCAAAAACAGAATGTCTGTTCACCCCACTGCATTAGGCAGTGATTGGAAGGTAGGTAACACATGTGAAGGCGTTCAGTTGCGATATACTATCCTTGAAGACCTGAGGTTCCTCCTAATACTGGGGCTCAGATGTCAGGTTGGATCAGAGATGAGATGGGACCTAAAATTAGCAATGTTTGACTGGGCATTGGATCAGAAACCAGGGTCAATCTGACCAGCAACCAGAAAACCATGGAAGATGCCAGAGTTGACCATTTTCTGGGTCCAGATCCAGATGCCAATCACACCCAGTTTGAGACCCAAGAAATGGGCCTGGATTTAATGCTGTTACAATGGGCTACAGTGCTCAGCATATAACTTTGGGATCAAATGTTGATTGCTATAGGCCAGTGGTTTTCAAACTGCCCCCCTAAGTTCACATTCCACCTTAACCAATCACTATGCCGTAAGTGTTCTGTGATTAGTAAGGGATTGCACCAAACTTCTGCAAACTCCTGAGGAAGTAGAGAGATTGACGTCCTTTCTTATCGATGCCATTAGTATTAGTGAGGGACAGTGAGGAAGTGCTGAGGAAACAGCAAGAGTTCTGGCATTTGAGTCTTTAAACACAGCTAAAAGTAATATCTGGTTATTGGCAGTTATGTACACTTAAAATAAAATGTGTTTCTTCAACGTGACCTTCAGAAGTTCTTTTAATTGCTAACATGGACTTCCTTGGGGAAAATAAATGTCTTGCACCATTGGTTTCAAGTGAACAATTAATTACATAGCAAACTGTGCATTTACTCAGAATCCATTCAAAGAGCAAAGGAAATAAAAACCGTAGTAAAGAGTGATTGTGAAGGTTGAGCCTTGGACCAGTCTTATGAGAAGAGAGGATTGGCGTGTGATCACGTGGGTGCAGTGGATCAGGCTTTGGAAGGATTCCAAAGTTTGCAATAAGTCATTAAAATCCCAAGATATCAGAGCAATGTTACAAGTTCCAGCTTCTTGGCACAGATAGGGGCAAGAGCACCAGCACAATGAGTTGCAGTTGGTCCAAGTCCGAGCTGGATGGATGACACTGGTGAGGGTTCCTGCAGCAATGTTAGAAGCAGATTTTCATGTTATCTAGTATGTTTTAATATGCATAATATAAATGGAAAATGCTCCAGTAAAATCTTGGGTTTAAGATTAACATTTCGAATTTATTCAGATTTCAGATTTATTACATAAATGACATTACATACAACCCTGAAATTCCTTTTCCTGCGGGCGGAGTCAGCGTAGTGGTTGGCCCAATGCAATTACTGTGTCAGCAACTGGAGTTCGAATCTGGCGCTGTCTAAGGAGTTTGTATGTTCTCCCTGTGTCTGCATGGGCGTCTTCCGGTTTCCTCCCATCTTTAAAAGACATATGGCGGGGTTGTAGGTCAATTGGTGTATTTGGGCAGAATGGGCTTGTGGGCCGAAACTTAAATCTGGGGAAGGAGAGGGTCAGGTCAGAGAGCCTAGAGTCAAAAAAAAAAAAATCATAGGGCCTTTGGCCCTTCTTATCCAGTTCAACCATTCTGGGCTACTCCCCTATGACTGCATTTGGTCTATCTCCTTCTAATTTAGAGATCTGCCCAAATGCTTTTTGAATGTTGCCTGTTGTGATTGTACCCGCAACAGATCATTTATCAGAACTGGGAAACATGAAGTTTGAAGTTGCAGAGACAGATAAGACAAAGGGAATACCTGCAGATTTTGCCTGACCTATTGATGGCACCAGCACGTCATCTTTTTTTGATATCGGAATTGCAGTATCTACAATTTTTATCCTCTCTTTATATCTTCTTTTGACATTAATTTTCATTCTTAGAAGCACATGGTATTAATTACATTAGCCTAAAAGCATCGTGTTAAATTCGTCCACTAAGTGTAGCATTGTGTCCTTTTTGAGTATGTTACACAGTTGTGTCAGAAGCTAAGCCAATCAAAATCCATAGTTGGCAACCTCACCTGGGTAGGATAGAATAATGGTGCTGTATACGCTGGTAATGAGTATTGCTGCTTCCTGTCCACCCAGAACTTTGGAACTTACTGTCCTGTGCTCCATGAGTCTTGGATTGTAAACTCATTAATGTGTCCAGTTGGCTTAGTGTGGCAGTGCTTGTTTTGCAGATCTATCTAATGTAACGTAAGAACATAAGAAATAGGTGCAGGAATCCTCTTAAAGCCCCTTGAGCCTGCTCTACCCTAAGAATAGGTGCAGGAACCTCTTAAAGCCCCTTGAGCCTGCTCTACCCTAAGAAATAGGTGCAGGAATCCTCTTAAAGCCCCTTGAGCCTGCTCTACCCTAAGAAATAGGTGCAGGAATCCTCTTAAAGCCCCTTGAGCCTGCTCTACCCTAAGAAATAGGTGCAGGAATCCTCTTAAAGCCCCTTGAGCCTGCTCTACCCTAAGAAATAGGTCCAGGAATCCTCTTAAAGCCCCTTGAGCCTGCTCTACCCTAAGAAATAGGTGCAGGAATCCTCTTAAAGCCCCTTGAGCCTGCTCTACCCTAAGAAATAGGTGCAGGAATCCTCTTAAAGCCCCTTGAGCCTGCTCTACCCTAAGAAATAGGTGCAGGAATCCTCTTAAAGCCCCTTGAGCCTGCTCTACCCTAAGAAATAGTTCCAGGAATCCTCTTAAAGCCCCTTGAGCCTGCTCTACCCTAAGAAATAGGTGCAGGAATCCTCTTAAAGCCCCTTGAGCCTGCTCTACCCTAAGAAATAGGTGCGGGAATCCTCAAAGCCCCTTGAGCCTGCTCTACCCTAAGAAATAGGTGCAGGAATCCTCTTAAAGCCCCTTGAGCCTACTCTACCCTAAGAAATAGGTCCAGGAATCCTCTTAAAGCCCCTTGAGCCTGCTCTACCCTAAGAATAGGTGCAGGAACCTCTTAAAGCCCCTTGAGCCTGCTCTACCCTAAGAAATAGGTGCAGGAATCCTCTTAAAGCCCCTTGAGCCTGCTCTACCCTAAGAATAGGTGCAGGAACCTCTTAAAGCCCCTTGAGCCTGCTCTACCCTAAGAAATAGGTGCAGGAATCCTCTTAAAGCCCCTTGAGTTTGCTCTACCCTAAGAAATAGGTGCAGGAATCCTCTTAAAGCCCCTTGAGCCTGCTCTACCCTAAGAAATAGGTGCATGAATCCTCTTAAAGCCCCTTGAGCCTGCTCTACCATTGAACCAGAATCGGATTTTATTATCCTGAAAGGTCATGAAGTTCAGTGCTTTGCGGCAGCGTCCTAGAGCAAACATTCATATTATAAATAAAAAAAATAATAATAGTAGTGAACGAAAAGTAAGGCAGTGTTTTTGGTTCACTGATTATTCGGGAATCTGATGGCGGAGGGGAAAGAAGCCTTACTTGTGCCACTGACTGCTCGTCTTCAGACTCCTGTACCTTTTTCCCGATGGCCTGGGTGGTGGGGGTCTTTGAGGATAGGGGCTGCTTCTTTAAGACACCACCTCATTTAGATGTCCTCGAAGGAGTGAAGTCTGGTGCCCGTGATGTTGCAGGCCGAGTTAACCACCCTCTGGAGTTTATTCAGAGCTGATTTGATCTTGATCTCAATTCCACTCTTCAATTCCCCATAACCATTCACTGCCCTATAAGGACAGAAATCTACCTCAATTTTGAATATATTCAGTGATTCAATTTCTACAAGTCTCTGGGATAGGAACTTCCAAACATTTAATTAAGATTACCTTAATTCTGAACCAATGTCACTTTGTTTTAGATTCCCTCAGAAGCAGAAACCTCCCCAGTCTAGCTCCCTCAGGGTTTACATTTCCCTTCATCATTCTTCTGACTATAAGCCCAACATACTGAACACACATTTTTTTTTTCTTTTGATTTCACTGGATAGTTCTCACTGATTGAAAAAAGTAACAGATCTTTGAAAGAAAACCTTGACACAATAATTGTGAAATAAGTTTGTGTCTCTGGTAACTTGAACAATTCATTCGACCACCCATGTAATAGATTTAAAAATATATATAGTTGTTGGATATGTGAAATAACAACAAAAGTTGTTAAAATTATACAGCAAGCCAATAGTATATTGAATGAAGAAAGCTGCCCAACATTCCATATTAGATCTTTTGTCTAGACTATCGTAATGGGGCCATTCACACGTTCAGATAATATTCTATTTGTCCACCCTCTCTGAAGGATAAAATTGAAATTTAGTTGAGCATTTAACAGTCAACCCTTTGGACTCTATATCCCTGTTTTCAGGAACTACCAACAAGTGCATATACTCCGTGTCCCCATTTTCTAGAACTGGTTTTATACGGGTTCACACTGGTTTCCGTACTGCAGTTATGAAAAGTTAAAAATGGTCGGAGTCCAAAGGGTTAAACACTAGAAGATATTTAAGACTACTCATGGTTAATTTCAAAATGATCTGGAAGTTAATATTTCTTTCAACTGCAAAAATTGTGATTGTACTGTCCAATGTATTTACCTCCCAGTGAAACAGATTAAAACACCCTTTCACCCTTTCTAATTCCAATTTATTAAACTGTGGGGCAAGAAGCTCTCTGAGTGAACTCTGTAATGCAACATGAACTCCAGGACAACTTTGCCACAAGAGTTTCACATTGCAATCACACACAAGTAAATAAAGGAGTAAGGTTATTTTGATCTGCTTTAAACTACTTAATCACCATGTTTTGAATTGGCAACCCCAGTAACCTAACAACAGCATGGAACTGCTGAACTTTTGCCTTTGCAATTAAATTAAGTTTAAAGATGGTAGAAGTGAAACATTATTTGTCTTGCAAATGGGAGTTCTAAATCTCAACTTTAAATGAAGTGCTGACGGTAAATTTAAAAGTTCAAATTTGCAATATCACGGTTTTATACTATTCATGAGGAACCCTCTTGGAGAAGTCTCGACATCCAGGTTCGAAGCCACTCGAGGAGATCAGCAAAATTCAGTTAGGATGGGACTGCCTCATCCTTGTACCTCTCCTCCAGGTGAGGTAGACAATGCAAGGAGTCAGTGTCCACACACCAGACTCAACCCTGTCACAGGGGCATCCAGCTCCTGCCTGAATCCTAGTTGGTCTCAGTCCATGAAGTCTTCGGGATTTCTCCAGGTTTAGCCAGTCGAAATCCCCTTTTAAAATGCAGCACCTGGGTTGCCCTCCTGGGACTACTGGGGCAAAGGTGCACCTTTTAAATTGTAAGGGATCGACCTATTAAATCACCAACCCGGTGATTTAAGGAGGATTGTGCCCCGCAATGACACGTCGCGCATTCACTGGAAGTACTGACAGATGTTCAGATGACGGCTGCCTGGTGACGCACGCACGCAAGAGCTGACTTCATCGGAATAAGCGGGTCGGCCATTTTCATGTTCAAATCGCCTGTGGACGTGACCTAGATAAGTTTAACTGGGTTTCCTGACTACCTCTAAGGTAGGTGAGGGTCCCAGATGGATTCCAACCAGGTTGACCAGGTCAGACCCTTTATAACTGCTGCGTAACTGGGGCGCTAACCAGGCAAATTGCCTGGTTAACCCCATTTTACATGGCAGTTTGAAAGGGCCTAATGTCAGTCTAGGTTAATCACCTTATTCATTTTATTCACCACTCGCTGCTGAAGTGTCCACAGTCAAGTTTATTGTCATCTGATTCCTCAAGTACAACCCGTCATTCTCTGGTCCTCGGTGCAAAACACGCAGACGCACAATCAAACATAACACATACAGAGGAACAATACATATTCAGGACACGTATTTATCTATACAAACAAATAAATAAATATTGTTTCGTAAATATGAATCTCATATTTTGTAAATATGATGATTAGGGCGAACAGTTCCTTTGGTCGTTCAGCATTCTCACTGCCCGTGGGAAGAAGCTATTTTTTTCAGCCTGGTGGTGCTGGCTCTAATACTCCTGTCTCTTTCCCAACAGGAGCAGCTGAAAAATGTAGGGTAGAAGGGGTCCACTTTGATTCTGTGTGCCCTCTTCAGACTGATTCTAGTAGATCACGCAGATGGGGTGGAGGATGGAAGCCGGAGACTCCAATGATCCTCTCTGCCACTCTTCCAATGGTCCTATGGATTGACCTACAATCCATTTCTCTGCAGCAACCGTACCACACTGTGATGCAGTTGGCCAGGATGCTCCCGCTAGAGCTCCTGTAGAAGGTTCACATGATGGCAGCTGGTAACCTTGCCCGTTTCAGTCTTCTCAAGAAGTGTAGTCACTGTTGCACCTTCCTGACAAGTGGGGAGATGTGTGTCTATGATAGGTCACTAGTTAAAGGAACTCCAAGGAACTTGGTAGTCTCCAATGTCTCCACTACAGAGTTATTGATGTATAGTGGAGGGTGGTTGTTCCAGGTCCCCCTGAAGTCCACGATCATCTCCTTCATCGTGTCCACGTTGAGACTCAGGTTGTAACTTTTGCATGAGATCTTCCACCTCTTCTCTGTATTGCGACTCATCATTTTGCTGAGGTCCTTCAATGGTTCAGGCAATTAGATTATGTGTTCTTTGTATCAAACTCAAGTCAAATTTCCTTGGATATCTAAAGGTGAACAGTTTTGATCTCAGCTTTTTCTTGCCATCTACCCTATTTCCCAGTGTAAATCTGACCAGGCCCCCAGTAAATCGGCCGTTCAGTGTCCCAGGATAGGAATGGAGGTTTGGCCTTTCACACTAGACTACTCCTAACCAGGACACTGAACGCTTTCACACTTACAAGGGTTTATCCCCTGCGTTTGGTCTGTTCTACCTTTAATCAGAAGAGCCTGCAATGTTACTGCCCATTTCATTCTTGCCTGATCTCAACGCTGGCATCTGCAGACGCTGGGGATTGTACAAGGGGTTGAGACATCATCTGACACTGGCATTGAGCAGATTTTGCTTTCACACTTGCTACTTTAAAAGCCGACTGGCATTCGATTCCTGGAATCACTGGCAAGTGTGAAAGATGCTATAAACTCCATTTATTTATTAAGGGAAGACCCAATTGAGCCACCATACCCTTTAATGAAATATAGCTCCCAGATCATTCCTGGGAACTCTAGACGTCATAACATCACAGAGGCCATTTCAGACGTCCTTTATGCTCCTTTCCCCCCCCCCCCGATCTGGATAGGTGTGATCCAGAAATGGGGTAGAATCCAGAGGAAAATCCAGTTGCTTCGGAGCAATAAGGCAGATATCTGCCACAACTGTACTGATTCTAAAAGTGCAGAGGATCAGAATATCAAGGAATCAAAGTTTGACAACATTAGGCACTTTTTACACAGGCACTGAACAGCAGAAAATTTCAGGAAAATGTCCGCTCCGGTTTCAATGTAAAAATGTCTGGACGGAATTTTTTATGCAAATTCCATCCTGTAATTTTTCCACTTGTACCCCTACACATTTTTATGGAACGGCTGCAGTGTAAATTGACCGACCGCAGCCACTCTGTAAGAAACAGGCCTAATGAATGCGACGTTCCCCCTCTGATAAACTCCGCAACATAGGAAGGCTGTGTAAAAGTGCCCTAAAAGAGCCCCTGTGTAAATGACCACATCGGGACATAATAGAGGTAAGTATGCGCTTTTTAAAAAAAGTCATTCTGAGGTTTCTGTGTAAAAGTGCCAATTGCCTTGCAAAGAAAACTTTGCTTTCATGTTTTGCACTGCCTCGGTCAATCCTGAAGCACTTTTCAAATGCTGTTAGTGTTCCAGTGCAGGAAAAGCAAGCACAGTAAATCACATGCAAATTGCAGTGAGCAGATAATTGGCCTAAGATTTAGTTTACCAGTGTTGTTGCTTTCTTTAGTGTTATGTAAATTATGAACTGTCTTTTCGAAATTAGAATTATTTCCACAGTACAGAAAAACATGAAACGTGGTCTTCAA
Organism: Narcine bancroftii; assembly: GCF_036971445.1. NCBI lineage: Eukaryota > Metazoa > Chordata > Chondrichthyes > Torpediniformes > Narcinidae > Narcine > Narcine bancroftii. Next base: position 58,637,178 of record NC_091482.1, on the reverse strand, counting down.
GGAGAAGCCATTGTTGACACCAGGAGGGCAATGACTTTCCTGTTGTATGTTGGGCGCTGGTCCCTCTCAAACTGTGCACCTACAGATTTTGCAACCAGCGCACAAAGGAAATTAAGGTGCACATAAAAGGTTAGTCACCTAAAATAATGTAGTAATTAATAATAAAAAATTTCAAGTTTACATTTGCACAAGCATTCAGTACACACATACTTTTTTCACAGGAAAAAATGTGCACAACACAAGATTTCTGTGCACACTAACCATTAAAAATTAGAGGGAACATTGATAACGTTGAGATTCTTCTTCCTGTGGGCGAGGCAGAATTACCACTTATTAGCCGTGCAAGAAAAACATACTCAATGTACACATGTAAGCAAATAAAGAAATGTAAACAAACTGACTGTACAATACAGAGAGAAAAAAAATCAACAAAAGAGTCCTGAAATTACTCCCTGATTGAGTTGGTTGTTGAGGAGCCTGATGGTGGAGGGGCAACAGCTATTCCTGGACATGGTGGTGTGAGTCTTGTGGGACACCTATACCTCTTTCCTAATAGTAGTAGCGTGAACAGGGTGTGTGCTGGGTGATGTGGATTCTTGATGATTGGTGCTGCTCTCCAACAGCAGCATTCCCTGTACATGTTCTCAATGATGGGGAGGGTTTTGCCTGTGATGTCCTGGGCTGTGTCCACTAATGCTCAGCAGTATTGGTGTCCCCATACACTTTCCACTACACCTTTATAAGAATTTGCTGGGGTTTCTGATGTCATACCAAACCACTGCAAACTCCTGAGGCACTGACGTGCTTTCTTCACGATGCCATTAGTGTATTGGCTCCAGGAACGATCCTCCAAGAGAGTGACTCCAAAGAACTTAAATCTGCTCACTCTCTCCATCTCTGATCCCCCAATGATCACTGGATTGTACTCCTCTGGTTTTCCCCTCCTGAAGTCAACAATCAGTTCTTTGGTTTTGGTTTCAAAACCAAAGTCTGAAGTTGCCAGCTTAGTTTAAAAGGCAAATTCTTTTATCCCTATAGCCAAGTGTAAATATTTCCATTGTATGGTTACATCATTAAACACTATTAATGGTGTAATTAAGGTAACTGGAGTGATAAAATGTCCCAGGCAGAGTAACACGTCCAACTTCACATCTACTGCTGTACATCAGCTGTAAATGTGCTTATCTAAAGAAATCTCTTGGTGCCTGCCACATTGACCACCGCCAGTGGGCTGATATCGCCTCAAACCGTGCATCTTGGCGCCTCACAGTTCGGCGGGCAGCAACCTCCTTTGAAGAAGACCGCAGAGCCCACCTCACTGACAAAAGACAAAGGAGGAAAAACCCAACACCCAACCCCAACCCACCAATTTTCCCCTGCAACCGCTGCAACCGTGTCTGCCTGTCCCGCATCGGACTTGTCAGCCACAAACGAGCCTGCAGCTGACGTGGACATTTACCCCCTCTATAAATCTTTGTCTGCGAAGCTAAGCCAAAGAAAGAGATATTTCACAAGAAGGCTGAGAGGAAAAAAAACCCAAAATGACCATGTGATGTTAAAATCAGTATTTTAATTACACTGACATTCGAAACTCAAATAATATCCTCAGTGGATTTTGAAAGTGACACGATTTTGCATTAAGGCAGTTAATCATTGATGATGTTTAACATTCCAAGGAGAATTGAACCCTGTTTGGCAAAATCAGCGGAATGCCATAGTTTTGATGCTTTGAGTGTGACCTCTTTGCTTCACAACTAAACTATTTTGATGATGAGCTAGACTTCAAATATTAACCGTACTTTCCTTACCTTGAGTCTAATCAACTTCTTGTGTGACTTTACACCACGTTTGATGGAGAATACCATCAGTAACAGGCTTTCTTTTAATCCAAGCCTTCAGCGAGTGAAATGCAGAGATTAGTCAAAGTCTAACACACCTGTTTGAAGCTTCAGCAATTTCACAGGATGGGATGCTGTGTGTTCAACACTGAATCACTCACAGACCTCTGGCAATTCTATAAAAGGAAATGTGCTCTATTAAAGCCAGAGTTTGTGGCACATTCTCCATAAGAATAAACAGATTAAAAGACTGTCCTTACACTGAACAAATTTCACTTGGATGAATATATAAACTTTATTTTCATTCATATTCTTTGGAATATGAATGCATCTACAGGTTCCTCCTCCTCACCGGGGCATCATGGTTGGCAGAGTGGTTAGTGCAACACCTTTACAGCACCAATGATCAGGACCGGGGTTTGAATCCTGCGCTGTCTGTAAGGAATTTGTAAGCTCTCCCTGTGTCAACGTGGGTTTTCTCCAGTGGCTCCGGTTTCCTCCCACCATTCAAACCGTGCTAGGGGTGTAGGTAAATTAGGTGTAAATTGGGTGGCACGGACCCATGAGCCGAAATGGCCTGTTACCGTGCCGTATGTCTAAATTAAAATTTAAATTTAAACAGAGCCACCTGAAAGATGAACAATAACATTATAGATAATTAACCCCCTTCACTCAAGTTTACAACTGAAGCCTTACTAATACACTGTATGTAATATAAGAATACACTAATAAAGATAAAGGTTCTTACTAAGCAGGGATAAGGAGACACTTTAAGAGAGTCACCCCAGTGGCGAGCAGCATCAACCAGCTCTTCATCCTGGGCGATGACACTTCATTCAAATAGCTGCTATGAGCAAAGCACATCCAAGGCCCTCCGCTGGCCGAATATTTGCTCCCATCTTCACCAAAGGTTCATGCGTTATCTAAGAGAACAGGTACAATTTTAAACTTGAATTTAAATTGTATGTTTATTTATTTATTTTATTTCCTCCCCTTTTTTTTCTTGCTGGTTGCTTGAGGTTGAATCCCGGATAACAGGCTTGTTACTGTATTTGTGCAGTGTGGGTCTTGATCAAACTCAGACCCTTAAATGTGCCACTGCTCCATTCCTCTGTGGAACCCCTTCAGAAGTTCCCGTCATGGGACAGAACCTTCAAGTTGTCTCTTCTTGATTAACAAGGTCTGCTGTTTTCCACTGAAATACAGTAGAAGTCCAAAAATCTGGACTTATCAAAAACTCTCAAACATTTTAAATTCAGTAGGCATTTGCGTGTGTGTGTGTGTGTGGTAAGTGCCACAGATGCAACAAGCAACTGTGCTGAATACACATAATCTGATCACAAAGAAATTCATTTGCATTCTGTATTTTATTTTACAATGTTCATTTTTAAACCTATTTTCAAGCATTACACAGTCTTTTTTGTAGTGAAAAAAACTGTTTACATTTTTGTCAAGTGTTGACTTTATTTTTCTTTAAAACTGCTCATTAGATAACTGATGCACGCTCTATTTGCAAATGAATAAACTATCAAAATTTGCCTGTTCATCTCTTCTTTATTCCTCCTTAAATTTAAATTTTAAAAGAACTGCCTGAGAATCCAACCCAATCCACGACCAGTCTGGATTTTACTCTGCTGAACACCAACATTGGGCCAAATTGACTTGGTCTATTACATTTTCCCATTTGAAGAGATGGTACAATGCGAGCTGCCTCCATTCCAGTTCCCCAATAGCACACTCTGTAGCCAAAGAGAACTGGAAAACGGTGGTTGGCGTGATTTGCAAGTGCAACGTGGCCCTTCCTCCAGGGCGTGGGCAGCTCCTTGACATGGCTGGCACAGGTCCATCAGTTTGTTGGGAGCAGAAAATAAACCCCTTTCCACTTCACCAATGTTGACTTCTCACGGAAAGGGTATAAACAAGGAAATCATCAGTTGTGATGCCAATGCATGCAGGGCCATGTTATTTTATGATAACAATCTAATGAAATGGTTCTGAAGATGTGAAAAACACTGAGAGGTGGAAGTTGCAGGAATAAAAATGAGTTTGTCATTATTCTCATTTGCCAACGTATTTACTGAAGATCACAGTGCTGTGATATTTCCGAGCTAGCCCACAGAACCATGTGACTACATTTGCAAGTTCCTTTCCTTATAAAGTTGCACCCTCATCTTGAAAAGGACTCCTATGTTCTTGTAAGCAATGACTAATAAAAAATTGCACTGTTTGGCATCGAAATCAAGAGCTGCTTACTATGGGTTATTGATCATGGATTCTAATGAAGGGTCTTCATCCTAAATATCGACATTATTTCTTTTTCCACATCTGCAACTTGACTTGCTTGGATGTACCCAACATTTTCTGGTTTTACTTCAGATTTAGACCGTACGGTATTTTAAAATGTCATGGATTATGTGACACCTGATCAGCTGCTGTTATATTGTTGAAGGAACTATCTGGGGGAAATACAAGACTATATTGAATGCCTGCTGCCGTTCCAATTGTAGGGGTGTGAAGGATTTGCTAAATCCAAGAGTGGGTGGAGTAACTGGTTTTCTGTTGCCACAATGTTTTACATTGGGTACAAAAAGCATATATACAAATTTCTGGAGCGGGGAGCTAAAGTATTAAATGTGGCTCTCATTCTGGGCCACGTGGTTAGCGCAGCTCTGCTACAGTGCTAGCAACTGGTTTTTGAATCAGGCACTGTCTGTAAGGTCTCCATATGTCTACATGACTTTCATCCAGGTGCTCCAGTTTCCTCCCACCCTTCAAAACATATGGGGGCTGTAGGTCAGTTGGGTGTAATTGTGGAGCACGGGCTCATGGGCCGAACAGGCCTATTCAGTATGTCTACATTTAAATTTGAAATTAGCTTTATGTGTGTATGACTGTACATAGATCCTGGTACATAAACATTCAGTGTCTGGACTTGCAAAGGAGCTACCTGTCTACTGTGTTGAAATGTATGGGTCAGGCCTTTTTGCTGTATAACATTCCACTGAATTGGACTGTGCTCCACTTCCTGTCCATCATGTTGGAGAGCACCTCTGACCATAAGTCATGTTGGCAGTGGTTTGCCCAAAATATCTTGAAGGCTTTCTGGAGAAAGTAGATGGTGAATAGAATTGGATGTTTCTCCGAGCAGAGGAAGTCAGCTGGCAGTATACCTCTGCGCCAAAGCTTTTGACGAGAAAGGCCCTCTCCGTCAGACCTTTCATGTACGGAGATTACAATAGCAACGGAGATTGCAATCGCGACAAGATGGCTGTGGTGGCACATTGCCTGTCTCCTTCTGCAAGTGCATTGGAAAGGTTTGGAGAAAGGGGCAACGCCGTTGTCAAGGTTCAGCGCAAAAACAATTGCATAACTCGAGACCTCACTCTCAAGGACACGTGTGGGACCGAATCTCCGAAAGATAGCCTGGTGAAAGGCATGGCCTTATCTGCCTGCAACATTCTGGTCTTATGACCAATGTAAAAGAACCATTGGAACCACCCTTCAGGACCAATCCTTTTCCCTTCAAGGCCGCAGTTATGACTCTGCTCCTTGAGAACTACTGACCCATCTACATCCATCTGACCCAAAGTTTCTTCACTCAATGTCTTCACCCCAATGTCCTGTCATCAAGGACATTGATGACACCTCATTCCTTAGTTTCCCCAACACACTTCTGATCCCTCTCTTAAAGTGCTCCTAATCTTTGGTGCAAATTTTTGGACAGCAGATCTAATTCGTGCAATTGGCATGGTTCCAAATATTGTTTGATAACACTCTTATCTTGGAATGTTTTGCTATGTTGGAAGTTCCGTTTATAAATACAAGCTCTTGATGCTGGTGGTGATAAATGCTCACAATATACGTTCCTCGAACGTCACTGGTCCCACATAAACATTCTGGCATTTTAGCAGAATTCACGTCAGTGAAGGTCACAGAACAGAAAATTACAGCATAGGAGATCATATCGCTGCCACCCAAAAATAGATGTTAGATGAATCCCACTCTTGGTCCTGCAGGATATGGGGAGGCGTAGCCTTTACAGCACCAGCGATCGGGACTGGGGTTTGAATCCCGTGCCGTCTGTCAGGAGTTTGTATGTTCTCCCTGTGTCTGCGTGGGTTTTACCCAGAGCCTCCGGTTTCCTCCCACCATTCAAAACGTTCTGGGGATGGAATTTTATTGGCGGATGGATTTGTGGGCCAAAATGGCCTGTAACTGTGCTGTGTCTCTAAATTGTTAAAATAAAATGTAAAACTTCAAATAGTCACCTGGGTACATTTTAATTGTGGCCAGAGTTATTGTCACCGCCACCCTTGCAGGCCATGTCTTTCATTACTTGCTGAATTTAAAAAAATATTGCCTCTAATTCTAACATAAGAACATAAGAAATAGAAGCAAGAATCGGCCATCTGGCCCATCGAGCATACTCTGCCATTCAATGGCTGCTCTGATGATCGGCTCATCCCCACTTACCTGCCTTATCCCCTTATCCCTTAATTCCCATACTATGTAAAAATCTATCCATCCTTGTCATAAATGTATTTGCTGATGTAACCTCCACTGCATCAACGGGCAGCAAATTCCACAGATTCACCACCCTCTGGGAAAAGCAGTTCCTCCTCATCTCTGTCCTAAATCTACTCCCCTGGGATCTTGAGGCTACATCCCTTGGTTCTAGATGCCCCCAGCAACAGGAACAACTTCCCTACCTCTATCTTATCTCTGCCTTTCATATTCACTCTATTTAATGGGGTAATCTCCTTCCACAACCTCTAGCCCAGTGGTTCTCAATCTTTTTTTTCTACTTATATCTTAATTAATCCCTTACTAATCACAGAGCACCTACGGCATAGGATGTTATAAGTTCTCTGTGTTTATAAGGAATTACTTAAAATGGTAGGTGAGTGGAAAATAAAGGTTGAGAACCACTACCCTAATCTCATTGTTTCTCAAAACCACACTGCCTGGTCTACCTCCTACCCAAAATCGACAAACCCCTTTCCTGGTAGGCCTATTGTCTCTGTAGGCTCCTGCCCCTCTGAACCAGTATCGCCATACCTCGATTCCCATTTTGTCCCACTGGTTCTAGTCCCTCCCACATCCGAGACACCTCACACACCCTCCATCACTTTAAGTTCCCCGGGCTGGACTGCCTGACATTCACCATGGACAACCTGTCTCTATTATTCCCCAGAAACAGGTCCCAAAGTTCTCCACTTCTTCCTGGACAACAGAGCGAAGCAGTCTCCCTCCACCACCCTCCTCCACCTGGCAGAACTTGTACTCCTCCTCAATAACCTCCTTTGGCACATTCCACTTTCTCTAAATCAATGGAGTAGCTATGGCTACTTGCATGGGTCTCAGCGATGCCTGTCCTTTCATTGGATATAAGGAGCTAACAGACCTTACAGCCTTTGATCAGGAGCTGTTATATCTGGGCAGCTGCTATTGTAAGCAAGTCAAAGTAAGACACCTAGCATTTTGATGGCAAGTCAAAAAACAAATTTGTTAGTAAACAGCTCTGGTCATTATTGTGCCACATATTATGTTCAAAAATCCCTTGGGTACAATTTTTATCCATCGCAGAATACAGACAACACCAGTAGTCAACAAATCCAATAATAGCAACTCCATTAATCATGGTGTGAGCAATGGGTAGAAACAGTAAAGCTGCAGCTAGGATTAGTGTGGCTCATTTCACGGCTCTACTTCCAAAGAAGATGATTATTGATTTCACAATGAAGAGGCCTATGTAGCTCGGGATTGTTCCTGGGGTCTTTGGTGAAGCAATTGATAGAGGTGTTGTTCCAATCCTTGGAGATTAATGGTCCTCTTGTAGCGAGGTCACTATGGCTGGGTTATAGCTCTCGGTTATAGCCCTAAGGCTGTAGCTCGAATCCGCAGGAGAAGACAGACACACCCACCAGTAGAGAGTATTGGACTCTGAGTTTATTCAGTGACAGCTCTGCCTTTTATAGTCAGCTCGGCCGCATCACCACCAGGGTATGGCTTGAGCGGGCCAGTTGCCAATTGGTTACCTAGGATGCCCGGGTCCCGATTGGGTCCCCTGCGATCCACTGGCAGTGATTGGCCAATTTCACCACTCTGCCGGCGGCCTATGGAAATGGCCATATCAGCCCGCACGATGCTTTGCCGGTCGCCGCGTTCAACGGCCATTTCCCAGCGTCGGTCCAAGCCGCGGGCTGCTACACTAATCATTAACAGATAAAGGAAATCTTTCGGAATATAAACTAAACCACACTCTCCGAATCAGCTATTGTCATGAACATGTTAGGAAATTTATTGTTTTGCAGAGCCATCACATGTTTTGCAAACATTTATATAAACCACCTTACAAAATAAATAAAAATATTGTGGCAAGGTTGGTGTAGTGGTTAGTGCAATGCTGTAACACCGCCAGTAATCGGGAATCAATCTATGGATGAAGAGGTTATTTATTCAATATGAGAGGAAGGTCTCTTTAACGTGTATTCAGCACTCCCTGGTCTTTATAACATAACGTTGTGCTGTGAGTGAGGTTAATGTAAAGTACAATTTCAGTGTGTCGAATATATCAAATTTCATACATCAACTCACAAATCATATTAAGTATTTGATTAGCAAGATGTGGTTGGCTGGTCGGTTCAAATATTAAAATCAGTTCTGATTAACTTTCACTATGGTTTCAATGTCAACCCCAGCTGCAGAACAACTTTGGGTGACAAGAGAGGTCTTGTGATTTCAGAGCATCTCACTGCAATCTTAGCAACGTGGGCATTCATAACAGGTCCCAGACGTTAACAGTGATGCACTTTCACACCAAGCTGAAGTGTTCCAGGTTATTTATTTTTGAAAATTACAATTGAAAATAACCCATTTGAGTAAGTTATGGAAATAAACCCCTGCACCAAAGGTTCATGAAGTTCATTTGCACATAGACATGTGATTTAGAGGCATCAATAAGTTTCAATCCAAGGACCAATGCTAAACTAGCTATCAAGTGAATTCAAGGTGGTCAGTTCTAGCTCTGTGAGCACCAGCTTTGCCTCCAAATCAAAAAGAAAATGGTTTACCTCCAATGCTGGTTTAACTCCAGTATAGATTTGAGTTCAAAATCCAGGCTGACCCTCCACTTTCTTAGGGCGTCTCTCAGGATCAAGGATGGCTTGCTTCCAGTTTGATTTTGTGAGTTCTGAGGTGGCTCAGAAACTAACATAGGAAACGTAGGCACTCCGACCAAGGTTTCTGACAGGGTCGGTCGGTATGTGCACTCCTTCTGCCACTGGTGCAGTTTAAACCCCCATGCTTGAACGTGAGGATTTCATTCCTATAAATAATGCTCGAATCTGCCAGAGATTCCCAGGTGTTAGGAGGGACAATGCACTTCATCAAGGAAACATTGTTGAAACCTTTTCTTTGAACACCTGGTCATCTCCTTCCACAGTAGAGCATGGAATAGAACATCTGGTGGCAGGCATGTGATCAAAATGGCCAACGGAGCTCACCGAATGCAACTCGAGTTATTCATGCTGGTGGAGTTGGCCTGGGAGACCCCATTGATACTGGTTTCTATCCTTGCCATGAATTAGGAGGATTTTACAAACGCACTGTGGGTGCTGTTTGCCTGTGTCCTGAGATATTTCCAATGGGTAGACCTATCTCAGAACCATCAAGTGGGGATCACTGCTACCTAACAGACCATGAGACTTGTGCCAAGCCAGCAGTCTAGATCCACAGATTTTCTTTTCCTTCATTGACTAAAGGTTGCACAGAAATGTTGTAGGTCTTGGTGAATTTCGTCATTATTGGATTGAGGAGGATCCTGATGATGACTCTTCTTGTGACAGACAGGAAGAAAACTCCTTTGTAGGCACCACAGGCAAATGGGGCCCTTTCCTTGAAGATGGTCACAATCACTGAATCATTTGTGTACCCTTCTATCCCTGGACTGGACGGTGAGATTGTCAATCCTTTGGGGACACCGTCAGTTCCCGAGGCTTTGTGTTGGATACTTCCTCCCTCCTAAATCAGTCACCAGCTTCAGTCTGGCCACATCTCAAGCCCTGCTCCTGTTGCCTTACTCCTGGTTCAAGCCTGACCTCTGCATTCCCTCTCAATATTCCCGAAGCCCTTAAGTGGCCATACATTCGACTCACATTCTAACCCCCAGGCTCAGGCCTTACATTCTAATCCTTGGCTCTGAATACCCAATGCACATTCTGAACCCTAGGTCCCATTACACACCTGGTCCACCTTCTAATTCCCAGCCCACATTCTGACCCATACGTAGAGTCAAAGAGAGAGAGAGAGAGCACAGAAACAGACCCTTTGCCCCAATGAGTCTACACCAATAATCAACTGCCCATTTTAAGGAATCCTACATTGATCCTATTTAAATGCACACTGGTTGGACCCTCAGCTCCAGACGTTGTGTTCCAATTGGTCAGGGCCATCTGAAAAAGGTAGAAATGACCATTGAAATCCTCCAAGTCCTTCTGCCATATCAGCTGGTGTCAAGGTGCTGTTTGTGGGAGCTTATGAGCAAATTGGTCACTTCATTTCTTGTATTATTACAGTAATTCCACTTCAAAAATACCTAATCAGATGAAAAATGCTTTGGGACAGTCTAAGGCTGTAAAGAGGACATTTCTACACACTATTTGTGATGTGCTGCAGTATGAACAAACAAGCACAAACTACGAAGGCTGTGCTATAGGCTTTAATTAGCTTAAAATTTGCACACAAGGCTCAGTCCCCCTTCTGGCCCCACGTGCTCTACTGCCTACACAAAGGCAGTTCTTTCGGGAGCGTCTGTTGGACTCACACTGTCCAGGTCCTGCAGTATTTAGAGCAGCGAGATGCATCACCAGCGGCGATCGCTTCTCTACAAGTAGGGCCCCTCAGCGGCAGCTGTGTCGTGGGCTGCAGCTTCCAGAGAACGGATCACATCAATGACCCTCGCGAGGGAAGTGTTTGCTTTCTTCCAGCAGTCTCTGTCGGGTCGCCCTCAATCACAGGCCTCGCCAGATGAGTCGCTCCACTTCCCCAGTGGTCACCTCACTATTGTATCACCACACTATTGCTCTCCTCTTAATAAATATAATGACTTCACTTTCATAATCCCAGAGAGCATTGCGACAATTGGGTAATAAGGATGAAAATTACATTTCATGCTTGGTTGCAAATGTCAGTTCAACGTAACTAATATTTACTCATGGGGCCAGAAATGCCTAAAGAGTTCACACCTGCCTTTGTTCCCAATTTGCCCTCAGTGACTGATTTTCATTATATCAAACAATATAAAAAAAAGTAAACAGTATTTCTTTTTTCTTTTCTCGCCCTCATTAACCTTTAACCCATTTCTCTTCCTCTCCAAAGACACCAATATCCTAATGACAGCGTTATACAGTTCTGGCAACTCCCTAAAGTACTCATAAATTGGCTGTAAATCTTAATAGTTGTGAAGCCTGGGAGAAGCTTCTAATCCCCATTTGGGAAACACAAAACCTGCAGATGCTGGACCCTCGAGCAGACAAAGAATTGCTGCAGGAACTCAGCAGGTCAGACAGTATCCATGGGTAGAAATGGTTGGTCAACATTTTCGAGTTGAAACCCTTTATCAAGACATTAGGCCATTTCAGTTTGGGCCACCGCCTGGAGACCGGCTGCGGGCAGAGTGAAAATCTGGAACTTACCATTCAGACTGCAGCTCAAAAAGGCTGCTCCAGCGTCCCATTCAAAGGAGAGGTGCCTCGTAGCACCCTCCAGATCCCTGTGGAGGTAGGCCGACTGGTGCCGTAGCGCCATCCGTCATCAATAAGCGGCAGAGCAATAGCCGTCTTCCCTACCCATAATCCCCCACGCAGCTGAAACCGCTCTATGGTTCCCAGAACAGTTCCGGCTGCGTGGGGGATTATAGGTAGGGAAGGTGACCATTGCTCTGCCACGTTTTGAGCTGCAGAGAGCATCCCCAAAGGCTGAAGCTGTCCTAGTAAAATTTCTCTGCCTTTCCACGAAAGCAAGAATATTCTCTCTTCAAATCAGTCAACCAAAATTACACACTGCTCTCCGGGCGTGGCTTCTGCAAGCATTATACAGTTGTAGGTTGTATGTTCCATTCCTCTTGTAACGGCATCCAAACACATTTACTGTCAGTAATGGTCGGTGTAATGCCTAGGTAGTCAATCGTGCACAAATAAACCTTCAGGGTGTAAACCCATTCTGAAATAAATATCTTACATTTCACTATGATAATTTTACTTGAGTTTTATTTTGGAGGTTGTTAAAAGCATTTGCCAAGGGATTCTTCCTCAATCACGTGTTTTATACGAATGTTTTCACCTTGTCCTGTTTAGAAATAATACAGCTCCATGAAGTGATGGGTTTGCAATGAGGTGCCTATTCACACCTACTTACCACCTATTTACCATGATGCCACAAAGCCCCCAAAGCTAATTTGTATCCCTATCTAATCAATACATTAGCCCTTTTCACACTGGCCTCCCATTTAATTGGCTGTTCAGTGCCCCGATTAACGAAGCCATTTATGCCTTTCACACTGGATGCCAGTTAATGGTTCTAAGAGTCCTTTCACATTCAGCAGCCAATTTCTTATGGTCTTATTAATACCCAAGAGAGCAGTACTGATGAATGGACTAAGTCAAGGTGGACAAGTTTGAATCATGGCTGGGGAGCATTCAGTAGCCGCTTTCAGGTGCTCGGACGCAGATAATGCGCTGGCAAGCGTGTCTGGGAGAGTCCAGCTGGGACCTTCAGGTAGCCGCGGAGAAGACGCCTTTCTGACACCTGAACGTGCCGGCTGAAGGTCAGCGAACACGGCTCCTGTGGACTGTGGCTGAGGTCACTGCTGCGTTCCCTTCCGCTCTCCAAGCCCTGTATCTCTTTTGAGATCTCTTCAGACCTTTAATTTTGACCTCTTATTTATGTCAGCATTTAATTGTGCCAACTTTGGCAGCCCTGCCTTCAGCTGTCAATGGTCTGAGTTTTGGAAGCAATGTACTCATTTTTTACCAAGTTTTTGGTTATGCATCTAATGCCCCAAAGTATTAAAAGTGAATAAACACTTTGCAACGTTAAAGTCACTAACTAAACAAAAGGCGCTGTTATTAAATTGTTACCTACCTGATGGCGAGAGAAACAATATTTAATAGGATATTAAATCTTATATTAAATATCTTAGAAGGAAGGCTACATTCATGATGCTGCGTTCAGGTGCAATGGGGGATGCTCCAAGCCGGAGAATATGCCTAGCCGAGGAGGGTTAGGTAAGTATTCCTCGGGGCCGGGTTCTCCACTTTCAGGTGGCCACCCGACAGCCGCATTGGGGTAAAATGGGTGGCTTTACAGTCGGGTATTCTGGCCAGCTGAAAGCAGCTAGTGTTATATGGTTAAATGCTCTCTTTGAAGTGGAAGAGTAAAGCAACAATGTTCAATGATCACCATGTGGCACTTCACATGAGCAGGTCACTTTAAATAGGGTCCAAAGGGTCATATGAAATAAAACTACCAACCTTAAGGATATGTCAAAGTGAGAAATGAGAAACCAGGAATTGTTAACAATTTAAAGGAGATAAATTACCTTGAGGCTTCAATTCAGATTGATATGTTAATATGCTGTGAATGCAAAATAGAAGGAAGTATTGATCAAGGTTAGGATTTGTGAAATAGAGTTAACCAAGGACAATTTTGATAAATGTCAGTTGAAAAAAATTGTCCTTTGTTTTTAAGTATTCAAGCATACACCTGACCATTATATTTAGTCTATTTGAATGAAACTTGGTACAAGTGAGTTTGGAACAGCTGCACAAGGACATTTTGTAAGCATGGAAGATTTTAATAGTATAGGAAAGCTATAGGATAGGAAAGCTGTATGTAATATATGGAACACTTTCCTGACTTTGGGTAGATATAATGCCTATATTTAAATGTACTTAGGCCACATTTAATTTTTTTTAAATTTAGACATAAAGCACAGTAACAGGCCATTTCAGCCAACGAGTTTGTGCCATCCAATTTATACCCAATTAACCTACACCCCTGAAATGTTTCGAATGGTGGGAGGAAACCAGAGCCCCCAGGGGAAATCCACTCAGTCGTAGGGAGAACATACCAACTCCTTACTGACAGTGTGGGATTCAAAACCCCAGTCACAATCGCTGGCGCTGTAAGGGTGTTGGACTAACCGAGCGCGCCACCCACAGTTGTAATAATTATGTATTAATCAAATTAGACTATTGGTTGAGGTACACAGCAGAACATTTTTCATTGCATTTTCCCTTCCATTTAAGTTATGGTGTGTAGAATCATGTATTAAGTTCATTAATTTGATGTATCATGGTTTTAAATTTTAAATAAAGTTTTCAAAACAAAATAGAATAGGTTCTTCACCCGACTCATCCGTGCAGATTCAGATGCCCATTCACACTATACTGACTTTCTTGCATCTGGCCCTTTATTCCATTTCTATCATGGACCAGTCTGAATGCTGATATGTGGAAACCTACCCTTGTCCTTTTAACATTCCTGCCCTTATAAACCTGCACCCTTTTAGTTTAGTCGCTATTTGCCAAGGAAAATTTTACAACCTCCATAAAGTTCAATCTATACAATCTCTTTTCCTAACTAAACCCCTTCATCCCAGGCAACATCCTGGTGAATCTCTTCTGCACACTTTCTCATGTTACCACATCCCTTCTATTGCATGGTGACCAGACCTCACACAATATTGCAAGAATGGCCTAACCAATGTCTTGAATAGCTGTATTTCTGTTACTCCATACCTTGTGCATGGAAGTTTATTGTCATATACATAAGTACAATGTATAGATGCATAAGAATCACCCTCTATAAGAGTATAAATTAAATTAACACACTATACTAGAGGCAGAAAAAGAGATAATAAATATAAAAGAATAAATAATTATTCATATTTTTAATGAGTGCATGTTGTGTTGGGAAGAGTATCAGGTTCAGTGGGTTCACAGAGAGATGAGTCTGGACACTGTGTTACAATCACGTCATTTTAATTAACATGTGGGAGACAAACGGGGAAGAACATTAAATGGCACTATTTCACTTAAGCAATGATATAGACATTCACCTTGGACCTAGGTTGAACTCCAACAATAGTGAACCTATACTTGACACGCTCACACACTTGAATACACACACTACAAACATGGACTCTAACAAACACCCGGTTCCCTGTACCAATGGGGATGCTGCTCTCTGCAAGTACTGATCTATCACAGTACTACGACCCAGCTTCAGTGCAGTGCACACCGTACCCACCACACCTCCAGTGACAGTGGCATGGAGTGATGTCCGGGGCTTGGTCCACGAGGCAGAGAGAAAGAATGTGCTGTGCGTTGGTGTTCTATACAGTGATAATCTCTGCTTCTAGCCAATAATGACCCTAGGTGATTTAAATTAGCCAACGGCAAGGTGGCCGGAGTCCAACCTTGATTGGCAGGTGTGATGTGACTTCCGAATATTTTTCAGACGGGGAGGACACACGACCACCCGCAATGCACACATTGGGCCATGTTTCCTCCACACGCAACAGTGCAAATTTTTTTTTTTCGCAGTTATAGGTCAGTTCTTCAGAATTGTATAATGAAGCTCGAAAAAACCTTCAATGAAGGACAGTACTTTGGCAATTGTTCATCTTCTTCCCAAATTCACAGGGTAGCCCAGCAATTCATGCTGTGTTGTTATTACCTGGTGCGCTCTAAAATCTAATCAAGGATACATAGACCACAGCTTCACCTTCAACACCATCATCCCAAAAAAACTCATCCTCCAAGTTTTGAGACCCTGTCCTCGGCGTTCTCCTATGCATCTGCATCTACGACCCCCTGTCCTGTAAACCACAATCAGTGAAGGTCAGTGACGATAATGCCCCCCCCCACCCCCCAGCGATCATCTTCAACACAAGTGCTCCATGGGCTCAGCCCTCTACTACCCTGTACCTCCCTGTACATTCCTGATTGTGATGCCAAACACCACTCCAACCCCATCGATAAATTCTCAGAGACACCACCATCATGGATCCGATCTCAAATTATGTGTTGAAGTTTAGAAGGGAGATGGAGGGACAAGTGGCTTGGTGTCAGGAGCTCAATCGATGTACTTTATATAGCAAAGATAAGGACACAAAGCCAACATTTTGGGCTTGAACCCTTCATCAAGGTGTGAAACATTGGGTATGTACTTTGTACACTGTTTGACCTGCTGAGTTTCTTCAGCATTATGTTTTTACTTCAACCACGTCTGCATACTGCCGTGCTTTAATAGTGTCAAGAGCCCATGTGTTAAATGACTCATCCTACCCCAACCACACTCTCTATCTTTCTCCTGTGGAGGATTCGAGAGTATGAGATTACACACTTCCATATTCAAGACCGGTTTTTTTCCCGCTGTTAGGAGGCTCCTGAACAAACCTCACTGGTAAAATTATGTTGCCTTCTTTCTGTTCAAAGTAACCCTGCTCTTTAATTCTGTAACCCTGCACTCTGGACTGTGTTTTTCTTTCTTTCTTTGGCTTGGCTTCGCGGACGAAGATTTATGGAGGGGGTAAAAAGTCCACGTCAGCTGCAGGCTCGTTTGTGGCTGACAAGTCCGATGCGGTTGCAGCGGCTGCAGGGGAAAATTGGTTGGTTGGGGTTGGGTGTTGGCTTTTTCCTCCTTTGCCTTTTGTCAGTGAGGTGGGCTCTATTGGACTAAAACAAACTTTCTCACTGTACTTTGGTACACATGACAATAATTGAACATAAAAACTGACAAGGCAGAAAATCCGGACAAACAACCAGCTTAAGTGACTGACAAACTGGACCAGTGGTTCTCAACCTTTTTCGGTCGAAGGCCCACTTGGCTTCCGGCCGAAGGTGCCACAGCCCACTCATGGCAATGACTGAGCAATATTTTCAAGTCAAAGGCCAGCTCTGCAAGAAACACATCTTTACATAATTTAAACTATTTTATTTAACATTTTTTAAAGAACAAAAAGCATTGCAAGCATCAACTGAATATCAAAACTTCCAATCTAAATCAAAACTCAAGCCACTTTAATGAGACTCCTATTTCTGAAGTTCCTTCACCAGTTTTCCACATCCTTGGTTCTGTTATAGATAATGCACACCTGAGATCTGTCTACTCTTCAATGCCCTTTCATGCCTTTGTTTTCAACTGCAGCAATGACGAAAAGCCTGATTCACAAAGAGAAGTGGGTGTGAGGGGCACTCCTTCTCAATCTTCAAGAGCAAATGGAACTCTTCTCATAGTTCAAACACTGGCGTCAACACATTTCATGTTGATAACCAGCGCACTGTGGTGGAGTAGACAAGGTTCTTATGCTCTGTGTCCACATCTTCTCACAATTATTTGATTAGCTGAGAGTTCCAAGCCCCACATTTCACATAGTCACATTTTTACCTCACTGATCTCAATGGCAGATTGCTCACCTGGCAGGATTTCAGACCCACCCTCACCTCAATGGGCTGGGATGTCTCCATGGCCCACATGGAAATACGGTGTGGCCCATCAGTGGGACATGATTCACTGGTTGGGAACCAATGGATTCGACCCTCATCCTGCTGCTGCTTAGAATGCTCTTTTCCTCCAAGATGACTGACTGTTTACAGCACCAAGCTGGGTCAGTTGCAGTCAGCTAGGAAACCTAAGTCGAAGATAAAGATTCTAACATCCTCCATGGGAGCCAGCACTTGAGAATTAGCCAAAGAGATATCCATGTGGTCTGCTTAAACGGAGCAGAAAGCCACAATAACTCACTGACTCAACTTCTCCAATAAATGTTTAGTCATCATTGCTTGCATTTCATCACCCTTTGAAAGGCTGCTCAGGTCAAGAAAAAAAAACTCCAGAGGGTGGTTAACTCGGCCTGTGACATCACAGGCACCAGACTTCACTCTATCAAGGACATCTATACGAAGTGGTGTCTTAAGAAAGCACCCTCAATCCTCAAGGACTCCCAACCCCCAGGCCATGCACTCTTCACTCTGCTACCATCGGGGAAAAGGTACAGGAGCCTGAAGACGAGCACTCGGCGGCACAAGGATAGGCTCTTCCCCTCTGTCATCCTGAATGAATAATGAACCAGACACCGTCTGACTTTTTCTTGCACTATTTTTATTTATTTTGTATGGTGGTTTATATAAATGTTTGCACTGTGATCCTGCTGCACAACAACAAATTTTGTGACGTTCATTACAAGAAATTCTGATTCTGATTCGACCTCCAGTGTTGCACATGATGAAATAACACACTGTCCTTTCAGCTCTTAATAACATTGGGTTGACCAGCTTCTCAAAATGAAAACTGGATTTGTCTGCTAATTACAACAACTTCTTGCACTTGTATAGCGCAGCAAGTTAGCACAACTTTCCGTGTGAGCAAAATGTGGTCAGTAGCAAGTCTGTTCTTAATGTAATGGATCTGCAGCACAAAATTATCTGTAGCTTAATGGAACCTACAGTAGAAATCCAAAGACCAGATGTCAGAAATCTGGACCACCCTGAGGATACAGATTTTTCCAAAACTCTCAAACTTTTAAAAGTGTGTGTGTTTGGAGCTGTGGGGATGGGGTGTGGTGTGTGTGTATGTGTGTGGTGTGTGTGTGTGTGTGTGTTTGGAGCTGTGGGGACGGGGTGTGTGTGTGGGGGGGGGGGTGGTGGTGTGGTGTGAGTGTGTGTTTATGGGTGTGGGAGGGTGTGGTGTGGGGGTGTATGGTATGTGTGTCTGGGTGTGTGGGTGTGGTGTGTGTGTGGGGGTGGTGGTGGTGTGAGTGTGTTTGAGGGTGTGGATGGGTGTGGTGTGTGTGTGGCGTGGTGTGCATGTGCGTGTGTGGGGGGGTTGTGGTGTGGTGTGAGTGTGTGTGTTGGGGGTGTGGTGTGTGTGTTTAAGGGTGTGGGAGGGTGTGGTGTGGGGGGTGTGGTGTGTGTGTGTGGGGGGAGTGGTGTGTGTGTGTTTGGGGATGTGGTGTGGTGTGTGTGTGGGGCGTGCTATGCATATGTGTGTGTGTGTCTGTCTGTGTGTGTGTGTGTCTGTCTGTCTGTCACTGTGCATAATACAGGTAATCTTATCACAATGAAATTCATTTGTATTCTGCATTTTTCTTTTACGTTCATTTTTAAATATAATTTCAAGCATTACACAGTCTTTTTTGTAGTGAAAGCATTTTATGTGTACATTTTTGTCGTGTTGACTTTATTTTTCTTTAAAACTGCTCATTTTGATAAATGTGTTGTATTTGCTATCAAAATTTACCTGTTCATCTCTTCTTTAGCCCTCCTTAAATTTATATTTTAAAAGTACAGCTCGAGAATCAGGAAAATCCAAAAATCCGGACTGACCCAATCCCCGAGCAGTCCAGATCTTGGGACTTCTACTATAACATCAACATTTGAAATGTAACTAACAACAATGTAAATGATCTTAATGTATGGGAAGTAGAACCTTTGACACAAGGTCACATTCTGAATCTAAAAAGCAAGCATCCATGTGTGACAGAATAAAATATAACTTTGTACAGCTGACCTGGTGGTGCATGGTAGAGAAGTGCATAATCTCCTAATACTGGCTGACCTCAGTATGACGAGCAAACGCAAACAAGAATATACAATTCATTCTCTTACTAGTAACAGGGGTGGGGGAAGAAGTGACAAGGTGCCACAGGGAGGGAGGGAACGGAGCATTGAGAAAACAAATGAAACTATGTACATTGATGGGAATGTATGGATAAGATGGACACGATGGGTGTGAAAAGACTTTGAACAGTTTTCTATTTTGTTGTGAATAAAGTCTATTTTTGGGGGAAAAAAAAGAGACATTCTCTTGCTGCTAGAGGCCGTCAGCACAATATACAGTAATTCCTCATGTGAACCAATCTTTACATATTTATTCTGCAACAACCAAAGATATCTTTCTAAGATGCTAACATGTCCTTATTCAAATGTTGACTTTCTTGAGCTAAATTTCAACAATGTTCAGTTTTTGTTTGCAACCTTCAATCAGTGAAGGATTAATTAAGGTAAGTAAATAGTGAGATGTAATGTGGCTGAACTCTTTAGACACTAATACTGCAAACTTTCAATAATGACATATTTTCATTGTTTAGATCTTCTTCAGATCTAAACAATTTGAAGATAGCACATGATCACAAATATTCCCTGAGAAAATTGGGATTTTGGTGACATAGTGGCTTACCGGCCACACTCCTTCTTCTTCATCCTCCATTGGCACCAGTAATTGTGGAGAATATACAAAAAGAGTTCTTTTAACTATTCCCCCAGCCCAGCTCTTATACTTGTAAACATGGGCACAGGCATGATCTCTCTGAAATGGCAGCGCAAGCTCGGACACCTTCTTCTGCTACTCATGGTCTGAATGTGGCCAAATGTCCCAAGGTGCTACAAAGGTGTCATGCAATCGGGCAGAAGTTGAATTAGGAAGATTGTTAAGGAGAGAAAAGAAGAAGCAAAAAGATTCCAGAGTTTGGGGCCTCAACAGATGAAGACTTGACTGCTGATGGTAGTCTGATCAAAGTCCATAAGACATAGCAGCAGAAATAGCCTATTTATCCCACTGAGACAAAATAGGAGTGCACGAAAAGTAAGGCAGTGTCTTTGGTTCATTGATTATTCAGGAATCTGACGGCAGCGGGGAAGAAGCTGGCCTTGTTCCATTGAGTGCTCGTCTTTAGGCTCCTGTACCCTTTCCCCGCGATGGTGACAGAGTGTAGAGGGCATGGCCTGGGTGGTGGGGGTCCTTGAGGATAGAGGCTGCTTTTTCAAGATGTACTCAATGGAGTGGTCTGGTGCCTGTGATGTCGCAGGCCAAGTTAACATGGAGTTTATTTCTTGTCCTGAGAGTTGGTGCCTCTGTACCAGGCAGTGATGCAACCAGCCAGAATCCTCTCCATGGTACACCTGTAGAAGTTTTTGAGAGTTTTCGGTGACATGTCACCCCGCAAATATAGCCACTGCTGATCCTTCCTGATTGCATCAACATGGAGGCTTCCAGGACAGATCCTCTGAGCTGTTGACACTCAAGAATTCGAAGTTCTTGACCCTCTCCACTACGGAGCCCTCAATGAGGACTGGGTTGTGTACCTCTGACTTCCTCTTGAAGTCCACAGTCATCCTCTTTGTTTTGCTGACATTGAGCGCAAGGTTGTTGCCACTCAATAAGCTGATCCATCTCCCTCCTGTACGCTTCCTCATTGCCATTTATGAGCCTGCTGACAACTGTGGTGTCATCGGCAAACTTGTAGATGGCTTTGGAATTGTGCCTGGCCACACAGTCATGGATGTCTAATGAGTAGAGCAGTGGGCTAAGCACGCATCCTTGGGGTGTGCCTGTGTTGATAATCAGTGAAGTTCACTGATCCATTTTCCCACTTAGCCCCACTACCCAGCCTTTTTCCCATAATCTTTTGATACCCTGCCTAATTAAGAACTATCAATCTCTGCCTTAAATACACCCAGTGACCTGGTCTCCACATCTACCCGTGTCAACAAATTCCACAGATTTATTATCCTCTGGCTGAAAAAAAGTCATATGCATTTCTGTTCTAAGTGGGTTCCTTCCAATCCTGAAGTTGTGGCCTCTTATCCTAGACTCTCCCACATTGGGAAACAACCTTTCTACATCTACTCTGCCCCTGCCCTTCAACATTCAAAATGGTTCAATAGCCTCTTTTAAACTGCAGCAGGTGTGATTACTGAGGCAAAGGTCTGGAAGCATCTTTTAAACTGCAGGGGGATCTACCCATTAAATCAGCAACCTGGCAATTTAAGGGGGATCCAGCCCCTGAAATGATGCATCACGTACTCACCAGAAGAACCGCCAGATGTTTGGATGCAAGCGAGCGCTGACGTCACCATAATAAGCAGGTTGGCCAGTTTTGATTTCAAATCGCCTGTGGACGTGACCTAGGTAAGTTTAACTGGGTTCCCTGACTACCTCTGAGGTAGGTCAGGGGCCTGGTTGGAGACTGATGGGGATGACCGGGTCAGACCCTTTCTAACTGCTGCGTAACTGGGGCACTAACCGGCCAAATTGCCTGGTTAATCCCATTTTACATGGCAGTTTGAAAGGGCCTAGTGAGAAGCTCTCTCATTCTCCTAAATTCTAACAAGTACAAGCCAAGAGCTATCAAATGCTCCTCATACGATAACCATTTCATTGCCGGAATCATCCTATCATATTCAAGAGGCTGAATGTGATATCTCTCAGCTCACTGTAAGCATTAGGGAAGAGTAGCCATGTAGGAAATTGTAAACAAGGATGAGATTTTAAAAATTGAATTATCACTTAACTGGAAGTCAGTACAGGCCAACAAAGCACAGGAAAGGCACATTAAAGTTAAGAAAATAAGAATTTTAGATGTCAAATTGACTGATGGTATAACTTGGGACACTGACCAAGACTGTACACATTCATTTATTTTCAGGAAGTGAGCTAATATAGGAGGTGACAATGAATGATCCATGAGAATCTGTAGGTAGTTCATTTTCAATTCAAGTTGAACACATATCTTGCGAACAAGCTGATTCAACCTCAGACCACTGGAATTGACTCAGTAGCTGGGGGGGGGGGGGGAAATAAAAAACCATGGCAGTGCCTGAAAACAATGAAACTCCCATTTCGTTCTCTGGAAAATTTCAGTTCCATGCTGGAACTCGATTCCTTAAAATATTTTCTTCATAAGGTTCAAGATATATGAGCTGAGGAACAAGATTACAGAGGTGAGGTTTTCCATGAATAACCTTAGCCAAATATTGAAATTGCTTTCCAAATATTAAAATACTAATATTTGGCAAGATTATAATCA
Source organism: Narcine bancroftii (assembly GCF_036971445.1). Classification (NCBI taxonomy): domain Eukaryota; kingdom Metazoa; phylum Chordata; class Chondrichthyes; order Torpediniformes; family Narcinidae; genus Narcine; species Narcine bancroftii. The sequence continues at coordinate 58,614,468 of NC_091482.1, read as the reverse complement.
TCAAAGTTATTACACAAGCATACCAGGCCCCTTCTAAAAGCAAAATATTTAACTATGTAGAATTTCCAGTCACTATGTACATACTGATTAGAGTCATATTCATATGTGCCATTCTGGGAGAATGTCTTTGATTTCCTGGAGAGTGTGTTGACGTGTACAATAAAATGAAATGATAAAATAGCAATTACTGGAATAAGACTGGTGTACAGTGAGCCCACGAATCATACCAATTGCCTTAGCTATATTTAGTTTTTCTTTCAATATGTATATTACAATAATGGAAGTCAATACAATAATAGCATATTGAAAAGAATAGGAAAATAAACAGCTTGAAATGATTTAGGTTGGTTAAAAGCATGAGAGCAAAATCTCTTAGAAATCTGTTATTAGTTCCAAGAAAAAAAGAGACATGGACAGAATGTCTTTTACATTACTTCTTAACAGTAAGTGTAGCTCTTTCCAGTTAGTTGTTGCATCTATTTTAATGGCACATTAATTCTATGAGAAATAAGTAGTGGCCTTTTATGAAACATATATCAACGAGGAAGTGCCTGCAATCCAGTGGTGTAATTAGTGGGATTTCCTGTGAAGCATACCTGCCGTTGAATATTATTGGTGGGTGTCCAGAAAGATCAGTTCTCTCTACTTTTATTAATGTTCCCCTTACTTTCAAATCCTGCAGAAAACAGAAGGAAACAAGAAAACTTGAAAATGAAGCTAGTGTAAGATTTAGTCTCTATTTATAAACTTGATGCTATCAGTTTGCATACCCCCCCCACCCAATGTAAAGCCCTCCAGAAGGTAGTGGACACAGCTCAGGACACCACCGAGAATATCTACAGGAAACGAAGCTGTCGGAGAGCAGCAGCAAACATCAAGGATCCACACCACCTAGCACACGCTCCGTTCTGTCACTATCATTAGGAAAGAGGTCTAGGTGCCACAAGACTCGCACCCACCAGGTTCAGGAACAGCTGTGATCCCTCCACCATCAGATTCCTCAATAATAAACCCAATCAGAGACTCATTTAAGGACTCTTACTTTTGCACTTTATTGATTCTTTTTCCTCTCTGTGCTGCAGTTTGTTTAATTTCTTTATTTGTTTACATGTGTACATTGTGCGCAGTTTTTTTTTTGCATGACCAATTCTGTCTCGCTTACAGGGGGAAAAAAATCTCAGGGTTAAGATTTCAGATTTATTGTCAAAGTACATATATGACATCACATACAACCCTGAGATTCTTTTTTTCCTGCAGGCGTGGAATAATTACCACCTATTGGTAGTACAAAAAATAAAACTGTACACAACTAACACATAAGGAGATGTGAACAAATTGTGCAATACAGAGAGGAAAAAGATCAATACAGTGAAATAGCAAGTATCTTTAAAAGAGTCCCTGATTGAGTTTGTCATTGAGGAGTTGTATGCGATGTCATGTTTGTACTCTGCCAATAAATCTGAGATCGGAAACTTTGTTGTTCCTTTACCAGTCGAAACACATATGTCGTGTTTAAGATACTCTGTAACTGTCTCTGTATTGGAGAGGATGCAGTAAGACAATATTTCTCAACTTGTCATCCATCAACCACCATGTATTTGTTGTAGATAGTGTATGGTGATAAAGAGTATGTGATAGGAAAGTTTTAAGGTGATTTTCATGATCAGAAGCCTAAAATCCATAAAATACACACAGAAATTTTCAGGAAGCAAAATCTTTGTTGTTCAGTGACATTAATCAAATGCTGGTTTATATGTCTTTTAATTAGATTGTATCTTCTAGCTGCCTGGTAAGTCAGTTAATATTGTTTATTCCACCAAAAATTTGAAATTGTATTTTGATTTCTAATTTGAAAATCCCTTTAATATTTCAGTCAATCAAAAAGTTTAAAATCAGATTGCTCTCAGGACCATTCAAGCTCTTTCATAAGTTTTAAGTGAATGAGAGCCATTGAATAATGTTTTTTCTGATGGTGCAGGCAGTCCTCGGGTTACGAACGAGATCCGTTCCTAACTCTGTCTTTAAGTCAAATTTTTAGTCAAGTCGGAACAGGTTCTTATTTTGCATCATTTAGTCAAATATTTGTCTTAGTATATAATATATAGCTTTGGAGGCATGGTTACAGTGGTAAATAAGAGAAATACTTAAGCCAAATACAAAGTTTGGCAGCACAGTTGGCGTAGCGGTTAGTGCAAAGCCTTTAGAGTGCCAACGATCAGGACCAGACCTGGGTTTGAATCCCACGCTGTCTGTAAGGAGTTTGTACATTCTCCCCATATTTGCATAAGGTTTCTCAGGGAGCTCTGGTTTCCTCCCACCATTCAAAAACGTACCAGCCATGTTGGTTAATGGAGTGTAAAATGTGCGGCATGGACTCGTGGGCTGAAATGGCCAATTACCCCCCTGCTTTTTGTCTAAATTTAAATTTTAACAAAATTTAAAGTTTCACAACTCAACGGCAACGTGATCCGATTAAAATGGCAGATGCCGTTCTGCTTCCTTGAGCCAATGAACCGCTAAGCAGTATGTAGTCCGTTCGTAGATATATGTCCGTAAGTCGGACATTGTTAACTTGGGGACCTACTGCATACAATAGATGGCCATTGGCTTGGATAATTCTGAAACTTGAACCATTGGCAGGCATTTGTGTTCTGCATCATCGGACATTTATGCATGATACACTGGGATATCACTTTGAGAGGAACACAAAGCACCACAATTTGAAAAATATCATCTGCAACTATTGAGATACTATCAAAAAGATTAAACCATCTTATAAATTAGCATTACTATGGGTCCCACAGATTACCAGGGATTATTTAGAGTAGGTGTTAATGTGGAGCCAAAACATTAATTAATTTGTTGCATCTGCAATCAACTTCTTCCTAGGCAGGCAGATCCCTAGATGGAGAAAGATTTGCTTCCTTTCCAGTTCTATGGCCGCTGGGAATACAAAAACATCCTTTTGGAATAGAAATGAGAAGGAATTTCTTTATCCCGAGGGTGGTGAAATTGCTGAATTTGTTACTTCAGAAGTCTGTGGAGGCCAAGTCATTGGATATGTTTAAGACAATGGTAGATTGGTTCTTGATTAGGAATCAAAAGAGTTCCCAGGAGAAGGCAGGAGAATGGGGTTGAAAAAGACTCCAAAATCAGAATTTATTGTCATGAACATGTCATGAAGTTCATTGTTTTATGTCTCTGTGCATTTCAAATTAAATAAAAATTAGTGCAAGAAAAAGACAAAGCTGTGATGGCTCACCATTAGGCAGGCGAACCGGCTCCGCTTGTAATCCACGCGGTGGGGCAGCCAGCCAAAATGGCGCCATCGGGGTTTCCCCTTCTTCTCAGCACGGGGCTCAGAAGCCCGCGCTGGAGACCACGTGACACCCGGGTGATGTCGACACCCCCAACGCAGTTCTCAGCCAGATCCGGGCTGGGAGTATAAATGCAGCCCAGCAGCCTGCAATAAACCAGTTCTCTTCACTGAGCTCATCCCGTCTGGTTGTGTGTTCTTTCAGTAGCAGTGTAGCTGCCGCTACAAAGCGAGGTAGTGTCTGTGGTTCATTGTTCTTTCAGAAATCTGATGGCAGAGGGGAAGAACTTGTCCTTGTGCTAGAGTGCTCATTTTCCTGTATTGTTTTCCCAATAGTAGTAGAATGAAGAGAGCATGGCCTGGGCAGTAGGAATCCTTGAGGATAAAGGCTGTTTTCTGAAGAAACTGCCTCTTGTAGATGTCCTCGATGGAGTGAAGCCCATGATGTCGCAGGACCATCCTCTGGAGTTTTTCCTGTCTTGAGCAATGCCAGAGATGTAACCAGACAGAATGCTCTCCACAATACACCTGCAGAAATTTTTGAGGGTCTTTGGTGATGTACTGAATCTCCTCAAACTTCTCACAAAGTGTAGCTGCTGGAAGCTCCAGGACAGATCCTCAGAGATCGTGACACCCAGGACTTTGAAGTTTCTGACCAGCTCAACTGCTGACCTGTCCATGAGGACTGGTTGATCTTCTCCTGGTTTCTTCCTGATGTCCATGATCCTTTTCTTGGTTTTGCTAACGTTGAGTGCAAGGTTCTTGTGACACCCTTCATCCAACTGATCTATCTTCCCTCCTGTACACTTCCTGATTGTTGTCTGTGATTCTGTCCACCAGTGGTGTTGTCAGCAAATTTGTAGCTAGCATTTGAATTGTGCACAGCTTCACAGTCATGGGTGTAGAGTGAGTGGGCTAAGCAGGCATCCTTGAGATCCCCCTGTGTGAGAAGTTTGAGGAGATTCAGTACATCACCAAAGACCCTCAAAAACTTCTGCCGGTGTACTGTGGAGAGCATTTTGTCTGGTTACATCTCTGGCATTGCTCAAGACAGGAAAAAACTCCAGAGGATGGTCCTGCGACATCATGGAGGAGACATCCTTTCCAATTTGTATTGACTGTGATCTTCCCAGGAGGAAGTCAAGGATCCAGTGGCAGAGGCCCAAGGTTTGGATCTTGTTGACCAGCACTGGGGGAATGGTGATGAAGGCTGAGCTGTGATCGATGAAGAGTAGTGTACCAGTTGCTGTGGTCTAGGCGATCCAGTGTGGATGACTGAAGTGCAATGCAGTGGGTATGGCCCTGCAAACCGAATTGCGCTTCTCTGTCGAAAGAACACAGCATTGGGACTGGACGAGCAAGCTCAGAATTTTACGATTGAAATGAATCCCGGGATCTGGCGTAGAGTCCAGCGCAGTCGGAGCTCCTGGACACATTTTTTTGAACAGAAACCCTACATGCAACGCTGTGGAAGGTGGGTTAACAAACCCCATCTCCCCCCGCTCCGGGGGGTGGGGGGGGGGGGTGTCAAGCCATGGGCTGAATAACTACGACTGCGAAATTTCCACTGGATTATCCTGCGGAGGGGAAATCTATGTCTCGCACAATTGAGACGAGAATTCACCCAGGCTCTGCGTGAAACCTGATCGGCGAGGGGGTAATTCCACACCCCGAGTGGTAATGATCAGACATGACCTAGAAAACCAAAATAAACGTCTGCAGTGCCGGGCCTCACGAGTTTTGGATCCTTGGGGACGGGACAAGGTGGAGGTGGGGAAATTTTTCCTCCACCCCTCGCCCCCTCTACCCACTTCTCCATCAACTTCCAAAAAAAACAAAGCACTCCCCCCCCCCCCTCCTCCTCCCCGGGAGAAAGGTGTTTTGCTCACTTCCCCGCAGATGCAATTGCACAAAGCGAGAAAATGTGGGCTCTGTTTGCGAGCTCAGTGCGTCATTGCAAGTTGACACCGAAAATGATACAAGCGCCGCCTCCGAGGCTGTTAAACCCGAAAATGATACAAGCGCCGCCTCCGAGGCTGTTTAACCCGCTCACCCGCGTGCAAAGGCAATTTAAATTCGGCCGGCATTGGCTGCTAATAGAATGGCTTTGCTCTGTGTTGTATAAGTGTCCCGATTTGATACCCCCCCCCCTTTAGCTTTGCCCTGTGTTGAATAAGTGTCCCGATTTGATACCCCCCCCTTTCAAACGTGGATTCATTTCTCCCGGACCATTGCTTCGTCCAGTGACTCCGAGCACTGTCAGACGCCGAACATGGTGAGTTCTTTTCATTGCAAATTGTCCCGGGTTGGGGTTTTTTTTAACGCATGGCCGAGGGGAACAGGTTTTGGCTTCTGCCCGTCGGATAACGCTAGAAAACTCCAAGGTTATTTGGTCGCTGTTCTCTGACCTGATTTACAACCTCGTCAACGTCGAAAAGTTGACATTTTTCATTTTGCGATTCTAATTGGGTTATAGAATTGCAATTTTGAAATCTATTGGAGAGAAAATTGGTCACCCCACGTCTGCTCACTTTAGATCAGTAGCGAAATTTATCTGACCTATAAATATTTACTCAGTTAATGATTTATATATATAGTTAAAAGCACAATGTTGCAGAAACTCAGCAGGACAAACAGTTGCCCCTCCCTCAAGAGACAATCAACGTTTCGGGCCCGTCATCAAGGCAGGTAATTAACCTGCTGACTGCCTCCAGCATTGGGTTTTTACTTCAACCAGCGGGCCTGCAGACTTTCCTGTTTTACTACATGACTCTGAGTGTCCAGATATTTCGTGTCCCCTTCCTAATTGTGCCAAATAATGTAAAACATTTGCAACTTCGCAAAATACCTTTTTGGGTGTTTGGTTTGCCTTTGTGACAGCCAAAAATAACGCTGCATCCATTAATGGAAAGTGTTAATGTAATACACGGATTGTAAGCAATGCTTCTTTCATGTTGCGTTTCTCCCTTTCTTTCCCCCCCCCCCCCCCCCCCAATTTTTAATTCGGAATCCCATCGAAGCAAAACGGCAGACAGTAGCCTGAGCCTCTTTGTGTAACAATTGCTTAATATAATTTCTGAAATGAGTGTAACCTGGGTGGCTACAGATTTTCGTCTTTTACTTGTAACAAATGTACAACTTTCACATGGAAGGCCACTTGTTCAGATGAGACAATGATGTTCATCCTTTCTGGATCAGCTACAACCGGCATGGTGCTCATGACCTGGACCGGGGTCAAATTAACATGCGACTTCACAATTAATATCTATTGTTTAGTCATTGTACCTGCAGTTACTATGGTAATCTATGTTATGTTCACTTTGTTGTTGGTGTGTAATAGGAAATACAAGATCAAATGAGTTCCAACTCGATGTGTGCGGTTACTTGGTAGGATGGAGGGGAAACGTTGCATAGGGCAAGAATTGCTTTATCGCCATCAGGTGAGAGGTAGATCTCAGGTCCAGGCAGAGCACCTTTTCTCTCCAGCCGCAACTTTGGCGGGCAAGGTTTCTTTCAGATACCGAGAGAGCGATGCTAAATCTACTCAAGAATAAAGCACGAAAGTCTGCAGACACCGAGATTGAAGTTAAAAACACAATGTTCGAGAAGCTCAGCAGGTCAAACTTTGTATAGCAAAGATCCAGGTGTGAGCAAAATCTAGGCAAGGTGCCCAAACTCCCAACTCGTGCTCCTGAACCCAAGTTCCTCCAGGGGTTGGAGTGATCGAACTGTATATAGCAACCCACACCCCCCTTCCCTTGGTCCCACGTCTTGCCCAACAATAGAGGTTCAAAATTGCCATTTGTAAAACGGTGTTGCAAATGTTCAAGCATTCCAGAAAGACCTAGGTTTTGTTTTTCGACGGTGCACTGGTTCCAAACACTAGACCTCTGGACTTGGAAGACCCTCCCTGACTGGAGCTCCTCCTACCTTGCAGGACTCCAGCCCGAAACTTTGGCTATGTAACTTTATATAAGGTCCTATTTGACCTGCTGAGTTTCTCCAGCATTCAGTCACGGTGTCTGCTTACTCCTGGTCTCCTCTGAAGTCTTTTCTAGGGATGCATACCTTGATGAAGCCTAAATGCATCTTTTTGCTGTATAAAGTTTGACCTGCTGAGTTTGTTCAGCATTGCTTCTCCTCTTTGCAGCTGGACTCCCACGTGCAACATTTTTTTTTAATTGCAAGGATCTCTGCTTCTGTCGTGTCCTGGGTGTTTAGTCTGCGCTGAGTTACAGCTGCAAGGGGCTGGGCAGACAGGGCGGCTTTGAAGTTGCCGCCAGGCGGGCGCGCAAAGCCTGTCGGGGGGCCAGCGGTGACGCGGCGCAGTGGGTGGCGGGTGACGGGCACTGCGCCTTCTCCGGAGCCCTGGTGTGGACCGTAAGCGGCCGCTTTACCGCCGCCGCCCTCGGAACCCTTTCCACCACCCCACCCCACCCCACCCCTCAGGCTGATGGGACGCCGAGTAAGTGAGGGAAGGGGAGGGGGGGAGTTGCGGCCGGGTGGAGGGTGGAGGGTGGGGGGGGGTGTCTAGGCCGCGCCTTCCTTTGTTTGACCGGCAGCCGCGCTTCCTCTGGAATGGCGGCGCGCACTCGATGGGCTGAATGGCCTCCCCGTTCCGAAACCTTGAGGGGGGGGGAGGCGGCGTTTCGTCCTCCTGTCCCGGCCGGTTCGGGGAAGGCGGCTTTTATTTCAAAGGCGAGATCCGAGCTTTCGCTCTGACCTGGAAGGCAGGTGTCACTCACGTTGATTGACAGACGCGCGGCCAATAGGCGGCCGCGGCCGGGGAGCTCCGTCCAATGGGCGGGAGCGGGGAGGGTCGGCGCGGTGGTGGAGTTGCTTGATCTGAGCCCGGGGAAGGGCAAGGTTGGGGGTTTGGAAACCAGATGCATTGTCCATAAAATTGCTGCAAACATAATCCACCTTGCAAAATCCAGTGGGACAAAGTGCTGCAGTGCCACAGGCAAGGGGACCCTTCCTCCCATTGTTCAGACGCCTCCTGGGCTCCCTTTTGAGCCACCATGCCTAATCAGGATTAACTACCATCAAAATATCCAGCAATTGTTGCATTTTTTAAACAATCAAAGTCCATATTTTACAAGAATCCGCCAATTAGTTCCCATTGTAAATATCCAGTGCAGTCTGGGTTTTGCATTGGCCAGGAATTTCTCGACAATTTTGGCCATTGACATGAGATTTCCCCCACCCACCCCTGTGTGCGTCCACGCGGATTTGTCATGCGAATGCTGAACTTTTAAGTTCTCTGGTTAGTGAGTAACGTTTCCAGGGAAGTGATTCGTTTTGCCCACAAAGCTGCGACGTGGCTTCATTTTATGTGACGCGCATGGTGTTTCTTTTTGTGTAAAAGGGCAACATGCGGGTTTGTTCACTGTCGTGCTAACGCAGGATTTAAATGGCCACTCCTGTCTTTCATAGGATTCCCCAGGTTCTGGGTTTTCAAATTCAGGCCCTAAAAGTTATCAAAAGTGACTGCAATTTCACTGAAATATTTCATGCACTTTTGTTTATCCTTTGGACTTCAAGCTTTAATTGAGGTGATATCTTAAATCTTAACTAATATAAAATAAATGGAAACTATTGGGTCACTTAATCAATATCCTTCTAGGGATTTTTGCTTGATTATTCTTACAAAGACGCATAGTGAGTTAACTACATGATCTTTTTGTTTCTTTAGAACTAAACGATTAATGCTTTAATAATTTCAAGAAAACTTGGTACAAGTTAGTCAGACAGTGAGGAAGTGGGAGGGGGGTGGGGGGGGGGAAGAGATACACTTTGGAAATCTGAACTGGCTGGTTTTTTTTGTAATTATATGGGTAAGAAAGCCCTTTGACCGCACCGTGGCTGCTATCTCCTGGAAAGCAGAAACTGGAAGAACACAGTGAGCCAGGCGGCATTCATGGGGAAAAAAAATGTTGGGACCCTTTTTCAAGGGCCAGAGCAGGCATAAAAGGAAGGGTGGGGGGAGCAAGTAGTTGATAATCCTGGACAAAAGCAGTTGAGGAGAAGTGAAGAAACCGATCAGGGAGGCGACCACTCTGGTAGGGTTTGAGAGGAATGGTAAAGCTGGATTTGTGTGGGGTTATCTAAAGTTGGAAATTGTTTGTTTAGAATATTTTGATTTTGAAATGGATGTACATCAATCTAGTTCTGTCCTGGTGACATTTCTTTTTGGTAAGTGTTTTCATGGCAGATAATCAGGTCTACAAAGGTAGAGTGTTCCTGAGAAACCGTTTGTTAACTGAAAATTTACAAAGCGATTGCCATTAGAGGCAATTTTTTTGTTCAAGTGAAAAAACCCATTATAATTTTTTCGTTTAAGCAAATTTTCATAAAATGAGTATTTGTAAAGCAAGGTTTATAATGTGTGATTGTCTAGTATTTTTAGTAAAAAGTTGAATAGATGATTTTAACCTAGTTTGTAGTTGAAGTAAAAAGTGCACGATGGTTTGAATAGCGTCATTAGAAGTTAAAATTGGCTCAGGAGCAGAAAAATGTGTGCAATTAGTTGCATCACCAGAGGTTAAAGTTTGGGTGGATATTAATATTATTAAATGAATGGTAATATTGAACTATGATAAGATAATAATATCTTATAATGATTGGATTGATTTTTTTTTTGTATGTTGAATGAGTAGTTCAACAGGATGGCCAGAAGTTGTTCTGTTAATAGTTGTTTGTAACAGTCATTGACAAGTCTGAAAGTAATTGCGTTTGAAGTTCTATATTGGGTAAGTATGACTATTTGAATGATAGTTTGAACAGCATGTTAAGATAGGTTAATTATCTGTTGTTTTTTTTTCATTTAATATGTAGCCTAAACAGACCAAAGCCAACTCATAAAAATGGAATTAAATCTGAAATAATATGCTGGTACTGTATGCCCTTGAAAAATCTTTTGTACTGGGTGTACTGTGTGAAAACTGAGATCACTATCCAACATTCTGCAATTATAGAGCAATTTACAGTTTTTTGTCACTTTTTTAAAAAGTGCACTAGATTTTCAAAATCCTGGAAGAATGTAACTAAGGGTTTGTTAATATTTAGGACCTTGATTTTTTTTGTTTCTTCTCTGCATTTGCATACCTACTGATAAAACTGAAACAGGAAGCTGATGTGTAGACTTTTTAACTGATTAAACTTTTAAACTTGACTCTGGAACAACTTTTAAACTTTAATGATTTTTGTTTTTGGAGATGCATGTTAGGAAATGATCACTCTAGCCCTTGCTCTGTAAATTGTGACACTCAACCCACACATGTATTTGTTTACCAGACCCATTTTCTCTCACCAAATGTGATATCACCACTTCCTACTCCCATTGAAGGTGTGTAATATAAGCAGAAAGATTAAGCTCTGCTTCTTCATTCCCCAAGTATAATAACTTAATACATTTTGAAGGCCATTAATATTTTGTGCTATTTTTTAAAAAAAAATCAATTGTACTGTATTTTGTGACATTGTTTAAAATCATTGCTATGCATGTTAATTAACAAATGTGAAGATTTTCCTGTTTCTTCAGAAAGGAAGTAAATTTTAGAAAGCACTCTTGTAAAGGCCCTCTTCTGTTGAATTGGGGTATTTACTGTATTTAAATGTTTAACTTGTCAACACCAGGGATTTATTTTGGACACAATTTAATGTATTGACATGTTGATGAAAGTCTTAACCTAAATAATGAAATATAACCTCAAAATGATGTCCTAGATTAGGCTATTGGTGTAGAAAAACACTCTGTGCCAAGGGAGTTCTAGAGTTTAGATGAGTGAAAGTGGCAGCAATTTGATCCATTCGTGTATTTTAGCTTGTTGATTCCACCCAGAACTTGATGGAACCCTATATGAAGATGAGGTTCAATGTACTGGTGCACAAGTTGCCCTAACCTTTTCTACAAAACTGAATGAGGATCTTCGATTCGTGTCATCAGTTTCATGAGCAAGTTGAATTAAATTTTGTTACTTTCACTTAATCTCCCTTGTCTGCTGCCTTCACGTCAAATTTTCAATCAGTACATGAACGGTTAAATAAAAATGTCTCGGTTTGCATAACAGCACCAATAGTCCGCATAAATCACTGCCACTGGTTAGAAAGCCAGAAAAGTATAAGAGCAGAAAACATGCATATCTCCAGAATGCCATACAGTTGATTTGGAGCCATCAAGCCTACAGGATTATTAGGTGGTCTGTTTCTTTTTTTTCTGAAAAGTTAACATAATTTTAAAAAAAGTGCAGGGGGAAAAAAAAGAAACTTGCTTATTCGAAAAAATATTTTTGATCTGCCACTTGACAGCACTTTCTGTTTTTCTTTTAACCCATAGGTTGTCCAAATATAAAATGGATGATAGCTTTGATTGTGACTGCGGTGAGCTGGAGCCACCTGATCATTAACGAGAGCCATCTATAGAGAAAGAAAAGCTGCCACAAGTTCTTTGCTTGACCAAGTTATAATTATAAAGGAAAGAAAAGGTGCAGACATCTGCACTGTAGAATGGCGCTGCTCAGGACCAGTCTTACACTGAATGTATCTACACTATGAGAGGGGGATATCAATAGAGGTTTATAATGCGTGTATGTATTCTCACACACCCTGTTAAATCTGTTTACAACAGTAGTTTGGATGCATCTGTCTGTCGAAGTTCATTCCGTTGCAATCAAACTTTAGTTTAATTTGTGATGTCTGCAGGGATGCCCTTATTTGAATTAGAAGTGTAACCTTTACTGACATAGGTCAGGCCTGAATTTCTATTCTGCAACCTGTGCATTCTTGAAGGAGGGTTTGGGAAGCGAGCTGACCTTGATCAGCTAGGCTGGATGGCGCACACATTTCGAAGTAAAAATACCTTGAAATTTAAAAACGGTTAGGGTTGGCTTGTTCACTGAGGAAGCTTTTTTATTGGGGAAGCTGATTTATCAGTTGCCTAGTTTTGACATAGGATTGACCGTCTGATAGAAGGAGAAAGCTTAAGGGTTACAACATGGCAGAAAAGTTTGGAAGTTTAATGAACATTCATGGGTTTGATTTGGGTGCCCGGTATATGGACTTGAAGCCACTAGGGTATGGTGGAAATGGCCTGGTTTTCTCAGCTGTGGACAATGACTGTGACAAGCGAGTGGCTGTCAAAAAAATTGTCCTGAGTGACCCGCAGAGTGTCAAGCACGCCTTGCGAGAGATCAAAATCATCCGACGACTTGACAATGATAACATAGTGAAAGTGTTTGAGATCTTGGGCCCAAGTGGGATACCGATGTCTGATGATGTGGGCGCTATCACAGAACTGAATTCAGTATACATTGTTCAAGAGTACATGGAGACCGACCTAGCGAAGCTGTTGGAACAGAGTCCATTCTCAGAAGAGCATGCCAGGCTCTTCATGTACCAGCTGCTTCGTGGGCTAAAATACATCCATTCAGCTAATGTTCTGCACAGGGATCTCAAACCGGCTAATCTCTTCGTTAACACTGAGGATCTGGTGCTGAAAATAGGGGATTTTGGTCTGGCCCGCATCATGGACCCTCATTACTCTCACAAGGTAAGCTTTGATTTATATTATTGATGAACGAATAAGAAAGTGTGTTAGTAGTGTTGGGTGTCTTTGGCTGTTTGCATATGTTTAGCTGGTGCATAATGTAACTTGAAGGGTTTGAATGGTGTGTCATTAGTCTTGTGATATCAAATTCTAGCATTTTTAATTGTTTAATGATCAATTACATTGTATATAGTACATTTTAACTGCAATATTCCCAATGTCTACGTTTATTCAGAATGTATTATCATGAAATTCAGTGCTTTGTGGCAGCGTCACAGTGTAAACATTCATATTATAATCATCTTACAACATTACTATAAAATAAAAAAAAGATAAAAAAAATAGTAGTTTACGAAAAGTAAGGCAGTGTCTTTGGTTAATTGGCCATTCAGGAATCTGATGGCAGCGGGGAAGAAGCTGGCCTTATGACGTTGAGCGTTCTTTAGGTACTGTACCTTTTTCCTGATGGTAGTAGAGCAAAGAGGGCGTGGCCTGGGTGGTGGTGGTGGTCTTTGAGGATGGAGGTTTTTTTTTAAAGACATCGCCTCTTGCGGATGTCCTCAATGGAGTGAAGCCTGGTGCCTGGGATGTCGCAGGCTGAGTTAACAACCCTCTGGAGTTTATTGTCCTGAGAGTTAACATTTTCATACCAGCCAGAATGCTGTCCATGGTACACCTGTAGAAGTTTTTGGTGACATACCAAATCTCCTCCCACATTACAAAGTATAGCTGCTGACGAGTCTTCTTTGTGATTGCATCCACATGGAGGCTCCAGGACAGATTCTCTGAGATGTTGACACGCAGAACCTTGAAGTTCTTGACTCTCTCCATTGCTGACCCCTCGACGTGGACTAGGCCGTGTTCCCCTGACTTCCTTTTGAATCCAGTCATCTCCTTGATTTTGCCAATGTTGAGCACAAGGTTGTTGTTGTGTTGTGCTAGTAGAGTGGGAGACTAAATAAACCATGCATTATTACAGGAAGTTGTTTTGCAAATTTCATTTTGTTGTTTGTGTTAAAGCTATAATATAGTCCATTGTTGAATTATCCTGGTTTAGTTTTAAGTGGTCTTTCATAAATTCTATCATGTAGCTGAGAAAATATTGACCTAGGTCATACAGTACTACTCAAATTATTCAAAATTCTCATTTATCCAAAAATTTTTAACATTTTGGATAAAAGAGGATATCTGAAACAAATCAGAAATCCTAATTTATCTGAAATTCTTTTTGGAGCCAAACTGACCAGGTACGTCGGGCTGCCGGCACGAGCAGGGCCTCGGTGGTGAGGTATTGGCGATGGCCAGTATTGTTTCCCTTGTGGTTTAAACATTGTTACAAGTGATTTAAAACTATCCAACATAGGCCTGGTCCTGACCATCTTGGATAATTGGAGTTTTACTGTATAATTTCATATTACCTTTGCATAATTTAGTCAAATTAATTAGTTTTACACTGGATAACCTCTACTCTTGAACACCATTCCAGAGCTTGGAATGCTATTGACAATTAAATGTATTTTTGCTTTTCGTGCATTGAAGTACAGTAAATGAGAAATTGTTGAGAATTCAGATTTGGGTTCACATTCTGGTTGTTGGTAGAACATGTAGCAATATGTTCTTTGATCTTCCTGCAATGTTTTTCTGGGTTCATTTGAAAAAAACTGAGAAGCAACTTTGAAATTATAGTTAGATTATGAAATGTAGCCTTGTTTGTAACCGGCTTTGAGTTGATTGTATAAGAAGTTCAAGTTCAGCACTGTCTTGAATGAGGGTTCAAGTTGCCTATCCCTTTTGCCCAGTACATGGCGTGGCACTGACTAAGATGGCTGGACAAAATGGCCAGTGCTAGTTTAGTGTTGCAAAGAAGCCTTTCAAACTTTGTTGTGCACTTCCAGCTTTTTAGGTTTTTTAGCGTTTCTTTGAAAATAAATTTCACCAAACTCTTAACTGATGCCATGTTTTGACAACATTCTTCCAAATGAGCCTTTTGTTTCTTTTTAGAAGCTATTTTCCGGTGTGCACATTATAAGCTTCTCCAGTTTCTGTAAAACCCCTCCCCAAGTCTGTCTCTCTCTTTCCTTTTGTCTCTTCTCCAGCTCATCCCCTTTCCATTTCAGAGCCACCTCTTTGTATCACTTTTTTTTCCTCTCCTACCTATGACCTCTTGCATGGTAGCTGTCTCCATCTCCAGCCCCCTTCTCTTCCTCCCACCTTTTTATCCAGGTGCTTGCCTGCTTTTCGCGGTCCAAACTGTTGATTGCGCTCTTCCTGAAAAAGCTGCGTGACCTGCTTGAGTTTCTCCAGCAATTTGTGTATTGTATGACAATTATGGAGACTTTCCTGTTTATCAAACATAACTTGCTTATTTTTATTTAAAATATATATTTTTGAAAAAGCCTGGATTTGGTTTTGTGATACCCCTCTTTTAAAATGCTATGAGATTTTTTTTCATTAAATGGCTGGAGAGTTTCATTCTAGTCTATTGTGAATGGGATAGGAAACAACTATTCAGACTAGTAATTTTTTTAGTTCACAATTTTCTCAACTTACTTGTAATGTTTATTAACTTGAGAGTATCTTCTATTATTGTAACTCTGGTTGCATGTGAGAAGAGGGAGAGCAGAGGGTGTTGGTATTTCCATAAAAGTAGTTTCATTTGTCATTTGGACACAAATCATTTTGTAAGATATTAATATTTAAGTTGCCCTTTTGACTTTACTATCTCTTCAAATTGTATATTGTTTACCTACAGATTTAATTCATTTGATTATTTCATTATAATTAAAATTGTTGATAGGATAAAGGAAATGTATTGTTCAGTGGCAAATTAGCAAAGAAAGTTGTTTTTGTTAGGGGCTCTTCAGAATAAATTGGGATGCATGGTTTTTTTAAAAAAAAATCAAATAACATAGGTTTTGTATTTAATTTCACTGCTAACAAAATCTTTATTTTTGCTGAGCAATCTGATACTTAAAAATGTGCTTCAGCCTTCAAATGCACTGAAAACTGGGAATAATTTTAAGAATGGAATGTAAGCTCTAACGTAGGATGATGGGAATTCATGCCAAAACTAGAGAATAAAGTAGCATGACTTAAATAAAGTAGTGGATTTAAAAAAAAAAAAAAATTTGACCAAGTTGTGCAATTGGTTTGGTTCAGTGATCCTTCCCAATAGACCATTTAGACTTATTTGGGTTTTTGGGAACTGTCTGCAGGTTTTTAAGAAGCTTTGTGGGCTAGTGATATACAAGAATTCTCACCTTCCTCTGTCCAAATGCAGACCTACTCCTTAAGAAATCTTCACAAGTGTGAAATAGTCTTATGTTTGCTTTTCTGTCATGTGGCTCTGTAGAAGAATCTGAAGTCATAGATTTGTTTTGGGGGGGGTGTATTTTTTGATTTTATGAAGTCTACTTGACAGAATAATTTCAACGCCAGTGCTATTTTGCATGAACTGGGAAATTTTTACCTGCATATGGTAATCTTGGTATATGTATGTATACACCAAGTCTTAAACTGATTGATGTCCATATATTTAAATAATCAGAACTGGAGTTTTATGAAATAAAAAAAACTTCCTATTCTCCCACAGTTTTCATCTAGTGATTTTTTTTAAGTTGTAGTATAGTTACTTACATTTTGAACTTTTCTCACAAATTTGGCTAATCTCAGTCTGAATTTGCATCAAATTTCATTGAAAAGAAATATAAATTTTCACTTGTCAAAATGTGCTAATGAAAGTGGAAGGTTTTACCGCTAAAATTCGTTGTAGATATTTATTTCGGAGTTATTTTGGGTGCAGAGATATTAGTTAAATTTTAACTTGGGTCTCTAATGTTTATTTTAAAATCTTCAATTTGTTTCATCTGGTTTATATAATCTTAAAAGCACATCACTGACATTTTTTTGAAATAATAATTTCCGTAAAATCAACATGGTGTGTTGTGATAGTCTAGGTTACTTCACATTCACTCAGCCTTTTCTGATATTTGCGCACATTTTGTGCAGTTTGGGTAGTGTTTCCCATTGTATTTCTATTGGAGCTTTAGTCGTGCCGTAAAACTTCAGCCTGCAGCTGACGTGGACATTTACCCCCTCCATAAATCTTCGTCCGCGAAGCCAAGCCAAAGAAAGAAAGAAACTTCAATAATCCACACCCCCAACTATTAGAAAATCTAAATTGTTTAACATCCAGCTGAACAGGCGCTGATCCCTGGCTCCAGTGGTTCTTTACCACTCGCATCCCAGTTTGAGTAATCCATTACTAACAACAGCACCTATGACATAGGATAGTCTGTTTTTGTTAAAATTCAAAAAGATTGCCGGATTAACGGAGTTTTACAGTAAGTGACGCGATTACACCTGAGCCCTGGTTTTCTCCTAACTTGGAGAGAAGCATCTTGACGTGCTTGTCCTGGATTAGACAGACGTTAATTACATGTGTTCCTGGTGAGAAAAACTCGCAGCAGGGTAGAAGTCTTACTCTGCAGCTTCCTCAGCCACCTTTATTGGGTCACTTTAATTTTTTTATTGGTTTCTTTAATTTGCATTCTTTACCAAATGACAATCAATCCTTATAAAGGGATGAAAATACCATCGGCAGCAAAAATCAGTTCTATAAATGCACCTATTTAAACTTTCTGATTTCTTACTGTGACTATAAATATACACCTGAATGTGAAGTTTTCATTAAATGTTGGTAATGCACAATTTTTCCATGTGGCTAATGTCTTTCCTAAACATTTCCACGTACAAGGGTCCCTTTGTTTTCTCCAGACCTTTCCCTTCCTCTCCTGAAGGCAGCAAATTTGTGCCAGGATATGGTTCCACATGCAGTGGCCCTCCAGTACTTCTGAAATGGCCATTTGTGAACCTGGATGGTGAGTGCTAATTCTGCTATTCACAGCCAATCCCTGCCCTTTCTCACTTGACATTCACTTGAAGCAAGAACTGCTGATCTGATATGCTGAGTGTTGCCCAGAACTTTTTTTGTTTTATTTATATATATATATATATATATATATATATATATATATATATATATATATATATATATAAAAACTATTTTTTGTTACACTTTTTCTGTTTGGCTTGGTGCAATGGCCTGCTGAGTAAAAGCGCTCAACTACAATTGAGCCGAAATGAAGATTTGTCCAATGTAGTTTCGGGGCAATAGGTTTGGATTGGTGCATTACCGAAGCCTCTGTGTCTTCATTTGGTTGCTTCTTCATTAACATTCAGCGAATGGAAAATTTAGAAGAAACCAATGGGGGAAATCAGGAAGTGATCTACCAACATCTTCTCGTAAATATCTAAGCAAGTTGGAAGTGAGATCAATACACAAAAATGTGTTCCGGCCTGGCGATGCAGAACCCATTTTTGACTTGTTGATCATTCTGTGTGCAGTGAGAGTTTGGTGGATAGTAAAACTAAGGCTATATTGAGCTGCAAATTCATCTCTTCATTGTTCCACATTAGTCAACAAGTATTTAGCAAAGATGGCAAAATATTTATTGAATTAATTCGAGGCACTCCAGTCTTCCCAACGGTCCTTTTTTTTCCCTTCTAACCTCTCGCAGGGCAATTGTGTGGATTGAGTTTCTTGTTCCTAGAACCCAAAGTATATTTTCTTCAGGTGGCTATTTCAGAAGGCACCAATGCAGGCAGAATAGATGAATGGAAGGAAAAATGTAATCTGTTCTAAGACTATACCAAAAGTGGTGTTCATGCTTGCCACACAACCTACTGAAACAATAAGGATATTTACTCGTTTCAGTAGGTAAGTATTTTGGATGGAAGCTGTAATGATGGATTTCCTACAAAACCCCCAGCCCCACGATGATGTGTTTTGTGCTGTAAAAGACAAATATTGATGGATCGTTACGTTTTTAGTCAGGTGATATGCAGCAGGATAATCTGATGAATTTGTAGCGTGAAAATGTGATTGTATGAATTTAATGGGGCATAATGTAGCCGTTGGAGTACTGCTCATGTTGCACGGCAAAGCACCTTTAATTTTGTTGGCTTGAATTGCACGGTCTTTAAAATTGCAACCAGCTTGAGCAACATGGTCTTCAAATGTTCAAAAAGCTGATTCAAACTATTTCTTTCAAAGAGCGAATTGCAATTTTCCTTCAAATGGAACTTTTTATTAAAAAAATGTGACACTAAAACTAGTTTTAAATGTCTACTTTTATAATTTTAGAACCATTTCTGAACTGAGTTATAAACCTGCTTTGGTGACATTAGTAAAATCAACTTAATTTGTCTCTTAAGCACAGATGTTGAATCATTTCAACTCTACAGAAAAGTGGCAAGAAAGCGAGTCTCTAACCTGGGCAATGAGCAAACATTACTACCGTAGTTGTAGCAATGGCAGGCATGGATTTTGATTTTGGTGATTCTAGGATGGCAGTTTTAATAATTGTGATTTGAAAGTAAATTGCTTCCTGGTAATTGGTGTAATAGACCATTAGATCACACAGCAAATGAATCAATGGCACACAACTCCTGGACAGATTGTTCTCTGAAAGTGGTATCCATAAGTTTGCTGCTTAGTATGTGTATAGGAACCAACCAATTTCAGTGTTGTCTGCATGGATTGTTCCATTTTTCGATGCCAGTGACTTGTGATGGAAAACGAAAATGCATCTTATTTTCCCAGGGCCACCTCTCTGAAGGATTGGTTACTAAATGGTACAGATCTCCACGTCTCCTCCTCTCTCCCAACAATTATACCAAAGCCATTGACATGTGGTCTGCTGGTTGTATCTTTGCAGAAATGCTAACTGGGAAAGCGCTTTTTGCAGGTTAGTGTTTCTCAAAGATGATGAGATGAAAGTGTGAGAGCATTGCAGTTTTATGGTTTTTGGTCTGCATTAAATTGATGCTTTTTTTTGAATTCGCAGTTAATTCGTTTCTAAAACGTGTTTTACTGAAACGAATGAGCACTTCACTTGGAGAGCCAGGCATTTCATGCTGTTAATGGAACAATTGAGAGCTTGCTTGACTTTTTTTTTTTAAAAACACCATAAATCACAATAGCCATGATATACACTTTTTCTTTTTCACACATTTACAGTGACTTTTTCTCCTCCCAAGCCACCCCCCCCACCCCCCCCCCCCCTCATCCATTTTAGGTATACAATCTAGGTTGCATTAATTCAGTCAATGTAAAAAATACACCAGAAATTCTACAGAGTCCATTCTTTTCTTTCCTTCTCCTTCCATCAACTTAGGTAATGTTTGTCCCCGGTAGGTTTTCGCTATTGTATTTAATGTAAGGCTCCCATACTTGTTTGAATATTTCAATATTATTTCTTAAACTATATGTTATTTTTTCTAAAGGAATACATTTATTCATTTCTATATACCATTGTTGTATTTTCAAATTATCTTCCAATTTCCAGGTTGACATAATACATTTTTTTGCTACGGCTAGGGCTATCTTAACAAATCTTTTTTGTGCATCCTCCAAGTCAATTCCAAATGCTTGACTCTTGTTGATGTAAAAAATTGAAGACTTTTGTAGATGGAACATAGAACATTACAGCACAGTACAGGCCCTTTTAGCCCACGATGTTGTGCCAACCTATTTAACAATTTCAACTGTCTCTACCTCACATCCAAACCCTCTATTTTTCTTGAATCAATGTGCCTGTCCAAGAGTCTTAAATGCCCCTGTTGTACCAGCTTCCACTTCCACCCCAGGTAATGCATGCCAGGCACCCACTAAAAATACAACTTGCCCCTGATGTCCTCTTTTAAAGTTTCCTCCCCTCACCTTCTACAGATGTCCTTTGGTATGTGCTGCTGTTTCCCTGTGGGGGGGGGAAAGGGTTCTTGATGTCCATTCTATCTATGCCTCTCATAACCTCCATTAAACCACCTCTCGTCCTTCTTTGCTCCAAATAGAAAAGTTTAAACTCTGTTAACACTTGCCTCAACATCCAGGTAAAACTCCTGTACTTTCTCCAAAGCTTCCACATCCTTCCTGTAATGAGGGGACCAGAAACTGACCCAATATTCTGTGTGGTTTAACCAGTTTTGTAGAGCTGCAGCATTCCCTCTTGATTCTTGAACTCAATCCTCTACCCATGAAGGGCAGCATCCCATAAGCCTTATTAACTACCACCTTGAGAGATCTATGGATTTGGACTCCAAGATCCCTTTGTCCTTTCACATTATTAATAATCCTGGTTAATGAAAGGTTTGACTTTACACTTATCTGGATTGAACTTCATCTGCCACTTCTCTTCTATATTCTGTTGTAAACTGTGGCAACCTCTGCACTATCTGCAATACCTCCAACCTTTGTCATCTGCAAATTTAATTAAGAATGCTTTTAATTCTTTGTCCAGGTCATTTATTAAAAGTCACAGAGCAGGGGTCCCATAACAGATCCCTGCAGAACTCCCCTTGTCACTGACCTCCAGACAATGCATTCCATCTACTAAAATGTAAGCTTTCTGCAGACAAGCCAATTCTGAAATCAAAAGCCCAAGGTGGCATGGACCCCATGCCTCATGTCTTTCTGAGCGAGTCTCCCATGGTCAAATACCCTACTAAAATCTCAATTGGACTTGAGGCATGTCCTGCCCTTCACAAAGGCATGCTGGCTATTCTTGAGCAGACTGCTTCTTTAAATGCTCATAAATCCTCTCCAATAGTTTGCATACCTCTGATTCAAGACTCACTGGTCTGCAATTCCCAGACTTCTCCCTATTACTTTTTTAAACAAAGGGACTACATTGGCCATTTTTGATTCCTCCAGGACCTTCCCTGTGGCCAGGGAGGATGTAAAGATCATAGCCAATACCCGAGCAATCTCTTCTGCTTCCTTTAGTAACCTGGGGTATATCTCATCTGGTCAATGAGGCTTATCCTAATGTTTTACGACTATCCCGCACGTCTTCTTTCTTAACCTCCGCTTTCTCCAGCACATAAGCTTGTTCTATACTGACCTCACATTGTCCAAGGTCCCTTTTGCTGTTGAACACTGAAGCTGATTGCATATTTTATCCCTTCATATAGTCAAAGGACTTTTTATAGATAACAAAAAACTCTTTTGTTTAGGAGCCCACGAATTGGAGCAAATGCAGTTGATTCTGAATTCCATCCCTGTAATCCACGAGGAGGACCATCAGGAGCTTCTGGGTGTCATCCCGGTTTATTTACAAAAGGATATGACTGAACCACATAACCCCTTGCCACAATTACTCCCCGGTGTTTGTTCTGAAGGTATGTGTTCCACAAGCTCCAATTCTGAATTTAACGAATAAACTCTCAAGATGATCTGTTCATCTCTTTATTCCTCCTTAAATTTTGAATTTTTAAAGTACTGACTGAGAATTCCAAAAATCTGGACCAACCCAGTCCTTGAGCAGTCCAGATTTTAGGACTTTTACTGTATTGCTGTTATCCATACAATAATGCAAGTATACTTGTATGTTTGGAAGGTGACTAGAGGGAAAGTCGAGGATCCTCATACATTTTTCTTTTTTTTTCAAATTAGCATTAGATTTTCTGGAACAGATTTTGACCTTCAATCCGATGGACAGACTGACAGCAGCTGAAGCCTTGGCACATCCGTATATGAGTATTTATTCCTTCCCATTGGATGAACCAACCTCTACCCATCCATTTCACATTGAGGATGAAGTCGATGACATTTTGTTGATGGATGAGAGTCACAGCCATATTTATAATTGGGAAAGGTATTTTTATTATTGAGGCATAATTGTGGACCCATCCTAATGAAAGTTTCTTGCAAAAAATCTTTTGATTAGGAAAACTAGTGAAAGAGTAAATTTGGATAATTGAACATTGTAGTTTATAAAGTGGAATGTGCTATCATAAACTCAGCAAACTCCTTTATTTGTGGTCTACCAGCTTGTCTTTGGGGTGCATGTGCTAAACTGAATTGAAATTACAAATTTTCAATTACCCAAAGAAAGACATTCTTGTCTATAGATTGTTGAAATCAAAGACACATTTTTTCGACTGAGTGTCAAACCTTGTGATTTTAATTAATTGTATAAAATAAAATAGTTGACGCTGTACAACATTTGCTACAATCTCAAAATAGTCTATCACATCACAGAGACAATGTTACAGTCCTGGAATCATTCAAGATGTCAAATTTCTAACTTTTTCTTGTACCCATAAACCTTTGCTCAAATTATTTGTTTCAGAGACCATGAAAGTGAATTGTCAGACCATGATTGGCCTTTGCACAGTAACTTTGAGGCAGATGATGTTCAACGAGATCCACGAGCTGTGTCTGACATGACTGAAGAGGATGAAGTACAAGTGGACCCTCGAAAGTATTTAGATGGAGACCGTGAAAAGTATTTGGAAGATCCTGCATTTGACTTGAACTTTTCCACTGAACATTCTTGGTCACATTCAGATCACCATGAAAATAAATATTGTGATCTGCAGTGTGGTCACACTTGTAACTATAAAATGGGGTCACCATCCTACTTGGATAACTTGATGTGGAGGGAGAGTGAAGTGAACCATTATTATGAGCCCAAACTTATTATGGACCTATCTAACTGGAAAGAGCAGAGCAGAGAGAAGCCAGATAAGAAAGGAAAGTCAAAGTGTGAAAAGAATGGACTGGTAAAAGCACAGCTAGCCCTGGTGGAGGCATCCCAGCAGATTGTTGAAAAGGAGAAAGAGAAGATTCGAGAGTTTGATTTTGATTCCTTTATGGCAAGCACCATCAAACTGGGTTTGCAGCCAGAGTCTCCTGATGTAGATAAGCTGAATGACTTGAACAATTCAGTGTCCCAGTTGGATCTGAAGAGCTCGATGTCAAATTGCAAGTCTGTTAGTCAGGAGAAGGAGGAGAAAGGGATGGCCAACCTGGCTCAGCTGGAATGCTGGAGCCAGAATCCTTGGGAATGCCAGTTCGCGATTGATGGAAGCAGTGGGTGGGATGAAAGCTGTCTAATCCGGGATGAAAAAGTTTGTTGGGGCAGCAGGAAAGATGACCCGCTGGGGAAATCTACATTTACTAGTTACTTGGACAAGTTATTCAACAAGAAAGACGATGTAGAAACAATAGAATCTGAGCCAGCAAGTGACAGGAAACCTGAAGACAAAGTTAGTGAAGAGAGTGTGAAAGAGATGAGCAGAAATGGGGAAATCCCATTGAGCAAGCAGTTGGAGTCTATTAATATTCCCCAATTTGACAATCCTGACAGTTCACCGCTGAAAACTAGAGCAATTCAGACCACTTTAGCGCCTGCGGCTGCAAAACCATCTCCTCAGATTCCTCATAAGACCTATAGTAGCATCTTGAAACATTTGAACTGAATAGAACACTCAGCAGACATTTGTATACTTCACCATGTGTATTTGTTTTGTTGTCTGGAATCTTTATTTTTGTAATTT
Source organism: Narcine bancroftii (assembly GCF_036971445.1). Taxonomy (NCBI): domain Eukaryota; kingdom Metazoa; phylum Chordata; class Chondrichthyes; order Torpediniformes; family Narcinidae; genus Narcine; species Narcine bancroftii. Next base: position 58,590,202 of record NC_091482.1, on the reverse strand, counting down.
CAATTTGTGCTTTTGGTTTGAATAGTTGCTCATTTTTACAAGTCAGATTATTTTGACATTGCATTTTAATTTTTTGTAGACCCATGTGTCGTTTGCACAGAGTTTAAAATAATGTACATCACAAAAAAATGACTAACGCAGAAAACTTTTGACTGAAACAGTCGTGAGAATATGCACTAAAGCCAAGTGGGTACATTGTAATTGGTGAAACGGAAAGGCCACCTCGCAGTCTACTCGTTTTACCAATAGAATGGCGTCCATTTTGGCAAACTTGCGGTTCCAATATATGTGCATGAGATTTTTGTTTTACTTTGGAAAATTTAAAAGTCCAAGCAGTACAATTTCATTTGTTTTCCCCAGCAATATTAAAAGAAGGCATTTTCTGATAGCTTAAATGTTTCTTAAACATGTGATGCCAGGAAAACTAGCAATGAATGCAGAACATGGTACGCATGTGTTATCTACCTCAAGGTAACGGCAGTGAGTGGCTGACCTTGAGCCACATACGATGCTTCAAAGCATGCACATGAATTTAGCCAGCAGTAATTCTGTTTGAAAAGCTGTCAATACTGTAACTTTCTGGTATGCATTTTCCATAGTAGTGTTCAGATACATTATTTATTTTAGCAGATGTAAGATTTCTTCTGTATTTATTTTAATTTTATAGTTTCATTGTAGCTTTAAAATGAATTTGAGACATTTTGAAGCTAATTTTATGTTTATGGTTAATTGTAAAATGAAAATCTTCACCTGATGCTTTTCAGTTTTCCTATCTGTAGAATTGGCTTGTTTTGGAAAGAGCATTCACTACATATATAGGAATTTGAACATTTTAGTGGTGCTTGATGACCATTAACAATTTAGAAATTATTTCAAAACTGATTTTGGAAATGCACCAATAAGTCTTAAAATCGTCATTTAATTTGTTAAAACCGAAAAGGCTAGAATTCTCTGCATGGAAATAACTGAGTTGCAACCATTACTGTAAAAGTTAAAACGAGAAACGACCATGAGATGAATGCTGAATTGTCATCTTTATATTTTATTGTACATTCTTATTAAATTTGTAACTTCTTAAGCCAGCATTGTTTCCCTAAGTTCAGAATATAGCATGTAGAATTATTTCTGAAAGTTTATTTGCATTTACCAATTTAGATACCAAGTTTCTGTATTACTGGATCTTGCCCCTTACCTTGCCCTCTCAAAAAATTCAAAAATGAAACAATAAAAATAACCAGAAACCAAATACCCGTGACTTGCTGTCTTGTCTGAAGTGCACTAAACTTTCTGCCAGAATGTCGAAGGCCCTTCCCACCCCAATAGGATGCCATAGGTGTTCTGGTTAGTGAGGGATTACTTAAGATGGTATGTGAGTGGGGGAAATAAAAACCTAAGAACCACTGGTCTAAGGTAAATGAGTTGAGTCGAGTTGACATTTGTTGTAAATGGGCAAATGATTCCACAGGTGGAAAATAAAGATCAGTTGGAAAATGTGTTCTTGTTTTGTTAGTTATCCCATTAAATTGGTGTCATGGGCTGCCATAAAAAGTGCAAATTCCCCTTTGATTGTCGGGCATTTTCTCTCAGTATTTGGTTGTCTTTGAGATGCTATTTTTATCCAGTTCTGGTGTTTTAGATCTCTACAAAGTACAAAAATTGCATTGAGTTCCATTTTTTTATGTTTCAAATTTGAGTACATACACGACATCACATTCAACCCTGAAAATGTTTCTATGGTCAAGGCAGAATGCTCCAATTCATTTTGCTCTAAGTATGGGTATACTGAACATTGTACAGTAAAAGTCCTAAAATCCAGACTACTTGGGGATGGGTTAGAAAAGTGCTTACCACATTCATTTCATTACATTGTCAACCATTACCACAGAGGGTTATAGGCGGCGGCGGGGGGGGGGGGCGATATCTAGCGGAGTTGTTTAAGTGAACTGGCGTGGACTTGAAGGGCCAAGATGGCCTGTTTCCATGCCATAAACTCTTATATGGTTGTTGTATGTTACTTTTAAAACAAAAAATTAAAATTTAAGGAGAATAAACAGGTAAATTTTTAGTTTGTACTTTATTAGTGAATTTTTCATATACAAAAATGTTCTTAAATTTTTCATGTAGTTGCTTGTTGCCGCTGCATCTGTGGCGCTTACGCTTGCACGCAAAAGCAGAGGTTCAAGAAATCTGGATTTTTGGCATCCAGATTTTGGGTCTTTCACCTCGAAATGACTTGTCATAATTTACTTCAACCACACTTGCAATGCCACGTCTGCAGTTTAGGATTGCAGTATGTCAGAATTTGCTTGGAGAGAATCGGCCATCCCTGTTTCATTACCAATTCAAAACTTCAGCACAGTTGCACAGAGGAGCAAGGCTGTTTGAATGCTGGAGCGACTCAGCAGATAGAGCCACTCCAAATTAATGTAGAGGCACCAACTCCCATGGTGAAGAATGAAATGTAACCGTTGAACAAGTTTAAAAGCTTGCATAACTTAATTGTACAAAGCATGTATAAGTGGTGTCATCAGCCAAGTGTGAAAGACTTGGTTGGAAGGTGGTTTAACTCTCCCATGAGGATTATGAACATGTGGGAGATGGATGGTGCTGATGGTATTGGTGATGAAATAGCATGTGAAGCTCTGTGCCCACCTGATAGGTGGGGTGAACCCACCCAAGGCAGCAGGACCAGACCACGTGTGTCTTCATGGACATCAATGCCTCACTGAAGCAGGCAATCGTCCCTGCAGGTTTTAACAGTTAACAACAACAGGCCTCAATGACCGATGGCACTGATCTACTTTATGAAATGCTTCGAGGGTCTGGTGATGGAGCCCATCAAAGTGCACCTCTCCGAGACCATGAGCTCATTTTAATTTGCCTGTAATACAAACTGTTCCACAAACGATGCTATAGCCTTGTCCCTTCGCTTTGTTCTAACCCACATGGAGGATGATGCTTCACACAGACTGCTGTTCATAGTCTTCAGTGTTTAATACAATTACTTCCCCCAGAGCCTATGGAGAAGCTGTCCCTCTCTGTAACTGGATTCTGGACTTCCTAATGGAAAGACCACAGTCTGGGTTGATAGCAGAACACTGAACCCTGTCCTGCTGAGCAATGGAGCACGCCAGGGCTGTGGGGTCAGCCCGGACCTGTTCATACTACTGACCCGTGACTTCATCACCAGATCCAATTCCAACAGTGTCAAGTTAGTAGATGACACAACAGTAGTTGGCCTTAGCAGCAAAATCAATGCATTGCACTGCAGAGAAGAGGTGGAAAATCTTGTGATAAATTGCAACTTCTTGGGGAGGAGTCTGGTTTCACTCAAACCCCATGTTCTTGCTATTTGGAGATCTTGTGCAGGGAGCGAGCCAGTTAGGGGACCACCTTGTCAGTCTGCTTTCGGGGCTGGCCAATGTGGTCATCCACAAGACCAACCTGAATGCCATCCAGGTCTATTGTTTGCATCTCTTCCAATGGGGACATGGAGAGAAAGCACACTGTCTGCTGACTCCTAGAGGCCTTCAGAAATTAATGGGCATCACAGGCACTGGTGAGCATCCTACCTAGATGAAAATATTTTAGTTTAATCACTTAATAAATAAGGTCATCATCTGCTGCACTCCGAGCTGACTGTACTCATTCAGCCAAAGACGACTGCTGGTGTCATTTTCCAAGAAACATCACAGCTGACTGAGCTATCTATGTCAGACAGTGGCTAAAATGAGCTAAATTGTAAATGGAGTATGAGACATAAGAAATTTCAGGTGTTGGAATCCAGAGCAGCAAACAAAAAGATAGAGTGTGAAAGAACTCAGTATGTTGGACATTATTTAAATCTGATAGAGTGAGATGCAAACTTCTTGTGATGTTCCAACTTTCTAAATAAAAATGGCCTTGTATTTAAAATAAGACCCCAGCATTGAAAGCATGCAAATCGCACCACCTGCAGGTCCTGGATGTACGATGCCATTCCTCACTATTGCAAGGTCTAAATTCAAAGATTTCCGCTCTAACAGCACCATGAGAACACCCATGGCTGGGAAATGGTGCAAGATGACAACCCTCCAGGGTAAATCAGGACATTAATTTGAATTGCTAGTTCAAAATTAGCCATAAAAGTTGGCCTTGCTTGCAACGTGCAGAGCCAGAAAATAAATAAAAATAAAATTCTTGTATGTAATAGGGCAAATTTGCTCTCTAACTAGTTTAATAACTAATGAGTACTTGCCATTATTGACAGCTCACTAAGACATTTTTAACTGAAAACATCAACGACATTGTTGGACTGGAAGTGGGTGCGCCAGTGGAAAAGATGCACGCTGTTATTGGAGAGTATTGCAGATAACATCAGGGAAACAGTGGGGGACTTCAATTTTCATAATTTTCCACTGAGGTTAGGTGAGGTATAAACCAGAGGACATGGGCGAAGAGTGAAAGGGGAAAATTTTAGGCAGAAACTTTTTTTTCCAGAGAGTAGTGGAACCAGCTTCCAGCAGAAGTGGAATGTGGGCTCAATTTTAACATTTAAAAAGAATTTGGAGAGATACCTGGATGGGAGATGGACTGGGTGCAGGTCAGTGGGACTAGACAGGATAATAGTTAAGCACAGAGTTGAAGGGCCAAAGGGCCTGTTTCTGTACTGTAATGTTCTATAGTCTGCGAATAACAACTTGAATCTCAACGTAGATAAGGTGAAGGAGATGATATCATGGACTTTAGGATAACCAGGAATGGCCACCCTTCTCTACATGCCATTAGAGTGGCAGAGAGGATCACGGGAGTTTCTCAATCTTTCTCTTTCCTCCCCCCCCCCTCCCTCATTTTGACATGATCTACCTGGATTGTCTTGAAAATCGTCAACCACCCTGCACCTTTCAGCTACTTCCATCAGGGAAGAGATACAGGAATATCAGAGCCAGTACCACCAGGCTGAGAAACAGCTTCTCACGGGTAGTGAGAATGCTGTACGACCAATGGAATTGCTCACACTAACCTCAGACTCTCTTACCAAACAATAGGTTTTTTATTTGTGTATAAAAATACTTGTCTTATATCGTAATAGTTTGTCTGTATGTGTGTTATGCCTGGTGGTGTGTATGCATGTTTTGCACTGTGGGCTGGAGAACGCTGATTCATTGGGCTGTACTTGTACAAGTAGATGATAATAAACTTGAAGATTTTGTGGTTCTTTTCTGTTTGTGGATAAGGGCCCTAATTTTGAACCACAGATGCTCAGTCTTGAGTAATCGTAAAAACCCATTTTCTAAAATCAAAGATATTAGTTGGCCATGTACAATACATTTGGGATTGGGAATTAATCGTTTGACCGCCCTTCCTATCATTGCAATCATGGCCAATTCGACTGGTCACGAGTCCTACATCTTCAGCCCGACTTGACAAAGAGCATTCGGGGCTCATCCCATTTGCTTGCATTTGGCCCACATCCTTTTGAGGCCTTGAAGCTCCATTGGGTGCAGTTTGTGAACTGAATAATATGCCAGTGGAGTACAGAAATTCTCAGGTCTGATGTGACCTCTCACCATGAAATATTACGACCTGACTTATGGGTTTATCCCCAATTAGTCAAATTTCAGCGAAGAGCCACAGAATAGATGGGGAATTGCTGCTGCGTGCGGTGGGATTCATGTTGGAGTTTAATGGCACGTACCCACTCCTCTTGCTCATTTTCTCCAAATATAAAACTGATTGGAACCCAGTCCTTTATCAGAGTTTCAGTAATGTCCTGTGACGGCCCTGGATTTTACTTGGCGTATGTGACAGTTAATGGCCAAAAAATATTTTTGTTCATCAGCCGTGATAAAATAATGAAAGAAATACTGCAGATTTGGGTCTGCAAATATTAATCTAATCAGTAAACAAATGGCCTCACTCTTATCGTATCAGTAGACGATCTTGCCTTTATAGTTTATTTTCAATTGGACTGAATGTCCATCATTGTTTTTCACTCTTTGTTTGACAAGACGTCTGACTAAGTCACATACGCACACAAACGCACACAAACGTTTGCACTACCTTATCAGAAGACCCAAATATAATCGAATCAAAGCACCTGATGACTCACAAGCAGATGGTTCCATTTACAAATGCATCACCTAATCTGCAACACGTTTACACTTGATTTTGCAATTTGTGAATCAGATATCCTGTAAACATAAAAAACACAATAGCTTGCTCTGTGACTTTGCAGTTCTCAGTCAACCCCTTTAATATGTCCCTCAGCACAGCGAGTGAACCTTGTGTGCTTTAAACATGTTAAAATTGCTGTAAACTTAATATTCCAACACAAAAATATTAGGGTTCATTCTACGCTAGCAGCCAACCCATGCAATTCAGCAGAAGGCAGACAGAAGGATCTGACGCATAAAATAGGAACTCAGCGAGTTTGGTAAAATCTGTGGGGGAAAGGGAATTGCTGATGTTTTGGGTCAGGACCTTGCAGTACACGAAAATGTCAGGCAGGAAAACACCATTTGATTCGTTGTGACATTGCTAGACACGAGGTTAGGGTGTGCTGCCCTCATTGAGCAGCACGGTTAGCTTAGAGGCTACTGCAACACTTAATGTGCTGGTGACCTGGTGACGCTGTCTGTGAGGAGTATGTACATCCTCCCCGTGTCTGCGTGGACTTCCTCCAGGTGCTCCGGTTTCCTCCCACCCTTCAAAAAGGTATCAGGGTTGTAGGTTAATTGTGGTATTTGGACAGCACAGGCTTGTGGGCCAGAAGGGCCTGTTGCTGTGCTGTATATCTATAAATAATTTTTAAAAATCTCTGTTGTGGAATTTTCTCCTTCTCCCAATGATCATTGAATTGGTTGGTAGATCAATTGGTTAGGTAAGAGAGAGAACCAGGAAATACATGAAGGAATGGGTTTGATGGGATTGCTCTAGAGAGCTGTCATAGATTCAATGATGCCAAAGGGTTTCTTTTGTATTGTAAGGAAGTATGAGAAATCATGTCCAACCATTTGTAACCCTCCTACAACCTGGAGTCATAGTGCAAGAAACAGGCCTTTCAGCCTGACGTGTCCATGCAAGTTGGCATTCTGACTCCACTTTCTCACACCCTGTCCCCTGCAAGGACTCTATCCCCTTCTCTCAATTTCTCCGTCTCCACCACATCTGCTCCCCAAGATGAGGTCTTCCTGTCCAGATCTTCTAAAATGTCTGCCTTCTTCCACAAATGTGGTTTCCCCTCCACCACCATCAACTCAAGCCCTCAACCGTATCTCCTCCATTTCCCACTCATCTGTCCCAGCCCCCTCTATTCCCAAACATAGAACACTTGTCATCCTCACCTACCTCCCCACCAGCCTCTGCATCCAACACATTATCCTCTGAATTTCCGGCACTTAAAATAGGATCCCACCACTAGACACATCTTACCCTCTCTGTAGAGACCGCTCTCTCCGTGACTCCCTCATGCACTCATCCCTCCTCTCTAATTGCCCCCCACCTCCTTTCCCTGCAGCCATGGGAGGTGCAACATGAGTGCCCAAACCTCCACCCTCAAGAGACCTTTCAAGTAAAGCAACTCTTCACCTGTGTATCTGCAGGACTGATTTACTGCATCCGCTGCTCCCTTTGTGGCCTTCTCTGTATTAGAGAGTCTTGGCACAGATTGGTAGATTGTTGCGCTGAGCACCTTTACTCCATTGCTACAGTAACAGAGACCTCCCAGTAACCCAACCATTTCATTTCTGTGTCACGCTCCCTTACTCACATGTCTGTCCATAGCCTTATGTTCTATCCCACCGAGACCACCTGCAACCCCCGATTTTCCGTCTGGGCACTCTCCAGCCAGATGGCATTAACATTTCTGGCTTCTGCTCACCTGCTCTCCTCTTCCCCTCCCCCCTTCCTTTCCCCTTTCCCGTTCTCCTCCCTCCCTACCCCCTCCCTTCACCCAGCCATCCCTCCTCCCCCTGATCACTGCTGTCCCCTCCATCCTTTCTCCACCTATCGCCTCCTGTCTTGCCACCACCCCTTCTGCCCCCCACCTCACTCTTGTTCGGGTGCCTCCTGACATTTTTCCATTCCTTGATTAAGGTCTCTAGCCCGAAATGTCGGTCATATATTTGCTATAAAAAAGGACACTCTTTGATCTGCTGAATTTCTCCAGTTTTGTGCTTTTACTTCGTCCACGATGTCTGCAGATTTTCGTGTTTCACTTCCAGCATCCTGGGCTAGTCCGGTTTGCCCAGAATTTGATCCATCTCCATCCAAGCCCTCTTTACATCTGTCCAAATGTCTTCTGGATATCAGAATTGTGGCCAGTTCTACAGCACTCCAGTTACAGGCCACTTTCTAAGTGAAAAGGTAACCCCTCTCATCTTAAATCCACTCGTTATAGAATCATCTATCCTGGAGAAAAGACTGAGCATTCACTCCATTCAAGCTCCTCGTGATTAAATAAACCTCTATAAAATCACTCCTCGGTCTCCTTTGCTCTTGGAAATAAAGACCCAGCCTATCCAATCTCTCCCTAAAGCTCAGGCCCTCTACTCCAGCAACATGCTTGTGAATCTCCTTTGCATTGTCCCAATTAACTGCTGTAGTGGGGAGGGGGGCAATCAGAACTGCACATAAATGTGGTCTACAGCTGAATTATGAGGCCCCGAGTTTTGTACCCTATCCACATCCCAATGAAGGCAAGTGTGCCAAAAGCCTTCTTCCCCACCTTGTCCACCTGAATTACTCTCATTTCTACCTCCCTCCCCTTACAACATTCATTGAAACATATTTCTTTAACCAAACCAATTTATCTACCTCTCTCCCCTTACAACATTCATTGAAATGTATTTCTTTAACCAAACCAATTTATCTACCTCCCTCCCCTTACAACATTAATTGAAACGTTTTTCTTTAACCAAACCAATTTATCTACCTCCCTCCCCTTACAACATTCATTGAAACGTATTTATTTAACCAAACCAATTTATCTACCTCCCTCCCCTTACAACATTAATTGAAACGTTTTTCTTTAACCAAACCAATTTATCTACCTCCCTCCCCTTACAACATTCATTGAAACATTTTTCTTTAACCAAACCAATTTATCTACCTCCCTCCCCTTACAACATTAATTGAAACGTATTTATTTAACCAAACCAATTTATCTACCTCCCTCCCCTTACAACATTCATTGAAACGTATTTCTTTAGCCAAACCAATTTATCTACCTCCCTGCCCTTACAACATTCATTGAAACGTATTTCTTTAACCAAACCAATTTATCTAAATCTTCAGCTCAGCTTCAATTTTTTTGGTTGAATTTTTCACCTGTGACCAGATTAATTGTTTTCAGATTATTGGAAAAAAAATGGACCATATCAGTTGGCTCTCAGACTTGTAATAAAAATACAAAATGTTGGAGAAACTCAGCGCATCAAGCAGTTTTCCTTTATGTACCAAAGTACATCACCAACATTTCGGGCTTGAGCCCTTCATCAGGGTACAAGAGAATGTCAGCAGGCGTCCGAACAAATGGGTGGGGGGGTGGGAGGAGAGGGAGGTTTCAGCAGTAATGAAGGGGAAGAGGGATGGTGAGTGGGTAAGAGGGGAAGGGGAGAACTGGAAAGCCAGGAAAGGGGGAGGGGAAAGTACGAACAAGTTTAGCTGAAAGCAGAGAAATCAATGTTCCTGCCATCTGGCTGGAGTGTGCCCATATGGAAAGTAAGGTGTTGTTTCTCCAAACTGCGGGTGGTCAGTGCAAAAGGCCGTGGACAGACGTGACTCAGAATTGAAATGGTTGGCTACTGGGAGGTCACTATGTTTGCGCACAGAGAGGAGTTGCTCAGCGAAGCGATCTCGCAATCTCAGATATAGAGAACGCCACAAAGCGAGCACTGGGTGCAGTAAATAAGGCTTGCTCTCAGACTTGTGTTGCTTGTTGCATGCATGGCCGTACTGAAGAACAGGGAGGATAGCGACTACTACCCATAATGCAGCCGCTCGGAAACTAACTGGGCTCTTTACTGTGACGCGTTTGAGGAATTCATGTCGAAGTCCAGATGAGTTTTTAAACAGCTTATTAATTAACACAAAAGGACTCATATTGTCTATAATAATGAACATCTATTGTGATTTTGTAACATCAAGTCAAACCAACTTTATTTATCGTTCATACCATACGGTAGGACGAGATAGCATTTCTCCGGACCACGGAGCATATTTACATAAATATAAGTTAGGAAACCAGTTAACACATTAAAATATTAAGGTTCTAAGTTGTATACACTGAAAGACCATGGTGCACTATCCACATCTGTACTGGGAGTTCAGGAGCCCGATGGCTTGGGAGAAAAAGCTGGTTCCCACTCTGGACACAAGGGCCCAAGTGTTACAGGACCTCCTGCCAGATGGCAGAATCCGGAAGAAACCCTCGCAGACACGGGGAGAACATACAAACTCCTCACAGGCAGTGCCAGATTTGAACCTGGGTCACCGGCACCGTTACAGAGATTGGACCCTGCTATGTTGCATGATAGCAAGGATGTCAGATGACTGCCGCTGACCCCTGCTGGACCAACTACAACCTCACCCACTCTTTGATGTCTGTCATTCAGGCTGCTTCATGGCAACAAGGAAGTGAGGGCCAGAGGACATCTAGATCATGATGCACAGTACAGGCCCTTCGGCCCTCGATGTTGTGCCTGATCTTTCCTAAAAAAAACTACCCTATAACCCACTATTTTTATTTCATCCACATATCTCTTAAATGCCCCCAATGTTTCAGTTTCCACCACCATCCCCCACAATGCACTGTTGTAAACCACTGTGAATATTCCTGTTTCCCCTTTGCCATCCCATGCCCCGACATTACCATGGCCACTGTTAACAAGGCTCTCCGTAGTATCTTCGCGCTCCTTGAGTACGGTGGCTTTATCCAGAGACCAAATCATTCACGAGCGATGAGCTGCGGCAGTACCTACTGGCCAGGGGCATCGCCACAAGCAGGACCACCAGCTACAATCCCAGGGGTAACGGGCAAGTGGAAAGGGAAATTTCCACAGTCTGGAAGACCATCCTCCTGGCACTGAGGTCATGGGGCCATGTCTCCCATTGGCAAGAAGTCCTGCCAAACTCTGTTTGGTCACTTTTACGTCCAGCCACCAACAGCATGCCTCACGATCGGATGTTTGCCTTCTCTCGGACGTCTGCTTCAGAGACCATGGTGCCCGCCTGGCTCACCTCCCAGGAACCTGTCCTGCTCCACATGCATCTCAGGCAATCTAAGACTGACCCACTGGTCGAGAGGGTCCGCCTCCTCCATGCCAACCCCCAGAATGCTTACGTTGCCTTCCCTGACGGGCGAGAAGACGCAGTCTCGATCCGAGGCCTAGTGCTGTTGGGATCCCACCTGACCACCACTGATCTTTCACAGACACTCCCCCCCAACCAGAGGGGCCCCCAAACCTGCAGCTGACCACCCCAGGTAAGTATTGCAGCCAAATGATGAACCAGCACCACATTCCTTTACACCCCAACCTGTTCCCACCCCTCAGCTTTCTGTTAACAGACCAACCCTCAACCTGATCATGACATTACATCAGCAACCATGGTGACGTCGCTCACTGTGACAGAGGAGACCCCCTGATAGATGTAATCTTTAAAGTATGTATATGTACAAATGTTCTTTTGTTCTCAGCCAACAGGGTTCTTCTTAAAAAGGAGGGGTGAACTTGGTAAACCACTGTTACACTGTGATTGGCTGGTATTAACTGGACACGCCTCCCAAGACTGATCCTACCCATAGTCCCTTGCAGGCCACCCCTTTCCTTTTGGTCTGATCAGTCAAGGAAGTGGATGGTTGTTTGATAGAGTTCCGGTCTTTAGCTATAGTTTCACTGCTCAGCCTTTTGTGAATTATTGAGGGTACATCAAGCACCCAGAATTCTCCATGTAAAAAAACTTATCCATGATGTCTCCCCTAAACTTCCCTCCCTTAACTTTGTACACATGTCCTCTGGTGTTTTCCCTAGGAAACAGGTGTTGGCTGCCCACCCTATCTATGCCTCTCATAATCTTGTAGACCTCTATCAAGTCTCCTCTTATCCTTCTACGCTCCAAAGTGAAAAGTCCCAGCTCTTCTAACCTTGCCTCATAAGACTTGTTTCCCATCCTGGTAAATCTCTGCACCCTCTCCATAGCTTCCACATCCTTCCTATAATGAGATGATCAGAACTGAACACAAGACTCTAAGTGTGGCCTCACCAGAGATTTGTAGAGTTGCAACATGACCTCTCTACTCCTGAACTCAATCCCCCTATTAATGAATCCCAGCATCCCTTAGGAACTAATCCATAGAAACTAGGAACTAATTAATGGGAAATAGTTCAATGTGATTGAACCAGAAACAACATTATGCCTTGAAGGGACAGACACAGAAAAAAATTATTTGATCTCTGATCATTCATGGAAAGTTCACAGTAAACTAAGAAGCTGGGTGTTCAGCAGCTTTTCCATCCAGCAAAACTTCAGCAGTTTCAAGTGCATCCTGGCAGGAAGCCCAGGTATGCAGCCTGCTGAGAGCCAAAGACGGAGATGGACTTGCCAAGGACAGAGGGGTAGTCAGTGTTTGTTGGAGGAGCACTTTAAAGATCCACTCAAGAGGTTGAAACGTCACCTGGCCGCTGCAAAACAGCAAGGTGTTTGGAGTTACAAACCTTCTGCTAAAGTACCAAGGCATGGCGGCGAATTACTATTGGCTCAAATTCAGGTCCTCACCTCATCAATCCTCGTCAGGGAGAGCTGAGGATCTCAGAATTGTCCTAATCGATACCATTCTAAAGAAAGGTAATAATCTGGTTATTGTAGCAGCAGAGGTGCAAACTGAGGGGGGGTCAGAAGGACTGGGTTTATAATGTGCCATACCTTGCCCACTCATCCCTGACTAACTATTTCTTAAATGGCTCTCTGGCCCTTCTCCACCCCAGCCACCATGGACCCTGTCTCCCAAAGTCCCACTCAGACTCAAAACCAACCTAGTTCCTCCCCAACCTTAAAAATAGTGCAGCGTCACTGAGCAAGTATACCTCAATCCTCAGAATCAGAATTCATCCTCATGAGCATGTCATGAAATTCGTGGTTTTGTGGACATTTATATAAACCACCTCACAAAATAAATAAACAATAGTGCAAGGAAAAGAAAAAATCAAAGCGAGGCAGTGTCTACAGTTCACGGTTCTTTCTGGAATCTGATGGCGAAGGGGAAGAAGCTGTCCTTGCGCTGCTGAAGACTCGTCTTCAGGGTCCTGTACCTTTTTCTCAATGGCAGCAGAGTTGAGGCCATGGCCTGGGTGGTGGGGGTTTTGGGGATAAAGGCTGCTTTCTTAAGACACCGCCCTTGTGTAGATGTCCTCGATGGGATGAAGTCTGGTGCCCGTTATGTCGCAGGCCAAGCTAACATCCCTCTGGAGTTTATTCTTGTCGTGAGCATTGGAACCTCTGTGCCAGACAGTGATGCAACCAGCCAGAGTGCTCTTCACAGAACACCTGTAAAGGTTTATAAGAGTCTTTGGTGACATACCAAATCTCCTCGTACTATTTCCATAACTTCACTTTTATCCTAATTAATTTTATAGCCAGAAATTCTTCCATACTCTTATCAATTGATGATAGAGTAGGTAATGACAACTGTGGTTGAGTCAAATATACTGCAAATAGGAAAATCTTGCCTTCCATTTGATTTACCTTAAAACCTTTTAACTGCTCATCTGTACGATTCATTGCTCGAGAGGCTCTATGCCAAATATAAACTAAGCCAGAGATAAAGGACATCCTTGCCTATTTGATTCAGAATCTCCTCAAACTCTTCACAATCCTGTGGGTAAACAAAGTGTCTGCAGATGCTGGGGAACTAGAGCTGAAGACAAATGTGCTGGAAGAACTTAGTAGGTCCAGGAACAGCAAGACAGTCGAAAGGGCTCAGCCTTTTGTAATGTCGACTTGCTATTGTTTTCCACATGACCTGCTGAGTCCCCTCCATGTGCATTACATATCAGGTACTGGAGCCAGGATTTGAGAGGGTGCTACGGACGAGAAGGGCCTCGTGGACTGCGGGTGTCCTGATTGTATTGGAGGCTTGGATATGGTGCTGGCGTGGCTGATGGATAGAACAGGAATCTGTGCAGTTGCCGAAGTTGCAGGAGCATTGGAGGCGAATCCACGGACATTCAGTGAATCTGAAAGGATTCTCTTTTGCTTCTCTTTCTCTAACTGTAAGGGGTTCTGGGTAATGGTGACTCTTTGTTTGTCCTATGGAAGGCAAAAGGATTTCATGTAAGATTATATTTTCTGTATTATTACATGACAATAAAAGGAACCTTGAATTTATTACAACCCCATGGCCCTCTTTGCTATTCCACAAACACATTGCCACTCAGTGGTTTACTGAGTTCAGTTCCATCCTTATTTCTTGGAACTCTAAGATGATGACATGATTTGGCGTCACATTTTTCAAATTGTCCCTGTTTTCCATCCAAACCTAAAGTGTGTTCACCTATTGTGAAGGGTCATGGCTGTCACATGACAGCACTGGCCACTGCCTTGTTGGAAGACACATCACCTACCAATCAAGGTTTGGCTCTGCCCCACCCATTAGTGCACACCTTGCTGTTGGCCAATTTAAATTTCTTTGGACTTGGCTTTGGGCCATTGGGCTTTGTAATCAATTTTACCTTGCTGGTGTGGAGCTATTGCATTCTTGCAAATTACCTGGGCTGGACTCTCCAGCCCTCCTGTACTTGCCCTTGTGCCATTGGCCTTTGTAATCAGCTTAACCTTGTTGGCACCAAGCCATTGGACTAGGCTGGACACCCCTCCCCACCCCCTCAGCCCTCCAGCTCTATAAAGGGCACTCTGTGTGCTCAATTCTTTCTCCTCTGCTTCATTCCAGGCCTAGAACCATGGAATGGCACTAGAGAAATTGTGGGCAATGTATGCACTCTGATAAGGTTGGCTTTAATTTGTAGCTTAGAGTCGTGCCCGCACTGAGTCAAGGGGTGGTGAAGCATTGTATTGATTTTTCCTTGATTATTCTCTGTACCCAGTTCATTGTGTTTGTGTGTGTGTGTGTGTTTATGTATATATGTATGTGTGTGTATGTCTATGTGTGTTTGTGTATGTGTGTGTGTGTGTGTGTTGCCCCATTGCCATTTTACCACATTTGCCTTCTGTAAATAAAATCCTTTACTCCCAAAACTGTGTGTCCAGAGTCCTTGCCTTTGAGACCCGCTGAATCTCCACTTTTTCCTCACTTACAACACTGTGCTTCATTTTAATCTCAAACTCTTCCTGTGTGAAATACAGAATGGATCCGAGTAAAGATTTTGGCACCACACAAGAACTTTCATTTGCATAGATCAAGTTGCTAAAATATTAATAAAAAATCTTGGTGCCTTGTTTTATCCATAGATGAAACAATAGCACAAAGAAGAATCATTTTGAAATCTCCAGGCTGTGAAATTTAACAGACAAAACAGCTAAATAACAACTGTAAATAGAAGCAGGTGCAGGTTTCAAAGATTAGATAACCAAAGCTCGGAGACACAAGTGGAGATTCTAAACCTCAGACTGAACATTCTGGCCAAGCCCTGTAGTGGGCGTCGAAAGAACCAAAGACTTGTTGATCCAAACCAAGGCTTTTATTGACTAAAAGACTGGAGTATATCACAAGTAGGTCAACCAGTCCAGAATGACCTGATCTGATCTGGCTAGGAGCAATCCTTTAAGACCTGCCACTCTCAGCCAATCACAGTCATCCTACACTACCATCTGTACCTATACACATTGGTGATAGAATCTGTTCTATCACAAGCCCATAATACATTGTGGATCTCTCCATTATAGAGATTTGCAAATGACTTTCACTCTGTGTTAAGCCATTCTCAATTTGTTCTGTATTTAACTGCAATTGCAGTTAAAACCTTGTTTTAAGAATACATCGTGATCTTAAACTGTTTACTCTCCACAACTTGCTTGAAAGGAGAACTCAATGTGTCTGTAAATCATACTTGGTAAAATCTCAGCACGAGATTGCAAACACATGAATTGTGACCCCATGTTTTTACCATTCCTTCTATTCAAAAAGGATTGCCACACAGTTGGAAATAGCCAGTAAAGACACTTGACAAACTGGATCCAACTCATCTGCGTGTAGTAGATTATTTAACAGGAGCCCTAGCCAAATTTCTCCTGACTTATAGGGGCTCCATATTCAAAATGAAGGACATATCTTCCATTGAATAATGAATGATAAATACTAACAATAGAACTTTTGCATTGATGGTATTAACCTTCATGGAGGATAACCTTATCCCTGTTGCCACTCTTGTGACAGTCAATTGAAAGAAATTCAAGAGGATTTGCATCACTGAAAATTATAGGTATTGTGATATGTGAAGAGTCCAGTCTTAATTCGATCTTGAACTGTGGGTCAAAAAGATGTTTGGACTATTTGCAAACTTACTACCCCAATCTTTTTGCAAAACTTACAGGAAGCAGCTGATTTTAGAAAGGCTTTGCAAGTTCAGAGGAATGTCAAGGGTCTCAGTAATTTTAAAGGGAAGTGAGCTGACAGAAGCATTTGTAACTTTTTCTTTTCTGTATCATTCTTCAGTGGAATGTAAATCCGTTTGGCCATCCTGTGACCTTTGGTGGACCAGATCAGAGTGGGAGATTTAGGCAGTCAACACCATCCTTTTCCCCCACTCACCCTTTCCCCACCCCCCCCCCCCAACCCAGGCCCCCTTCCCCTTCAAGAAAGCTGCTGCCTTCATTGGACCCATTTCTGAGCAAAACATCAAAAAGTTCTGAGTCCCCAATCCTCACTGGCTTTCCAATGAGCCATGTTTTTCAGACCACAGAGTTGCATGGTTTTAAAGGATTCAAATATTTTCTTTCTTGCCCACATGAAAGCAATTACGCAGGAAACTCCTTAAGGCATGGAAGCACAAGCTTGCAAATGTCAGGCTGGTTTCATTCCCATTATATAGAAAGGCATGTACTGATAGATGTGTAAAGTACTGCTTCATTACTAACTGCCCACCGAAGACAAAAGGTAGCCTTTACTGTGTGTTATTTGGAGCTGCCTTGAAAACATGGAATTCTTCTTGTGTGGATTAAAAATTGACTTGTGTATAGAAAGCAGAGAGTAGTAGTAGAAAGTATTCTGCATGGAGTTCGGTGACTAGTGAAGCTTGGCAGGGATTCTATTCTGGGACCCCTTCTCTTTGTGATTTTTGTAAATGTCCTAGATGAAGAATTGGAAGGATGGGTCAGTAAGTTTGCGGATGGTACAAAGGTTGGAGGAGTTGTGGATGGAGCTGAAGTTTGTTGGAGATTATAAAAGGATATAGACAGGATGCAGATTTGGGTGAAAAAATGGCAGATGGATTTCAATCCAGATATGTGTGAGGTGATGCAATTTGGAAGGTCAAACCATTCAGCTGAGTACAGGGTTAATGGTTGAATACTTCACAGTGTGGAGGAACAGAGGGATCTTGGGGTCCAAATCCATACATCTCTCAAGGTCACCACACAGGTTGGTGATTGTTACAAAGGCGTATGGGATGGTTCAAGAGTCAAGGGATCGTGTTGCAACTCTACAAATCTCTGGTGACTTAGAATATTGTGTTCAGTTCTGGTCACCTCTGATGTGGAAGCTATGGAGAAGGTGCAGAGAAGATTTACCAGACTGTTGCCTGGATTCGAAAATGTCTTATGAGGCAAGGTTAGGCAGAGCTGGGGCTTTTCTCTTTGGAGCGAAGAAGGATGAGCGGAGACTTAAGAGAGATCAACAAGATTCTGAGAGACATAGATAAGGTGCCTTTTTCCCAGGCCAAGAATAGCAAATACCAGGGGACATCTCTGCAAAGTGAAGGGAGGAAAGTTTAGGGGCGACATCAGGGGTAAGTTTTTTTAACACAGAGAGTTGTGGGTGCCTGGAGCCTTTGTAGGGGTGGTGGTGGAGACTGAAACATTAGAGGAATTTAAGAGAGTCTTAGACAGACACATGGATGGAAGAAAATATTTGGTAGGAATATATAGGTTGGAACAAGATCGAGGCCTGAATGGCCTGTACTGTGCTACAGTGTTCTACATTCATAGGATTTATGAGCAAAATGTATTTCCTTGATGTTACTGTTTTCATGTGTGCAGAGAAACACACTTATTTGTATTAATTCTCCCATCTCCTCATAATCAAAAGCTAGCAATTGGTGGACAGAATGCCGATCTTCATTGATTGAGAGCTGTTCTCACTGTTACCAGGTATAACAATAAACTTGAACCTGAACAACATACTCAAAATGCTGGAGGAACTCGGCATGAGCTGAGGCAACAGATAGTCAATGTTTCAGGCCAAGACCCTGAACTGGGAAATCCTGGCCTTCCACGGATGTGGCCTGACCTGCTGAGTTCCTCCAGCATTTTGCGTTTTGCTCCATGTTCCCAGCATCTATGGCCTCAAGTTCAAGTTCAAAATTACAGTCACCTGATTGTACAAATACATGTACAAACCAGTATCTCTGGGCCACGGTGCGCGTGCGCATGCACGTGCACACACACACACACACACACACACACACACACACACAGACACACACACACACACACACACACACACACACACACACACACACACACACACACAGGGTCACAGAGTACACCCTACACACAAATAACACATGCTTACTTGATATATTTTGTTATATCTGTGACCTGAACTTGAACTTACATTGAGTAAGTATCAGGCTCAACGGAGGCAGGTAAATGAACATGACAGGAGCAATATCCGGAGCAATTAAGAGGGGGGACCAAGGTGACAACGTTACCACATTGAACTACAGGATTTGAAACAGATGCGGTGCGCTATAACAAATGTAAAATGATCCTACAATTAATCAGATACAGATTTCAGATTTATTGTCAGAGTACTTACATGATATCACATACAACCCTGAGATTCTTTACCCTGTGGGTGAGGTAGAATTACCACTTATTCGTAGATGGAAAACAAACTGTACACATGTAAGTGAGCTAATCATGCTAATTGTGAAATACAGAGAGAAAAAAAAATCAATAAAGTGCACAAGTAAGAGTCCTTAAATGAGTCCCTGATTGAGTTTGTTGTTGAAGAGTCTGGTGGCGGAGGGTAGCAGCCATTCCTGAACCTGGTGGTGCGAGTCTTGTGGCACCAATCTCCTGATGGTAGCAGCGAGAAAAGAGCGTGTGTTGGGCTTTGTGGATCCTTGATGATCAGATAAAAGCTCTGATTTATTTTCCCACATCCTGTCATGACTTTTGATGGCCAATTAAATAGCAATTGGGAAACCCTAAGAACATCCCCATCTGTGAAAAAGCCGGCAGTATCCAACGCTTAAAAACATTTCAATCAGTTTTGCCCAGCAGTGTCTGGTGAGTGGACAATATTGATCACCTCCTGAGGTCCTGATGGTCACAGCACCTGGACCTGCTATTTTGGCAAGTTAGAGGAACTATTGATACAGCATTGGCTGTAGCATTTAATAACATTCCCTGCTGCTTTTTACTGAGTGAATGTGATGTGATAAAATGAAAACCAGTGGAATCCAGGATAAATACATGCCCGGGCCCATGTCTCTGGTTGTAGGAGACAAATCACCTCAACCACAAGATTGTTACAGGATGGTCTCAGAGCAGGAATCTGGGGCGAACGATACTCACATTGCTTAGTGACCATCCATCCAGAAATGAGGGATTTTGTCTGACATTGATAATCGCTATGCTTTCGTTCCTAGGTAATAACATGCCTTTAACCAAATGTAGCAGAACTGGTTCAACGTGCTGGCTGACAAGTGACAAATGAAAACTGTTGTACCCTCTCCCATGCTTACATACCTGTCTATACCCTCTTGTACTATCCCACCAAGGCCACCGGTCAATTGGAGGAGCAGCCCTTAATTTTCCATCTGGGCACTCTCCAACTGGATGGCATTAACATTAACAGTTTCTGCTAGCCCTCTCTCCGTTCTCCCTCCCTTCCCTTTGTCTTCTTTCCTCCAGCCCTCCACCCCCTTCCTTCACTATTCACAGAGCCACCCCTCCTCCCATTTGCTGGTGTGCCCATGCACCTATTTTGCCCTGCCTATGGGACTGTGCTCCTCGAGTGCATGCCTACATTTTTTCATACCACGAGGAAGGGCTCATTTTGAAATCCAACAGTATGAGCAGCATTGGGTCCCCCACCATGAACTTCCTGGGAGTCAACATTGACCAGAAACCAAAGCCAAACCTAATATGTTGGACTCAGCAGGCCAAGTAGAATCTGTAAGCCAGGAAGTACAGGTGTACCCCGCTTTACGAATACTCGTTTAATGCAAATTCATTTTTACAAAGAAACTTGTGTGTGATAGTACAGATTCTATCACCAATGTGTATATGTACAGATTGTAGTGTAGGATGGGTCACGTCTCCAGAATGGAGGACCATCGCCTTCCCAAGATCGTGTTATATGGCGAGCTCTCCACTGGCCACCGTGACAGAGGTGCACCAAAGAAAAGGTACAAGGACTGCCTAAAGAAATCTCTTGGTGCCTGCCACATTGACCACCGCCAGTGGGCTGATATCGCCTCCAACCGTGCATCTTGGCGCCTCACAGTTCGGCGGGCAGCAACCTCCTTTGAAGAAGACCGCAGAGCCCACCTCACTGACAAAAGGCAAAGGAGGAAAAACCCAACACCCAACCCCAACCAACCAATTTTCCCCTGCAGCCGCTGCAACCGTGTCTGCCTGTCCCGCATTGGACTTGTCAGCCACAAACGAGCCTGCAGCTGACGTGGACTTTTACCCCCTCCATAAATCTTCGTCCGCGAAGCCAAGCCAAAGTGTAGGATGACTGTGATTGGCTGAGAGTGTAGCCACACTTACTGGCAGGTCTTAAAGGATTGCTCCTAGCCAGACCAGATCATTCTGGACTGGTCGACCTACTTGTGATATGCTCCAGTCTTTTAATTAATAAAAGCCTTGGTTTGGATCAACAAATCTTTGGTTCTTTCGATGCGTTCTACACTGTGTTCCGCTTTTACAGAAAAAATGCGACTAGGCATTATAGAGGCTGTTTGTGCAGCTCCTTCCCTGATGAGGTGTCCATAGATGATCCTCTTCCTCTTTCTCCCGCATCCCAGTCTCCTGTACCTCCCATCCAGTGCCATCACTAGGGTAGGTGTCATCCAGTGTAGTAATGGAGTCACCCCACTCCCCCCCCTCCAACCTCCATGGACCGAGTGTAGAAGCAACAGATGTGTGTTCCCTGTATGTCCGGGGTGGCAGCGGAATTGCTGAGCAGGGAATGGGGGATGGGGGGGCGTGGGGGCTCTGACTGGAGTGCATTAGAAGGTTCAAAGAGTAAATTTCTATTTTATATGCTGCCTATTTATCATATAATTCCTGCTTTTAATAAATATTAGTGTTATTTTAGATTTTATTTGGTATGGTTTGGTAGGTTATTTTTGGGCCTGGGAATGATCAAGAATTTTTCCCATATAAATTAATGTTAACCGCTTCTTCGCCTTACGCTATTTTGGCTTATGAAAAGTTCCTTAGGAGCACTCTAGTTTCGTAAAGTGGGGTACACCTGTACAAGGAACGATGTGAAACATGTAAGTGAGCAGATGCTGTGATTGTTGTAAAAATGCACAGAAATGCTGAGGGAACTCAGCCGGTTTTGAGCGTTCATAGAAGGTAAAGACAGTTCATGTCTGAGCCCTTATTCAAAGGGGTAAGAATCGATACCTCTTGTGGGCGCTGCGACACCGGCTGAGTTCCTCCTGCATTTCTGGCTGTTTTTAGTATAAAGAATGGTCAACTCTTTGGGCTGGAGCCCTTCATCAGAACTGAGAGTGTTGGGGCTAGGTAGGATGGGGCCTTTGGAGGATTGGTGAACCAGGCAGAGGTGAAGAAGGATGGACGAGAAACTCTTAATGCATGAAAAGTCTGGTTGCAAGTGCGAGTCAGAGGATGGATATTGTGCAGTAAAAGGCTCACCTCAGGAATTCCCATCACGCAGAGACCTCACCTTCACTCAGTTAAAGAGGAGCACCTCTAATACATTGAAGAAGTTTGACATTTCCAGGATAAAGCAATCTGTTGTCCTGGACATCCAAACAGAGTAAACATTCACCACCATCTCCCCACCCCATCAGCTTATATCGGTCAGCCAAACATCACAGGTCAAGGTATGTATCTCATTGCAACTGGATTAAAATTGCTGGAAATTCCCCCTCTCCAAAGGTGGCACGGTTAGCGTGAAAGAATGCACGGTTAGGGTAGAGGGCAGTCAGCAAGGTTAGGGCGGAGGTTGCACGATTAGCGCAGAGTGAGACACAGTGTGGCGGTTAGCGCAATGCCGTTACAGCGCCATCAACCTGGATCAGGGTTCAAATCCCACGCTGTTTGTAAGGAGTTTGTACTTTCTTTCCTGTGACTGTGTGGGTTTCCTCCAACTGTTTTTTTTTTTTTTTTTTTTTTTTTTTTTTTTTTTTTAATTTTTTTATTTTTCACACCATAAATCACATTAGCCATGATATACACTATTTCTTTTCACACATATACAGTGACTTTTTCTCCCCCCCCCCCCTTTCCTCCCAAACCACCCCCCCACCCCCCCCTCTCATCCATTTTAGGTATACAATCTAGGTTGCATTAATCCAGTCAGACAATGTTGTCATTCAACAAAATTACACCAGAAATTCTACTGAGTCCATTCTTTTCTTTCCTTCTCCTTCTATCAACTTAGGTAATGTTTGTCCCCGGTAGGTTTTCACTATTGTATTTAATGTAAGGCTCCTATACTTGTTCGAATATTTCAATATTATTTCTTAACCAATATGTTATTTTTTTTTCTAATGGAATACATTTATTCATTTAAATTTGGTAGTTTCTTCCTTTTAATTTGGTTATGTATTCCATTAATATTTAAAGACATATAGTTCAGCGTAGCCCTTTTATATTTTGTTTATCTTCTCTTTCCGTTTTTCCATCATTACCTTTCCTCCTTTTCCATTTCTGTTTTCTTATTTTCAACTCTTCATAAGACAACATTCCTACAACATCTAACATTTTCCTTATTCTCCTATTTCTATCTTATTTATCCCCAATCTCCCCTTCACCTCCTGAGTTGTCCTTTATCCCTTGTCGGACAACCACATCTCCCCTCTCCATTTGGATTTGCGAATCCACTCGCAAGCGTCAACTGATTGTGCAGTGACCGCTATTTCTCCCCACCCCGCCTCCCCCAGAAAAGATTTCACTTTTCATATGTCACAAAGGTCCCTCTTTTAATTCCCTCCTTATTCTCTCTATTCCATTACCTTCCCTTATTAATTCTTGTCTATACTATCTATATTTTCCTCTAAGTACAGATACATTCATGTATGCTCATTGTCTCTATTCACTCTTATACCTCTTTACCTGCATACATATCAATCGTGATCATTTTTACTCTCATTACCCGTCTTCTTCCCTCAGTCTATTTTTGTCTTTACCCACATACATATCAGTCGTGATCATTTTAACTCTCATTACCCGTCTTCCTCCCTCAGTCTATTTTTGTAATTGTTCTGCAAATTTTCGTGCTTCTTCTGGATCCGAGAATAGTCTGTTTTGCTGTCCTGGAATAAATATTTTCAATACCGCTGGATGCTTTAGTATAAATTTATACCCTTTCTTCCATAAAATCGCCTTTGCTGTATTGAACTCTTTTCTCTTCTTTAGGAGTTCAAAACTTATATCTGGATAAATGAAGATTTTTTGCCCTTTATACTCCAGTGGTTTGTTGCCCTCTCTTACTTTTTCCATTGTCTTCTCCAGTACCTTTTCTCTTGTAGTATATCTTAGGAATTTTACTACAATAGATCTTGGTTTTTGTTGTGGTTGTGGTTTAGAGGCCAATACTCTATGTGCCCTTTCTATTTCCATTTCATGCTGTAGTTCTGGACATCCTAGGGTCTTAGGGATCCACTCTTTTATAAACTCCTTCATATTCTTGCCTTCTTCATCTTCCTTAAGGCCCACTATCTTTATGTTATTTCTTCTGTTATGGTTTTCCATTGTATCTATTTTTTGAGCTAGTAGTTCTTGTGTCTCTTTAGTTTTTTTATTAGATTTCTCCAATTTCTTTTTTAAGTCTTCTACCTCCATTTCTGCTGCTACTGCCCGCTCTTCCATCTTGTCCATTTTTTTTCCCATTTCTGTTAAGGTCATCTCCATTTTAATTATTTTCTCCTCTGTGTTGTTTATTCTTTTTCTTAAATCCTTAAATTCCTGTGTTTGCCATTCTTTAAATGATTCCATGTATCCTCTAATAAGAGCAAGTATATCCTTTACCTTGCCTCTCTTTTCTTCTTCTATTTCACCATACTCTTCCTCTTCTTCTTCCTCTGAGTTGACCATCTGTTGTTTCTTTGTTGCCCTTTCCTCCTCTTCTATCTTGTTTCTATTGTCTTCTGTGGTCTCTTCTTGCTGCAGGTGTTCTGCAGCTGTCGTTGCCGGCTGTGGAGATCGACTCCCCAGCTGGTCCCCCCTCCCGTCGGTGTGTTTTTTTTCATTCGCATCGCGCATGCGCGAAACTTCGCGCATGCGCGTTTGCGCACTTTTGTTCGGCTCTGCGAGCCATTTTTGTAGTCCATTATTTACCGACCTGAGGGAGCGGGTTTCTCTCTCCGCAGCGGGCCTCTTCGGACAGGTAAGGCCTTCACCTTTTTCCTCCTTTGTCTTCTCTTCCTCTCTTCTTACCGTTGCTTTCGACTTTTCTTTTTTTGTCGCCATCTTCTTTCCACCTTTATACTCACTTTTCTGTAACTTTTATTTCTGTGCCTTTGTGTTTTCTCTTGTTTTTCCCGACTTTTCTGGAGAGGGCTGGAGTTCACCGTCCGGCCACTACTCCATCGCGTGACTCCTCCCGGTTTCCTCCAACTGTTCAAAACGTACTGGAGGTTATAGGTCATTTGAGTGACAAGAGCCTGTTACCGTGCTATATGTCTAAATTTAAAGATTTAAATCTCAGAGGGTTAGGTTCATCAAAATGTTCAAAAATCTGGATGCCAGAAATCCGGACGACCTGAGAATCCAGACTTTTTGAAAACTCTCACATTTTAAAAATTTAGCGGGCTTTTGTGTGAGTGCGTTCATGTGTAAGAGTCACATCCACAGCACCATTTTTTATTATTATTTAAAAATGCTCGTTTTGATAAATGAACGTTTATCTGTTCACCTCTTCTTTATTCATCCTCAAATTTGCATTTTAAAAGTACCGGTACTGCCTGAGAATATGGAAAATCCAAAAATCTAGACCAACCCAATCCCCGAACAATTCAGATTTTTGGACCTCAACTGTATCTACCGCCACGTGAAATCTTTCCAATGACCTAGCCTCCACAGCTTGCTGGGGTAGAAAATTCCAAAGAAATCTTTCCACTGAATAACCATCTGTGGTCTCCTTCTATGGTCTCCACCCCTACAGGTGGTTTTCTACCTCCCCACCCATCCTGCAATCCCAAATGTGGTTCACCCCCCTGCCAAGCCTCCCCTCCTCTTTCCCCAGTCGTTCTGCACAACCTCCATTGATTTCCCAATCCACTTCCTCTGTGATCTTTACACTTCTGCAATGGTGTCAACTTACAGGAAAAGACCTCTGTGCAAATTTTCTCACTCTCAGTTCGCTTCAAGGGACTTCCCAGCTCGGGCCTCATTCTGACAGACTATCTGTTGTACCAAACTGTTTTAACCACCTCCCCCACTCTCCCTGCCTCTGAGCGGTGTTGCCTTAGCACTCATTCTTTTTAGGAGCCTTTCTACGGCGAAGCTGATGTATTCCAAAAATATTTTGTGAAATTATAGTTATCACAGAACCAAAAAATTCCCCAAGCTGCCGGAGTGTTTTATTTTGCTTTTGTCTGCCGTTGAAACTCCAATTGTATCATTCTTTCTTAACCTTGATAATTTCAAAATGATTCTTCTGTGTAGGAGTCTTCAGAATTTCTGCTACCATCCTTTTGTTTGCTCTAAGTGCAACTGAACAATGAGTGGGAGTTCATTGTTGCTTGCTCACAGACATGGGCAATGGATGGTGTCAAAGCCCAAGAACGTTGGGACATCAACGCACATTACAGAAATAGAATATCTTGTTCCTACTCGATGACGCAGTCGTGTTGCCTTGATTAGTCAATGACCAGTCTCACTTCACTTTAGATTCACATTCGCCGCCGTGAATTGACTCCAATAGAAAGCAATCTTTTCAAAGTTCTGTGCCAGAGTTTGCCCTGATGCAGGCCTCCCAGATCCAGATGTTAAAATTCCACAGCTGACAGTTTTGAGGTGATTTGAAGCCACGGTTTCAATTTGTTTGCTCAGACTTAAGTTTGGGGAACCTAGAGATGTGTGTGAATAAATGAGGATGCTATTGTACCATTATACAGACTGACCAGTCATTTATCACACAGCTGTCGGTGAAACCCTGCGATCTGTAAACATGAAGCCCTACTAGCTCACACATTAACACATAACAGAAGCCTTTGAAATTGGATCCATTAGTGTCTGTTTTTAAAGTTCAAATTGTGCATAAAGTATGTGATGGTGATAACTTTTGAGTGAACACACTTTTATGGGAGATAGACTCATTCACCTGAGCCTGTCTGATGTCTTCCAAAGCCAATCGCGCATCTCCTGATGTCACTGTTGTGCAACACTTGTTTGCTCCCAGATGACATAACTTGCTTGCAACACTGCCGCTGAACAGTCCCAGTGGAACCTGGAATAGGCTGCCATATGCCCTTACGCACCTGCAGGCTGCTCAAACACCGCCCGTGTGAAAGATTAACAATGAGTGCTTTCTCAACGTGGTGCGGGGACACCAGTACCCCCAAGCATAAACCCCTGCCCAAGGTCGTGGACACAGCCCAGGATTTCACAGGCAAAGCACCCCCACCCCCCCCCCAACCCCATTGAGAACACCTACAGGGATCATTCAGTTCTGGCTGCTATCATTGGGAAAGACGTACCACAGGCCTTGCACCACCAGGTTCAGGAACAGCTGCTACCCCTCCACCATCAGTCTCCTCAACCACAACCTCAATCAGAGACTCATTTTAAGGACTCTTACTTGTGCACTTTATTTTTCTTGTCTCTCCATTGCCTTGTCTATTCACACTTCTTTATTTGTTTACTTGTGTACGTTGTGGTACAGTTCTTTTTGCACTTTTAATAAGTGGCAATTCTACTTTGCCCGTAGGGAAAAAGAATCTCAGGTTTTTACGTGACGTCATGTATGTACTCTGAAACCCGAGATTAAGCTTGCTGGAATGAGCCTATGGAGTGACGTTGTTGGCCATCAATCAATACAGGAGGAGACAGGATTCCAATGACAATGCATCTGCAAGGAGATTACTCCCATAAAGCCCTCAGCTTTATGTCCTCCTTAATCCCTCTGGAGAGCAAAATATTCACAGGCTTGCAAAGGCTGCTGTCAGAGAAGAATAAAATACTGTTGGCGGACCTCCGGCCGCCCTCTCCAGGAGGTCATGGTCACGCTGATTCTGAACATCCCCATGATGCCCTTCCCCCACGGCCACAGGAATCTCGGCCCCGTGGACAGTATCCCCGAGAGGTCACCTCACCACGATAAACATGGAAAGTGACATCTTTCTTAATCATAAATTAGATCAGCCATGATCTTATTGAATGGCGGGGCAGGCTCGATGGGCCATTTTTGGCCTACTCCTGTTCCTACTTCCTATGTTCCTATGTTCTTTGGGCCCAGGGATTTACCCTCGTAGCTGCGCTCCCAACCTGCCCTCTGACTTCATTCCTGTGCCGATAAATGCTCCAGTGACAACTTGGACATTTTCCTCAGGATTTTTTTTTGGATCGAGTGGGAACGTCAGAACATTTTGTTAATGATAAATGGTGTCAATTATGCTCTTTAATGTTACACTCTCCTTTCATAATGATTTAAATATTCCATCTCAGCTTGTTCATTTCACAACCCAATCAACATGATCGATTAAAGACGTTCAATACTATGGCAACTATGGATTCACTCTATCAGAGATATTCCTTTATTCTAAGGCCTGGATGAACCATGAAACCTGGAAACTGTTGAGAGCCAGATCACAGGCAAGTAAGTCTGGAGATCCAGAACGCCACATAAGGAGCAGGTATATCCGCCGAGAAGCCTGAGATTGTCAGATCTTAGAAGCTAAGGAGGCTCAGGCCTGGTCAGTACTTGGAGGGGAGATTGCCTAGGAACACCAGGTGCTCTAGGTTTCTGTGGGGGGCGCTGGACTAAGTGGTGACTCTCTACTGCTGTGGAGGGGAGAGAGGTTGCTTCTACAGGGGGAGAGAGGCTGCTGCCGCGGGGTGGGGAGAGAGGATGCTTCCATGGGAAGGGGGGGGGGAGGAGGGCCATGATCAGGGGGGAGGGAAGTCACTGCTGCGGGGGAGAGAGGTCGCTTCCGTGGGGGGGGGGAGAGGTCGTTGGTACGGGGAGAGAGATGGTGGGGTGGTGACTGACGGGGAGGGGTGATGATTAACAGTGGGGGTGGCGACTAACGGGGAGGGTGACTGACTGGGGGGGGAGTGGTGATTGACAGTGGGGGGTGGCAACTAACGACTGGTGGTGGAGGGGGAGAGACTGACTGCCAATAGTTCCCGTGAGAACGTGATGCCTCACACCGCGTCAAAGTGGGGTTGGGATCCCCCTTGAATTGCTGAGTTGATGATTTAATGGGGCGATTTGAAAGGTGCTTCCGGCACCTTTACCCAGTAATTGCATCTGGGTCTCAGGAGGGCGACCCAGGCGCTGCAATTTGAGAGAGGCTATTGCCTCTCCTTCCACAGATGCCACCAGACCTGTTTCTGACATTCTCTTTTGCTATTTATCGATCTCCCTGTTCTCTTGGATGCACAGTTTCCCTAATTAAACTAATCTAAGCTTCCCCTTCTACCAACTTGCCACACTAAACTTTTCAGCATTAAACTATGCAGTTAAAGACGATGTTGCCATGAGATTTTGCCCATTCTATGAAATCCACTGAAGTTGCATCATTGAAATGTTGTAAAACAAAATGTGAAAATTCATGTTCACTGTCCATATGGCTAAGACTAGTACTTATGAAGGTTGATATTTGCTACATATTTAAATTAAATCATAGCATGTTAAGGAATATTTTGGAGTTTGTGACTTTTTGTGTGTTGATATATAGTCACCTCTCCCAAATCAATTTCTATTTATTTTTTTAAATTCAGACATACAACATGGTTACAGGCCCTTTTGGCCCATGAACCCGTGCCACCCAATTAATCTACAACGCCAGTACATTTTGAAGGGTGGGAGGAAACCGGAACACCCAGAGGAAATCCATGCAGACATGGGGAGAACGTACAAACTCTTTACAGTCAGCACTGGATTCGAACCTGGCACTGTTACAGTGTTGTGCAAACTGTTAGGCTAAACATATACCCAGGGTATATTGAAAAGATTTCATAATCAATAAATAACTTTTAAATGATAGACACTTTTGATGTGGACTTATAAAAAGTTTATTTCACTACTCATTTATCTGTCAAGCACAAGAAAGTTGATTGACCACGGACACTGTCTGACCGGTTCAGAACCTCCAGCTTCCCTTTGTTCACTCAACATTCCAGCATCACCAGCTCTTGTGTTTTTTTTTCTGAATAAAACACTGTACATCGAGGATTTTGCTTCCCGAACATTTTAGGGCGGGGAGACAGAGGTGGGATAGTCAGAATAAATAGAGGGAGGCTTTTTCCACTGAGGGTAGGTGTGATACAAACCAGAGGACATGGGTTAAGGGTGACAGGGGAACAGTTTAAGGGGAACATGAAGGGGAACTTCTTTACACAGAGAGTGGTGGGACTGTGGAATGAGCAAGTGGCAAATGCAGGCTCAGTTTTTACATTTTAGAAGAATTTGGACAGGTTAATAGATGGAAGTGGCACGGAAGGCTATGAATTGGGTGTAGGTCAGTGGGACTAGGTAGAAAAATGGTTTGCCACAGATTAGATGGGCTGAAGGGGTCTATCTTTGTGCTGTAGTGTTCTGTGGGTGTATTTTATGGATTTTGGGCTGGTGGTCTCGTAAATCACCTTAAAATTTTCCTAATTTGTTTTTTAGATATAACCTATTTTTGTGATTTTCTGTCATATTTGAAGTCGACAAAACCATGAAGTGTAATGTCATTGAAAATTGATTTCCTGCTTTCCCACTTGGACGTCTTCCCTGCTGATCTTGGCGCAGTCGGTGACGAACACGGGGAAAAATTTCACCAGGACATTGTATCACCAGCAGTATCAGGGCAACTGGAATCCATCAAAGGTGGCTGACTATTGATGGACACTGACACAAAAGGCATCAGATGCTGAGTACAAACAAAGATCAAGAGCAAAACATGTTTAGGTCAGTTGAACTAACGCAGTGTGTCCGCATCATTATGCGATTAAACCTGCTAAATTCAATAAAAGTTAATTTAATGTTTCTCCAACTTCTTGGGCGGTACTGAAAACCTGAAATTATCTTTATGTTCAGCTTGAAGTTGTCTATCATAATCCCCATTTTCTTTCAGAAAGTAAAACTTTTGAAAATAATTGTTGTTCAGTGTAATCAGTAATTGAATCTCCACTTTTCTTGAATTGTATTCTTCTGTAATGTATCTTCAAGTAAGGAACTTTTTGATCTTTCTGTGCCTATGTGTGAGTTGGTATTCAGAATCACAATCAAAACCAGAATTTACCGTCATGAACATATCACAAAATTCATTGTTTTGCGGCAGCGTCACGGTGCAAACATTTATATAAACCACCTTACAAAATAAATAAAAATAAACAGTGCAAGAAAAAGTCAAAGTGAGGCAGGGTCGGTGGTTCATTGTTCATTCAGGAATCTGATGGCAGAGGGGAAAAAGCTGTCCTTTTGCCACTGAGGGGCTTGTCTTCAGGCTTCTATCCTTTTTTCCCCAGAGTGAAGGGGGCATGGTCTGGGTGGTGGGGATCCTTGAGAACAGAGGCTGCTTTCTTAAGACACCGCCTCTTGTAGATGTCCTCAATGGAGTGAAGTCTGGCGCCCGTGATGTCGCAGGCCAAGTTAACTACCCTCTGGAGTTTTTTCCTGACCTGAGCATTGGCGCCGCCATACCAGACGGTGATGCAACCAGCCAGAATCCTCTCCATGAAACACATGTAGAGCTTTCGGAGACATACCAAATCTCGTCAAACTCCTCACTGGCGAGCCTTCTTCATGATCCTTTTGAACACTCACATCACGCAGAGTGTCTGGCTCCTAATTTACCACCTTCATACAATTCAGTCTGCAGTAGGAAATTAAAACCTCAGCAGGAAATTTGCTGTTCACTTTTGAACTTAATTTGCCCTCAACAATTTCTTTGGAGAGAATTAACTACCCGTATGAGAAATGTTTTTCCTTACAACACCATTGAGCTGCTTAATGCCAGTTTTAAAGTGATGGTTTTTTTTATTTTGAATCCAACACCCCCTCCACTGCCCAATTTCTAACCCCATCTCATTTAGCTCCTCCTTGCTTTTCACCGTACCTCTTTCGTTTTTCTTTAAACCTCTTGCTCCAGCAGAGAAAACAAGGGGAGTCATTATGCAGTTGCCAATGGTTTCATGTTTAATGAAGGGTTAAGGAATAGAAGCAGGCCATTCTGCCCTTCACATCATGGCTGTTTCTTCACTTCTGATCTACGTCCTCTCCTTTCTTTCTTTTTAAAATATTTTTATTGAGTTTAACATATAAATCCAACATACATAATCTTTAATAAAACAAATAACAGGTCATATGGATAGAAAATAGGTAAAACTACATACATAAGATTATCCCTTGATCTAAACAAAGGGTAAGCTCTGTCTAAATGTATTGATATGATCTATGACAATCATATTCAAACCCATATTTAAAAAATTAATTAAAAAAACCTAAAACTAAATTTAATCTATTCCCTCCCTTCAATCACGGTTACCTTGTAGAAAAGGATTTAAAGATATGGATCAAATAATGAACTTCAGATGCTAGACAGAGAATCTCTGGAACATCCAAACTTCTTAAGGTGGAACACGGTAGCGCAGAAGGTGACCTCACTAGCCGGCACAGGCTGGCCGCCTCCAACCCTTTGACTACTCCCTGTAAGATTCCCAATACAAACTGATGGCCCTAGTCTCCTCCCTCCATACCAGCCTTGGATCCAGGCCAGCAGCAGCTAAAGATGTACCTAACATTTCAGGTAATTAAAGGCAAATCATTCATTTCGAGTCTGCTTGTGTTTATTAATCACGTTACATCTCCCAATTATGATAGTATTCTATGAATGGGCCCCACATCTTCTCAAATTGAAACTTTCTATCTTCATCTCCTGAAGACAAAGGTAAAGTTGATGATCCATTATTAATGTCTATGCTGTGGCAGTGGCAGAGTCTGTTGTGATACAAGCTTATCAGAGTTAATTGAATCGTATAAACAAACTTGGTTCAGATAAGTCTTCCCAGTTCTGACAAGCCTTAAGCCCAGTTAAATACCCCCACTGAGGTGACACTCTACTTGCTAGGTACTTGTCTGTAATTCTTCCCTCCTTGAATTTTGTCTGTAAAACCTCCGCTATCTCAGGTTCAAGCAACTGGCAGCATCAAGCACCTGGAAAAAAATTAAAATAAATAAGAATAAAATAATAGGTAATAATATATAAGTTTAAAATTGTGAAAGTAAATGTTCTCTGAAGTATCACATAAACCAAATTTTAAAAAAAAAAGTATCACATAAACCTCCGGGGAAGATGGGAGCAAATATTCAGCCAGTGGAGGGTCTTGGGCTTTGCTCGTAGCAGCTGTTTGAATAAAGTTGTGTGAAACAACAATGGGGGTCGCCCAGGATGAAGAGCTGGTTTTTTAAAAAAATTTTTTATTTTTCACACTATAAACCACATTGATCAAGATACATACATTTTCCTTTTCAAATATAGATGAAGAGCTGGTTGATGACGCTCTTATCCCCGATGAATAAGAGTCGCCCGGTTTATCTGTAAACTGGGGCGGTGGGGGGGGGGGGTCTTTCTTCTTTGGCTTGGCTTCGCGGACGAAGATTTATAATTATCTATAATAATCATCTTACAGGCAGCTCCGTGGAGGGGGAGGAACCTGCAGATGCAGCGACGGTTAAATGTTTTCAAAGAATGTGACAGAAAAGAAAGTTAAATGCTGTAAGGTTTATATATTAATGCAAGTGAAGTTTGTTCAGTGTAAGTACAGTTTAGTAATCTTTGTCTTTTAAACTATTTATTCTTAATGTAGGTGTATTAAGCATTGTAAGAGTCAGTCTCAAGCAACCGGAAAATTCAATTATCCCCATCTACCAATCCTCATAGGTGCCGGGTTTTATTGTTCTTATATTGTAGAATTTAATTTCAAAATGAAAGCAAATCTTGGAATACACAGCCTTAAACACAACCAGCCTCTAAAAATGCACAGAATTGCTGGAGGAACTCAGCAACGTCCATAAGAGGTAAAGATATACATTATTACTGACCTTTGGGCCTGAGCCCTCAACTCATGGAGTGGCTTATTTCAGAAGGCTTGACACCAGCAGTTCTTACTGTTTTGGCCGGACAGAGGAACTGAAACATGATCCAACTCCTGGAGCGTCCTGTTGTACGATAAAAATTCCCACGTGAACAAGAGCAAAAACAGCTGGCAGAAAAGCCACCTAATCTTTAAGCTAAAATAAAGAAATGTAAAGAAAACACCTCCCCTGCTGTTAATGAAAGCCAGGGGCATATAAAACAATAGTTGGGTTAGTTCACAAATGTAAATTCACATCAGGCACATTTAGACTATGACTTCACTTGTTTTAGCTTAACCAGCTAACAGCTGCACATAATTCCAAGTCTGAGCCTGACACTAAGCCACAGATCTGTGGGGCTATGCAATATGTCAGGCACTTTCTCTGACCATTTTTGCTGATCTCCCATGTTTTAGTGACGGGCGAGACTGAATAAAGGGCCAGGGCCAGTCACCTTCTCCCCTGCTTTGGCTTTAGCACAGAATGAGGTGCATTCTCCAGAAGGGTGGTGAGTGAGGCTGACTGTTCAAAACTCCCTTGAACTTGCAGATCAGAACTCATGGTTGACTGATGGTTGACAGCTTGGCTCGAGGGTTGGAATTACTATGAGCACAGGACAGTCTGGTTTTTAAGTGGGTGCTTCAACAGTCTCTAAAATGCAAACCAAACCACTTTGCCTTTTTTAAATTTCAAAATGGTTTGAGATTCTGCATTCATTTGGCTCATTAAAATTGTGGGACAAAGGTTGGCATAAATACATGAAGCCACGACAGATACTCCCCAACTTACGACCTATGTGATTTACGATCATCTGTGCAAACGACTGGAAAAATATACTGTATAAATTTTTTAAAAGTAAGGAAAAAATATATGTAAATATAAAAATTAAGCTTGGTCATATGTCCACCAGTGCTCATGGCTGTGTGCGTTCGATAGTGACCATCAGACGATATCACGGCATTGTGTACATCACACCCTCTCTCAGTTCTCAGGATAAAAGAATGCTGTACAGGTACAGTGGACTGTTGGGAGAGTGCGGGGCAGTGGGATTAATGTGGGGACTGATAGTGGACAGTCGGGAGAGTGTGGGGCAGTGGGATCAGTGTGGGGACTGATAGCAGGCTGATGGGAGAACATGGGGCAGTGGGATCAGTGTGGGGACTGATAGTGGACTATTGGGAGAGCGCGGGGCAGTGGGATCAGTGTGGGGACTGATAGCAGGCTGACAGGAGAGCGTGGGGGAGTGGGATCAGTGTGGGGACTGATAGCGGGCTGTTGGGAGAACGTGGGGCAGTGGGATCAGTGTGGGGACTGATAGCGGGCTGTTGGGAGAACGTGGGGCAGTGGGATCAGTGTGGGGACTGATAGCGGGCTGTCGGGAGAGTGCGGGGCAGTGGGATCAGTGTGGGGACTGATAGTGGGCTGTCGGGAGTGCGTGGGGCAGTGGAATCAGTGTGGGTACTGATAACATGGAGACTACATTCCATACTAACTTACATCTGATTTACATCCATGTCGAGATACGATCAGATGTATGTCGGTGGGTATTTGTATCTTGTGATGCTGGGCAAGAGACATCTTGGTCTGCTTGATCACAAATAACAACATTTCCAATGAACAATCCTAATACTTTCAAACAATGATAAAATTTGTATCACATTGAAATACGTAAAAAGCAGCCTTATTTGACTGCCTAGCAAGAGGCCCCACTTGAGAAACAAATCATTGTTTGTCATGACATGCTTCGGAATATCTTGGAATATGAAAGGCGATCCTTCCTCCTTTATCCCCATTTTTCTGCCATGAAGCTTGAAGACAATTTCAGTTTATTTGCTCGTGAATGATCACAGACAGCGTGGTTTAAGTTGAGATCCCGTCCATTGATCTGCTTCTTCAATGTACTGTACACACCCCTGTCCGGTTCTAGGATGGGTGATAGGTCACAGCCTCACAGATCAAAATGAATAAAGAAAACACAGAGTATATGCTTGAAGACACAGCAGGCCCAGGTAACATCAGTGGAAAGAGAAACAATCAATTCTTTGGGTGTGTGACCCTTTGTCAGAATGTTCATGAAGGAGGATTGCAGACCTGAAACATTGACTGTCCCCCTCTCTCCACAAATGCTGTCTACCTGCTGAGCGTTTCCAGCATTCTCTGTTTTTATTTCAGAGTTCCAGCATCTGCAGTTTTTCTTTGATTGTCCTTCAGTTTTGCGATCAATGAAACCTTTGATTAAAAGACTGTGGCTGGATTTACCTGGAACAGCCAACAGGTGTCCTTCATTTCCCCCAGTGACTCGATAGATCATCCTGTGTAGTTTTGTGTTGGAACCAGTTGACGTTAGAGTTTGACGGCTGTGGACAGAATTTCCTTGTCATAAGTGTCATCAGTTGAATTATCATCAGGAATTCGAGAAGTAAATTCTAACATGTATCAGAGTCTCTCTCCAAGCTTTGAACCTTTGACCAAACAGCTCCATTATACTTTTGACCAAAGTAACCCCATTATACTGCTTTAACTCTCAAATTCCCAAATTATTCCAGTGTGCATCCAGGGTTCTCTACTAAAAGCGAAGAGGTTCCTCTGAGGGCTTTGCAGTTTTTAGCAAACTTTTCAAAAGAGATTCAAACCCTCCCTGTTAAAGTGGACTTTTGGTTGTTTGAGAGCAAACAGGAATACAGCTGCTGAAACCAACTTTTAATCACTTTGCAAAGCGTGAAAACTCCATTACAGCAAGAAGCACTGCCATGAGCAGCCTGTTTTGCTCTCAAGAAAGTCTCCTCATGGCTTACATATTACACCCAATTAACCCTTAGCGTTCTAGAAAATTCGAATGAACTGCTCCATATAAGTACATATTCTTTAAAATTCTCTTTGGGATTCGTTAATCAGGGTCGTGTCCTTTACCCAATGGTCCATCGTCTTTTACTACCTTACCAAATAAGGAGAATGATAAGCAGCTGATCAGAAAGAGGGAGAAATCTTCTGCCTTCCACTCAGTATTTTAAAACTTACTCTTTAAACAGAGTAGAAAAATATTCAATAGTTAAAAAAAACCTAACAGCTGCAATAAAAAAGTGGAACACAGAATAGTTTGTGTTCGAAAGCTTTGTTCAATATTCATTTCACATGTTGTCACCCAACA
The DNA here is from genome assembly GCF_036971445.1 of Narcine bancroftii. NCBI lineage: Eukaryota > Metazoa > Chordata > Chondrichthyes > Torpediniformes > Narcinidae > Narcine > Narcine bancroftii. The sequence continues at coordinate 58,553,402 of NC_091482.1, read as the reverse complement.
GGCCAAAGAACAGCCTGATCTTTCCAAGTATTTGTGGTGGAGGTAGATCTATTTTTGAAAGGTCATGGGACTGAGGGTTCTGGAAATATTGAAGTGGAAGACGAGTTGAGGCCACAGAGATCAGCCGTCATCATAGCGGGAATAGGGAGGCAGGTTTAAGGACACTGGTGGCTTACTCCTTGTGATCGGGGAGAAGGTTGTGGAGGATGGATGGGTCAGAGGTCAGAGCCTGGGTTCTGAGAGTCCATTGATGGGGTGATGGATGGAGTCGGTCTCTGTGCACCTGACAGAGTGACTTTGTGTGTGCACTGCGTGACCTGGAGAGATCACTGATCCATATCTCTCCTGTGCTGACCTGATTTTGATGTATGGAGAGGTGGAGAAGGGTGAGCAAATTTAAGTTCTTAGGAGTCACTACCTTGGAGGAGGTTTGCTGTTCCCAACATGCTAATGACATGTTCCTCAGGAATTTGCGGAGGTTTGGTGCAGAAACCCTGGAAAATTTCTACAAAGGTATGGTGGAACGTGCTGACCGGCTGCATCACAGTCTGGAGACACCAATATCCCTGAATGTAAAGCCCTGCAAAAGGTAGTGGATACAGTCCAGGATATCACAGGCAAAACCCTTCCTACCTTTGAGAACATCTACAGGGAACGCTGCCATCAGAGGGCAGCAGCAATCATCAAGGATCCGCACCACCCAGTTCATGCTCTGTTCTCGCTGCTAACATCAGGAAAGAGGTATAGGTGCCACAAGACTCACACCACCAGGTTCAGGAACAGCTGCTACCCCTCCACCATCAGACCTGTCGACAACAAACTCAATCAGGGACTCATTTAAGGACTTTTGCATTTTATTGTTTATTTTCTTCTCTGTATTGCAAAGTCAGTTTGTTTATATTAATTATCTGTTTACAGTTCTTTCATTGATGTGATCTACCAGGATCGTTGTCTGAAGAGAGAACCAAAAATTATTGAGGACCCCTTCCACCCCACACACATCTTTCAGCTGCTCCCATCAGCGAAGAGATACAGGAGGATCAGAGCCTGCACCACCAGGCTGAGGAACAGCTTCTTCCCACGGGCAGTGAGAATGCCCAACAACCAAAGGAACTGCTCACACTAACCATCCAAGACTCTCTCCACGAACAAAAGCAATATTTATTTATTTATTTTTGTACATAAAATCATGTAATTGTCCTGCATATGTAGTTTGACTGTATATGTGCTATGTCTGGCTGAGTTGTCTGCATGTTTTGCACCGGGGACCGCAGAATGCTGTTTCATCAGGTTATACTTGACGATAATAAACTTGACTTGTCTTGATTTGTTTCCATGTATACACTGTGTGCAGTTTTTATTGCACTACCAATAAGTAGTAATTCTGCCTGGCCCGCAGCCAAAAAAGGAATCTCAGGCTTGTATGTGATGTCATGTACGTACTCTGACAGTAAAGATGATATCCGAAAGCTTTGTGGAGCAATGGTTAGTGGTGGTGCCTCACAGCTTCAGAGAGCAAGGTTTGATCCCAACATCGGGGACAGCTTGGAGAGACGTCTACAGTTCTCCCCGCGACTAGGTGAGCTTTCCTCAGATGTTCCCACATCCCAAGTACGCTGGTGGGTTTAAGTAAACCACCCCTTAATGTAAATGCCAGAAGAAGTCAGAATGTAGGGATAGTGACATGGGGAATGAGACCAATTCAATTGTTTTCCCTGGAGCACAGGAAGATCCAATGGGTGGAACAGCCCCCTTCTGTGTCATTATTTAGAGGGCAGAAATGGAGGGAAAATGAATGGCTGCAGTGAGTGGTGACATTATTTTATCCTGGTGGAGATGTACAGTGGAGCGTTGAACACCTTTGATGGATAGGACCTGATCTTGGATCCTGCTCCTCCTTTCCACATTCCTATTCCGTGCTGCCGAATGGGTCATTAAAGCCCTATCCATGGGGCTTGACTGCAGTTTCAAAATCTGCCTGTCCTTCTAGGTTTTCTCTCACCACTTCCTCTAGACCACTGCTTCCCAACCAATGGGGCCATATCCAACTGGTGGGCCGCATGTGGGCCATCAAAACTGAAGTCAGGGTGGGTCTGAGGTCATGTCTCAGTCCTCCTGGGGTGGGCTGGTGAGCAATCTGCCAATGAGGTCATCTCAATATAAGCAGCTTGGCGCTCAGCACTCTTTCACAGTTCCTCCCAGACCTCCATGCAAGACAGATTCAGACTGATTCAGAAGGGTGTGTGCTTTCTGACTTCTTACTGCTTGTTGTTTTTCACCCGTCAAGACTCAAGAGGCTCCAGTTTATAAGGGGTTAACAGGGGTCTCATTAAAGAGTTTTGACTTTGATTGGGAATTTTTATGTTCCGACTATGTTGGCAGTGTTTCCTTGTTCTTTAGACAAGTTAAATAAAAATAGTTTAAATTAGATAAAGATGTGCTTCTCACAGAGCTGACCTTTGATTTGAAAATATTGTGTCGACATTGCCACTAGTGAGCCATGGCGTGTTATGCCAGAAGCCAGGTAGGCCGTAGTCTGAGAAAGGTTGCCTATCACCTTAGAAATCGGCAAGATGCAAGTTGTCAAAATGTAGTCAACATTCAACTCCCTTTCAAGTCAACATCCAATGAACCTGTAGTTCATTGCTGTCCCCTTTAAAGAGCACAGACTGGAAGGGTGGGGATGAGGAGCTGAACATTGGGTTCTCTGGCTGAGTTGTACACAGAACGCTCACTGGCTCACTGAAGTCTAATTCGATAATGCTGGTATCAGTTTAACATTGCACATTGATTAACATGATGCTGTGGTTGCTCTACGCAAACCCGGTGTTGCAATCAACACCCACATTATCAAAATGGTTGGCAGTGCAAGATGTGTGAGAAATGTGCACACATTGCCTCTAAGTTTCTGCAAATGAGCACATCTAAAACCCAAACAGCAGGAAGTACACAGCCCAGTTACAAGGTTCAAACGCCACTGAATTGGGAATCTGGGAAGCAGTCCGTTCCACAGTGAGGCAGGAGCTCAGGCCTGAAATGTTGGTTACTTATCTTTGCCTCCTGTGGATGCTGCGGGACCTGCTGCGTTTCTCCGGCAATTCTGTACATTTACCACAGTGAGGCAATCTGGAGTTCCCTGAGCCAGGTTGGTCCTTTGCACAAAGACTGGATTCAGATTTAATGTACAAAATCTGGCAAAGTCAAAGCAGAGAATTGTGCCACCTCCTGGATTCATACGGTACTTCAGTCCCTTGATTCATTCTCCAGGAACAATTCGAACAGGCGTTTTTTTTTCAGACGTGCAGCACGGTGACAGGCCGTGACACGGGGAGAAAGTCCAAACTCGTTACACACAGCGCGGGATTTCAACACCTGCCCCGATCACAGTCTTGTGCTAACCACGCCACCCCAATTTAAATAAATTAATAACGCTCAAAATAAATATATCCTCCTGCTCAAGGTTTGTGTTGATGTGAATGCGCTACGGGTGACATTCTAGTTAATATGAGAATCAGTAGTTTAAAGTTTATTCTGTTCTTCCATGTGTTGATGCCAAGCATGTGAGTAGCAGAATTAAAGGACCTTCACACCACACCTAAGAACATCGGATATAGGAGCAGGAGTCGGCCATCCGGCCCGTCGAGCCTGCTCCGCTATTCAATGAGACCTGATGATAGGCTCATCTCCACCTATCTGCCTTTTCCTCTACCATGTAAAAATCTATCCAACCTTGTCTTAACTATATTTGCCGAGGTCACCTCCTCTGCTCCAATGGGCAGCAAATTCCATGGATTCACCACCCTCTGGGAAAAGCAGATCCTCCTCGTCTCCGTCCCAAACCAACTACCCTGGATCTTGAGGCTATATACCCTAGTTCTAGTCTCCCCCACTAATGGGAGCAATGCACCAACCTGTGCCTTTCATAATTTTATATGCTTCTATAAGATCCATTCCCATTCTTCTAAATTCAAGCGAGCGCAGTCCAAGGCATGGTTAGCGCAACACCGGGGTTCCAATCCTGTGCGGTGTGTAAGGAGTTTGTATCTTCTCTCTGTGTCTGTGTGGGTTTTCTCCAGGGGCTTCTGGTTTCCTCCCACTATTCAAAAACGTACCGGGGGTGTAGGTTAATGGGGGTCCATCGCCTTCCCAAGATCGTGTTATATGGCGAGCTCTCCACTGGCCACCGTGACAGAGGTGCACCAAAGAAAAGGTACAAGGACCGCCTAAAGAAATCTCTTGGTGCCTGCCACATTGACCACCGCCAGTGGGCTGATATCGCCTCAAACCGTGCATCTTGACGCCTCACAGTTTGGCGGGCAGAAACCTCCTTTGAAGAAGACCGCAGAGCCCACCTCACTGACAAAAGGCAAAGGAGGAAAAACCCAACACCCAACCCCAACCCACCAATTTTCCCCTGCAACCGCTGCAACCGTGTCTTCCTGTCCCGCATCAGACTTGTCAGCCACAAACGAGCCTGCAGCTGACGTGGACATTTACCCCCTCCATAAATCTTCGTCCGCGAAGCCAAGTCAAAGAAAGAAATGGATTCATGGGCTGAAATGGCCTGTTACAGAGCTGTAGGTCTAAATTTAAAAAAATGTAAAAAAGACTACTCAATCCTGATTCCCAATAGCCTTGGGCACCTTTAGAGCTGCAATAGGGGTTGTGTTTCATTTCTACCTTTGGGCTTTGGATATATTGTTTCAAACCTTGCAGAGATGGGTGTGTTAACCAAGAATGCAGGGAGACAGTTCTAATCAGTCTTTGTGTGCTGCCATTGTTCTTATTCACTAACATGCACAAATCTTTCACGCCCGAAAGCTGGCAACATTATTTTTCTGGGGTTCGGCATCTGCTTCCAAGTTTCAGAGTCGTGGAGCAACAGCTCTTGGAAAGACATCCTTTGCCCCTCCCTCGCCACCCCCCCCCCCATCAAATCCATGCTGACTGTCTAGAATCCACTGACACTAATCCCATTTGAGTCTCTCTTCATCAACTCCCCACACATTCTATCATCCACCCATCCCCATTAAGGTCATTCCAAAAAGGTAATTGAAATCCATCTATGATCATCCATTATCCTCAGAGCCTGCAAACCAGCCTTGATGAGATTTATTGTTCCTGTCCCTATCACCCTGCAAATATCCCTGCTAAAACGACAATGTTTGTATTTTGAAAGCAGGTCGAGGATTAAAATCAATGAGCGATATGTTTTTGTCCATAACGTTGCGCCTGTTGGCACCAGCCCCTCAATGACCCTTGGAATATCCCTCAATGACACTTGGAATATCCCTCAATGACCCTTGGAATATCAAAGCGAAAGGCTCATTTTATTGACACGAATTAATACATTAAAAATGTAACCTTCAACCTTTATCTGCCGCAGGCAAACCTTGCCCGGTTCCCCAAACAATAGGAGAAATAGAAGCAAAATATAATCCCTTCAGAAACACCAAGTGTCTGTCGGTTCTCCTCCAGGACTCCCACAGCTTCTGCAGCCGGACAGACCCTAGGTTTGAGGAGGGGTTTACAAATGGGGAATCAGATGTTGAGTGAGTGATTTGCGCATAGGCCTCTCTCATTTCCTGTCAGGGAGCTCAGGAAATGTGATATTCACGTGTCTTGCTATAGTCCATGTGACCTGTGATGGTTGTGGAGCAGAATTATGACAAAATGTGGTTTTGTGGATTAAAACATCCACTTAATGTTGGTGGAAACAGACTGATATCGGAATCAATAACTACGCCTCCTTCCCTGAAGTAATATTCAGTCTGAGCAAATTAATAGGTCACTTAGAATGTCACATGAATCTACAATCCAACCCCAGTGGAGAAAGGAAGATTCATTCATGGCACCTACAATCAACTGTGTCATCATTACTGGTCATGAACGAGTTAAGTTCACTTTCATCTTGAATCCACAAGTAAGGTTAAATAAATGACATGAGGCAGGGGATCTGGGGAGCAACAATCTACCGGAAGAACTCAATGGACCAAGCAGAACTGGTGGAAGAGGAAGAGAAGTCGACGATTCGGGTCATCGAGGCACAGACCTGGACAAAGCGATCAGCCCAGCAACCTGAGGGGGTTTTGAGCTAGGGGAGTTCATTGGAGATGGAGACAAAGCTCGTTTGGTCTCTGCTGCACCTCCGAGTTCACGCCAAGTGAAGGACTCCGAGATTAATGTGTGTGATGTTGAGGATGCCCATTCCATGGTCTCACAGTAGTCAGGAAGGAATTAGTGAAATGGATGGTGCTGGGCAGACTGAGTTTGGCTGAGTCCCTCCACTGTTACTCACTCCTGGGATCCTCCTGAAAGTTTCCAGTAATCTGCAGATAATGGCAACTGGCAGACTGGGGCTAAATGTGCAGAGGCTGGATGATCTGGTCGAAGCCAAGGTGAATGATCCCTGGGCTGAACTTTGCTGAGGGTGAACTCAGAGGAGTAGTAGCACATCCTGGGCCTGGATTCCCGAGTGTGACCACCCTCCGGCTGGACGGAGGAGTGGGGCTTGGCCGTATTGCTGCTAATCTCTACAGATCCCGCGAGTCCTGTGGAGAAGCCCTGAGAAGGCAAGTCTCTGGGAGGGGTGGCATGGTTTGTGTAGTGGTTAGCGCCAGCGATCGGGACTGGGGTTCGAATCCCGCGCTGTCTGTAAGGAGTTTGGATGTTCTCCCTGTGTCTGCGTGTGTTTCCCCCGGGAGCTCTGCTTTCCTCCCACCGTTCGAAACATATTGGGGGCTTAGGCTAATTGGGTGTAAATTGGGCAGCACAGATTGGTGGGCGGAAATGGCCTGTTACTGTGCTCTATGGTTAAATTTAAATAAAAAAAACACTACATGGCTACTAGGTTCACACAATGTTTCTTTTTTAAAAATATATGTATATTTTCTTTAGCACACAAATAGAGATTAATTTTAATTTAGATACATGGTACCAGGCCCTTCTTGCCCAGAAGCCCAATTATCTACAAACTTAATGTTTTGGAGGGTGGGAAGAAACCAGAGCACTCAGGGAAAACTCCAGACAGGGGGAGAGCGTACAAACTCCTTACAGACAGACTTAAGTGAAATACAAAAGTCTGCAGACACTGTGATTATCGTCAAATCGCAGGAATGCTGGAGGAAGTCAGCCAGGCTCACAGCCTCCAGGGGAGGTAAAGATGTACGACTAATGTTTCAGGCCTGAGCCCTTCCTCCTGGTGGTGCGAGGTGTGAAACTGGCTGACTTCCTCCAGCTTTGCTGTTCAGAGCGGCAGATTTGAACCTGGGTCGCTGGCGCTGTAATAACGTTGCGCTGACCGCTACGTTAACTGTTCCACAATGTTCGTGATCAGTCGTTCCTTCTTGTCTGTTCCATCGATCCCCATTTCATTATTCTCTCTTTGTGAGTTATATTTTAAAAAAAAGTAAAACACAACAATTTGAGCCACTATGTGAATTGCTCAATAGATGCGTAAAGCTGATCTCGTGGCTTTGCTGGAACTGGGTCAATGCATCCAATGCTCTGAAACACATGATGCAGGGCACCAAGCTTTAGTGGCTAAATATAGATCTAATACTTAGATGGTCAGATGAAATGACCTTGGTGAGCATGGATTTATTAATAGCGTCAGATCATTTGCACAGATACATTCACCTCACTTGGTCATTTGTTTGTGGATAATGATTGTTTCCTATAACACACAAAGACATATTGTATCTTGTCATTTGCAAACATTAATCAATCCTCATTTCATTTTTTAACCCCAGCTTTTCTTGCAAGTCATCCTTCTCGTGATGCACCATTTAAATGTTCATATCCGTAATGGCCTGCTGACTCCTGTCTAATTCCCCAACCCCAACCCCAATCAACCAATTTTCCCTTGCAACCACTGCAACCGTGTCTGCCTGTCCCGCATCGGACTTGTCAGCCACAAACGAGCCTGCAGCTGACGTGGACATTACCCCTCCATAAATCTTCGTCCGCGAAGCCAAGCCAAAGAAGAAGACATTAGTAAGACGGAAGTCCACAGGCTTCGCGGTTGAAGTAAAGACACAATGCTGGAGAAACTCAGCAGGTCCAACAGTGTACGTTATATAGCAAAGATTGAGATACAATAACCAACGCTTTGGGTTTGAGCCCTACGTTAAGAGATTATTCACAGTGGCCAAATAACCTACTCACCAGCTCGTCTTTAGGGCATGGGAAGAATATGAAGAATGGGAAACCCACACAGACAGTGCCAGAGATACGTAAGGAGCCTGTCTTGATGAAACTATGTGGGCAGCATCAACTTCGACTACATACTGTGCTGCCTGCTAATTACAGCACAGTCGAGGCCCCTCGGCCCACCATGTTATGCTGACCCATACATACTAACCCAAAAAAAATGAAACCCTCCCTACCTCTTAACCTATTTTTCTTTCATCCACATCCCAGTCTAAGAGTCTCTTAAATGCCTCTATTGTTCCAGCCTCCACCCCTGGCAACAAGCCTCTGTGTAAAAAACATACCTGCACCTTCCTGGAGCTTTCCTCCCTTCACTTTGTACAAGCTACTCCCACCTGCGAAAAAGGCACTGGCTGTCCACCTTGTCTCTGCCTCTCAGAATCTTGTAGTCCTCTATTAAGTCTCCTTCTTCAGTCCAAAGAGAAAAGCTAACTTTGCCTTTTAAGGCATATTTTCCAATCCTGCTAAATCTCTTCTGTACCCTCTCCATAGCTTCTGCATCTTTCCTGCAATGAGGTGACCAGAGCTGAACACAATATTGTTCACCAGGTCTCACCTGAGATTTGTGGAGCTGTAACATCACCTCATGACTACTGAACTCAATCTCCCAAATGACGAAGCCCAACATCCCAATGTTACAGAAAACATAGAAGTAATTACGTGGATACGTGGATGGGGTTTGCTGTCTGTAGCTTGAGGGAAATGTTCTATGAAATCGGTTTTCCACAAGTGGGGAGGATAAAAGCATCCAATTAATTAAACAGCAACAAATTGAACTCCAAATTAAGAATTAAATCTCTTTTATAAGAAATGCATAGAGGAGGTTTGGATCACCAGCTCCTAGAGAGACCTGGGAAGATATTTACAAGTAAATCTGTCGTGGAAAAGGTAATAGTCAGACCTGAAACTTGTAGCAAGACACTTAAGTCCCTAGCAAGAATGAAAGGGGCTTCACCAAGTATGCCTGCAATAAACTGGGGAAGGTTCAGGGTTTGCGCGTCAAGCGTGTTTTAGTGGGTGACCCTCTTCCCCCAGTCGTGACGTTTTGTGTTTAGAGCCCACTCCAGTAGAACACCGAAATCTAGACTGGCATCAGAGGTTATCCTGGCGGCGCAGCTACAAATGCAGGCAACTCCCACAACTGCATGCTTTGCCCACAAATGCAATCTCTGCCTACAAATGCATTTCTCAAATCACAAGTGCATCCCCAGGCCCAGATCTGTATCCATGGCACCCACAAGTGTATTCCTCAGCCTCTCAAATGCATCCTCTAACCCCACAAATGCATCTCCCAGGCCCACAAATGCATCTCCCAACCTCACAAAGACATTGTCCCAGTCACAGTTAGCATGGTGGTTAGTGCAACTCTGTTACAGTGCCAGTGACTGAAGTTCGAATCCCGGGCTGTCTGTGATCTGTGAGGAGTTTGTACGTTCTCCCCATGTCTGCGTGCATTTCTTCTGGGGGCTCCTGTTTCCTGCCACCGTTGGAAATGTACTGGGGGTTGTAGGTTAATTGGATGCAATTGGGTGGCACAAGCTCATGGGCTGGAAGGGCCTGTTACCATTCTTAAAAAAAACTATTATGAAAGGTTACCTGTCCTCAGAATAACACAGGAGATCATGATATACAAACTGCATTTCCAGTGTTCTAAGATGTTTTCTTTATTGCAAGAGACCTCCTGACAAGGATGTGAATAGCATGAGAGAATTGGAAATCTTTATTTTACTGATAGACCACAGGGTCTCAGGGTGTACGTGCAAACTCCACTCAGCTGGGGAAAACCCACAGGGTCTCAGGGTCTACATGCAAACTCCACTCACCCAGGGAAAACTCACAGGGTCTCAGGGTGTACATGCAAACTCCACTCACCCGAGTCAAGATGGGACCTGGGTTACTGAAGCTGTGAAGCAGTTGCAATACCACTGCATCACAATTCTACTCCAAAACACCTCAACTAAATCATGGCTTATTCTTTTCTGTAGAAGAGAATGCAAACTTATGGCTTTGGGTTATTTTGGTCCTGGACTGTGAACATTCAGAGTGCCTCCGGGTGAAATGGCAAGTAATTCCAGCAGTTTAACCCTTTGGGTTAAATATCCACGTTCTGGATATTCTTTTAATTGTGGTTCACCATTCAAAACTATGTAATTGTGGTCACAAAGTGCTTTCTTCCCTAGTTACCTATGCAGAATTTACAGAGTTTTGTTTAACACCAGCTGGTCCCAGACATGATGTAATTTCTGATCATTAATTTCTCATTGCAGACATGCTGACTGATCAGATTCCTGGTTCTAGTTGACGCAGATGGACTCCATGGTGCAAGTGAAAGGAAAATTAAACACTCTTGAGAAGCAGAATAAATGAATATGAAACGGGGAACTTTGAAATTGAAATTGAAGTTGGAAATAGTAGAATCATACAGTTCTTGTGGAGAGAGAAAAAAATGAGTCATGGTTCAGGTTTTTTGACCGTTAATCTGCTCTGATATGAACTTGGTGGGAATGGTTGGAAGTCATCCAGTTTCACCTTTGCACTATTTTAACCTGGTGTTGGCGCTAGTTAAACAAAGCCACGTGGTATGGGGGTTGGGCAAACTGGATAATCATTAACAGGAGGGCGGGGTCAACTCGGAGAACAAAGAATGAAAGTGCTGACCAACGGGAAGTGGAGGTGCTAGGAAGATTTTGCAGTATTAAATATTCCAGCACAGAGGCAACAGGCAGAGGAACGCCGCTGTTCTGGGATAGAAAAATGTTACTTCCTGCAGAAGTAAGCAACTGAAGACTGTTCGTGAACTTCGATTAATCCCTGGACACAACGAAAGGTTCAATTCCTCTCCAAGTGACATGGGGTCTGTTCAACATCTTCATCTGCAGGAGGCTCAAAGTTAATCATATTATTGCACTTGGTGTTTTTTTTAATGCAGTGCACTATCCAGCTGCAGTATGTAAGAATTTTGGTGCATATGTACTTGGTCCAATGTATAGGACAATAACTCATTATCGTTGGCTGTTACACCAACAGTGACCAAGATTCCTGCAAGGAGTGCGTATCTTCTCCCCGGGTCTCCATGGGTTTTCTCCGGGTGGTCCGGTTTCCTCCCACCCTTTAGAATGTCCGGGGTTTGTGGGCCAATTGGGCGGCATGGGCTCATGGGCCAGAAGGGCCTGTTACTGTGCTGCATGTGCCACATACCATCTTAAGCAATTCCTATCACAAAGCCCCAATGGCGTAGAGATTACTTAAGGCCGTATGGGAGTGGAAAGAAAACGTTGAGAACCACTGTTTCAATCGTACCTGAATGACTCATGGTTTACTAACTCCAGAGGAAATGGGCCATTGACAATTTTTCTCAAGCAAAATATCTCAGTAACAATTGGGTCCAGAGCAGTGATTCCCGACCTTCCCTTCCCAGTCACATACCATTTCCTTCAAAATTCTGGGATGGAGATCATCAGAACCTTGAGATTGATCAGATTTTGGTCTCACCACTTCTGGCTTTTTTACACTAATGCTCAAATCCTTCAATATTTCATTCTCACAAAATCCATGATTCACTCAAATTAATGTAAGATATTTAGATTTTTTTTTGTAAAGCCATGCACAAAATAGTTATTTAATTCCTCTGCGATTATTCTTCCATGCCCATCTTTTCCACCTTACACCCCGATGGAAGACCTTAGTGTCCATTGTCATGCTTCTCCCCGGTTGCCTTGCCTTTCTTCATTAACTTTTTTGTTGAATCCCATAAGTTCACAACTCTCAGGCCCATTGCTGTATCTGTGAACTCTGTGGGTCTCTTCCTTGGATTTAATACAATCTTTAATTTGTCTTGCCTGTCGCTTTTGTCCATATTCCTTCATGGGGGGGGGGGGGTTTATGCCTGAAAGAGATATATTTATTCTGCACATTATGCTTTATCTCTTTAAACATTGACCTGCCTTCCATTGTACGATCAATGTGTTCTCCTAATTAGCACAACCAACTTTCAGTTCATGTTCAATTTCTTGAATATAGATTTCAGACCTGACCTTAACTACTTCATCCTCACTTATACCAGTAGATTACGTCCTTCTGCTTTTAGAGGATAAAACAAAAATGCAGATGCTGGACATCTGAAATAGAATCAGAATATTTTGGAAATGTTCAACAGGAGACCTGATGTCTTTTCTTTAGACATACCTAACAGGCCTTTCCGGCCCATGAGCCTGGGCCACCCAATTAACCTACAACCTTGGTACATTTTGAAGAGTGGGAGCCCCCGGAGGAAAACCTTACAGGCAGCGCCGGATTTGAACCTTGGTTGCTGGTAACCACTTTGCCCCCCTATGCTAACCATGCCATTCATTCTCTTGTCAGGTGAATGCATCAAGCTTTTCGACAAAGCAGCTTTTTACATTTTTCTGAACATTGATCCCATTTGCAACTTTTGTTGCTTTCTACTCTTCCACCTTCCTGATTTGCTGCTCTCCTCTGTGAATTCCCCACCTCCCTTCCATTCTTGTGGTATTATCGTGGCACCACATCAGGATTGAGAATCGCTAACTGGCTTCATTAGGCACTTTGAAGTATTTTTCAGTCAAGTTGTGTCGTGAGGGACACCAGGAGTGGTTGACAACCAAGCAAAATGTAATTTATTAGGACTGAAGAGTAATTCAGGGAAATGCAGAACAGCAGGCTGGGCTGTGGTTCTTCCTCTTGAGAAGAAGGAAAGTTAACGGTGGTGGAGGCAGATGCGATAGGGTCCTTTAATGGCTACTAGATAGATATGTGGAACTGAGAAAAACAGAAGGTTCTTAGGCTGGCACAAGACTGTGGGCTGAAGGGCCTGTACTGTGCTGTAGATTTCTATGTTCTAACAAGCTATTACTTTTAACTTTTCAAAAACTGTCAGAGGGACTAAGATCAGAATTTAAAATGTCAGGAAAATAATACCCATAAGTGGAGCTTCAAGACGGGGAAATCTACTCAGGGACACCTCTTCATCACCAATTGGAGAAAGGTTCGCATGACAGTAGATAAAGTAAACAAACAGCCAGAAAAACTGAGAAAAGTTTCTGTCAGACCAATGTGCTTGGGGGAAAATTAAGGCAGAATAGGGTGACAGTTTTTGGAAGAAAGTTCCAGCGACTGTCAGGGTTTGTTTTCAATGGTGAAACATTTGATGAATCGAGTCTTGTCTCTCCTCAGGCAGTGGCAGGGAATGGAGATAAAGATACCCCAGTTCATCTGGGAGCATCGGGGAAAGCACCAACCAATGTTAACCTCTGCGCCTCCTTCATCAACCTATCACTGGGCAACTTCCTGACAAAATCAACCAAGCCCTTGCTAGGAAACGCCTGCCCGGTTGTCTAAACCAAAACAAGATGGCTGAGATGCAGCTGTCAGGACCCAGGGGAAGTGGTCGAGGTTGGAGGTGATGTGGTGCATGACATGTTCAGTGTTTGCAGTTGGCATCCATTTAATAGTTAGATCATGTGACCACTCACTGCCAGGACCCAGGGGAAGTGGCCGGGATTGGAGGTGATGTGGTGGCGTGACATGTTCAGTGTTTGCAATTGGCATCCATTTAATAGTTAGATCGTGTGACCACTCACTGCCACTGCATTGGTGGTTGTGGAACCTTCCTTCTTCTACCAGGAGAGCCACAGTTTTAAAGTACCATCTTGCCAGAAGTTTGTCATCATTTGATAGCACACCCATCTTGGTGAGTTGAAGTGTGCTGGGAGAGATAGACAGGTGGAGGGAGGGGGGGGGGGCAGAGGATGATTGAGAGAGATGTTGGGGAGGACCCTCCCTTTCTCTGATTCCCTTCTGCACCCCATATCATGCAAGGTGGTATACAAATCAGTCGCTGTGAGTTGTCCCCACTGTTCAGGTGAGTGGAAGAATTGGATGGGGGGGGGGGCGTACAGTGACAGAACATGGAGAGCAAGAAATGGGGTGAGTGTGGGATTAGTGTAACAGTGAGTTATTGATAGTCAGCATGGACTTGATGGGCTGAAGGGTCTTGATTCCATGCTGGGTCTCTCTTTGGCTTCTCAGCTATCGTTGGATTTTCCCAGGAATTCCTCAGGCTGAGGGACATTTGTAATCAGGTGTCTCCCATTTTATTTTCATACCTCACCTCTCGCCCCCGCCCCCCCACCCCCAACCCTTTCCAGCTATTCCCAACCACTGCTGCGAGGGGCTGGAAGTGACCCTGGGCCATCCGCATGATGAGATACTCTCTGCATTCCTCCCCAAGGTTGTTGAAAAGGCACTTGCCTTCCAGATCTTCCGCACCAGCGTTTGAGCTGTGCAGTAGGTCCCAGACTCACAGAATTCGACAGCAAAGAAATAGACCTTTCTGCCCATCTTGTTGGTGCTGACCAAGCGAGTCCCATTTGCCGACCCTTTGCCCCTTTAAACCTTTCCGACACACGTATCTGTATAAACAGCTTTTGAAGATGGTGACATGAACCCCTTCACCAATCTGCAGCGTTCAAAACAATCTCGCTTCAAAGTCTTTCTCGCTTCAATGGCGAATTACACTCTTACATATCCTGTCACAGTGGAGCACCTTGGTCAATGGCTTGACTTCTAAACCTAAGCCGTTACTCTCAGAGATGCTTTTCGATCTGCTCTTTCCTCCACTTGTCATCCACTTGCATGTACATGGGGGCATCGACCTTGCGGAAGTAAGGTCACCAGACCTACGCACCACATGGGAGAGTCAGCAGGTTCATAAGGAGAAATGGAAGTGCTAAGAAGTGGTAAGAGTATTTCAAGATGCATTTCTTGAAGTACTTGGGCACAGATTCTCTCACTTCTGCAACATGGAAAGTAATAGGGGAGATGTTCTGTGACTGTGGTCATATGCCCTGGAGCTGATCTGTTTGATCTTTGCTGAGCTGGTGTGACAAGGGAACTGGCCAGAATCCTGCTCCACACGATGTGCTACATTCCTTCAGTAAATCTTTTCCCCCACTTCTTGGCCGTGCACAACTACTTGGGAGCCTTATGTACAAAAATCCTCCCCAGCAGCTCACTTAAACTTCTCCCCGACTCCTTGCTGTGATTCTTACTGACCATATGGCCTGGACTGTTATTTTCCCTGGTGGTGCAGTGGAAAGACTGATGTTTCTGTCAACATGCCAGTTCTAGACCCCATTCCAGCCACGTTCTCAGGCTGAATCAGCAGGCTTTGCTTTGCTTTCAGACCGACCTTTCATCAATCTCCATCTCTGCTGCCCAATGTGCAGTCAAATCCCACTTCACCCAATGCAGACACCACTGTTTCAATGCTCTCCTGACTGCCTGATCACACTCAATAAACTTACTCCATACACTGCTGGCGGCATCCTATAGCTGTGATATATATTCACGGTGATCAGTGTTGACAGCCAGTCTCCTTCAGCCTCAGGTACAACCTTTTTTTCTTCATTCGTTGTCTCAATTCTACAATTCCCACCTCCCCCTGGTGTTCCGTGCTCCTGAGTTTATGTTCATTTATTTCTCTGGCCCTCAATATCTGTGCCACCTCTGGGAAGGTCCAGGAGAACGTCCACGACAACCTTAGTCAGGGTTGTCCATTAAATATTACAAATGGACTTCAGTTTTTAATTGTTTCATTCTGGTATTTCCTGTACACTCAAGACCAAATTAATTCATCTTGCTTGGAAATTCAAGGAAGACCTATGATAATGTGGAAGAAAAATACCTTTCACAATTTCAAAATGCATTTTTAGACATAGGATCTCTCAATAGCAAAGTTCCACAAATATCAGGCAGAGTCCAGATTTTGCTATCAATGACAACCAACACTGCTCATGACAAAAGGTGCTCACCGACGTCTTCGCAATTTACACCGTTCCCAGCGCCGACTTTGTCATGGCATCGGTCTGCAGAGCGAACAGGAATCCACCGGGACGGATTCTCACCGGAGGCAAACCAGGAAGTAACAGGCGGCTTTTCCCATTGGGAAACCCCAAAATGAAATAAACTGCCATTGACGATCAGGCAGAATCTGTGGAAGGAGAAACAGAGTTAACATTCAGGTTAAAGACCTTTCGACAGAACTCAGCTGTGATTCTAAGAAAGATTTATCAATCTGAAAAGGTCAGCCTGCTTCTCTTCCCAATGGGTTTTTTTAAATTACCTTTTACAGACAGTAAAGGCTGGGAAGAATCAGGTTAAGGTAGAACAAAAATGAAATATTATGACAAACTTTTATAAAACATCCTAATTTAAAATGGAATTCGACATTCCAGAAATACTATTTGTTTTTTTTAGAGCCAGACAAATTGCTCAGCAGTAATTACCACATCACAGGCCATTAACCTTTCAGACCATTATAACCCACCTCACACAATAAGGCTATAGACTGTACGACATGGAAACAGGCTCTTTGGCCCAACTTGTCCATGCCAAGTTAGGTTTGTCCCCCTTGCCTGTGATTGGCTCATATCCCATTAAAACATTCCTATCTACCTACCTCTTCAAATTACATTCACCTCTACAACTTCCTCTAGCAGCTCTTTCCATTAACCCACCACCTTCAACTTTCTCCTCAGATCCCTTTTCTTTCCCTGCTCACCTTAAATCTATGCTGCCTAGCTTTTGATTGCTCTACCCTGAGGAAAAAAAAAGACAGTTGGCCCTTTCAGGTAGATCAAACGTCCTTGTGTAAAGGCAAAGATTATGCCCCCTTGCGGCTGAATACTTACCTACCTGAATGCACCGAGAGTACCTCCGAGGCGCCGATGCCAACCCTCCTTAGGAAGGGATAATTGGTGGAACGCTGCGCTCCGCCAACTCACCTGAATGTACAGCCGTGCTAAACAGCTGTTCAGGGGAAGGCTAATGACTCCATCAGCCCTCAACCCAACTCCCCACTACCTGATAACACCCCTCCCTACTTCCTTTACAGCCCCCACCCCGCTACCTGACAAACCCCTCCCCAATGGGGAGGGGAAGTCTGCGGGGGACGTCAGGGCAGGGACGGTCGGCAGCGTGGGGGTGGCCGATGGGGCAGGGGAGTCTGTGGGGGCTGTCGGGGCAGGGGTGGTCTGCGGTGGATGTCGGTGAAGGGGCAGCCGGCGGGGTCATTGGGGGGGCAGCCAGTGCGGGCTGTGTCAGCCCGGCTGGCTGTTTCGGCACCTCACTGGGCGCTTTGGTCTTCGGGGCCACTCTCTGCAGCTCCAAACATGGCACAGCAATGGCAGTCTTCCATTATCCCTCACACAGCTGGAACTGTTCTGGGAAACATAGAATGGTTCAAACAGGTGTCAATTGTACTGGTGCCCAAGAAGAGGGTAGTATCCTGCCTAACTGACTATCGACCAGTGGCAAAACCAATGGTGTTGAAGCATATCAGCTCCTGTCTAAACAGCAGCATGGACTCATTCCAATTTGGCTATCCCATCTCTCTGGCTCTACACAAAGCCCTGAAACACTTGGACATCAGGATGCTATTCATCTATTTCAGTTCAGCATTTAATTCCATCATCCCCTCAAAACTGATCAACAAACTCCAAGACCTGGGTCTCAACATTGTGTAATTGGATCCGAGATTTCCTCACCTCCAGACCACAATCAGTGAGGATTGGTCAGAACATCTCCTCCACAATCTCCATTGAGATTGGAGATTGGAGCACCACAGGGCTGCATTCTTAGCCCTTTGCTCTACTCACTTTACACCTACGACTGTATGTCTCGGAATGTCAATAACACCATGTACAAGTTTGCCAACGGGTTGTATAAAAAAGGGCACCGAGTCAGCATACAGGAGGGAGATTGAAAACTTGGCTGAATGGTGCACCAACAACCACCTCATACTCAATGTGACCAAAATCAAGGAGCTGATTGTTGACTTCAGGAAGGGAAAATTAGAGGTGTACGATCCAGTAATCTCCACCCTGAGGTGGAGACGGTGAACAAATTTAAGTTCTTGGGAATCACTATCTTGGAGGATCTTTCCTGGACCCAACACACTAAAGGTATCAAGAAGAAAGCACGTCAGCACCTCTACTTCTTCAGGAGTTTGCGGAGGTTTGGTATGACATTGGAAACCCCAGGTGTGCGGTGAAAAGTGCGCTGACCAGTTGCAACACGGTCTGGTATGGGAACAGCAATGCTCCTGAGTGTAAAGTCCTGCAAAAGGTAATCGACACAGCCCAAGACATCACAGGCAACCTCCACCCCCACCCCCCACCCCCAACACCATGGAGATCATCTACACGGAACACTGCTGGGTAAGTGGAGCAATAATCATCAAGGATCTACACCATGCTCTGTTCTCACTACTGCCATCAGGAAAGAGGTCTAGGAGCCACAAGACTCACACCCACCAGGTTCAGGAACAGCTGTTACCCCTCCACCATCAGACTCCTCAAGAACAAACTCAATCAGGGACTCATTTAAAAGGATTCTTACTTTTGCACTTTATCGATTTTTTTTCTAATTCTATATTGCAGGCTCCTTATACTTATTTGTTTACATATGTACAGTTTTTTTTTACTACCTGTAAATGATAATTCTGCCATGCCTGCAGGAAAAGGAATCTCAGGGTTGCATGTGATGTCATGTATGCCCTCTGATAATAAAATTGAAATCTTGATGATCATCTCAAGTAATCTTGGCGATTTTGATGAATGCATTGAGTGCTGCCTTCTGTCTCATCCAAGGGAACAAAGGCACGGTCTGTCACATTGGAAAGGATATTGAACAGCATCAAGCCTACTATTGTTATATCAGTTGGCAGCACGGCCAAATGAGATTCCTGGGACGATCGGGAATAGACTGCTCTCAAATTAATTTCAATTGATGTCATGTTGCATGCTAAATGAACAAGATCTGTAACGGTTGGAACAGGCAAACACAATATTCTAGTGGATGAATGCTCAACAGCTTTTCACTTTAAAATATTTTTATTGAGTTTCATTTTAAAAATACCCACATACAGATCTAATACATTTGCTAGAGTATGAGAAAGGACAAAAAAATTTGAGCTTCAATTAAAACCTTGATTATAAATAATATAAATTGTCTGCACCCTTTCAGATCAAACGCGCTACATCTAAAATATTGAGAAAGAAAAAAAATGCAAAACGAAAAGAAAAAACCTTAATAATCAAACCCCTCCCTCTAAACAAGACAAACTTCCCTACCTAATACAAATAGGAAGCAAAAGCCGACACTTGACGACCAGACAGCGCTGTTCAAGAGCATGCAGTTCCCATCTTAAAAGGTCAATGACCTTGGGGGACCTTCACACACCATATACACAAACCCTGATTTAACCCTCTGTGGGGCCCTGAAGGAATTTGGATTTGCTTCTGTCAGGTTTGGTTCTTATTTTGCTCATTTATTATTTGCACAATTTGTTTACATTTTCCTCTATAGTATACACATTTAGTACAGTAGAAATTCTGCCTGGCCTGCAAGAAAAAGAATCTCAGGGTTCTATGTGGTGTCATCTGACAATAACACTGAGCTTCTGAACTTGATCTTCAGGGCTAAGATGGCAAACATAATTTCTCACCCTCTGCTATTGTGAGTCAAAGGCTGAGCACGAAGTCCCCCATCGGGGGCTCAGCAGGACCAGCCACATACATACTGAGCACATACATTAATGGGCTGGGGTCTGGGTATCCAGCAGGAACTGAATCACCTCCTGACAGCTGACATTCCAGGCACAGAACGTGATGGAATATTCTCCAGGTGCAGCTCCGACAAGCAAGAATCAGCATTTGACATCATCCATCGCAAACATTGACGGTGCTCCGTTAATCACTCAAAGCATTCCTTCCTTCCACAGAATCACAATCTTAAGCAGAATTTATTTTCGTGAATATCCACAAAATTTGTTGTTTTGTGGCAGCATCACAGCGCAAACACATTTCAAAATAATTTTTTTTTAAAGTGCAAGATAAAGGAAAAGACAAAGTGAGGCAGTGTTCATTCAGGAATCTAATGGCGGAGCTCCATGTACCGCTGAGTGTTCACCTTCAGGCTCCTGTACCTTTTCCCCAATGGTAGCAGAGTGAAGAGGGCATGGCCTGGGTGGTGGGGGTCTTTGAGGATGGAGGCCATTTTCTCAAGACACCACCTCTTGTTGATGTCCTTGATGGAGCGGAGACTGATGTCACAGACTGAGCTAATAATCCTGTGCATTGGCAGCGGTGCAACCAGACGGAATGCTATCCACTGTACACACGTGGAAGATTCCGAGAGTCTTTGGTAACATGCCGAACCTTCTCAAACTCCTCACAAAGCAAAGTCACTGGCAAGCCTTCTTGGAGGTTTCAGGACAGATCCTCGGAGATGTTGACACCCAGGAATTTGAAGGTCTTGACCCTCTCCACAGTGGGCACATAGTTCCTGTAAGTGCACCACCTACATTAGCCACTGCAGTCACTAACGTAGGCTGCTCCAACACTCCAATAGCTTGACTGGTGTGATTCCCTGATCATTTGCGGACAAAGTAGGAACAGAAGCCGTGCAGAGGAAGCAGAGGAGATGCAAAGGGTATGTGAATGGGCAAAAGTGAGAGAAGAAAGGCTGTAGAGGCTGTGAATGTGGTAAATATGCAAAAGCTCAGCCGACCATGAAGCATCCACAAGAGGCAAAGATGTAGAATCAACATTTCAGGCCTGAGCCCTTCGTCAAGGGATGAGCAAAGAGCAGGCAGACACCTGAATAAAAAGGTGGGGGGGGGGGCAGAAAGGAAGAAGGGGCAGGGGGAGGAGCACAGGCCAACAGACAAGAGGCCGTAGGTGGACATGATTAGGAGGGCGGGAGGGAAAGGGCAAGGTCTGGCAATGGGGATAAATTTGAGATTGGTCAATTAGGCAGAAATGTTCTTTTTTAAGAATAGCATATTATATAAAGCTCAGAGATACAGCTCAGAGATACAGAGGGATCTGGTATTAATTTAATTTAGAGATGTAGCTCGTTAACAGGCCTTCCGGCCCACAAGCCCATGCCACCCAATCTTCTGGTGCACAATTCACGAAGACTGGGAAGTAATGAGGAAGGTTCTTGTTTATTTTGAGGGATATTTAATATGAATACTGGAGATCATTCTTTTGTTGTATAAGGCAGTTGAAGCATAGAGTTTTCCTCCTTATTTAGGGGAAGATATTCAAGCATTGGAAGCAGTTCAAAAAAGATTGAGTATGTAGTGATATGTTTTTTCCTTGTACATTATTCCCTATCTGTGCTATTGCATGTACAAGGCTGGCCCGGCCACTAGTGACTCATTTCCTATGTCCCCTTATGACCTGGCCATAAAGGTCGACCTCCCTCCCACCCTTCCGGCATTCCTGTACCTGAATCCGGGCCAGCCAAAGTCTTGTGTTTATTAAAGCCTATCATTCCTCTGCTCTCGACTTTGTGGTTATTGTTAGAACCTATCAGAGAAGACTGGGTCTTTATTCATTGGAGCGTAGAAGGTTGAGGGGGGATTTGATAGAGGTATTTAAAATTATGAGGGGGATAGATAGAGTAGATGTGAAAAGGCTCTTCCCCTTGAGGGTAGGAGAGATTGGAACGAGGGGTCACAAGTTAAGGGTTAGGGGGCAAAACTTTAGAAGTAGCATAAGAGGAAGCTTCTTCACTCAGAGAGGGGTGGCTGCGTGGAATGACCTTCTGGAAGAGGTGGTGGCAAGCAGGGTCATTTTTGTCATTTAAGAGAAGGTTAGATGAGTGCATGGATGTGAGGGGATTGGAGGGTTATGGGCAGGGAGCAGGTAGGTGGGACTAGTGTTCACTTAAATCGGTGTGGACTAGATGGGCCGAGATGGCCTGTTTCCATACTGTAATAGTTATATAGTTAAGGTTTACCTGACTAATACCCGGAATAGGTTGATTGTACTAGGAGGTATGGCTGAAAAGGCTATGCTACTATCCATCGAAAGTTAGAAGGGTAAGAATGAATTTGATTTAAACCTCTAAAAATCTGAGATTGGAGGCAGGAGCAATGTTTCTTCTTCAGAAACAGTATCGGAAGTTACTGTCTGAGCATGTCCCGAAATGCATTGTTCTGTGGAAGCATTGCAGTACAAACATTTATGTAACATTTATATTTTTGTGAGAGAATCTACATCTAGGTGTCACTGGCTAGAACCAAGGGGTGGTCCATTTAAGACAGAAGCAGATTTTTTTCCCCCCCATAGGTGTCATGAACTCAGAGTGAAAGCAGAATCTTTCTTTATTTTTAAGGCAGAAGTGGATGGATTTCTATCAAACAAGGGAGTGAAAAGTTACCAGGTGCAGACAGGAATGTGGTGTGATTGAAACGATCTGATCTGCCATAATTTTATTTACTACTGGAGCAAGTTTGGTGGGGCCAAACTTGATATAACCCTGCTCTTAATTCATATATTTGAATGAGAAAGAACGCTCCAATCACAGCAGGTTGCAAATTAATAATTATTTAGTTCTGGCAGAGCACATGTTTGCTGTGGATTTAATTTTTATGCTCTGCTTGATGCTCTTCTCTCAGCCGAAGGTTACACTTCTGGATTTCAACCCATAACCTTGGCCGACCTTTCACTGCACTCGTCCTGGGGAGGACTGTGGTAAACTTTTCTTTCTGCTCAGGTGGATGTAAAAAGACCTCATGGGACAACTCAGCCGGAGGTTTTCCCACGGTGTCCTGCCCAACATTCAATACAAACCCAATCCAGTTAAATACAGATTAACAATGATTTATCTTATAAACTCTTTATGGGGCCTGGTTGTTCAGAAATCAACCGGTGCTCTCTGCCAACAAAAACAGCAATGAACATACCTGAAGAGAAATTCATTACTGTAGAACGCTTTGGGACACTCTCAGAACGAGGAAGGCAGCTGTTAGTCACAAGCTGTTGCTTTCTCGCTTCAACTGATGCCCACTATCTCGGCACTGAGTCAATGAGTAGTCCTCTGTTTACAAGGCTGCTAGTGTTTGGCGGGCAGCAACCTCCTTTGAAGAAGACCGCAGAGCCCACCTCACTGACAAAAGGCAAAGGAGGAAAAACCCAACACCCAACCCCAACCCACCAATTTTCCCCTGCAACTGTGTCTGCCTGTCCCGCATCGGACTTGTCAGCCACAAACGAGCCTGCAGCTGACGTGGACTTTTACCCCCTCCATAAATCTTCGTCCGCGAAGCCAAGCCAAAGAAGAAGAAGTGTCTTGAACTATAACCATGACTTCACAGGAATAAAATCAAGGGCACCCACTGATGGCATTACTGATGGCCTGACTCACCCTCCAAGTTCAGCAAGTCCAAAGCCATGTGTTAATCTCTTGTGTACTTGTGGTGGTACACCACTGGCCTACTGCAGGGGGCAATCTCTGTACCTGCAGGAGAGGATGCAGGACAGGACAACACCTGGCCGGCTGTCAATCAGCCGACCTGAATGGATCAAGCCCCACCCAGTCAGGTGTATAAGCCTGAGCCGGCCCACTCACTCAGGGTTACTGCAGCACAGACAGCCCTGCTCTCTGGATATCTTTGTCAATTAAAGCCTGTTGTACAGTCTCTTCGGATTTGTGTGTTTGCTTCTGTCTAACAGCATACCACAATACTGAATACCACCTTCTTCCTCATAATGTCAGCCAACTTTTATTAGTTAATCCAACACAATACTGCATGTTTAAAGGGGGAAAAAAAATCCATAGATGCCAAAGAAAAGTTGTGGAGATGAAGTTAAAGGTTAAATTCACACATGTCAGAAGTTTTGTCAACACAGAAGCCATGGTAACACATTCCTGATCCCCTGCTGAAAGGGGAGATTCCTTTTAAAAGGGATTCCATGTTTCTATGCAGAGAGCACTTCACGTGGCTATGAGGGACATTGGGATTTCCTGTGTCACGAGGTTATGTTGATCCACATTAAACGTCTTCAGGTGTTTTCTTCTGGCCACTGTTGATGACGGGTTCCGGCCGATATGTTGGGCCATCCTTTCTTTCCCATTGATGCTGCTTGATCTGCAGGTTGTATTTTCCTTCCTTTCATGGTTCGGTGGGTTAGGGTTAGGGTTTTTATACATAAAAATGGTCCTGCACTAACAGGCTTGGGTAATGGGTAATGGGTAATCCGGCTGAGGCAAATCATTTTTTGAACAATTCAGACATATAGGGCCTTCCAGCCTTTGAGCCCGTGCCGCCCAATACCCCAATTAACCTACAAACCCCTCCCCCCACTTCCCAGTACGTTTTGAATGGTGGGAGGAAACTGGAGTGCCCAGAGGAAACCCCATGCAGACACGGGGAGGACGTACCAACTTCTCAAGAGACCACGCCGGATTCAAACCTGGGTCATTGGTGCCGTAACAGAATCGCGCAAACCACAAGGCTAACCGTGCCACCCAAATTTCAGCAACATGGCACGGTTACAGCACCAGCGATCAAGACCATGGTTTGAATCCCGTGCTGTCTGCAAGGAGTTTATACGTCCTTCCCGTGTCTGTGTGGGTTTCCTTTGGAGGCTCTGGTCTCTACCCATCATTCATAATGTACCGGGGGGTTGTAGGTCAATTGGGTGTTATTGGGCAGCACTGGTACATGGACCGAAAGGAACTGTTACTGTGCTGTATACCACTGTAAAACAATGATGTAAAAATTAGCATATTTTCCACTTTAACTAATAGTGATTGAGGGATATACATTGGCCAGAATTTTGCTGGTACTGCATTAAAGAATAGTATCATCCTCTTGAGAGATGGGGCTTTAGGTGAATGCTGGGGTGTTAATGGCTAGGGTTTACCTTCTTGCCTCACCCTCATTTCCACAAGCAGAAGGTTTTACTGCCCCCCTTCCTCCAACCAACACCCCTGCCTGCTCCCCACCCCACCCCCCCCCCCCCACCTCCACCCAATCCTGGAGATGAAGGTAAAACCCTGAACAACAGCTGGCCCTCAAAGAACATAATTTGACATCATGGCAGATCAGAAACAGCTCCAAAAATCACTCATAAAGCCCCAAATGGGAATTGAACTCATGACCTTCTGACTCAGGGGCAAGTTCCCAGTCGAGCAACAACTGAGTAATGATGACTAGCAGTATTGATGAACACTGACAGAAATGAATCCGAGCACCTGGGGAAGGGGAGCAAAATATAATCATGGAACATTTACAACATTGAAGGATGCCATTGAATCCTTGTGGAACAAGCCCATTATAGTAAAAGGTCCGACAATAGAGACTGCTTGGGGTTGGTTCGGACCAGATTTTTGGATTTTCTGGATTCTTGGGCAGTACTTCAGTGGCACTTATGTAATGAACATATGCACACACCCAATACACACATGAACGCAATGCACTCACGTACACAATGCTCACATGCACACAATAAACACACATACACATACAAAAGCCAAGTCTGTATTCTCAGATGGTCCAGAATTCAGCTGAGAATTTTCGAGGTCCGGATTTCTGGCCCCTGGATTTTTGACTTTTATTGAAGTTCCATTCCCCTGCCTTTTCCCCAAAGGTTTACAATTTATTCTTTTCCTTCTTCAAATCTATTTTCAAAGCATCAATCGATTCTGCTTCCTGAAACCATAAGCAGCAAATTCCAGATCTTAACCCCTTTCTGCATAAATAAAAGTTTTCATCTCTCCACCCCCCACCCCCTACCCCATTGTGTTGGTTGCCCCAAGTTTAAACAGGTGGCCCCTGTTCCTTGAACCATCTACTGGCAGGAAGGCCCAGACCAATCCCAATCTCGTACAAATCTCCAGCTAAATTTCTTTGCTCCAAAGAGATCCACCCTAACTTCTCTCATCCACTGTGATAACTGACGCACTTTACTTCTGGAACCAAGCTAATATATCTTTCCGGAGCCATCTCTAGCACCTTCACATCCTTCTTAAAGCAATACAACAATTGTGCTCCTTCATCTTTCTTCCTTACGCATTAAAACTTCCTCAGAAGTTTGCAAAGGTTTGGTATGACATCAGAAACCCTGGAAAATTTCTACAGAGCTGTGGTGGAAAGTGCGCTGATCGACTGCATCACAGTCTAGTATGGGGACACCAAAACTTCTGAGTGGAAAGCCCTGCAAAAGGTAATGGACACAGCCCAGGACATCACAGGCAAAACCCTCCCCATCACTGAGAACATCTACAGGGACACTGCCATCGGAGAGCAGCAGCAATCATCAAGGATCCACACCCCCCAGCACTCGCTCTGTTCTCACTGCTACCATCGGGAAAGAGGTCTAGGTGCCACAAGACTCGCACCACCAGGTTCAGGAACAGCTGCTCCCCCTCCACCATCAGACTCCTCAACAACGAACTCAATCAGGGACATTTAAGAACTCTTACTTTTGCACTTTATTGATTTTTTTTCTCTAATTGCAGTCATTTTGATAACATTTCTTCATTTGCTTACACGTGTACGTTGTGCACAGCTTTTTTTCTTGCACTGCCAATAAGTGATAATTCTGCCTCACCTTCAGGAAAAAGAATCTCAGGGTTGTATGTGATGTCTGAACTCTGACAATAAATCTGAAATCTAACAACATCTCTGTTAAGATTAAGTTGTTGC
This sequence comes from Narcine bancroftii, assembly GCF_036971445.1. Classification (NCBI taxonomy): domain Eukaryota; kingdom Metazoa; phylum Chordata; class Chondrichthyes; order Torpediniformes; family Narcinidae; genus Narcine; species Narcine bancroftii. The sequence goes on along the minus strand of NC_091482.1, from coordinate 58,526,665 downwards.
TTTTTCTTCTCCAGGAAACTCTGAGAATGACTTCTCACGGAGCCTACCCTCCTTATCTTCAAGGGGTCCAATTTTATCTATTACTATTCTTTTATATGCACATTAAAAGAAAAAGAATAGCGAAGGATAAAATTGGACCCCTTGAAGATGAGAGGGGTAGGCTCCATGAGAACCCAGAGGAGATGGGTGAAATTTTAAACGATTTTTCTTCTTCAGTATTCACTAAGGAAAAGAATATTGAGCCAGATGAAGTGAAGAAATATGGTAGGGAGCTCATGAATAATATAAGAATTAATGAGGAGGTAGTGTTGGCTATATTGAAAAAGATCAAGGTGGATAAATCTTCAGGTCCTGACAAAATAATCCCCAGGACCCTGAAGGAGGTTAGTGAACAAATACTGGGGACGTTGACAGAAATATTTCAAATGTCACTGGCCACGGGGGAGGTGCTGGAGGACTGGAGGGTGGCTCAAGTTCTACTGTTCAAAAAAGGATCCAAAAGTAAGCCTGGTAATTATAGGCCTGAAAGTCTGACGTTGGCAGTGGGTAAATTAATGGAAAGTGTTCTTAGAGATGGTACATACAACTATTTTGAAAGACAGGGATTGATTTGGAGTAGTCAGCATGATTTTGTATGTGGTAGGTCATGTCTAACAAATCTTATAGAGTTTTTTGAGGAGGTTACTAAAAAGGTTGAAGGCGGTGGATGTTGTCTATTTGGGCTTTAATAAGGCTTTTGATAAGGTTCCCCATAAGAGGTTAGTAAGGAAGGTGGAAGCATTAGGTATTAATGATGAAGTAGTGAAGTGGATTCAGCAATGGTTGGATGGGAGATCCCAGAGAGTAGTGGTGGAAAATTGTTCATCAAATTGTAGGCCGGTGATGAGTAGAGTGCCTTAGGGATCGGTACTGGGTCCACTGCTGTTTGTCATATATATTAACCATCTAGATGATAGAATTAGTAAATCTGCAGATGATACAAAGGTTGGCGATGTTGTGAACAGTGAGGAAGATTATCAAAGTTTACAGGGTGATATAGGACTGTTAGAAGAGCGGGCTGAAAGCTGGCAGATGGAATTTAATACTGATAAATGTGAGGTGCTACATTTTGGTAGGACTAATCAAAATAGGACATACACATTAAATGGTCGACAATTGAAGAGTGCAGTGGAACAAAGGGATTTAGGAATTGGTACATAATTCTCTGAAAGTTGAATCATGTGGATAGGGTGGTGAGTAAGGCATTTAGTATGTTGACTTAAATCTGAGTATAGAAGACAAGAGTTGGGATGTTATGTTGAAATTGCATAAGGCTTTGGTGAGGCCAAATCTGGAATATTGTGTGCAGTTTTGGTTGCCCAATTACAGGAAGGATATAAACAGTACAGAGAGAGTGCAGAGGAGGTTTACAAGAATGTTGCCGGGGTTTCAGGGTATGAGTTACAGGGAAAGGTTGAGCAGGCTGGGACTTTATTCCCTGGAGCTTAGAAGGTTGAGGAGTGATTTGATAGAGGTATTCAAAATTATAAGGGGGAATGGGGGAGATTCAAACAAGAGGGCATGGATTGAGAGTAAAAGGGGAAAAGTTGAAGGGAAACATAAGGGGAAATTTCTTCACGCAGAGGGTGGTGGGGGTATGGAATGAACTTCCAGCAGTGGTGGTAGAGGCGAAATCGATGTTAATATTCAAGGAAAGGTTGGATATGAACGGGAGACATGTGGAGGGTTATGGGCCAAATGTGGGTCAGTGGGACTAGGTGGGAGAAGATGTTCGGCACGGACTAGTAGGGCCAAACTGGCCTGTTTCTGTGCTGTAAATTGTTAATGACTTTCCAGCATTTTCTCAGTCCAAGAAATCTGGTAAATATATTGGCTGCTGGTTGACATTTTTCCCCCCCATGTGTGTCGTAATAAAGAATTCCCATTGGCAACCTCCTGTGCCTAACCATGTAACTGTTGACTTTTGCAGACTTGTTCTGTCAGTCAACGAACTTTCAAAGACAGGACCTTTGCAAGTCAACACCACTAGGTGGCAAAATGCTGCGAGCAAGGCAAGGTCATGGAGTGAGAAGCCAGAAGGATATTGCACGTACAGCAATGAATTAACCACTGCAGAAGATGAATAATGTGTGGGGGTTGTGGAATTGTTGAATGGCTACAATTCAGGGTGAATGACTCAAATCTGAGATCAAAATTATGACACATCATCAACTGAATCAGTAGCATCCCCCCACGCCCTGGCGAGGCAAGGATCACAGCAGAGGGCCAGACAGAACAACTACCCAGAATTCTGCAGGGTGCAAAAGGTCATTGATGGTAGTTCCTCAGGTAAGTTCATTCCTTCATAAAACTTACACAGGAAAAGGCCTTTCCATATTCCAAATTTGGCTTCACCTACGTCTCATACGTCCCTACTCCTGCACTCAGCCCTTTGAAGGCCAATGTGCCAAAAGCTCTCTTTATGACCCTATCTCCCTGTAATGTGACTTTACATAAAGGAATTATGTATCTGTATTCCTGTAGCACTATCAATTCGACCCAAAAGACCAGTAGTTGAGATTAATCGGCTTTAATCACGATACACGCATGTTGTTGGCCTGATATGAGGGAGGGGATTGGGCAGTACCGCCTTTATTAGGAATCCTGAAGGGGGAGGGATTAGAGAATCAGGGGCATAGATTACGGTGTTCCACCACAATTCCCAGATCCCTCAGATTGGAAGAGGGCAGAAAGATTTTATAAGGATGGGCGGAAGGTTAGCGTGGCAGTGAGGGCATGCTGTTACTATGCCAGTGACCCAGGTTCAAATCCGGCGTTGGCTGTAAGAAGTTTGTACGTTCTCCCTGCATCTGCATGGGTTTCCTCCGGGTGCTCTAATTTCCTCCCACCCTTCAAAGACTTACGGGGGTTGTAGGTTAATTGGTCAGCACCGGCTCGTGGGCTGAAAGTGTGCTATATGTTTAAATTAAAATTAAAATGAAGAGATATTGGAGGTACTTAAGGAACTGAAGTTTGGGGAAAAGTCTTCATTTTCTGGAGCAAATAAGAATGAGGGGAGATTAGATCAAGGTATATCCTATCAAGATAGGATATATTGCACCAGGCTTTTTCCACTGAGGTTTGGTGAGGCAAGAACAAGAGGACATGGGTTAAATGTGAAAAGTGAAATGTTTAAGGGGAACATGAGGGGGAACTCCACCACTTAGTCGGTGGTTAGAGTGTGGAACGAGCTGCCAGTGGAGGTGGCGAAGGGGGGCTAGATTCCAACATTTAAGATGAATTTGACTAGGCACATGAATGGAAAGGCAATAGAGGGCTACAGTCTGGGTGTAGACTGATGGGACTGAGTGGAAAAATAGTCTGGCACAGACTAGATGGGCCAAAGGGCCTATGGAGCTGCTACGGTATTTGGCCTGACCATCAACCTGAGCAAGTCTAAAGTCCGTGTCAAACACCAACACCATAGAACCAAAAATCACTGATGACAACACTCAGCTGACAAATGTAAACAGCTTCAAATACTTGGGGAGCATCATCTCGAGTGATGGGTCTTTGGACAAAGAAACTGACTCCAAGATCAGCAAGGCCACCCAGGCTCTGGGGAGGCTGTATACCAGAATGCTCATCAACGCAACGTCTGCATCTCCACAAAGCTGCAAGTCTACAGAGTGGTGGATGTCCCTTCTCTCTATATGGATGTGAGACCTGGACTCTACATTGATGTTGCATCAAACAAGTGGAGAAATTAACCAGGTGCGCCATGCATCCCATCCTTGGCATTCGTTGGAAAGACCGTGTCTCCAACCTGGAGGTCTTGGCTCGCGCAAAGTCCACCAGCATTGAATCCCTAATCATCAGAGCCCAGATGAGGTGGGTGGGACATGTCATCAGAATGGACGTCCACCGTATGCCTCGCCAGCTGCTCTATAGTGAACTGGAGGCCAGAATGAGACCTCAAGGTCGTCCACGGAAGCGCTCTAAAGGCGCTGTGAAGGGAACCCTATGCTACTGTGACATCCAGCCATAAAAATTAGAAGCTGCAGCAGGTGACAGATGCCGTTGACAAGCCCTGTGCGACAAAGCCGACACCAGTTTTGAAGACAGCCACTGCCAAGAACTGATGGAAAACCGTGACCGACGTCACAAAGCAGCAGCCACGGTTATTACAACGGACTTCCAGTGCCCCCATCGTGCTAGACTCTACGCTTCCAGACCGAGACTGCAAAGTCACCTTCATGTCCACAGATGAACTGGACAACAATATGTCTTCTTTGAATGGAAGGATGACCAATACTAATATTAAGTGTTCTATGGTTCTAATGTTGCAATTGTACCCAGTTTCTGGCAGCTCATTCCAGAATCGGACCTCCCTCTGCGTAAATTGTAAAGCTCAGTGGTTCGATAAGTAGCAGCGGGAGGACACGAGTGGTCAACGACTTGATGAAGGGTTTCGGCAGGTTGGTCAAATTTCTCCTCTCTCACCTTAAATTTAGATTCATCTACTTGGGAACAAGACTTGTTCATTTAGTTTATCCATGCCCCCTCATGATTTTATGAACCAAAGGCCACCCATCCTCCTGTAGCAGAAGAACACACAGGCGGCAACTCGAGGCGAGGAACCCATGCAAGGTGCGGGCAGTTAGTGACTCTGGTCGAGGGGTTCGCACCAGGTGACGGGCTGATTGGCTCCAGACTGGCTGAAGGGGTGGCGCAGATTGGAACCGGGATGCGAGAGGGTGCCAAGGGCGCTGAAGGCTTCCTGATCATGTCGGAGGTTCGGATCTGGCCTCTGATGGTGTGGCTGCGGGGGCTGCTGGAGGTGAATCCACGGACACTTGGTGACTCTGAGGAGATTCCCTTTTGCTTCTCTTTCTCTGACTGTAAGAGGCGATTGAGGTAGTTTCTGCCAAAGAGGGAATCTATCTAATTTACGACAGAGGAAAGCAAATTCTGGGTAATATTGCACTGTCTTTATTACATGACGATAAAGAAGCCTTGAATCTTGAATCATTCTCCAGGAATTCAGTCAGTTCGATATATCTCCTGACTACAATTTTTAATCATTTGTGTGAAGTACGAAATAAAGCTCTAAAATCTCGCCCAAAACTTGGATTTTATCCTTCCTACTTCCTGTACGTTTCAGGCTATCAGTGGGTGGTGGCTGGTTCTGGGCAGTGTTGAATGATTCAAGAAGATATAAAAGCAGAAGTAGGCCAATCGGCCCATTGCGTCTGCTCTGCCATTTAATCATTCAGTCCTATCACTCAGCCCATTTTCTCCCTGTAATGCCCTATTATCCTGAAATTCTGGCCTCTTGCCCTAGACTCCCTAGGGTCATCGTGATGTCAACAGTGAAAGACAGAGTGAAATAATTTCCAGACCAGGATCTTTCTTTCTTTGGCTTGGCTTCGCGGACGAAGATTTATGGAGGGGGTAAAAAGTCCACGTCAGCTGCAGGCTCGTTTGTGGCTGACAAGTCCGGTGCGGGACAGGCAGACACGGTTGCAGGGGAAAATTGGTTGGTTGGGGTTGGGTGTTGGGTTTTTCCTCCTTTGCCTTTTGTCAGTGAGGTGGGCTCTGCGGTCTTCTCCAAAGGAGGTTGCTGCCCGCCAAACAAGTCTGGGTGTAGACAGGTGCCAAGATGCACGGTTTGAGGAGAGATCAGCCCACTGGCGGTGGTCAATGTGGCAGGCACCAAGAGATTTCTTTAGGCAGTCCTTGTACCTTTTCTTTGGTGCACCTCTGTCACAGTGGCCAGTGGAGAGCTCGCAATATAACACGATCTTGGGAAGGCAATGGTCCTCCATTCTGGAGACGTGACCAGGCTCTGGAGATGAGCTATTGTATGGAAATTATTTAAGACTGGATCATATCTAGACTACTCCCCTCATACCTATCACAGTTGTATTTCCCAGCACGTAACACACACTGAATTAGATTTCAGTTTTATTGTCAATATGACATCACATACAACCCTGAGATACTATTTCCTGTGGGCAAGGTAGTGCAAAGATAACTGTACTCAATGATCACCTGTAAGCAAATAAAGAAATGTAAACAAACTGTGTGCAATACAGAGCGAGAGTAAAAATTCAATAAAGTACAAGAGTCCTTAAACGAGTCTCTGATCGAATTTGTTGATGAAGAGTCTAATGGTGGAGGGGTAGCAGCTGTTCCTGAACCTGGTGGTGTGTGTGTCCTGTGGCACCGATACCTCTTTCCTGATGGTATCAGCGATAACAGAGCGGGTGCTGGGTGGTGTGGATCCTCGATAATTGTTGCTGCTCTCTGACAGCGTTCCCTGCTGATGTTCTCGAGGGTGAAGAGGGTTTTGCCTGTGGTGTCCTGGTGTCCACTACCTTTTGCAGGGCTTTATGCTCAGGGGTACTGACCATATATGGAGTGAATACAGAATTATATACAGAGTCTGGTCACCAATCATGCAAAATCAGATATAAACTAGCTTCCAGTACAAAAGCATTATTCTGTTTCTCCTCTGTTTCAACTGCAGGGTGAAATATACCCGTGCATAATTGCTGCCTCACAGTCTGAAAATAAAAGGATTGGTCACAGAACCGAGGTGAGAAGGAATGCCTTCATCCAGAGGGAATTGTCCATCCAAGCAAATTACTGAGTGACTGAGTATATTCAAGACAGCTCTTTTTTTTAGCTACGAGGTGAATCAAGAGGAATGAGATTAATGCAGGAAAGTGATGAGATTAGCCACAATTTTCTTGACCAGTGAAGCAGGTTCAAGGAGCCAAGAGGTCCGCTCCTGCTTCTGCTTCTTACCCATCTCTCTGACAATACACAGGGAAGGATTGACACATTTATATCTCGAATTAAGTAAAAAAAACAAACACAAATTTGGAAGAAAATGGAAAACTTTCCACATTTTTAAAGCTGGACTTTATCCATATTTCTCCGGCATGATCTGTCTAAGATACCATGATGTTTGGAAGTTGTGGTCCTTGATTTGAAGCAGTGTCTTTGCCCACAAAGACTGCTTGACCTGCTGAGAGCCTCGAGCTTTTTCTGTCCTTGTTCCTTCCCTGCTTTCCATAGATAGCATCTGTTTCCAAGGAGCTGAGGAGAATTTAGATCTTGCTTATCAATTTATCCACGGCAACCTGATGTGTGAAATATAGAGCAAACATAGAGGGTGTTTGTGCATGTGTTTTGAGCATTGGATAAATTCAGTAAAGATAGGAGCTCCAAAAGCCATTTCAATGACTATATACTCTTTATTCAACTTGCTGACTTGCTCGACTACTGGAAGACTATCAACGCGGTGAAAGACGCTCTTTTAGAGTGCCCGGAACCTGTTGGTCTTTCAACGCACTGAAATGTCAGTCCGGGAATGCTGCCAACTGGCACATTCCAGGCCACGGGAGTATGTGCTGAGGGACCATAGTCTAGAGTCCTCCCATTACCGGGCACTGAGGGGCTGACACTGAGGGGAAAAACCCTCAACCGAGAGGGAAGAAAGAGAACAAATGTACAAGGTTGAGAATGTGTTGATGTAACTGACACTATGAATGTTAAAAGTTTCGAACAATTTTCTTGTATTGTAAATAATTTATTGTGCATTTGGAAAAAAAAAACTTGTTTGACTACTATTAAGCTTTTACATTGTTTGATTTGGAAGATTTTGTCCAACCATTATAAGGAATGTGGCAAAGTCAATGAAGTGGAGCTAGGTCACGAATGAATTATGAGCGGAATGCCTGCTCTGACCCCATTGTCCAATGATGGGGGGTGGAGGGGAGAAGAGATCGCTGTAAGCTGCATTCTTATCTCAGAAATACAACTATGCATTGAGAAATTTATTTAGTTCTGCCTTTCTGTGACTAAAGCAACAGGAGGATTCACTGGTGGGGCTGACTTGAGGAGATATGCACAGCCGACTGTGACCTTGGTGGTGAGAAAAGCACAGCATCTGGGGAGCCCATATCATATCAGCCCAAAGCCACGTATGACAAGCCACACCGGGGACCCGAATGTTCCAGGTCGGAGTGTTCAGCTGCAGCAAGTAAAAATGTACATCCAACAATGCGTATGACAATAATCTCATGCTCATTATTAAGTTAGATTTGTTCTTTGAGACATTTTGATTCTGATTGCTAAATAAAAAATAAGGTCACCAGAAGTTGGAACTATTAATGAGAAGAGATCGAATCAGCAAAATGTCAAGCAGACGGCTTGTTGCTCACAGGATATTGCAGAGCAGCTGTTGCTTAATAAGAAGTCCTGTGGTCTGCCTGAAACCTGGTCTCCTTTGTGCAGAGGAACTCAGTGTTGCAGACGAGCATACTGCAAGCAATAGGGGTTTAACTGCTGTCACTCTGAGGAAGGTACCACGTAGCCTTATGATTGTGAAAGCAACACTTGGGTTGAATTCTGTCAGAGAGGAGGCTTTGCACAGATTTTCTGCCCTGAGCTGAATCTGCCGCAACAAGGATCAGGTCAATTTATCGATCGGACCACAGCAACATGGGGATGAAGGAAAGCGCCTCAGCCTGTCAGGGGTTTGGGCAGGAGATCAGTTTATGGGGGGGAGGGGGGTGCGGTGGGGGAAGAGCATTCTGTCTGGTTGCATCACCGTCTGGTATGGAGGTGCCAACACTTAACGACAGGAAAAAAACTCCAGAGGGTTGTTATCTCGGCCTGCGACATCACGGGCACCAGCCTTCACTCCATCGACGACATTGATAAGAAAGCAGCCTCTATCCTCAAGAACCCCCACCACCCAGGCCATCCATGCCCTCTTCACTCTGCTACCATCGGGAGAAGGGTACAGGAGCCTTCCTGAAGGCGAGCACTCAGCAGCACAAGGACGGCTTCTTCCCTGCTGCCATCAGATTCCTGAATGATCAATGAACCACAGACAACCTTATTTTTCTTGTATTGATTAATTTATTTGGAAATGTGGCTTATATAAATGTTTGCATTGCAATGCTGTGGACGATCGGTGTCCATCCTCGATCCAAGTTCTGGGGTGAGATCCGAAACTGGAGTTTACTCTCCGGCAGAAGGAAATACTCTGACTTCTCTCCAGCCAATTCCCTTCATTCATTGAACAGGCCTGTGGGGGAGCTCTCTGAACATACGATTACATCGGTTTATATACCCTGCCCCAATCTGACTTGATCAATCCAAATAACTGTCTTCTCCTATGTGACAAGCATTAAAGTGCACATCTTTGGCTTGGCTTCGCGGACGAAGATTTATGGAGGGGTGATGTCCACATCAGCTGCAGGCTCGTTTGTGGCTGACAAGTCCGATGCGGGACAGGCAGACACGGTTGCAGCGGTTGCAGGGGAAAATTGGTTGGTTGGGGTTGGGTGTTGGGTTTTTCCTCCTTTGTCTTTTGTCACTGAGGTGGGCTCTGCGGTCTTCTTCAAAGGAGGTTGCTGCCCGCCGAACTGTGAGGCGCCAAGATGCACGGTTGGAGGCGAGATCAGCCCACTGGCGGTGGTCAATGGGGCAGGCACCAAGAGATTTCTTTAGGCAGCCCTTGTACCTCTTCTTTGGTGCACCTCTGTCACGGTGGCCAGTGGAGAGCTCGCCATATAACACGATCTTGGGAAGGCGATGGTCCTCCATTCTGGAGACGTGACCTACCCAGCACAGTTGGATCTTCAGCAGCGTGAATTTGATGCTGTCGGCCTCTGCCATCTCGAGTACTTCAATGTTAGGGATGAAGTCGCTCCAATGAATGTTGTCTCTTATTTCTAAGCAAAGTACAAGCTCTTCGTGTCATCATTTTAATTAATGTGTGTACACTTCAACAATTTACTTCTATTTGAAATTCCAATTAAGAATATAAATCATAATTATATTCTGATATTTTGCTTGTCGAGTGAGGTAAAGTACACATGGTTCATCTGCAAATTGCATCATTATGTGAACCAATCACGTAACCAAGTTCCCCTTTCATCAGGCATTGTCAAGTGAGTGGGGAAAATCCAGGCTGGAGAAACTTACTGGCTGGGCAGGGATTGCCCAGCAGTGAACCATTATCTCATCTCATGATTACGTTCAGGGTCTTACTTCCACAATGCTCCCACAAAACAGTGAATTTTGTGACATGTTCATGACAATAAATTCTGATTCTGCTTGGATGTCGTGTCTGAACGACAAGAGTGCCAAACCACCAGTCACTCTCAAAGCTGGAAGGATTAGTTTCCCCTCAATATTATAGTGTGAGCATCCAAGGTTCAAATCCAGCGCCATCGGCAAGACGATTGCACGTTCACCCCTTGACCTGCATGGGTTTCCTCTGGGGGCTCCCGTTGCCTGCCACCCTCCAAAACGTAGGTTAATTGGGCTTCAACGGCCGGAATCGACTTCTCTCATGATGTAAATAGAATTAAGTTCAAATCTTGGGAATGGGATATTGACACGTGAAACATCTCAGATATGTAATCGTGAGATTCCACGTAATGGTTAGTATATTTGCAATTCGGAAGCACTGCTGCAGGCCTTCTGCGATTGACGTTTGCAAACAATTGCCATTTTTTTCCAAAACTGCTTCCCTATCAAGCCACAAGTTCTCAGGTTTGCCCATGACATCAGCAGTATCAGCAGGAGTTTAAAATAGGTGTGCCTGGAGGTGAAAGGGTGAGGTTAGAATAGTTCACATTGAAGCTGCATTAGTCACAGTGTGAACTATAGAACCACGGTATCGCCACACAATTTGTTTTAGAGGAGAATGACACATTCTTCACACAAAGACATAATTTGTTGAAGATTTTTCATTACTTGCAGTTAAAAATAAAGGCACCCAGTTGATAGTGCATTTGAACATTTGGGATGATGTTGAATAACCCTTCTAAATTGATGTATGTTATAAAATTAATGATCCCCCTGCCCTAACTCAACTGGCATCTTTGAAAAAAATTGGAAGTTACCTGATGATAGAAATACTTCCAAAACCTCACAGGTTCAGGAGGGGATATTCTGATACAGTAAAAGTCCAAAAATCCGGACCACCCGAGACTTGCTGAAAACTCTCAACCTTTTTAAATTTGGGGTGGTGGGGGGGGGGGGGGGTTCGTGTGCATGCGTAGATGCCAGAGGTGAACAGAAGTTGATGAAACGAACAAATTTTTTTTGGACTTTGAATGTCATAAGAAAAAAAACGTTTCATTAAAACCATCAAAATGTACCCATTCACCTCTTCTTTATTCTCCTAAATTTGAATTTTAGAAGTGCTGCCCAAGAAACTGGAAAATCCGGATCAACCCAATTCCCGAGCAGTCTGGATTTTAGGTCTTTTACTGTCCTCCCTGTGACCTTCTCCCCTATATGCATCTTAAATAATAGCAGGCACAGTAGGGACAAGGAGAAGATGTGTATTTCTATAGCATCTTTCACAGTCAGAGGTTGTCCCAATGTCATCTCCTTCTTCTCAGGCAGTCCCTCGAGGCTGAGGGTGACTTGCTTCCAGTCTGGTTTTCCCGATTCTGAGGTGACTGATGTGGACAATTCCACTGGTGGAGGAGGGGATGTCACCAGGACAGGCAGACAAGAAGGATGTGAAGTGGTGCATTCCTTCCACTGTTTGTGCGGAATGTCTCTGTGTTCCTCAAGTAGGGGCTTGCGGTTTTTATTCCTCCTTCCCAAATGCCTCTTCCCCACTTTGCTTGCCCATGGGCCAGAGGTTACAGTTTCAATGTGGATGATGCAATTTAGGGTGGCATGGTTAACACAGCTGTTAGCGCAAGGCGTCAGGCCCTGACGGCACACCTGGCAGGCTAGTGAAAATCTGCGGCAACTAACTAGCCGGAGTGTTCATGGACATTTTCAATCTCTCATTGCTGCAGTCAAAGGTTCCCACCCGGTTCAAAAGGTCATCAATCATCCTGGTATCCAAGAAGAGTAGTGTGAGCTGTCTCAATGACACCGCCCAATAACACTAACTTCTACTGTGATGAAATGCTTTAAGTGGCTGGTCATGGCCAGAATTAACACGTAGTTAAGTAAAGATCTGGACCCACTGCAATTCACTTATATCACAATCACTCCATGGCAGATGCAATATCGCTGGTTCTCCACTCAGCTCTGGATCACATCGAAAACAGCAATTCATACATACAGCTGCTCTTCATAGACTACAGCTCAGCCTTCAACAACATTATTCCCTCAGCACTGGTCAATAAGCTACAAACTCGAGGCCTCGGTACCCCACTCTGCAACTGGATCCTTGACATCCTCATTGGAAGACCACAGTCAGTACGAATTGGAAACAACGTCTCCTCCTCACTGATTATCAACACAAGCGCACCCCAAGGATGTGTGCTCAGCCCACTGCTCTACTCATTATACACCCATGGCTGTGTAGCCAGGCACATTTCCAATGCCGTCTACAAGTATGCCGATGACACCATAGTTGTTGGCAGAATTACAAATTGCAATGAGCAAGAGAACAGGAGGGAGATAGATCAGCTCGTTGAATGGTGTAACAACAACAACCTTGCGCTCAATGTCAGCAAAGCCAAGGAGAAGATTGTGGACTTCAGGAGAAAGTCAGGGGAACACGACCCAGTCCTCATCAAGGGCTCAGTAGTGGAGAGGGTCAAGAACTTCGAATTCCTGGGTATGAACATCTCCGAGGATCTGTCCTGGAGCTTCCATGTTGGTGCGATCACAAAGAAGGCTCGCCAGCGGCTATATTTCGTGAGGTGTCTGAGGTGGTTCAGTATGTCATTGAAGATTCTCGTAAACTTCTACAGGTGTACCATGGAAAGCATTCTGGCTGATGCCATCACTGCCTGGCATTGAGGCACCAACTCTCAGGACAAGAATAAACTCCAGAGGGTGGCTAACTCAGCCTGCGATATCACAGGCACTTCACTCCATCCAAATGCAGCCTCTATCCTCAAAGAACCCCCACCACCCAGGCCATGCCCTCTTCACTCTGCTACCATCGGGGAAACGGTACAGGAGACGAAAGATGAGCATCAGCGGCACAAGGACGGCTTCTTCCCTGCTGCCATCAGATTCCTGAATGATCAATGACACTGCTTTACTTTTTGTGGATTATTTTTTTATATAAGTAATGCTGTAAGAGATCGTTATAATATGTACATTTGCACTATGATTTGTTGCCACAAAATACTGAGTTTCATGACTTGTCTGTGACAATAAATCCTGATTCTGATCCTGTTGCCGTGCCAGCAATCAAGACCAGGGTATGAATCCTGCGCTCTATGTAAGGAGTTTGTAGGTTCTCCCCGTGCCTGCGTGGGTTTTCCCCAGGTGTCCCAGTTTCCTCCCACCCTTCAAAATGTACCAAGGGGTGTAGATTAATTGGGGGTAATTGGGCAGCATGGGCTCATGGGCCGAAAGGCCCTGTTACTGCGCCGCGTGTCTACAATTTAGAAAATTTATCACGGAGGCTTTGAGCACCATTTAAAATCTGTCCCCCTGCCCGGTCTTCCCCCGAGAGATCTCAGAATAGAAGGGGCTGGCTCCCCAGTGGAGGGCCTCAGTGTTGATGATGCTGGCCAGGGAGAGGACACCATTGCCAGCCTGCCCCAAATAATTCTGCTGATGAAGTGCCTCCGATGTCCAGTCACTGTTATAATGTGGCGGAGATGTAGCCAATTGCTGTACAGCCAATGGCCCCACAAACAGCAGTGGTTGTGATCACGGCATTGCAGAGGGGTTGCATTTCGGGAAACCATTCACGTCATCATTTTACAAAACACAAACCCTTGACAAAACTAATAAATTTTCTTTTTGTGTTTATTTAGATTTTTTCCCCTACCAGTGATTCTTCCCCCCCCCCCCCCCCCCCTTGCATCTCAAGTTTTTGGGAGTAATTTGTGAATTCTATATGGGCAAATTTTCAATAGTCAGTATGCGGGCCTCTCTCCTCTGAATAGAAGCTTTGAGATTGAAGCAAAAACAGGGCAGAATATGATCAGGGGAATGGTGGGGCAAAGGGATACAATTTCAGGTCGAACTTTGAGGCTCCATCAACTTAAACATTTTCCGACATATACCCGCAATTGATGAGATGTTTGCTGATGGTGTATTCAGAAACAATCACATGAACTGAGTGATAAATATTGGCCAGGGCACCTGTGGTAACACTGAAATGGTGCCTTGGGACTTCCACATCCATCTGAAAGAAAACAAACGTGAGATGATCAAATGATCAGGCCTTCCTCTTATCGATGGAAGACATCAAAGCCCATAAATGCAATTTCCCAACACTAAAGCTGTGCTACGAAACTCCTTCAAAACTCCTCAAAATTGCAGCATGGTTGGGGACTGCCTTATGTATGACAGGGATCACTGGATGAATCTGTTATGTTAGTGAGGCATTTCCTCCCAGATCTGATCTCTGGAAGCAGATCTTAAATGGTCGCTTCAAAAATATGCAGCTGTCTGTCAGTGGTGTCACCAGGGATATTTACATAGTCCTGAGATTGAAGTGTGGCAGAACAGTCCTCTGTTAAGGCCAGTACCTCTGAAAAACAGTGTACCCAGGACAAAGCCTCAATGTGCATGGGGAACCACATGGCATAAAGTTACCAGGGACGCACCTTTATCATGAGCCTGCAATGAAGCCAAATGCCTAATTCAGTTGCATTTATCAAAGACGGGAGGTTGCACCTTTGCAATAAATGCTAAGGAAACAGAGGCCTCCCTCTCCAGAAATACTGGGTGATTATATCTGGCGAGTCCCCTTCCAGACAGTAAACCAAACAATGTTTCTGTTGAATGCCTGCGGGGTCAGGGTGCAGAGTTAATACAGGAACAAAGAGAACTAATGCACGCTCGCCAGGATCACTGGCAAATGAGGACAACAGTTTGCATATAATCTGCAACACTCTCTTCTGAATACAGCCACAGTACAAATAATAATGCTTGCTGGTGAAAGGAAAATTCCACTCTGGTGCAGTGACATAATGGGCCAAAGGGGATTCATGACATAAACTCCACCACACGTGTGGGCCAAAGAGCAAGGGAAATTTGCTGGAGCCAATAGCTTTCCAGCTCTTTGAGAGGGTGAAGGTGTATTGTTCACGCTGAACCAGATTTGCAGTCACAGCACACTCTCACAATAATCCCAGAGGGCTGGCACAGAAATGTATTATTAGCCAGCATTTAATTTGGAATACTATTCTTGCCTTATTATCATCTGCTTACTGTGGCATCATTTTTAGCACCTTTTAATTGGGAAGGAAATGCATTGAACCATACAACCATTGAACATTACTTCAAAACATGGAGGGGGTTGTAGGTTAATTGAGGTATTTGAGCAACGAGGGTATGTGGGCCAGAAGGGCTTTATGTCTACATTTAAATTATAAATTACAGCACCGAACAGGTCCTTTGGCACATGTGGTCTGTCCCGAACCATTATTCTGCCTGGTCCTATTCACCTGCACCCAAACCATATCCCTCCTTGCCCCTTTCAACCATGTATCTATCCACATTTTCTTAAATGTCAAAATTCAAACCTGCATCCACCAATTCAGCTGGCAGCTTGTTCCACACCCTCACCACTCCCTGCGTGAAGAAAGTCCCCCTAATGTTACCCCTAAACAGCTCACCTTTCACCCTTAACCAATGCCCTCTCACTTAACCCATGTTCTCTCACTTAACCTCAATGGAAAAAGTCTGCTGGCATTCACTCAATCCATACCCTTCATAATTTCACATGCCTTTATTAAATCTCTTCCTTTTCAATCTTTTTTATTAATCATACAATAGGCAAACAATGCATGAGGAGAATAGGAGAACATAATCAAAAAAGGGAAAAATATTTACATCATATGATATAACATATTGCATTACACCACAATTAATGCCTCATCTCCTCATACTGAAATCTTCAAAGAAAAAAACAAACAAAAACAAAACAAAAGACTGGGCAGCCTATCCTGAGAGCTTATTAATAAAAATTAATCATCTGGTCTTCACCAACAAAGGGAAAAGAAATAAAATTAATTAGAGTCCGGAAGGGAAAATAATTCGACTAACTAAGTCATGTGGAAGTAATTTAGAAAAGGACACCAAGTCTCTTCAAATTTAACAGAAGTATCAAATGTATGACTCCTATCTTTCTCTAAACTTAAACATGACATGATTTGAGAGAGCCACTGAATCAAAGTAGGTGGATTAGAATTGTTATGAGCCCAGAGGACCCCAAAATCCAGCAGCAATAGATATTCACCAAGACAAATGGTTACTTAAACATAAGTTGCTTTTAATTATCTTTAAACATGAAAATAGAATCACACTTTGACTTATCACTATTGACTTAACTAACCTAACTTAACACCCATCTAATTCTTAGCACAGGTATGTAGTGTGTGTGTAAGTTCAGAAAAGTTCTTTGGTTCACAGTCCAATTTCACTTCTCATTCCTCCAAGTTTACTGGTTGCAGGCAATTCTTATGCTGAGCACAGAATTGAACATTTATAAAGTTCACCAGGCTTTGGTCCTTGAAAGGTAAATGGTTACCGCTCAGGAAGATGCTTGTCGGTTTTCAATGCCTGTTTGACTCTCTCTATTTGCAAAACCACATGGCCCTCTTAGAACAGAGAGTTCCCTTCCAGACAATATGCGGCTCCAAAAAGCTCTTTCATCTGTTGCCTTTTTGGAAACAACAATCCATTAGTGAAGTCTCTTGGGAACTCTCCAAAGCTCTTGTAAAGGCACTGAGGCCCCAACATGTCTAGCATTAGCGGAGCTCCAGTATTTTAAATAAGATCTGTTTTAAAGAGTTTGCATGTGACCTACACTAACAAACCTTTTCCAATTTATCTCCCAAAAACATATCTATATACATTGTCACACTTTCCCTCTTCAAAGGAATTTTAACTCAAGAGTTAAAATTCACGCTAATCGCTTTAAAGCTGACCTTTTTACCAGTGTTCTATAGATGTAGTGTTGGCAAATCAGGAGAACACGAGCCAGTCCTCATTAAGGGCTCAGTAGTGGAGGGGGTCAAGAACTTCAAATTCCTGGATGTCAACATCTCTGAGGATCTGTCCTGGAGCCTCCTTGTTGATGCAATCACAAAGAAGGCTTGCCAGCAGCTATATTTTAAGAGGTGTTTGAGGAGATTCAATATGTCACCAAAGACTCTTGAAAACTTCTATACATGTAGCGAGAGAGCATTCTGGCTGGTTGCTTCACTGCCTGGTATGGAGGTGCTAACACTCGGGACAAGAATAAACTCCAGAGGGTTGTTAACTTGGTCTGCAACATCACAGACACCAGACTTCACTCCATCGAGGACATCTACATGAGTCGATGTATTAAGAAAACAGTCTCTATCCTCAAAGTCCCCCACCACCCAGACCATGCCCTCTTCACTCTGCTCCCATTGGGAAGCAGGTACAAGAGCCTAAAGACAAGCACTTAATGGCACAAGGTCAGCTTCTTCCCCGCTGCCATCAGGATCCTGAATGAACAACGAACCACAGACACTGCCTCACTTTGTATTTTTCTTTTCCTTGCACTATTTTTATTTTTGTTACGTGGTTTATAGAAACATTTGCACCGTGACGCTGCCACAAAACAACAAATTCTGTGACATGTTGAGAACAATAAATTCTCATTCTGATTCTGCTGTCCTCGCTGAGGTACTGTCTTTAGATCTGTCTGCTCAGGAGAAGGTAAAAGAACCCCTGGCACTAGTTGTAAAGGAACAGAGGAATGATTTGATGCCTTGGACAGCATTGCTTCCACAATAGGTGCAGGAGCAGGCCATTTGGCCCTTCAACAGATGAAAAATGCTGTGTCCAGGGTTGAAGGGGTCCTCAATGATTTTGTGTGCCCTCTTCAGACAACAATCCTGGTAGATCATGGCCTGATTAGGGTTAGAGTTAGTATTTGAAGACTAAATACTGGCACCTCAATGGTTTAAAAAAAACTCTCTGAAAGTCAAAAAGACTTTGCAGTTAATTCTTCCAATGGAAAACATCCCTCTTTTTTAATCTCCACTATAAAAACACTTTCTGAACAGAAGTCAATACCTTTTTATGGCAGTGTCAGTGGAGTTTTCTCCCTCAGCAACAGACCAACCTTGGGGATTGGGGTGGCACAGTTAGCGCAATGCTTTGACAGCCCCAGCGATTGGGACTGGGGCTCGATTCCTGCACTGTCTGTGTGGGTTTTCCCCGGGGGCTCCGGTTTCCTCCCACTTTTTGAAACGTACAAGGGGTTGTAGGTTAATTGGGGTGTAAATTGGGCGGCCTAGACTCATGGACTGTTACTGTGCTGGATGTCGACATTTAAATTTGATGAATAGAATACAGTTCAAAGCCTATCATTTAATGTCAAAGCACAGAGATGTAGCTTTAGAATTACAGCCTTCAAACAAATGGTATCTTATGGAAACTGTGGTAATAATAGAGGTCACTTAGAGAAATGGGCTTCAGCCAGAAGGAGAATGTTGTCAAGGACCTGCAAAATGTCACAACAAAAGCTCATGCAAGTTGGGAAATAGAAGCTGTTGAGTGCCCAGATCAACAGAACTTATTAACTACAGGCATGGAGCAGGAGTCAGATAGATTTTAAGCTGTCACATTAAATGATCTACTGCACAAAGTATGCCTGAAAATACACTGATAACTGACTGGTTGCAAGAGCCTTGTTTGTGCTTGTTGACTTCAAAGAGACCATTACATTATTTTTTGTTTTTCTTGTATTATGGAATGCAATGGTTCATTGCCAAGTTACAAATGGATGGTAGTCATGAATCCATTGTTGTTGGAACCTGTGTTCAATGTACATTAAAGATAAAGTGCCCAAGATACCTTTGTGTTTTCATCTTGATTCCCATGTTCCTGGATGCAGAATCATCATTTTACCACATGCTCTAGTAAACATTAAGCTGACTTGACATGATATGTTAAAGTAGAACTACTGCAGTTGGTAAAATTATACAGATGTGTTGGTACTTCAGTGGAGTAAAGGGAATTAATGGCCAAAGTAGATTGGAAGGGGGCACAAGCAGAGAAGAGAACCATTGGAGTTTCCGCAAGAAATGAAGAAGATGCAGGATACATACATGCCATAAAAGAGGAAATATTCAAATGAAAAAAAATAGTGCAACTGTGGCTGATAAGAGAAGTCAAAGCAAAAGAGTGGACATACAAGGAACCAAAAATTAGTAGAGGACTGAGATGTATTTAAAAACTTGTAGAAGGTCACTCAGAAACTCACAAGGAGGGAAAATATGTAGGCTTGCAAATAATATCACAAAGCTTCTTCAAGTATTTAAAGAGTAAAAGAGAGGTCCATTGAAATGACGCTAGAGAAATAATAATGGAATCCGAGATGGCAGAGGGACTAAATGAGTATTTTGCATCAGTATTCACTGTGGAAGATATTAGCAGTGTGCCAGATGTTGAAGGATATCAGGAAAGGGAAGTGAGTGCGGTTACTATTTCAAGGGAGAAGGTGCTCAGAAAGCTGAATGTTCTAAGGGTGGATAAGTCTCCTGCACCAGATGGATTGCACTCTTAGGTTCTGAAAGGTTGAGGTTGTGGAGGCATTGGGAATCAATAGATTCTGATATGGTCCCGGGGGACTGGAAAATCACAAATGTCACCCCACTATTCAAGGAGGGAGGGAGGCAGCTGAGAGGAAATTGTAGACTGGTTAGCCTGACGTTAGAGGTTGGGAAGATGTTTGAGTCAATTGTCAAGGATGAGGTTACATAGCATTCCACAGGGGTCAATGTTGGGGCTGCTTCGTTTTATGTTGTATTTTAGTGATTTGGACACAATGAAGGTTGGTGGAGGAGCAGGTAGTGTTGAGGAAACAGGGAGGCTGCAGAAGGACAGGCAGATTAGGAGAATGAGCAGAGGTGGCAAATGGAAAGTGTATGGTCATGCACTTTGGTAGAAAAAAATAAGCAGAATATTTTTTAAATGGAGAGAAAATTGAAAATACCCAGATGCAAAGGGAACTGGGAGTCCTTGTGCAGGATAGCCTGAAGGGAAACTTGCAGGTCGAGTCAGTGGTGAAGAAGGCAAGTACAATGCTGGCATTCATTTCCAGAGGAATAGAATACAAGAGCAGGGGTATGATGTTGAGGTTTTATAAGGCACTGGTGAGACCTCACTTGGAATATTGTGAGCAGTTTTGGGCTCCTCATTTAAGAAAGGATGTGCTTATGTTAGAAAAGGTTCAGAGGAGGTTCACAAGGATGATTCCATGAATGAAAGGGTTATCATACGAGGAATGTTTGACAGCTCCTGGCCTGGATTTGTTGGAATTTAGGAGAATGAGGGGGGAACCTATCTCATTGAAACGTTTTGAATGTTGAAAGGCATGGGCAGGGTAGATGTAGAAAAGTTTTTTCCCAAGGCAGGAGAGCCTAGGACCAGAGAGCACAACTTTAGGATTGAAGGGAGTTCGCTTAGAACAGAGGCCAGCAGGTGATAAATCTGTAGAAATCGTTGCAGTTAGGGAGGCCTGGTTATTGGGAGTATTTAAGGCAGAGATTGATAGGTTATTGATTAGCCAGGCTGGGCAGTGAGAGTGGGTAAATGGATCAACTCATGATTAAATGGTGGGGTAGAAATAGCCTATTTCTGCTCCTATGTCTTATGGCAATGATCTCATCCTTTTTCTTTCCACTCACATACCACCTTAATAATCCCTTACTAACCACAGGGCACCAATGGCATCCTATGGCATGTGTGATCCGGGGTCAGTAAAGGATTACTTAAAGTGGTATGTGAGTGGAAAAAGAAGGTTGAGAACCACTGGCCTAGATAATCTGTTGCATTTAGTTGATGAATAGATATCGCCCAGAACAATGGCCATAACATAGAGCCTTGTGTTTTTTTTTAACATCCATTTGGAAGAGAAAAATCTGGCCTTGAATTGTCACTGAAATCATCCCTTGATTTCAGTTCACTGATACTGATAGATACTGACTCCAAGTCATTTCTCAGACTATTCAAGTTATTCTGTTCCTCTGCTAGCGCACAAGGATATGGGACAATAACAGCCAGTCAGTGCATTTAATCCAAGCATTGTTTTGCACTACATTTCAAATCTATGCACAATAGCAAAGAGGCAGATATGATGTGTTCTTTCTAGACAATGGATTCTTCTCATTGAACAACCCAAAATAACTAGTTAAATCTTTGACTGGTCTCTGTGCACTGAGTATGAACAATTCTTCCATTTCATCAGTTTCTTGCCCAGAAAACCGGTGGTTGCTGTGACTAATCCAATGGTCTATGCTTTGCATTGATCAAGCAGATTACAAAAGTCGTCATGCAATGGAGAATGAGAGAAAAACCACTGATGTATCTTGCTTAATGTGTTCAACGCGTGTTTCTACATAAAGATTTAAAATTCATTGTTCTTGATATCTGCTGGTGTTAACCTTAGAATTCTATGCCAGGGAAATATTCCTGTCCATTTGGGAGTAATTTGATTGTATTATTGATTATGATGTCACCAATACTTCACTTGAGAAAATTACTAACACAGACATGATGACAGAAGAGAACGGTACAAACCCCACAGGATGGGAAATGTTGCCTGAAATGTCTCCCTTCCAATCTTGGTCAGAACTGATGAATTTTTCTTCTTGTGCTGGTGTAAATGTCCATGACGCTTAACGTAACCAGCAGATCCATTAAATACCATGCAAGCTTCATATTAGATTAACCACAGTAAGATTTCCATCATTTACAGCTGATTTTTACCTCCTCCACATGACCTTTCATGGCTCCTCTCATTATTGGTGTCATTATATTCGAGGATGATCAAGGCTCTTGTTTATTGAGATTCAGGACTCCACTGAAAATTGAACTACAGAGTGGTATTCACTGTTAGAGATATGATACCAGTGGTTGGTGTGGTAGCAGTATATAATGAGGTGAAACAGGAAAGTCCACTGATGCTGAGATTGTAGTAAGATACACAGTAATGCTGAAGGTACTCGGCTGGTCTCGCAGCACCCACAGGAGGTAATAAATTACTGATGTTTCAGGCCTGACGTCTTTGAACCATAGAACATTACAGCACAGAAACAGGCCCCTTTGGCCCCTCTAGTCTGTGCTGAACAATTTTTTTTACCTTGTCCCACTGATCTGCACCCAGTCCATAGCCCTCCATACCTCTCCCATCCATGTACCTGCTCAAATTCTTCTTAAATATTAAAATTGAGCCCACATTCATCACCTCAGCTGGCAGCTCTTTCCACACCCCCACCATCTCTGTATGAAGAAGTTCCCCCTCACCTTCCCCCTAAACTTTCCCATTTCACCTTTAACCCATGTCCTCTGGTTTGTATCTCACCTACCTTCTCATTTACCCTATCTATCCCCCTCATAATTTTGAATACTTCCATCAAATCTCCACTCATTCTCCTATGGTCCAGGGAATAAAGTCCTAACCTGTTTAACCTTTCCCGTACCTCAGTTCCTGAACTCTAGGCAAAATCCTAGTAAATCTTCTCTGCACTCTTTCTATCCTATCGATAACTGACCAAAACTGCACGCAATATTCCAAATTTGACCTCACCAATGTCTTGTACAATTTTACCATAACATCCCCATCCTATACTTAATACTTTGATTTATGAAGGCCAATATGCCAAAAGCTCTCTTTACAACCCTATCTGACATCACTTTCAGGGAATTATGTATCTGTATTCCATGATCCTTCTGTTCTACTGAACTCCTCAGTGCCCTACCATTTACCATGCATGTCCTTTCTTGGTTGGTCCTTCAAAAATCCAACATCTCACACTTTTCTGCATAAAATTCCATCTGCCATTTTCAGCCTATTTTTCCAGCTAGTCCAGATCCCTCTGCAAGCTTTGAAAACCTTCTTCGCTGTCCACAACGCCTCCGATCTTAGTTTCATCTGCAAACTTGCTGATCCAATTTACCACATTATCATCCAGATCATTGATATAGATGACAAACAACCACAGTCCCAGCACTGATTCCTGAGGCAAATCACTAGTCACAGGCCTCCAGTCTGAGAAGCAATAATCCTCCACTGCTCTCTGGCTTCTCCTGTCTAGCTATTGTCGAACCTAGTTCACTACTTCGCCATGAATACCTAGTGTCTGAAACTTCCTGACTAACCTTCCATGTGTGACCTTGTCAAAGACGTTACTAAAGTCTATGAAGACAACATCCACAGGCTTTGCTTTGTCAGCTTTCCTGGTAACTTCTTCAAAAAACATGACCTACCACACACAAAGCCATTTTGACTGTCCCTAATCAGTTTCTGGCTATCCAAATAATTGTATATCCAATATCATAGAACACCTTCCAATAATTTACCTAATATTAACATCAGGCTCACTGGCCTATGATTTCCAGATTTTTGTTTGGATCCTTTTTTTAAACAACAGAACAACATGAGCTACCCTCCAATCCTTCGGCACCACACCCGTGGCTAAGGACATTTTAAATCTTTCTGCATGAGCCCCTGCACTTTCTACACTAGACTCCCTCAAGGTCCAAGAGAATATCCTATCGGGCCCTGGGGATTTATCCACACATTTGCTTTAAGGCAGCAAGCACTTCCTCCTTTTTCAGCTGAAAAGGTTCCCCATCCTGAACTACCATTGAGAATCTGGTCATCAGCCCCTTTTTTAAAAAAAATTGTTCCAGCTACTCCTACAATACCATTGGGTGCAGAATTTCCAGATTTAGAATGAGTGTCAATGAAGGAATGGTGATATTTTTCCATCTTGAGATGATGTGTGACCTCATGAGGAATATTCTTCTCATTCTCCTGTTCTTATTTTTGGTGGGAGATCTCACAGGTTTTGGGCGGTGGGGGGGGGGGGGGTGTGTGTAAGGGGATACCGTACCTGCCCTGGAGTTTTCAGATGGTACACAGAGCACAGCACAAGTGCTGGAAGGAATGCTCAGTGTGGTGGTACACCACCTCACCGCTTGTTTTCCTTAATTGCCAAGACTGTGCCCATTTTCTGAGTGAATACTGATGAAAGGAACAAGGAATAAGCAGAGAACAGGAAGGCGTCAGAATAAAGACTGAAGTCTGGCCAGGGGAGGAGTCCAGACCAACAGAAGGTATGTAATCGGATATAATAAGAGGAGAGATTACAATTGATTTCAGCTCTGAGAAAGGAGACAGAGGGAAAAGGGAAGAGAGAGAGAGAGAGAGGTAGAGCTGGGGGGAAAGGCGACAAGAGTAAAAAAAAGTTGCAATACATCATCCCTGCTAACATGTGGAGTAGTTTATTGATTTATCTGTTTGTGATCTGGAGGTTCTTGAAGCAAACACTGAAATAGTTGGAACAAATCTTTGCCAGAATGAATTAGATCTTCTGTTTGAACTGGGAAGATCGCCAAAGGCAGGCTACCTGATTCTTAATGGGAAGAAATCATAACCTTGGTTGATTGCTCAGACACGAAGGTTCAAAGAAAAACTTTGAAGAGACTCAGAGGCAATTTTGTTGATGGATAGTGATGTGTGGTGTGTCATATTTACAAACAGCAGCTTCTCACTCCAAAACCCCAGGTGACAGTTTTAATGGTGACTTGCTCTTGGCTTCCGAACAATTGAATGATTTAAACCTGAGATGTAAAAGTGCAAATTCCCTTTTCAAATAATCTGTGATTAACCCTTGCCTGTGAATCATTGCTGGGGAGGCCCACCTCCCTGAGTTCACAGGTCTGTCATTTTTACAATGTTTACCAGGGAGACACTCACGTCATAACCTAACACTCTTTTGTCTTTATCTGTTCACTTTTCAGGATATGGGCATTAGAGGCATTCCCCATCCTGAACTACCATTGAGAATCTGGTCATCAGCCCCTTTTTAAAAAAAATTGTTGCAGCTACTCCTACAATACCATTGAGTGCAGAATTTCCAGATTTAGAATGAGTGTCAATGAAGGAATGGTGATATTTTTCCATCTTGAGATGATGTGTGACCTCATGAGGAATATTCTTCTCATTCTCCTGTTCTTATTTTTGGTGGGAGATCTCACAGGTTTTGGGCGGTGGGGGGGGGGGGTGTGTGTAAGGGGATACCGTACCTGCCCTGGAGTTTTCAGATGGTACACAGAGCACAGCACAAGTGCTGGAAGGAATGCTCAGTGTGGTGGTACACCACCATCCTACTGCAGGGAGCAACCTCTGTACCTGCAGGAGTGTAAGGGGACAGGACTGTGGAGTCCACAAAGCTCTGTGGAGGGCTTTGTGGATTCAAGCCTGTTGTTCAGTCTTTACCTGTGTGTGTCTGATTCCGTCCAACAGCGCACCACACTCAGGGTGGTGGATGTGGCACCAATTGAGCAAGCAGATTTGCCCTACAATGGTTTTGAACTTCTTGTGTCTTTCTGCACAAATCCGGGGAAGTGGAGAGTTTTCCAGCACCCTCTGGATTAGCTCGTCATCAGGGGTGGGGGTGGGGGGGGGGGGAGGTGTGTTAGGAAGTGAGATATTCCCCACAGGAGGCTCAGCACCAGACCCAAATGTGTCAGCATGATATGTTTATGGTTCGCCCAAGTGGACCCCAGGATATTAAAGATGAAAAGATTGGAAAATGGTAATGCCACAGATTGGTTGCAAGCCTGTCTCTCTTGTTGGAGATGATCATTCCTTGACACAGATCAAGTACACCAGACGAAACAGCGTTCTCCAGTCCTCAGAGCAAAACGCACAGGCACACAACCAGACATACAGGAAGAACAAGTATTCATATATACAAATAAATAAAAACATCTTGTTTTATGAATATGAGAATCTCAGGTGGTTAATGTGAACAGTTCCTTTGGTCTTTCAACATTCTCATTGCCCATAGTAAGGAGCTGACCCTCAGCCTACTTGTGCTGGGTCTGATCCTCCTGTATCTATTTCCTGATGGGAGCAGCTGAAAGATGCAGCGTGCCAGGAGGAAGGGGTCCTCAGTTACTTTGCACGCCTTCTTAAGACCATGATCTTGGTAGATTACGTTGATAGGAAGGAGGGAGACTGCAGTGATCCTCTCTGCCACTATTACGGTCCTGTGGATTGACCTCCAATTCATTTCTCCGCAACAACTGCACCAGATGTTGCTTAGAAGTAAAACATGAAAATCTGTAGATACTATGGTTGAAGTAAAAACACAACGCTGGAGAAACTCAGCAGGTCAAACATTATCTAGCACAGATAAAAATACATAACCAACAATCTTCTAAAATGTCTGCCTTCTTCCACAAATGTGGCTTCCCTTCCACCACCATCAACACAGCCCTCACCTGCATCTCCTCCATCTGCCCTGGCCCCCTCTTCTTCCCAGACACAACAAACATACAATCCCCCTTATCCTTATCTACAACCCCACCAGCCTCCATTCCAACACATTATCCTCCAGAATTTCTGGCACATTCCCAGACACATCTTTCCCTCTCCTTCCCTCTCTGCCTTCTGTATGAATTTCTTCTCCCTCAGTGACTCCTTCGGGCACTCATCCCTCCCCACCAATTCCCTACCCCGCCACCCACGGTTGCAGGAGGTGGTGCACTTGTGGCCACATGCCTTTCTCCATGGTCCGAGTCTAAATAGGTCTTTCAACTATATTCGCAGTGTTTCGTATATTCGCAGCGTTTCACCTTTGTTTAGTTACTCCCTGTTCCTTTTGTTTAAGAGGAAGTATTATCCTCCAAACTATGGCCTTCCCTTCCACAACCCAAAAATATTCCGCATCCAGTAAAACAATGCTAGCCTGCTCCCCGCTCTCTCCCCTATGCCTCGTCTCCCTTCCTCCAGCTCTCCACCCCTTTCCCTCTCCACTCACAGAGCCATCCCCCTCCCTCCCTTATCCATCTCTTACCTCTTGCCTGCGGGACTGTGCTCCACCCCTTGCCCCATCCTTCACCATTTTGTCCGGGCGCCTGCCTCCATTTTGCTCTCACCTTGATGAAGGGCTCAAGCCCAAAGCATTGGCCATGTATTTTAAAAAAAAATCTTTGCTATAAAAAATAACCACGCCCGGAAGGGGGGGGGCACAGTTAGCGTAGCGGTTAACGTTGTTAGTACCAGTGATCGGGACTGAGGTCTGAAACCCGCACTGTCTTTAAGAGATTGTAGGTTCTCCCTGTGTCTGTGTGGACTTCTGCCCACCGTTAAAAATGGGGAGGGTTGTAGGTGAATTGGGTGTAATTGGGCCAAAAGAGCCTGTTACCATATTGTATGTCTAAATTTAAATATAAAACACGCTGTTTGACCTGCTGAGTTTCTCTTGCATTGTTTTTATAATATTCGTTATCCCGATGTGTCACACAGTCAGAATACCTTATAAGTTATGGCTGTAACTTATTTTGAAATTAGAAATGGGATTGGAGCAAAATGTAATGCCAATAATTGTAGACATTGCAAACTTGGAGCCCCAAGTCCTTGATTTGCAAGTTGTACAAACATTGAACAGTTTGGCATAATATAGTAAAACTTCTGGTATTCAGAATTCAAGCCTCAAGCAACTGGCAAAATAAAAATAAATTTAAATGTTTAAAATAAAATAATAAGTTAATAATACGCAAGTTTAAAATTGTAAAAGTAAATGTTCTCTGAAGTAACACCTAAACTTGAAGACGGCAACAAATATTCAGCCAGCGAAGGGCCTTGGTCATGCTTCGCTCGTAGCAGCTGTTTCAATAAAGTTGTGTTTAAATAAAATGGCATCGCCCAGGATGAAGAGCTAGTTGATGTTGCTCACCATTGAGGGGGACCCTCTTAAAGTGTATCCTTATCCCTGCTTACTAAAAGTAGCCCCGGTCACAGGCTTTAATCTGTAAACTTGGGGGAAGCATAAGTTAATTATCTGTAATGTTATTGTTTGTCTTTCGGGCGGCTCCGTGGAGGGGGAGGAACCTGCAAATGCAGTGACGGTTTAAATGTTTTCAAAGAATGTGACTAAAAATGAAGTAAAATGCTTTGAGGTTTATTTCCTGGTATCAGCATCTCCGAGGATCTGTCCTGGAGCCTCCATGTTGATGCCAGCGGCTATACTTTGTGAGGTGTCTGAGGAGATTCAGTATGTCAACAAAGACTCTTGTAAACTTCTACAGGTGGACCGTGGAGACCATTCTGACTGGTTGCATCCCTGCCTGGCACAGAGGCGCCAACTCTTAAGACAAGAATAAACTCCAGAGGGTTGTTAACTGGGCCTGCAACGTCACAGGCACCGGACTTCACTCCATTGAGGACATCGACATGAGGCGGTGTCTTAAAAAAGCAGCCTCTATCATCAAGGACCCAGGCCATCACCGCCCAGGCCATGCCCTCTTCACTCTGGAGAAAAAGATACAGGAGCCTGAAGACGAACACCTAGCAGCACAAGGACAACTTCTCCTCTGCCATTAGATTCCTGAGAAATCAATGAACCAAGGACACTGTTTTACTTTTTGTGTACTATTTAAAAATTTTTAATATGAATGTTATTTTTGCACAATATGATGCTGATTCGTTCACGTCAATAAATTCTGGTTTGTATATTCATGCAAGTGACGTTTCTTCAGTGTAAATACAGTAGAGTATTTTTGTCTTAAATTGTTAATGCAGGTGCATGAGTAAGTCTCAAGCAACTGGAAAATATACTTATCCGGCATTTGCCGGATACCAGGGGTTTTATTGTACAGGTTAGATTGACAGTCATTAATCATATACGAAAAGACTGGATTTCTCACAAAAATAGGGATTTAAATAATTACATCATTAGGTTAACTATACCTTCTGCCATATGGTTTTGGCAGAAGTTCAGGATCACTCAACAGTTGAAGAATGCCAATGTGCATTGCAATTTTGTTTTTAATCAAAGGAACAGCTTGTGGATTTCTTTCTGTAATTAATGATCCAATGACACTGTCATGGGAACTCGCAGCCTTGAAACAGTTTCATCAGGGGTTATCGATTTCACAGAGATACACTCCCAGATTCTCTTTATGAGAGGAACTGTTTTCTATTTTCCTCGAGCAGTGGGCTGTGGTTCTGGTGTTGAATTTCCATGAAATAATGAGACAAATGTTCATCTCTTCAAAATTAAACTTCCGGAGACTGAGACTGCTGTAAGCGAAAATTAAAAAGTACCAAGAATGTCAGATCTAAAGCAATGTGTCAAATATCCAATAGGTTGGCTGTAGATCAGGGTAGTGAACAAAAGCTGGATGATATGGAGGTATAGAAGCAGTGGTACAGGTTATGTGAATAGCAACACACTGGGGGTCATAGAGCATATAACACCGTACAGGTCCTTTGGCCCTCGATGTTGTGCCAACCTACTCAGAGCCTAAACCTTCCCTACTTCATTACCCTCTATTTTCTTACATCCATATGCAGGTCTAAGAGTCTGTTAAATGTCCCTATTATACCAGTCTCCACCACTACCACGGCAAGGCATTCCAAACACCTACCACTCTCTGGGTAAAAAACTTACCCCTCATGTCTCCCCTAAACACTCTTTGTGCAGATGTCCTCTTCACAAAGTGTTTGCTACTGTCGCCTCAGGGAAAAGGTGCTTGATGTTCACCTTATTTATGCTTCTCATAATCTTTTGGACCTCTATTAAGCCACCTCTCATCCTTCTTCCATCCAAAGAGAAAAGCCCTGGCTCTGCTAAACTTGCCTCATAAGACTTGTTTCCCAATCCAGGCATCATCCTGGTAAATCTTCTCTGCACCCTCTCCACAGCTTCCACACATTCCTATAATGTGACCAGAAATGAACACAATACACGAAGTGTGGCCTTACCGGAGATTTGTAGAGCTGCAACATGACTCGCTACTCCTGAACTCAGTCCTCCAGACCAACATCCCATAGGCCTTCTTAACTATCCTATCAAACTGTGTTGAGACCTTGAAGAATATATGTTCATCCACACTCTTAAGTAACCAACCATTAACCCTGTACTCAGCCTTCTGGTTTGTCCTTCCAAAATGCATCACCTCCCACTTGGGAGAGGATGCTGATATTGATTTACTTAATATTTCTAAATTTATAGGATTTTGCAGAGACTCATTAGCCTGTCTCTCCATTGCTTTGAGCAGGCTGTTAGGATTTTAGAAACTTACTGAACAGAGATCATTATTTTCTAACAGGGCACGAGTTCTGGGCCTGGTTTTGAGAGCATGATTTTCAAACATCCTTTTCTTTGGGCGAGCAAAAGGCAGACTGAAGGTGATGCTGTATTTCAGTGTTGACATCAGCCTTTGTCAAGAGATGGGCTCCCAAGAAGCCAGAACTGGCCCACGTCTTTTCCGGTCTCCCATGCACCATTAAAATGTATATCAGTGGTAGACTTGCAGATGTTGAGAATAATCCCCATTCTCTTGGGTGCCTCAGTGAAGGTGAGAATGACTTGAACCTCAGACTTTGACAGCATGCAGAGACAAACAGATCACAATCCTATCATTTCTATTCCGTGACCCCTCCTGGCTGAAGGAGTTAAAGGCTCCATTAAGTCAGAGGGGCCATGTAAACTGCTATTCACTAGGAAAAAAATTATATCTATCTGTAACCTTACCCAATCTGTTCTCCACACCAGTTAAGACGAGGCACCCCTTGTGCCCCAGACATGACATTCGGTACAGAGAATATCAGCCAAAGTGGCTTAAATGGTATAAAGCAGCCATTATTTTATCTCCTATTTTATCTAAATGAGGTTCTCCTCCCCCACCCTTGGGTCACTGACATAAGATTCACGTTTGGTCGGCTGTTTCCCTTTTTATTTGAGGATGATGCTGGCAAGATCAGCATTTGTCGCCCAACTTGAAGTAACTCTGAGCCTCCAGAGGAAGCTGTTGGAGGCAGGTACAATTATAACCATTTGGACGGGTTGGGCAAAAAGCAGGCAAGTGCCACCAGCTTAGATAGGCAACTTTGTCAGCATGACTAAGGAGGGCTGAAGGGCCTCTGTCTGGGTCATCTGACAGTACCAGAAGGAGGTAGTAAACAGCCTTATTCAACCCATCTGTGTTTTGAAGTTTTTAGTTCCCTATTAATGAGGTGGGCTCTAGTGGGTACCCAGCCCTCCAATTAAAGCAGGAACCTGACCTATGTATTTCGCCAGCCAAGCTCTAACAATGAGCAGCAATCTTGGAGGGAAAAAAAGCAATGGAAGGAGCTAACCTATCTGTTCCACACTCAAGTGATCACACCTTGAAAACCACATTACGTCACAGCCTGAAGCAAACAAGACATTAAAGTTGCCACACTGAAAAGGCATTCAGAGGAACTTGCCCACAGTCATCTCAAGACACAAGTGGCAATACTTGGCTCCCTTCTCCTTGGAAGGTGAAAGTGGTCCAAGATCCCTGCTTCATTGCCCAGGCTCCTCCGGTTCTGTTCACTTGAACTTGGCAGAGCGACAATGGGGGGTAGCGGCTAGCACAACGCTATCACAGCGCCAGTGAGCCTGGTTCGAATCTGGCTCTGTCAGTAAAGAATTTGTGCTTACTTACCCATGGGTTTTTCTTCGGGTGCTCCGGATTCCTCCGACTCTCCAAAAGTATGGTTGGTAGGTTAATGGGGCGGCGCGGGTTTCATAGGCTGGAAGGGCCTGTTATCGTGCTGTATCGTTAACATATAAATAATTAAACAAACAAAACAAACCTGAAAAAAGTTGACTTTTTTTGACAATAAGCAAACATTTGGCTCATTGTCACCCTATGGAGTGTCAAAGACATGGAGTCAACCAGCATAGAAACTGACTCAGTGGTCCTGAATCCAACCAGAGTCCAATTTGTTTGCCTCATTTTCCCATTAACTATGCCATGTCCAACTCATCCCCTGCACACAAGGGAATTTACAGTGTCCAGTTACCAACAACCTTTGGGATGGGAGGGGAAATCAGACCACTGGGAAGCAACCCATGCTGTCACAGAGAGAACAACTCAACTCAATATAGACAAGGCTGGATGTCGGGATCGAACCAGGATACTGGACTTGTGAGGCAATACTTCTGCTTGGATTTCTAATTTTCTTTTTTTAAAAAAAGATACTCTAAAAGTTGTCCCAACCATAAACATGACTATAATGTCCATTCAAATTAATCACTGCATCCAAGTCTTTAGAAAGGCCTTTGGAGAGGTTTCAGAAAACTAAAGAAAAAACATACAGGCCTTTAATGTGTTTTTTTTCATTTACTCAAACATTCCATTTATATGGAGAATCATTTAAAATTGGGTCTCTCACAAGGGGAGTTCACATTCAGAGGTCAAGTGCTTCTTTTATGCAATTCCATTTTCATCTCTAATAATCAAACTCCACCATTAGCTCAAGGAATTTAAATAAAAATTGTGGTTTCAAACGTGCTGGTTTATGGCCACATTGTGCTGATGTAACTGGGATTTGGATGCTAGCAGTTTTCTCTGGTGGTTCCTAGACTCAAACTGCAAGGTTTTAAGTGTTGAGTCCAATGCAAGTGCTACTGTACAGCTAATATCTCACCTTACAATGGCTTAACCCTGAGAAACAACATTGTGATTTGCATGTATCCACTAGGCTTAGGCATTACAGTGGAACAAAACCATTTGTTCAGACACTTGTAATTTTTCACTTAATGTGCTCTTGTTGTAAACCTGTAGGTTGAGAAAATTGCTACAACCACACACAATGGGGTCTCTATGCTTTACTGACCAAACTCCATTTACCTTGTCTGAATCCAACATCAACACTGCTTCGATTCAGTAAAACAAAAGCACAAAGCAACATTATTCACGTCCCAAAGGTAAATTAAGAGAAATCTAGATAAATGTGCATTTCATCAGACTTGGGATCATGTTTTTGAAGTAGAAGGGGTGAGGGGTGAGGGTTTTATTTTAAAGAGAAGCCCATTGTGGACGATCCAGGTGCTGGTTCTTTGAAGTCCAGCTTCACCCAGCCAGCTGTTTTCAATAAACATCAGTTTAGTTTAAAAAGGAAAGATGCTATCTGGAAAGAACACTGAAAACAAAAGGTTCCTTCGTTTTCCAACCAAGTACAGGGATACCTTGTAGAACGCTGTTTTGAACAGCGCAGGTTTTGATTTAACGCGGTCTGTCCTTGTCCTGAGCAAAGGTCCCATCCTAGGCAGTTACTGTCCTGGGCTGTCAGTGTCCTGAGCGGTCTGTCATCATCCCGGGCAGTCAATCAGTCACCATCCCGGTCAGCCACCATCCCCAGCCTTCACCGTCCCGAGCTTTTGCTGTGATGTCGTCTTAAAATTTCAGGCAAGTCTTCCTTCAAACAAAGCCTAAGACAGGCATCTGACTCAATGTCTACCACCCAGTAGAATTCCCTTTACTGTGATTAAATTAATTGAGAGGCTGGATATGGCTAGAATTAACACACACCCAAGCAAAGATCTGGACCTTCTGCAATTCACCTATTGTCACAATCGCTCCATAGCAGATGCAATATCGCTGGATCTCCATTCAGCTTTGGATCACCTCGAAGATAGCAGTTCATACATACGGCTGCTCTTCATCAACTACAGCTCAGCCTTAATTCCCTCAGTGCTGGTCAAGAAGGACTCTGTACCCCCCTCTGCAACTGGATCCTTGAATTTCTCATGGGAAGACCACAGTCAGTATGAATTGGAAACAATATCTCCTCCTCGCTGATCATCAATACAGGCACACCCCAAAGATGCGTGCTTAGCCCATTGCTCTACTCATTATACACCCACGACTGTGTGGCTAGGCACAATTCCAATGCCATCTACAAGTTTGCCGATGACACCACAGTTGTCGGCAGAATCACAAATTGAAATGAGGAAGCACACAGGAGGGAGATAGGTCAGCTTGTTGAATGGTGTAATGACAACAACCTTGCGGTCAACGTCAGCAAAACCAAGGAGATGATTGTGGCCTTCAGGAGGAAGACAGGGGAACACAACCCAGTGTTGTGGAGATGGTCAAGAACTTGAAGTTCCTGGGTGTCAACATCTCTGATGATCTGTCCTGGAGCCTCCAAGTTGATGCAATCACAAAGGCAGCTTGCCAGCAGCTACACTTTTTGAGGCGTCTGAGGAGATTCGGTACGTCACTGAAGACTTTCGTAAACTTCTATAGGTTTACCATGGAGAGGATTCTTGCTGGTTGCATCACTGCCTGGTATGGAGGCACCAACTCTCAGGATGAGAAGAAACTTCAGAGGGTTGTTAAGTCGGCCTGCGACATCACAGGCACCAGACTTCACTCCGTCAAGGACATCTCCATGAGGTGGTGTCTTACAAAAGTAGTCTCTATCTTCAAAGACCCCCTCCACCCAGGCCATGCCCTCTTCACTCGGTTACCATCAGATAAAAGATACAGGAGCCTAAAGACGAACACTCAACAGCACAAGGACAGCTTCCTTCCCGATGTCATCAGATTCCTGAATAATCAATGAACCAAAGACACTGCCTTACTTTTTGTGCACAATTATTTTAATTTTTTTTATAGCAATGTTGTAAATTGTTTAGAATATGAATGTTTACACTGTGACGCTGCCGCAAAACACCGAATTTCATGACTCGTTCATGATAATAAATCCTGATTCTTATTCTGACTGCACCAAGCAGGGAAGAAGTCCAAATTCAAAAGCAGACAATGAATTCCCAATGACATGGTTACAGTTCACATGCTTGAAGTAGACATAAAATATGACAGGAAATCACAAAAACAGGTTATATCTAAAAAAAACTACGAGATAGGAAATTTTAAAAATTATTCACGTGATCAGCAGGCCAAAATCCATAAAATACACCCAAATGCAGGAAGCAAAATCATTTTTGTCCAGCATAATTTGTGTAAACTTGCAAAGGATTTATGAACACATTAAATTGCTACATACATGTAATTGTATGGAACTATTTTTTGGTGAGCAATAATGAGTGATTGCATTTTTGACCCTAAAATTCTCAATTATTGCAAAAAAGCTAATGACAGTTATGCAGAGAATGGAACTTGCATGTGTTAATATCAAACAACCTTTTATTGATGCAAGGCATGTGAGCAAATGCAATTGAGTCACTGTATTGCAGAGAAGCAGGTCTGTGAACTGTGGGGAAGTAAACAGATATGCAAAGCAAGGTTCCTAAAAACTAATGACCTGTACATTTGATAACTGACTCCTTTGGTAAGTTAACCGTGTTACTTTCTAAGAAAAGACTGGATCAGGGCGGACAAGGTAAAGGTTCCATTCTTGTCACGTAATACTGCATTTTGCATTTAACATACATTCTGTAACTTTGTCTATCATAAGGAAGACAGAGGGTCGCCCTTCTTGTCAAGCACCCCACACCGAGATGAGGCACAAACTTGCGACCCCTGGTTTACAAGGCCAGCGTTCTAATCACTGAGCCGCAGGAAGTGACATCCACATCAACTACTGCAAGTCGTTTTCCACTGCTACAGGTGAACCCACAGGCAGTTACTGATTCAGATGGATCCCAACACGGTGTCATGAGAGCCTGCACCCTCAACTGCACAGCGACATACCCCATCCTCAAACAGTTTATTGAGGCTAGTTAACCAATCTACAGGGGCCCTCTGACACCTCTGGGGGCGGGGGGGTCACAGCATGCTTAAATTTAAATTTAGACATAGAGCACGGTAACAGGCCCTTTCAGCCCACAAGCCCATGCTACCCAATTGACCTACAAGCCCCGGAATGTTTTTTCGAAGGGTGGGAGGAAACCAGAGCCCCTGGTGAAAACCCACACAGACACAGGGAGAATGAACAAACTTCTTTCTGACAGCACAGGATTTGAACCCTGGTTCAATCCCTGGAGCTGCAACCACACATTAACTGTGCTGCCCATAATTAAGTAAAAGCCTTGTTTTCTTTTCACTTCATGTAACACAATTTTTTAAATATATGTAGTCAGTAAGAGACAGCAAAACTTGACTGCTTCTCAAGGAAGGGGGCTCATAAACTTTGATCAGAATCCCTGAGGGGTGCTGGGGGTGGGGCACATCCAAAAATGGTGGGTCAAGGTTATTTAATAATTGAAAGTACACTTTAGTAAAGGCAGCGTTTCGTTTTTAACAAGTGTTAAGTTTTACTCAAATTTAAAAGGTTTTGCACAATAAAAGGTTCTGCATATATTGCAAGATTGTACCTGCCCAGAACTCCATGCAGGATAGATTACTCATCCATCATTGTGCAAATATAACAAAAGCTATTGTTTTACAAAGTCATGTGTTTCTGACAACCTCATCAGCAAAGCTCATTGATAAGATGGTAAGAGTAGCCTCACGTTGCTGCAAGGCACACAGGCCAGCAGTTACAAGCAACTGCTAACGGTGGCCTTTTCCTTTTGCCAATTACTGAATTTATTTCGTCCAAAAAAAACCCCCTCATTTCTCAGTGTTAGTTACCAGCTATTTAGATCAGCTGGCTGTTTGGTTAAAATTGCAATCTTCTTGCTCCATGCTCACTCTCCCAAAGTGTGAATGCATCGCCCCCCCACCCACTCCCGGAGTGGTCCTTTCATGTGCCATCAGCGACTGTTCATCGTCAATGAACAAGAGTAAGACCAGTCACAATGTTCTTCCGACCACTGAACATGGATGGAAATCGGAAATAACAAACAGAAACCGCTGAAAAGCATCCATGAACAGATCAGGCAGATCCTGAATCATTATCAATTCTTACGGACAATAATCCATTGGCGATTCCTTTAGAATATTTTCATGGGATATTGGATATTTTCAAATTCAGTCAACAATATGGAAGTGTATTGATAGCAATTCCCTGCGCACTCCTTTAAGCATTCCATTGTGAAAGATCTCTCGAAGTTTGCCAATCATGACGTCCCCTTCGCATCTCCAAACTTGTTTTCAAAGTACTAGATACAGGCCTTCCCAAATGAGAATGGGTTGGTTAACTATTTCCTTTTGTTAAAAAAAAGCAGGCCCTTTTGGCCCACGATCCTGGGCCGCCCAATTGTACCTAGTTAACCTACAACCCCCAGTACACTTTGAACAGTAGGAGGAAACCGAAGCATCTGGAAACCCACACGGACATAGGGAGATCGTACAAACTCCTTACAGACTTGACCCCCCGGTTGCTGGTTTTGTAAGAATGTTGGGCTAACTGATAGGCTAACCGTGTCGTCCTTCCCGCTCACCTTTCTGCAACAGGTACCATTTTTAATGGATACTCCAACGATAACTTTCAAGAGGTCTCTTGAATATGGTGATAGTTTCTTTCTTTAAAAAAAACAGCCCTCATTGCCAGTGAAGATAGTTAAAATGACTGTGTTGTCCCCATGTAAACTGGTTTTGTAGTTTTGTCATACTTGAGTATCACTGTTCAAGTTGTATTCATTCAACATCCGAATATTATCCAGAGTAGAGAGTGCTTGAACTGATCAAAACCATCCAGACCTGTTTGTCATGGAAATCCTTGTTGACACAAACCTGTGCTGCTTGATTAGAGATCCTTCAAAATAAAACAAAGAGCACAAGAGAAGGCCATGGGAGGAAA
Source organism: Narcine bancroftii (assembly GCF_036971445.1). Classification (NCBI taxonomy): domain Eukaryota; kingdom Metazoa; phylum Chordata; class Chondrichthyes; order Torpediniformes; family Narcinidae; genus Narcine; species Narcine bancroftii. The sequence continues at coordinate 58,489,242 of NC_091482.1, read as the reverse complement.
GGAAGATCATGAATCAGTTTGGATGACTGAAACTGCTTGAATGCGATATCACAAGAGCAGGCCACTAGGCCCATCGAGTCTATTCCATAAATCTACACTAAGCTGCTCTACACTAGTTCCAATTTCCAGCCTTTCCCCCCTATCCCTTGATGCCCTCACTAATGAGATACTTGTCTATTTCTTGTTTAAATACTCCCAGGGATCTGGCTTCCACTGCTGTATGCGACAGTGAGTCCCTAGAGTCCGTCCAAAAACTTGGCTTCACCCAAAGAACGCGGCTCTACTTTCTATATCCAAAGAATCGGAACAAAGAATTCAAAGGTGACGGTGAATATTGTCAAAAGGTGAAACCAATTTTTATCTAAATGTCTGGTTCAACCGCAAGCAAATTATTCAGCGAGTCAGCCAGCCCACCAATGCTCCCGAGTCTTTTCATGCCCACAGTTACTTTTTCATGAATTGGTCTTGAAAGTACATGTTTGACCCAATTTAGAACATTTTCCTCGAACCACCTCGGTTTTCGCAGTTGCTTTCCTGTACTGGTTTCCTGCTGTTAAGAGTGCACGTATGACCCACAGCCAGTCTGTTAGCATGAAGGTGGAGCAGACGGATCACAGGACATGGGGAACAATGTCACAAACCACAAGTTGGTTGTAATGATTATAATGGAAGGAGTAATATGCCAAAAAACACTAGGAAATCAGTGTAACTAAACCATTTTGGAGAGGGGAGGATGCTTATGGATCTGATAAACAGCATGGCAGCTGTTGCTCACTGATAGGTCTGTTATATTTGGCCTTTCAGCTTCTGATTCTGCAGTGTATCGTCTATCAGAAAAGTGTAAGATGTTACTCCAGTGATATCCCATGTTTTTTGTTAAAAAAGAGAAATTAAATCACAAACCTCCAAAAAAAAGATAAGAGAGAAAGAGCAAGAGAAAATGAGAGAGAGTGAGCGCGAGAAATATTGCTTTGGAAAATTGGTTTTCTGGCTAATATTTATTTCTCAAAGAGCTTTTCATCATTATCATGGTGCTGTTTATGAGACTTTGCTAGTGTTGGTGGAAGTACTAAAGGATATTAAAATATTCTGAAGAAATGGTACACAATATCCATGAAAGGCCTCCTTTCCTCTACAATTTATGATTTTCATTCCATAAGTACAGTAAACCCCTGTTATCCAGAATTCATTCAACTGGCAACCTCAAGCAAATGGCAAAAAAAAAGAGAAAAATAAATAGGTAAAAAATATGTAAGTTTAAAATCGGCACACCTTGCTGTTAGTTCGCCCATCCATGCAATCTCAAGGAACCAGAAAATTCACTTATCCAGCATCTACCAATCCCCATAGGTCCCGAATACCAGGGGTTTTACTGGATCTCCTTTCTCTCGAGCTGCTTGCCAGCATATTAAGTTTGTAACGCAATGGCTGATTTTACGTCATAAGCATTAAGGAGTTCATGTAGCCTTGAAGAAAAGATGGGGTGGTGAAAAAAGGAAGCATTTGTAAAGAGAAACTGCTCTTCTTATCTATTGGAATAAAGTTAGTGGCTGAGCCTTCACTTACTTCACGGGTGGAGTATCCCAAAAAAGTCACTGTCATCTGGCAGAAGAATTCTCCTGAATGGCCAGCCTGTTATTTTGTGTCTGTGACTCCTGGTTCGAGGTTCTTTCCCAGGGGAAGCATCAGTTCCACATCCACCCAGTCAGGCTCCATAACAGTTCTGTGTATTTCAAAGAGACCATTTGAAAATATATATCTGGTCCAGCATTTACTACAAAAGGCATTAATACATCACCTTTGAAGGATTTACAACCAGTCTGTTAAGCAGTTTAATTATTTTAAAAGATCTTACTGGATATCCCATCGAGGTTAGTCTAGCGGTTAATGCAACGCTGTTACAGCGCCAGTGACCCAGATTCGAATCTGGCGCCATCTGTAAGGAATTTATACTTCTCCCCATGTTTCCTCTGGGTTCTCCAATTTCCTCCCATCCTTCAAAGCGTATGGAGGTTCTAGTTTAACTGGGTGCAATTGGACGGCTGGAAGGGCCTGTTACCGTGCAGTGTGTCTAAATTTTAAAATTTACTTCCAAAGTTTGGGGCTTTAATTTTGATGAATTAAGATAGTAGTTTATTTTTTTTACTGATGGTTGTGAATCTTAAGAAAAATTTGAATTTTGGTTTTCTGAATACTGACAGTAATTAAAGTCAAAAATGTATTTTTAATTGATCCAACAACACAGCTGGGATCAGGCAGCATTTGTTGAGTGATGCAAACTGCCATCATTTACCTGCAGGGTTCCTCTGGGAGGGTGCTATTGAAGGTGTGTGGAGCTCACTGCTTTTTTTAAAACTGGTTGTACTGACAGGTTATAGGCAAAGAGAAGATGAAAGCACTTTTTAAAAAAAAAATCTGTTTGCATCTCTAAACATGACCACAGAAACCCCTTGGCTTTTATTTCCATCAAAACCATAACAGTAATAATTGAACGATTGAACTCACCGCAGGCAGAGGAAAATCCCTCGGCACTTTGAAAATTTAGTCACGTAACAACTATACCCTGAAATTCCACACTTCTGATTAATAATAATGATCAGCGTGTAATTACAGGAGAAAACATAGGGAGAGTGTAAGGGGTGGGGACATGAGGTGAACTTTGTAAAGAAACCAGAATTTTAAAGACAAGAAGACAATCTTAGCACAAGGTTTTCTCAAACTCTCCCTCCTCCCTGCAATTCGATCAGGTTTATAGCAAATGCTGCTGCATTTTTGCGTCCTTTCGAAAGCTCCGCAAAGGGACACCTGGGGAAATCATTTGTTTTTTTTAAAGGAACGAAACACCCTGAATTAATAGCTTTGAAGCACCAGTGCCAGCTCCATTGGTTGGGGTCTCACCTTTCAATCAGTTGATTCGAGGTTCAATTCCCACTTCAGGGACAAGCACAGACATTTAGGCTCGTTCCTCGGCAAAGTACTGAGGGAGAGCGGCATTGTTTAAAATGCTTTCACTGAAACCTCATCCCTCTTAACTAGATATAAATGATTCCGTTGTTCCCCCTTTTGATGATGTACGGGGGAGTTATCCCTGGTGCCTTGATCAATATTCATCCCCAATAACATTTCTCAGATAATCTGGTCAATTAATTATGGGAGCATGTTCTGTGCAAATTTGGTTCAGTTCTCAATGACTTGACTAGCTATAAAAGAATATCTGAAAGGAATGTGAAAGGTTCTACACAAATGCAAAACATTTTTCATTTCTACATGTGGATATCAACGTTTATAAAACTGGCTGGACGACGCTAATGAAGTCGCTAAACTTCAGACAAGCTCAGGGAAAAGGATATCTCCAAAGCAAGATACCACGAGAACTGGGAATGTGTACAACACCAGGAAGGTGTGACAACTTCAGGCATAAGCTAAATAAAAGCACTCAAGACCACATTCCTTGAATAATGTATGGAAAATCTATCAAGAACTCCCAATATTGCTCATTTAAAAAATTAAATATTTACTTAAGAATGAAGATGTTTCATTCAATGCACTTCTAGATTTTCAGAAACTAAATGGGAAATGGCAATGTTGCAAAACTATATTCTCAAGTGATTGGCAATTAAAAAAAATCTAATAATTTCTCATCTTTCCTGTAGGGAGGGCCTCTGAGGCTAAGGAACACACAGGTTGTTGGCGACTCACAACGAGGAACCCATCCAGGCTGTGGACCACTGGCAACTACGGTCAAGGGATTCACACCGGGCTGCGGACTGCTGCCGGCTCAAGACTGGCTGAAGGGGTGCCAGGTATCGGAACTGGGATGTGAGAGGGTACCAGAAGGGTTCCTGACTACAGGCTCTTTCAGGTGGCCAGAATACCCCAATTCAAAGCCGCATATTCTACCCCTGTGCGGCTCTCGGGGTGTCCACCTGAAAGAGCAGGAGGCGCACTTTCTAATCCTCCTCCGGGAGGGATAATCGCCAGAGCACTGAAGTCCCCCAAGACACCTGAATGCAGCTGTCTGAAAGCGGCTACTAAGGGGCGGGCTGATGATGTCGCAGTGACGTTGTCAGCCCGAGACACTCGGCGCGAATTTGGAAACACCATTTGCTGGCAGGGTATCTCATTCTGAACACTGAGAAAGGCTGAAACCATCATCATTATTTCTCTTGCCTGCTCCAGGTCCGCCATAATCCTGTGATCCTTCTGCCTCCCCTTTGTCGCGCTTCAAATGACATCACGTCAGTGGGCGGGAGTACAGCTACAGTGGACAGGAGCCAGGGTGCGCTCCGAGGTGCCTCCTGTGCAGCTGTCCCTTTCAGGTGGGCAGCACAGCGCTTTCAGGGCTGCCGCCTGAACGATGATTCCAAAGCTCCGCATCCGCTTCTGCAGGGGCATTCTTGGCGGAGGTTTGGATCTGAAGCTCGGGCTGTTGTTGGTTTGCACTGGACTCTTGTGTGGCTGCAGGGGCTGCGGGACCACTGGAGGCGAATCCAGTGATTGCAAGAGGACTGTCTTTTGCTTCTCTTTCTTGGATTGTAAGAGGCACTTAGGACAATTTCGGCCGATGGCGAATCTGTCTGCCTTATGGCAGATGAAAACAAATTTTGTGTAATATTGCACTCTTTCTTTCAATATATTGAATCTCTTGATTTAATTCAAGGCGACTGGATTTTTACCTTGGGTAGTTCCTTTCACTTCTCCCGAGCTGCCTCAAATTGTTACCTGTTTTTCATCTTCATTTAAGTGCTCCATGTCATCCTCTGCTGACTGATGCAATGACATCAAACATTTTCTGCATTCAATAAAGAAACAATATTCTTTGTTCCAGCAATCTCCACAACCTTTTGAAATCCACAGTTTGAACCCGCTCCACCTCATTCCAAAAGCTTAGCATGTTGCCAACTGCATCAAGCTTCAAAGAGTTGCAAGGACTGACATTGTACTCTGCCGAGTGGAGACAGTGTTAGAAATAAAAGAGAAAATTTTTGAATCAAACTTTACAATCACAGTCCACCCCAACGTGCTTTATATTCATTGAAACATTTTGGTTGTTGTCTTTATTGTTTTGCAAAAAATACATCATTTAATCACCTGTGAACTCAGCTTATTCAAATGAGTAACTGGTGGACTATCAGGCAGACAACCACCACCAAATAATGTACATCTGTCTGTCAGAGCTCAGAAACATTCGTTATAGACATCGTTAGGGGGTCTACTATTGACCCTGCTGTCAGTCCCCGACAGGATTCTTTGATAGACCGTTTAGTGACTATGTTGGAGTGCCATAACTAGACGCTGGAAGACCTATTATTGAGTCTTGAGGTACCAATCAACCAAGTTTCTGCTGGGCCCATGGCAAACCTGTCCAGAGGTGTCATTACCAACCCTCCCCCACCGGAGGACCAATTTCAGATCTTTCTGGCAAGCCAATTACACTGGACAACAATTTTTTTTCCAAAAAGTTTAACTTCCTAAAAAAAAAATTGGGGATTACGATAGACAACTTCAAGCTGAACACAAAGATAATTTCAGATTTGGTATATCATGGAGGAAGTTGGAGAAATATTAAATGAACTTTTATTGAATTTAGCTTGTCTAATCGCATAATGATGCTGACATATTGTATTAGTTCAATTGAGCTAAAAACGTTTTGCCACTGATTTTTATTTGCACTCTACATCTGACTCCTCTCATGTCAGCATCCATCAATAGTCGGCCAGCATTGATGGATTCCAGTTTTCCATGGATGTAATATCCTAGTGAAACCTTTCGTTACTGACTGGCACCAAGACAGCAGGGAAGAAGGCCAAGTGCAAGTACAGAAAATGAATTTTCAATGACAAATTGCACTTCATTGAACATGCGTATCATGCACAGTATCTGTATATGTGAGCTGCTCTTGTAGCCTGTCTGCATCTATCCTGACTGAGCATGCCCAGGCCTAAGACAGCATTTGCATAGCACCTGCACTGACTGCATGCCCAGGCAAGCTTGGACCGACCAAAACAGCAATACACTAGAAGACTTAAAATATGACAGGAAATTATAAAAATAGGTTATATTTCAAAAACAGTTTCTGAGAGATGATTTTCGTGACCAGCAGCCCAAAATCCATAAAATACACCCAAAAGTGTTCAGGAAGCAAATCTTTGTTGTCCAGTATCTTCCCTTTTCTGGAAACCCATAAAAGGCCTCTCTGACAAATTCCTTTTGAAGTCCTCTTTTCAGTCCCCATTAATCACAGCTCTAGACAAACCATTCGTGACCTCTCTGGAGGGCATATTATTGATTTCCATGGAGGGCCCTGAGGTTAATAATGGAGCTTCCTGTGAAGTCAGTAATGAACCTGCCAGAGTCAATAGTGAGCCCTCCAAAGGAATGGGTTCTTCAGCAAGATCAGACAGACAAGGACCTGCTAGAGTAATATGTCACTGAGATCAGTGATTACTTCCAGAATTATAAGTCTTGAGAAAAATCAGTAAGGGGCCCTCAAATTAGTTGTGAGCCCTCCAGAGATCAAAATGAGCCCTACAGAGAGACTTATAGTGGGATCTCCAGAAATAAAACCTCTCCAAAGGGATCAACAATTGGATCTCCATAGAATTCAGCAAAGGGCCCTCTGGAGTTGTCACTTAGGCGTCTCCTATGGTAGTGGCTGATCGCCATTGCAAAGAGGCATGACAGGCCAATTGCCAGTCAGCAACCAATCCTGCAAAGAGATCAGAATGGATCTGCAGGAGAGATCTGCAACCAGTAAGCCCAGTTACGTCATCCACAGAATAGCAAGTCTTGAAAATGGTCAATAGGAGACCCTCCAGAGAGAAGAGTCATGGCCGGGTGATCTTTCTCCAGAATCTTGGTATTTCTTCTTTCAGTTATTTGGTTTGAGTGATGAAGAAGTGACTGAATTGGTGGTGCAATGGTTAAAGTGGTTGACATCTGAGCGTCTGCCAGACTGAGACCACCTGTAAATTGACTGGGCACCCTCCAACCAGATAGCATTAATATAGACTTCTCTGGCTTTCATTACTCCCCCAACCCCTGTTTCCCTCAACATCTCTCCATTTCGCATGGACATGATAAATTCTACCTAGTCCCTTATCATATCCAATTAGCACCTTTTGTTGGTCTGGATCCCTCCCCCATTGTTTGAATTCTGAGACTTTCTGACATATCCTGCTTCTGCCTTTTCAGATTTTTCCTTGAAGGGCTCAGGCCCGAAATGTTGCCAATATATCGTTGTCTCCAATAGATGTTGAGTAGACCAGCAGAGTTCCTCCAGCATTTTGGTGTTTCTACTATCTGAAGGTCCCTCCTTGGCAATTTCAGTTATTTATATAACTTATTTTTTTGAAAAATAGAATGGGTCTGTAATGGTGGCCACGAAAACACTGGATTATCATAAAACCCGTCTGATTCAGGGGAAAAAATCTGTCACTCTACCTACTTGATGTACATGTGACTCCAGTTCCAAATCATTGTGATTGTCTCTGAACTGCTCGAGCAAACATTCAGTTATATTAAATTGTTATGCACAATAAAAAGTCAGATCACTTCTTATTGACCTGTCTCTTGATTTGATCAAGTTACTCACTGCACAGTGTACGATGAAAAATCTCCCTCATAATGGACCAATGTCTAAATTGAGAAAGCTACAACCTAAATTAGTCACGACTCCAATTATCAAGGCTTTCAGCCAATGTCCTGGAGTCTTTTATCACCTTCTCTGGGTATGTCTGTTCTACCAGCGGAGTAGCCCTGTTGTTCATTTGGGAAAGCCTGGCCAAATGACTCCAGATACCTTTAAGGCTTACAGCATCAGGTCAAAGAGGAAACCTCTCTAATTATTAGCCAACATCCTCCTCCATCTCATTGGTCACCACTTGGAAGAAGCACAGAGCAGTAAAAGCACTAAATATTCTCTATGCAGGACACTTCAAAGCCCATCAGCAAAAGCAGGTCGGTAGCAGTACCACTCGTCAAGCAGGGCAAGTCCAGAAGCACCTTGCTACCAAATTGACAGATAATGAGAGGGATAGAAGGATGAGGGAGAGAACTGCTAGATCTCGCCCACAGCCAGCTACCCCCTGGAACGATGTCCATCTACGAGTGGAGTGATCACCACCATATTTCTTGCAGAACAAAGCCTTATATTTACACCCTGCATCAGGAAGTGCAGTTGAGCCATTCTGTACAATCAGTTTGATTCAGGGTCCGTAGAATTTCATTCTTCTCAAGTCTGTAGCTTCAAGACCTGGCATATCTTCCGATCATTCCTTTTAAGACAGGGGGCAAATCTGGTTGAATGAGTTGATCTAACTCTCTTGACTGGCAACCCATCCATATACAAAGCATTTTCACACTGCAGAGTTTCATCAACAACATTTCTGTTGGGAATACCACGACTTGATTCTCTTCAATTTGACACTATCCTGACTTGCAAATACTGTTCAATTTTTTTTAATTTGAGGAGGGGATGGGTGCGGGGATGGGTTCTGAGTGCTGGAGATTACAGCCCAACAGTTAACTCGGTACTCCGTGCCCCGGTTTTCCAGGACCAACAAGAAGCGCATATGCTCCCTGTCCAGGTTTAGGTGGACAATCAAGCACGCATATTCCATGTCCTGGATTTCCGGGAACCGGTTTCGAACACAAACACCAGCTGGTTCGTATTGGTGTTCGTACTGCAAAGGTTTACCCACGGTCGCAGTCCGGAGCACATATAATGAAAGTGGCCAGAATCCAAAGGGTTAAATCACCAGAAGAAAGCAACAGTATTCCCACTTCTGTGTCACCTAACCATCGAGTGGACTGATTTCGGAGCCTCGTATCACACCTTGTGTGGGCTGGGTACTCATCAGACAACTTGACTGAGCTGCACCCATCAGGAAAGCCTATTTTATGAAGACGTTGAGTTATTGTGCAAAGAGTTCAATTAATTCCTCCCTACATTTATAATTCCACAGTTAGAAGCTAGTGAGCTCATCTCAAGTCAACCCGCCCTCCTCTTCCTTTCTCAAAACCTTTAGGGATTTATTTGAAAAGTTGCCACCTTCAAAAGCTCCAGAATTCTCAGGTCTTTTCAACAATTTCTGATAGTTAATCCTATCGGGAGATTAGCAGAACAGATGTTAGTAATCTGTCAAACTTTACTCGATGATTCTATTGAATAGTGCCTTTGTATGTATGTAAAATATACCATTGATGTTTATCTGTAACAGAAGCTTGATATTGCTGAGGGTCCTGTCCAATCCCTATTATTGAAACTATCTACATATAGAGGAAAGGCTATAGGCAGAGCAGGAACATTTTGGCTGTAATTCCATCCTTTCAATAATCCTGAGCAATTTAAACAGCTGATTATAAGTATGTGCTATAAGATGTTGAACTATACCTGAGGGCAATGTTCAGCTTGACAAGACCCTCTAATAACATGCAATCTCTAACACGGAGACATATATAAATCTCCATATCAGAATCAAAATCAGAATTTATTGTCGTGAACATGCCACCTAAATTTGTGGCTTTGAGGCAGCATCACAGGGCAAACATTTATATAAACCACCTTATAAAATAAATTTAAAAAATGTCAAAGTGAGGCAGTGTCTGTGGTTCATCGTTCATTCAGGAATCTGATGGCAGCGGGGACAAAACTGTCCTTGTGCCGCTGAATGCCCATCTTCAGGATCCTGTACCTCTTCCCCAATGGTTGCAAAGTGAAGAGGGCGTGGCCTGGGGGTGGGGGTGGGGTATTTGAGTATAGAGGTTGCTTTCTTAGGACACGGCCTCAGGTAGATGTCCTCAGTGGCCTGAAGACTGGTTCCCAATGATGTCGCGGGGAGAGTTAAGAATCCTCTGGAGTTTATTCTTGTCCTGAGCATTGGTAGCCCCCTGTACTAGACAGGGTCGCAACTAGCCAGAGTGCTCTCCATGGTACAAGTTTATGAGAGTCTTTGGTGACATACAGAGTCTCCTCACAAAGTGTAGCTTCTGGCTTGCATGTAATAACATAGCACAAAATGCCGTACATAAATTCACACCCAGGCAGTTCAAATAGTTATTAATTGTTGACTAGGAGTAAATGCCGCAATTAGTTTCAATCATCTTCTAGGTCTTTTCCTGACAAATAAATACAGAAAATGCTGTAAATAGAGCTGGAAACTACATTGGCATGTAGCCTTATGTCTGTCCATGGCCTCATGCACTGGCAAATTGAGGCCACCTGTAAGGTGGACAAACAACACCTTGTATCGTCTTCAAACCAGACCGCATCAATGTGGGCCTCCAGTTTCTGTTGACCCCTCCCCTGTCTCCCTTTCTCTAGCCCTCTGTCTCCTTTCTCCTCTCAAAGAGCTACCCTTCTCAACCTTCCGCCCCCACCCCATCACTTCTCAGCTTCTACCCTTCCATCTTTTACCTGTTAATCTATGCTCCTCCCCTTCCTCCATCCCCCTCCCCCCTCCCCCCCCCCCCCCCCCACAACTATCCCTTCCCATCTTTTTACATAGGCATTGATCTGCTTTTCCAGAGAAAGAGATCAGGCCTGAAACCTTGATTGACTTTCTTCCTGGGGATGGTGCGAGACCCTACTGAGCTTTCTCCTCCACATTTGCGTATTGTAAATACTCTGCAGGCCAGGAAGCTGTGAAGGCAGAAATGGGGTTAATATTTATGATCGAGGACCTCTCATCAAACCTTAGAAAAGTTAGAAATTAAAGTTGCAGAGAAGGGGGCAAAGGGAATATTTGTGGTAGGTTTGGTACAAAGAGAAATGGAATGACCCCAAAATAATATCAGGTACACAATCTGGAAAGCTCCAAAAACTGGCATTTATTTTAAGAGAGAGAGAGGGCGAGGGGGAGAGGCGCGACTCGGGTGGGCGAGGGGGAGAGGCGCGACTCGGGCGGGCGAGGGGGAGAGGCGCGACTCGGGCGGGCGAGGGGGAGAGGCGCGACTCGGGCGGGCGAGGGGGAGAGGTGCGACTCGGGACACACTGTCCCCCAAGGGTTCCAGATAAAGGATTGTGTACCTGTAGTGGGACTGGCTGAGAGAGGATGGCAAAGACTGGAGGGAATAAAGGTAGATATGAATACACAGGGCACCGTTGGAACAGTGAGATTTTAAAAAATGCACTGCAGTTGCGAGAAAATACAAATGAAAGAGAAACCCAACTATTCAGGCATTATCTGTAAGGAGTGAAAATTAGAGTTAACATCATATCCTGATGACCTTTCAATCAAAGGATGATGAAGTAAAAGGACAGGAAAGGTGCACATTGAACAGGATATTCTGCAAAGCGGTCACGGAGCTCCCTCACCATCACGTACTGAATCTCTCAGGTTTTGTTCTAAATGAATAGTCTTGTGTGAATAATGGTTCAGATGATACATCTCTAATTTCTGATCATGACTCCTTCTGCTTAGAAAAATATGCTATTTCGGTCGTGATGAATGGGACAATCAAGAAAAGAGCGCCTCATCAGCCTCGTTCTGAGCTTCCACTCCTCTGTCTCATTCTGACTGCCCACCCTCAATTCTTTCTTAATCTTCCTCAGCTTTTCTAGCTCCATTCAGGGATGGGCTCCTGACACAAATACGGTAAAACCCCTGGTAATTGGTGGGGATTGGTAGATGCCAAGTACATGTATTTTCCAGTTGTTTAAGACTGCGTGTTGCGTGATTGGCAAACTGACGGTGAGCTGTGCCAATTTTAAACTTCTGTATTTTTTTTAACCTTTTATTTTCCAATGTTTTTATGCTGGTTACTTGAGGCTAGGCTGCCGATTGCATGAATTTTGGATAACAGGGGTTTTACTGTATACTCTAAGCCCTACTGCTTCATCTGCCTTAACCACTCTTCTCCCTTCCCTCCTCCTGGTAAGACAAATCACTTCTCCAAGTTAGTCTAATAAAGCCACCATCAATAAAGGGCATTTAATAATGTTGATTCATTTTGTGAATTCCATTGCTATTGCTTCAAATCTGAAACACATTTTCATCATCTTACTTATAGAAGAGAAACGAACACATTTCAGATCCCACATCAATGGGCATTTCAGGAATTTTGAATGATGCATCCTCCGTGCTCAGTTCCAATTACACCATTTCTTCAGGATTCTCTGATTCATCTCCCACACCTCTCCCACACAACCGCAGTAAATGTGATACCTCTCCTTCTCCCCTGCCGCCTCGCCCAGGACTCAGAGTCCTTTGACCTGATCACCCAGTGAGTTTCTTCTACTTTTGATTCAAAGAGCTAAACCTGCTGCCCCTCCCCCTCCCCTCTGCTCTGAGAAGGCTGAACACTGATTGGGTGGCCTCCAAGCAGAATAGTTTCGGTGAAACACAGGTGAGTTTCCAGTCACCTGCCACTTCCACTCCTTTCTCTCTGTCCTTGGCCTTCCCCTCTGCCAACAAAGATCAGAATAAATTTGGAAACATGTTCAAATTTCACACCTCACCTCTTTTGGAACTCAATACCCTATTCATCATAATCAGGGTCCCCAGCACTCCATTAGTACTTTTTAAATCATTATGTGATATCTACGGTATTTTTCTTTTACGATTTCAAATTCTTATCTCGCCTCACCCTTTTGCACATCATCCCTTTTGTCACACATTATTCTGTCTTTCACTGTTTAAACATCTTCCCGTTAACCCTCTCCACTTATCCCTTGCAGTACCCTGTAAGAATTTTTAAATTTTTCCCGAATTCCAATGAAACATCACTGACATAAGTGTCTCATCCCACAGACACTTCCTGATCTAGACCATAAGACCTAGGAGCAGAAATAGGCTAGGCAGTCCATCAAGTCCACCCTGTCATTCAATTATAAGCTGATCCATTTTCTGACAGCCCCACTGCCTGGCCTTCTCCCCATAACCTTTGATGCCCTGGCTCTTCAAGAGCCTATCAATCTCTTGTCTTAAATACACCCATTGACCTGGTCTCCACAACTGCCTATGGCAACAAATTCCAAAGATTCCTGAATAAATTCCTCCACATCTCTGTTTCTAAGCCAAGATCCTTCAGTCCCAAAGTTGTGCCTTCTTGTCCTAGACTCTCCCAACCTTTCTACATCTACCCTGCCTATGCTTTTCAATATTTGAAATGTTTCAATGAGATAGACCCCCCCATTCTCCTAAATTCCAATGAATATAAGCCAATAGCTGACAACCGCTCCTCATATGAAATCATCCTTGTGAATCTCCTTTGAACTCTTTCCAACTTCAGCACATCTTTTCTTAAATGAGTAGGCCCAAACTGCTCACAATACTCCAAAGTGAGGTCTCACCAGTGCATTCTAAAACCTCAACATCGCCTCCCTGCTCTTGTATTCTATTCCTCTTGAAATGAATGGCAGCTTTGCATTTGTCTTCTTCACCACCAACATATAAGTTGGCCTTCAGGCTATCCTGCCCAAGGATTCCCAGGACCTGCTGAGTGTTTCCATAAACTTGCAATTAAAATTATGCTCACAGCAGCATGGAATGTAAATCTGCTCCTTCCACTGGCATGTCAGAGAAGGGGAGATGCTGCAGCCAGAAGATGCCCAAACATCCTTCATTTTGAGGCCAAAGAATCAAATGGTCCAGAACATGTGTTTCCGCAGAAACTCCACAGTACGATACAGCAAGTTTGATCCTTTTAAATCTACTCTATTTTATTTAAAGCTTGTCCTCCATATTTAAGTTTTCTCTGGTGTACTTACAAACCAGGGCACACTTTAAAGGTGCAATGTTATGCAATGGTACCATGTTCCACTCCCTGCTCTTTCCCTGTCAATTATTTATCCATGCCTATCTTCAAAGCGAGTTTTGAACCTGGTTCCATCTTTCTTCTAGCTGTAATACTGGTTTCATTGTTGAAATCTCTAGGTCTGATACCACAGACCCTTTCTGTTAGTGGTGACAGTTTCTGAAAAAAAATAGGACCATCCACTTCCTTGCATTCCGAAGCGTACGCAAAACAACTTGCGTCTTTCGGACTCCGACTCACTCAGATTGCCAGAGCCAAAGCATTAAAACGAGAGGGTCTCAATTTTGCTATTTAAAAAAAAAATTCTTCCCCAGAGCTAGCTAATTAGAACATTTTCTTTCAACTTTGTAACTTTTAAAGAATGGTATAGATTGGGCATTAAATGTTTTAAAGATCTACTTGTCAGGGGGTCTAGCTTCCTTTAAACAACTTTCAGTTAAATATGGTCTACTAAACACATTTTTTTCATTATCTACAAATAAGAGATTTCTTTTACTATCTCAAGTCCATACATTTCCTGAGAGGACTGATAAGAATTTAATTGAAGTAATTTTTAAATTTACAACCTTTCTATAATGGTTCAATATCTAACATTTATGATATATTGTTAGGAATAGGGGAGGTTCCTTCAGATAAAGTTTAAAAAAAGCCTGGGAACAGGATCTACAGCTTTTAATTCCTGAAGAAACTTGGAATTTAATTTTCAAATTGGTTAATACCTCTTCATTATGTGCCCGCCCCTCTCTCCTACAGTTTAAAGTAGTCCCAAGGGTTCACATGTCCAAACTCTCTCATTTTTATGTGGCTGTATCTTCTCACTGTGATAAATGCAACAATGGAGATGCTTTATTAATTCATATACTCCGGACATGCCAGAGTATTGAAAGATTTTGGATCGAGGTATTTCAAACTTTTCCTCACTTTTTAAAGTTAATTTTAAACCAAATCCCTTAACTGCTTTATTTGGTACTGTTGGAGAGAGCAAAATAACTTTAACAGCATCTGATCAATATGTACTCGCTTTTATTTCTCTTATGGTGAGGCGGGCGGTGTTGCTCAGATGGAAGGACGTTACCTCGCCGAACCGTACTCAATGGTTACGTGACGTGGTATCATTTTTAAATTTAGAGAAGATTAGATGCTCAATTTCCAATTTGAATTAAATTTTCAAACACTGTGGGGACCTTTTTTTGATTTATGAAGGTAGAACTGTTGACTAATGAAGTAATTTACCACTCTGATAAGAAATCATTTTGGCCAAACAGCTTCTTTCTTGGTAGTGGTTGAGATTTTCTTTTTATAAAATATTAATACAAAGCAATTTATTTGATTAAAATGTGGAGTACCTTGGATGATTTAAGTGTATGCACTCTATTTTTGGATGTGAAACTTCAATTTTAATAGAAATACTGAAGAACAATTTCTCGTGGAAGTATAGTTTTTGAAAGGTCAGGAGGTTTAGGGATCTGGCCCAGAGCAGGAGATTACTATTAGAGTAGTTCCAATTTTCCCTTGCAACCACTACAACCATGTCTCCCTGTCCCGCATCGGACTTATCAGCCACAAACGAGCCTGCAGCTGACGTGGACATTACCTCTCCATAAATCTTCGTCCGCGAAGCCAAGCCAAAGAGAGAGAGAAGAGAGTTCAACCATAATCACACTAGCTTGTTGAGCAGGCTTGGGACCTATTCTCTGGTGTTCCTGCTTTATTTAGTTTGGAATTGAATTTAAAAAAAAATAAATTTAGAAATATAGGGTCACATACCAACCTGGACCTGGCATTTAAATTACAATCCTATAGCACTATGGGAATAAGCCCTCTGGCCCTCGAGTCCGTGTCACCCACATGAAACCCATGTGACCAATTAACCTACAAACCCCATACAATTTTGAAATGTGGGAGGAAACCTACAGAGACACGGGGAGAATGTACAAATTCGTTAAAGGCAGCATCCCAGGTGGCTGGTACTGCAAAGAGCATTGTGCTAACCACTACACTCACAGTGCCACCTTATTTAAATGTATCAGGTTTTCATCTATGGGGCACTACCACCTGAACACCTATACATTAATGAGGCCCTGTTGCACCATTAATAGATATTAAATGGCAGATTCAGCACGCGGAGATCAACTCTATAATTGGAGTGACAGTTCCATTGGATTTCTTGAAATGTCAGGACTAGAAAAAAAATACTATTTTTTAAAAAAATTGTTAATAAATAACTGGACCTCCTTCTCCCTGCTTCAGCTGCTCCCATCATAAGAGATACAGGAGTACCAGAGCCAGCACCAACTACCAGACTGCGAAATGACTTCTTCCCACAGGCAGTGAGAATGCTGAACAACCAAAGAACTGCTCGCACTAACGATCCAAGAGGCTCACATTCACGAAACAATATTTACTGTATATATGAAGACTTCCACTGCATATATATTGTTTAGCAGTATCCGTGTTATGTCCGGTTGTGTGTCTGCATGTTTTGCACCGAGGACCAGAGAACGCGATTTCATTGGGTTGAACTTGTGCAATCAGATGACAATTAACTTGATTTAACAGATCAAGAACTTGCAGTCGCTTCTGCTGAAACCAGGATGATCTGCAATCAAGTTCTTTTCAGAGTGCCTGAGGGGGATCCCCCCCCCCATTCAAGCCCAATCATCTGGCAGGTCCCTGTTTCGATTGTTCAGCTTTGGTTCCTGGTATTTCAAGATGAAGATGGGAGTTTCCCTTCATCCCCCGACAGTACATAGCAACTTCTCGGTTTCTTCTTAATCTGGGCATTGATGACAAAGCCCATCCTAATTTGCCTATAAACTGACTGCATGACCTAGTTGGCCACTTCATTTCTCTTTTGAGCGTTAACCACATCGATGGACCATCCCTGATATCAGGTGTTTTTTTTTAATGCTCTGATGTTCTCATTGCTCAAGGTTGTTACTTTTTAAAAAAAACTCCAGATAATTTATCTGTGGGTTGAACTTGGGTCAATGGATTATTGGTCCAAATTTCTGGTTTACCACTCTGAAAATTTAGCTGCAGTGGATTACTATAATCCTGTAGTAAATGTACCATACACTACTGTTAATAAGACTAAGGTCAGCTTCATTTAGTCTGAGATCTTGTTGATATCTGCCAGAAAGATTCCACAATAGGTAATGTTAAGAAGATAATGAATCACAGTAAAATGTTGTTGTATAAAAACAGCATATTCATTACATGCTGTATTTATTCATTTATTTATTTTCACCGCCAGTAATCTTTAAGTTCATCACGGTCACTCAGATGCCAGGGAAACAGGTTCATGTTTCATTTTCATGAAACGTTCCAGATAAAGAGGAGAATCATTAATTGATCTGGTGCCGAAAATCTGAGTGCCTGTCCCTATTGTCACAGCAGATGAAAGATCATTGGCTTTCCACTCAGCTGGTCAAGAAGGTCTCTGTACCCCACTCGGCAATTGGATCCTTGAAGTTCTCATTGGAAGACCACAGTCAGTACGAATTGGAAACGTCGTCTCCTCCTCACTGATCATCAACATAGGTGCACCCCAAGGATGCATGTTTAGCTCACTCCTCTACACATTATACACCCACGACTTTGTGGCCAGGCACAACTCCAAAGCCATCTACAAGTTTGCAGATGACACCACAGTTGTCGGCAGAATCACAAACAGTAATGAGGAAGCGTACAGGGGGGAGATCGATCAGCTCGTTGAATGGTGTAACGACAACCACCTTGTGCTCAATGTCAGCAAAATCAAGGAGGTGATTGTGATCTTCAGGAGGAGGACAGGGGAACACGAACCAGTCCTCATTGAAGGCTCAGTACTGGAGAGGGTCAAGAACTTCAAACTCCTGGGTGTGAACATCTCCAAGGATCTGTCCTGGAGCCTCCACGTTGATGCCATCACAAAGGCGGCTCGCCAGCAGCTGTTCTTTGGGAGGTTTCTGAGATTCGCCATGTCACTGAAGTCTCAGGCCATGCCTGGTACATTGAGGAAAAAGGTACAGAAGTCTAAAGACGAGCACTCAATGGCACAAGGACAGCTTTTTCCCCGCTGCCATCAGATTCCTGAATAATCAGTGAACAAAAGACTGCCTTACATTTTGTCCACTATTATTGTTATAGTAATGGTTAGAATATGAATGTTTAGACTCAGATGTTGCTGGAATGCACCAAATTTCATGACAAATTCTTATTCCTTCTACAACCAGTTACTGATGATGTTGCTCTAGCGGTAACACATGGCTACCTCAGTGCTCAACACGGGAGACACAACCATTAAATTTTAACATTATTCTGACCTGTGAAATCCATTCAGAAATGGTGGTGAACAGAAGAAGCCTTAGTGACAAGACCATCCTTAAAGATTAAGCTGCAGTCCAGACATTAAAGGAGGACTCTGCAGATAAAGTGATCCCATTTCCAATAAAAGAGAGGTTATAACTAAATGGACATAGTGTTGTTAATTGGTAGAATTCATTGGGAGCAACAATAGCATTACTTTACAGAAGTCTGGAATTCAGTGCCTGAAAGGGCAATGGAGGGTTGAACCCTCAGGACATTTGGTGGAACTAGAGGGTGACTAGGACGGTTCAAGCTTGGGTTCATTGCTGGAATGGACAGGAGGCTGCATTGGTGCAGAGGTGGTGGCAGGATCCACAGACGATAGATGACATTTTCTCTCTTCAGGGTCTCTCCTCCGCTTCTCTTTCTTGGCTTTATCGTAGCACTGAACTAACTCATAGAACCTCTGACACCTTGGAATTACTTTTCAAATCATAAAGAGTTTGCCAAGCACATTGTACAAAGTACAAAATTCTTACTTCTGGTACTTATGAAACTGCTACAAGATCTTGTAGATTTACTATGATAGCAAGCTAATTCAATGAAGAGAATAAATACACAAAACAGACAAAATCCTGGTGCAAAAAGTGACTTGCAGTTGTTCAGTTCACAATATGTGCATCAAGTAGAGGTTCATGATTTAGAGAGCTATTGGAAAGAAACAATTCTTGAACCTTGAGATGCTAGCTTTCAGGCTTCAGTACCTTCTGCCCAAAGGCAGCAGGGAGAAGCGGTTGTGACCACAGGAGGGCCTTTATGATCAGAATTAGAATTTATTGTCATGAACAAGTCATAAAAATCTGTTGTTTTGGGGCAGCATCAAAGAAAGCACCGTAAAAAATAAATATAGTGCACAAAGTCAAAGTGAGGCAGTGTCTTTGGTTAATTGATTATTCAGAAATCTTGATGGTAGCAGGGAAAAAGCTGTCCTTGTGCTGCTGAGTGCTTGTCTTTAAAGGGCCTTTATCCTGATGGTAGCAGAGTGAAGATGGCATGGCCTGGGTGGTGGGGATCTTTGAGGATAGAAGCTGCTTTCTCAAGATACTGCCTCTAATAGACGTCCTCGATGGAGTGAAATCTGGTGCCCGTGACGTTGCAGTCTGAGTCAACAACCCTCTGGAGTTTTTTTTTCTTGTCCTGAGCACTGGCACATCCGTACCAACCAGAATGCTCTCCATGTTCTATGGACTTCCATTTTGTTAGGGCTTCTGATGCAATATTCTGTTAAAGGTTGACAGATGCCAAAGGCAGACAATCAGCTCATCTCTGGAATCAGCTCTTAATACCAGCAGTATGGAGGTCTGAAGTAGGTCTTGGCAAAGGCTTTGCTTGCCAAGATGATTATCTAGGTTGGATTTGCCCAACTTGCTGTGAACAGGATATACATGGGTCTGCTTTTACATTGTTTAGAAGCCAGTGCTTAACTGCACAGGACAAGCGGCAGTAGAGATGTTGCCTGGTTATATGGCTTCTACTCTATGCAGAGCTATCAATCGCTTTTTTTAAATATTATATTGGAGACCATTGAAGTTGCTGAAGTCTCAAGAGGAAGTGAAGATGAATCTTCCTTTTTGGTTGGGAATGGAGAACCTCACTTAATTCTCACACGTTGGACCCTGTTATGCATGAGAAGTTACAACTTCCCTCTCCCATGAACCAATTCACCATCGACCACAGGGGTGTCAAACTCAAATTCACAGAGGGCCAAAATTAAAAACTTGGACTAAGTCGTGGGCCAAACTAAATATTTATTGAAAATTTTCAACATCTGCATGTTTTCTCTTCTTTCAACATATGTAATGTTAAATTTTTTCTTATTAAAATAAATGTTTAATAATAGTTTTGGTTAAACTCTTTCCAGAAGAAGCATTAACAAATGAGAAATAAAATATTCAATAAATAATATTTCTCTATAGCCTTTTTAGCTCCTTTTAAATGTATTTTTTTTCACAAGCCAACAAGTCAAAAAAATAACAACTTGCTTCAATGACAAACAGGTTTGTCTTTTAAAATGATGAACATATAGTCTGCCTCCCACCTGTCTTGAAAGGTCCTGTTTTTTGTCTTTCATTTGGCCATTTTTCGTAAGGGGTTTATTACATGTGAGCTAGGCGACAGGTCGCAGGTGCTAATGAAAGTAAAGAGAGGAGGTGGGGGCGATTAGCGGGCTGACGGGCCGGCGCCAACGCATTTGCAAAGCATTCTGGGATTTGTAGTATTAGCTGGGCACGCGCTATACTGGCGTGGCGGCCAGCAGGCCAGCTCTAATACATATTTGATATGATCTTGCGGGCCAAATATAATTATATCACGGGCCAAATTTGGCCTGCGGGCCTGAGTTTGACATGTGTGATTTACCACATTCAAGACAAGATGTGGCCAGACTGCAGAGCTTTGACCTGACATGTTGGTTAGGAGGTCACCAGCTCTATTGCTCCACTGCTCAACAATCCCTCCTAACCAACCTCCACTACAGATTTGACAATAATCTGGTATCAGACATAATTAGTGCCAAAAATATACATTTACTGCTGAGAATCACACTCAGAGCTCATAGGTTTGCTCAGTTTCATTTATTTTAATGCGTTCTTATAACATTTCCTGCCAATGTTTAGTTGATTAGAGGAATGTGTTGAATCAATTCATAATTACAAATAAAAATGGATTGCTCTCAGTTGCTGAGACAAGGACTTCAAAACATGCCCTTTACAAGGCAGGGGAAAGTACCCATGTAATTTTCTGCTTATTTTGTGCATTTCCCCCACCTACCAGTTACCATAAGGGATATGTATCGAGGTTTGTGAAAGTAAGGGGGAAATAATTTATTTTAAATACAAATGAGAAGCTTCTATAGTCAGATGACTTTAAAAGATCTAAAACTACAGCAAAAATAAATTTCTCCTTGTAAGGATTGTAGTCGACTTCTCCTTTGTGCCATAACATTTGGAGATGCAACAGCTCCATCCCATGAAGCTTCACTGCCCAAATACACCCACAAAAAGACCAAGGAATAAGGAGATGTGTGACAGGATTGTAGATGACACGGGACGAAAAAAAAATGCTAAGAGTTTTATAAATGTAGAAAATCTTTGGTCCTGAGCCAAGCACTTCAGCAGTAAGCTAAAGGATTCAGGGGCAAGTTAGAAATCGACACAACCTGTCGTAAAGGTGTTCAGAAAACCAATGACTGGAAACTGGGGAGCTAGAGCCAGCAGAACTAGTCACATGGTTGAAACCTGGATCTCATTCTATCAAATGGGTGGCAAATATTACAGAGGTAGCAATTTAGGTTTGAATCCAGTGCCGTCTGTAAGGGGTTTGTACATTCTTCGTGTCTTCATGGGTTGCCTCCAAATGCTCCAGTTTCATCCCACCCGTCAAGGCCGTGGGTTAATTGGACAGCATTGGCTCATGGGCTGAAAAGGCCTGTTACCATGCTCGATGGCTGAATTTTAAAAAAATTACTAACTTCACAAATGTTAAAATTTGGAAATGGGCTATATTCAGATTTCTTACCTATAAGACAGGATTAGTGTATTATCTTTACTATGCAATGGTTTGTCTGCACATTTAAAAACAGATGTGATAAAACACAAACCTGTGAAAGAGGTGGTGCAAAAGTGGCAAGTGTTTAAAAAGCCTTTTTTGCATTAATAATTTAAATTTAAACATACAGCACAGTAATATAGGCCCTTTTGGGCCCACAAGCATATGGCATCTAATTGATCTACAACTCCCGTAACGCTTTAAATGGTGGGAGGAAACAAGTACCCGGTGCAAACCCAACACAGACACAGAACATACAAAATCCTGAGATAGCACGCTATTCCAATTGCTGGCGCTGTAGCAGCGTTGCTCTAAATGCTTTGCTAACCCTGCCGCCCTGGATGTTGCTGGATAGCTTATTATAGCAATATTCTGCTTGCGTTAACAGGGTTGAAAAACCAATGTAGTTCCACGTTGGATGCTTTGGTGCAGAGTTCAATGACCTGAGCTGCAAATATTACTGGGCTCGTGCAAAACACTCGTGCTGTGCCCTTGAAAAAACAAAGGGATGCAAAATTCTTACCAGTCAGAAAACAGCACGGAAAGAAATTTGATTTTGCTGTACATCAGCATATACAGCAATCAACAACATCCATTTATAAAGCAGTCAGTAGATTTGTGGAAGAGACTGTGTCGCAATGAACACTGTTTAGTTTATGTATGTGAATGGTGCAAGTTTACCCATAGAAGTGTTGCAGATACTTGACATTGTACAAACCATTAAAATTTTAAAATTCCTTGCAATGAAATTAAGCTGGTTCTTTGGAATTCTGATTCTCTTGCTTAATTTGCAGACTAAAAAAAGCTATCAAGGATGTATAATATTTTCAGAAAAACCATATCCAAACCTGAATTCAGTCTGAAGTCGTAGAATGAAGACTTCAAATAGCAACTTAGTATTATCAAAACCCCAGTTCATTTGGCCTTTCTCGAGAGCATGAAAACATGTTTTTTTTTAAGCGTCCTGGAGGTTCTGAACTTCGCCATGATTCATGTGAAAGGGGTTCAAGCTAAACACTAAATAAATTAATCTGAGGTAATAGGAGGGGTTACTTGTTAATTCATAGAATGCACCCTTTTTCACTCTTTCCCCTCGCACCTGGAATCTATGCCCTCTTGTTTTCAGACTCTCCGATCCTGGGGGAAAGACCATTTATTCACTTTATCCATGTTCATCATGATGTTATATGCTCCGAGGTCAACCCGTAGTCTTAGTCTATCCATCCTCTCCTTTTAACTCAAGACTCTGATTAATCTTTTTTGGCACTCTTTTCAGCAAAGCGACGAGAACAGACACAATATTCCAAACGTGGCCTTCTACAACTGCAATATGACGTTCCAAAAATCAATGCCTTGACTGAGCATAACACTTTCCAGGCCCTATCATTTATTGTGTACATTAATCAAGCTTAAATGCCACAACTTTTTAGATCATCTTCATTTCAAACCACTGTTCCACAAACTTATTAACCCTATTACTTATTTTGCCATTTATAATTTGAAAGGTAAATAAGGGATCAAGCATCAATCAGCACTAATCACAGACCTCCATAAACAACTCTTCAGTACCACCTTTAAACATCTACCACAAAGCCAATGTTGTATCCAATTGGCTGGTGCACCTTGGATCCTATTGGATTAAAGGCTTTCAAGTCCACGTAGACAACTTCTACCACCCCTCCCTCAAATCTCTTTGGTCACTTCTTAAAATAACACCAATCAGATTTGAGACACTAGTTCCTACGCACACACATAACATGCTGACTATATTTAATTAGTACTTGCTTTTCCAAGAGCATATAGATCCTACCCAGAGACAAGTCATGAATTGTCACCAGCAAATGACGATGTTACATCAATGCTATTTAACCAAACACTCCACATCTCATCAGTTATGTGGGAATCAAATTCAACACTCAGCTGCATTCTCTTTTGAGAGAACCAGAAAATTGCAGTCTTACAGTAGGAACATTGTTTTCCTTTGAAAAATGGTGAATTGAAACAGATTTTTAAACAATGCACAATTCCAGATGAAACCTAAAGAGGAAGACACACATCAAGTTGACCTATTACAAATGCATAATTCTGCATTCAAATCCCTTTGTGACTATACTCATTTTGGAACCTTCTCCAGCCTTTCAACCCCTCTTCACCTTCCCCTGAACACCAGGAATCTTTACAATTTTATAAGCAAGAGAAATTTGGCAACAAGATCCTGTAAAAAGAGTTAATTGCCTAGATCTAATATTTCAGTGTTACCATAGGAGGGGTTTTTTTTTAAAATAAAAAACTACGCAGAACTCCAGGAAAATTCAAGAAAATGGAATTCCCAATTAATTCCACATGGCTCAAATGAGTTTCTTAGCTGTTGTAGCAGATTGAGAAAAGGTGCACAATAAAGCAATCTCCCAAGAAACGCACTTAAGTATTTTGATATTCTACATTTGCTCCTTTGTTTTACTAAATAAAGAGAAGCAGCTACTTTAGCCTGAACATAGCAGGTAGAATGATTCTTGTACACAGCAGAAAGCTGATATCCAAAATTCTAGAAAACCACAAGAAGGGCTAAGCAGTACATTTAAAAATAGTTGAGCACTACACATCTTCAATCTTCTAGCAAATTTAAATTTTGGGTACAGCATGGTAACAGACCATTTCACCCCACTACTAGAGTCCATGCCACCCAGTGAACCTACAGCCCTGGTATGTTTTGAACAGCAGGAGGAAACCGGAACCCATGGGGAAACCCACGCAGACACGAGAGCAAACTCCTTACAGACGGTATGGGATTTGAACTCCAGTCCCGATTGCTGGCGCTGTAAAGGCATTGCGCTAACTGCTAACAGTAGCTATATAAAGATATTTGGAGAGATGCCAGGCAGCTAAATTTAAAATGTTTTAATAAATGGGGGAAAAAAATCAGCAATTGAAGTAAAAAATGTATGATTCAACTGAAAATATGCAAGTTACCAGAATTCAAGGCGCACAGAACTGAAAATGTAACGTGCAAGAGCAAAGCTATGGAGAATTATGAAAACAAGAATGAAAATGTCTAATTGGGACATTTTGGAATGTGGGAAGAGGTACAAAGTGAGGACAAGGGGGATAACAAGGTTACATAAAAACATCGAAGGTCATCTCAATATCAAACGCCACACCAAGCTCATGAACCATATAGTTTAATGATTCTAATTACTGCAAGTGGAGGAAAATCTTTGATGCCAATGCAAAAGCATGATAATGTTTAGTTGCAAGGAATCTTTACTTATCTAATACAAGACCTGGGCATGTGTACAATGGATATATTGTGTTCGGAAGAGGATTTGAGCAATCTGTTGCTAAAATTTGGAAGAAACCAAGTACATGTATCAGGATGAAGCTTAAAATCCATGTTTAAAAAAAGCATAAAGTCAGCTATTTCAAGACTTGAGCCATGTGGAAAGGATGGAAGCTTTAAATGGTCAGGTCTAATAATTAGCTTTCTCAACAAACACCAAATTTACCAAGTTCAAAATTTTAATGTGAGTGAGTGGATAGGAAGATTCCTATTAGGTTGGGAAAAATGCAAAAAAGTTGCACTTAAACTTCAACACATTGATGGATGAAAATAACCAATTATTTGGAAGCTACAGAACAGATTCCAGTACCTTCAAAATCAATTGCAAAAACCCAATATTCAATGTTAATGTATTTTGTGATTGCTCAACTTTTAAATGGCCAACAGAGTCTTGTGAAAATGTCTATAATACAAGTATCTACCAGAACAAATGTTTTAACTTTAATTTTAGATTTAAACATTCATACAGGGCAGTAATAGGCCTTTTTGGCCCATAAGCCCATGCTGGCCAATTACACCCAATTGACCCAAGACCCCTGGTACATTTTGAAGGGTGGGAGGAAACCCATGCAGACACGGGGAGAACGTACAAACTTCTTACAGACAGCGCAAGATTCAAACTCCAGTCCCAGTCACTAGTACTTTAACTACGCTAAATGAGCCTCCCCAAGATGCCAAATAATCTTCTGACTCATTCTTAATAATGATTCAACAAAGATTTAAATGGAGGAAAGCCAATTCAATTGTTAAATAACTGGACCTATTCATTTAATACAATCCAAACTTTCCTCAAATTTCTGAAGTGAATATTCTTGATGCAATTTTTGATTTCCCATGGAGACTATCAAATATTTATTATAATTTAAAGAATTTAAGAATGATCTCAGTGGTCAAGATTAAGAATGACTGGGAGCATGATTTGAATAGAGCAATCTTGGATGAGGATTAGGATGCAATTCTTAATTTGATTAACGAGACTTCATTTTGTGCATGACATTGTTGCAATTTAAAAACATGTCTAAAGTTAAATCATTGCGATAATCGGCAAATTTTTGAAGCTTTATTGAAATGTTTTGGGAACGTCTCAACCGAGAACATTTTTGGAAAGATATTTTCCAAACTTTATCCACAATTCTTAAAACTAAATTAGATCCATGCCCTTTGATGGCTTTATAGGATTTTCTCTAGAAGAGGATATATCTCTGTCCTCAATCCAAGAGAATCCTAGCTTTTGGTTCATTGATAGCTAGACGAGCAATTTTGATGAAGTGGAAGGAAAATGTTTCACCCACTCCACATTCAATGGTGACATAATATCACGTCTTATTTAAGTTTGGAAAAATTCAGATATTAAATTAAAAGTGAAAAGTCTGAATTTGATGAGGGGCCCTTAATCAGGGATTTAAGTGATGTGGATGCTGCATGGATTTCCTGTCTGGGGTCATTATATAGTAAATATGAATCAAATACAGATAACCTTGTTTAAAGGGAGGGGGTAGATTAGTGGGGATTAAAAAATTATTTTTCCTTATTATTAAGACTAATAATGGGAGGTTAACTGCAGATCATATCACAGAACATGATCACATCAGAGAAGTACAAAACATCTTTTAATTTTGGTATTCAATATTATTTTTGGACATAGTACATCATTGTTTAATTATAGAATTTGATGTCCTGAACAAAATATGTAATAATTATGGTTATGCTTCCAATTTACAATCGATATGCGATATGATTTGATTAATGTCATCATTAGTTTACCTTGTGTAAAAGATTTCATTTAATAATTTGATATTGGTACTTGGCCAAATTCCAGAACTATGAGAAAGAAAGCAGTCAGAGGAAGTACACTCCCATTGCAAATTATAACAATGACCACAACCCATTGGAAGAGAAAGGAAATAAAGATTTATTCAATTATACTGTCATTTATTTCCTCCACCGGCCAGGTTGGGGAGAACTTCTGAACTGTGACGGGTTAACAATAATAGAACACAAATTGAAATTCAAATACTGTACTTCTTGGAGGGATTAAAATTCAAATGTATTACACCCACCATGAAATGATTTATTTTGGCAAACTTAAAATTTTGTTTCCCCCCCCCCCCCCCCCCTTCCACCAAGTGGACACAGAAATACTGGAGGAACTTAGTAGGTATTGTAGCATCTCCAGGAGGTAAAGATTTATAGCGGCATGAACAAAAAGCAAGCAAGCACCTGAATAAAAGGCTGAGAGAGAAAGGAGGAAAGGGTGATGGGGAAGCTGAATTGACTTGAACAAAACTAACATCCAAGTTGTGGTGCTACAAATCCCATATTTTGATTTTAAAACAATCAGCAATTCCATCACAACACTGAATCACTCAAGATGATAGTAAAATATTGGTTGAAAACATAGGATGATTTCTGTCTTCCACAATTCCAGTGATTTTAAATGCACACATCTTTAATCTAAAGCAGGTTGTAAACTTGTTAAAACTGATGAGGCTCCAGTTAATCGAATTTTTGTGTTGAAAAGAAATGTTCACTTAACATATATTTTCTTGAAAATAGGTATGGAAGAATTTCATTCTCCTCCAGCAAAGTTCTACTTCCACATGGTATTGCACTTGAGAAAAGGTCAAATTCATACCACCTCTGTCCTGTCCTTGTGGCGGGATACAATTGAACTATTTGGAAGAGCTGGGCTGTTTCCAGGGACCCTGCTCAATTTATCCCTTTGAAAAAGGTGATTAAAATCAGTACATGGTTGTTTGCAAATGCAACTTTGCACAAATAAACACTATACCTCAAAAGAATGCCATTCAATTGGTTTTAAAACATTTTATTTCAATATTTGAAAAATAGAGGAAAGTTGGTTAAAAAGTTCACTATTTTAAAAATCAGATGGTTAAAATTTAATACCAATTTTACCAAGAAATGGAAATCAGCCAAATGCCTACGCATTCTACCAACATCAATAAGTAGGAAAACTGGAGCTTCTCAGTTTGGGGTTTAAACTGGATTTAGTCTCAATTAAATCAGAATTTTATGCACAAAGAGCAAAGTTAATATGTACATGTTTACTATGTATTGTTAAATTAACTTTTTTTGTCAGTTGCTGGCAAGGTTATAAAACAGCAATAGCCTTCAAACTGCAGATTTCAGGTTACAGTACACCAAGAATGAGTGTGTTCTTCAATGCCTCCAGAATACTGCTATTTACATTTAGCAAACTCACATTGCATCCATTTTGAGTTTTAAAATAGCTCATCTACAAGAGCCACTACAAATAAATTAGGGCTTAAAAAAACCATAAAAGGATACAGGGTTAAGACCATTTGATATGAAGAAAATCTAAATTTTAATACTGTGGCGGTACGCCATTAGGCAGGTGAACCGGCCCGAGTTCAGAACCGGGCTCAGAAGCCCGTGCTTGGGGACCCACGGGACGCCCCGGTGACGTCAGGACCCCCCAGCGCGGTTCTCAGCCAGGTCCGGGCTGGGAGTACAAGACCAGCTCGGCAGCCTGCAATAAATCAGTTTTTGCTCACTGAACTCAATCCTTCAGTTAGCAGTGTAGCCGCCGCCACAATACCATAAACTAGAACATTATAGCAGTTAAAAAGAAAAACTAATCAAAATGATGTAGAACTAGAAAAATCAAAAGCACGGAAATTAACTACAAATCTAATCCTTCATATCAATGATATCTTTATGAGCAGGCCAGGAAACTGGAGTCAAAACTCCCAAATTTGTTGATATCCAAGATTTACAAGAGTGTCATTGTCTGAAAAACATTCCTCACTTCCCCACCCCCTCCCAACTGCAATGATTAAGCTAAGAAAATTGTACTTCTTTGAAACCAGTCCTCCTAAATGACCTATTGAGCATACTTCACATTTTTTTCTAAACAGAACTCACTGAGGGAAAGGCTGCAGGCTTCAAACTCAGTCACGTCAACTCGTGCAGAATTTTATTTATATTTCTATTTTCCACAACTTGCAGGTACATTAACAACGATGTGTCCAGATCGAGGTCTTGCGGTACAAGTTATGCAGCCCCACATTCTTTCCAAACATTTGCAGCAATCATGGCCCAAGTTCATGCTGGCCACCCAGCAGGACTTGCTCGTTCGGACTTTGGCCAAGATTGCACAGAAAAGAACGAGATAGGAAATCTTAAAAGAAACATCAATAAAGTTAAGTGGTCGCAAATGGAATTATACAAGCCTTTATCCCATCACTTGAACCAATGCAGTTTTTAAAATAAAATCTATTCTGAAACCCTGGTGATCGTGCCCTACCTCGATATCCCACACTCTCCAATTATTATTAATCCTCTTGCATGCAGCATTAAATGACACCAACTTCTAAATCTCATCATTCACAACAAATCTTTACAAGATTATTGATCCTTACAACCACAAAAATTGGGCCAGGCCATCTCTTGCTTTTAAAATATGTTATGCTTAAAAGTATATTGCAATGAAAAAAATTATAAAACTAGTTTCAGCACAAGCCTTTAGAAAGAGTTAAGCAGCAGCTCCTCAACTTGCAATAACAATCACCCACACAGTCAATTCAAGTAAATGTGAATTAGTTCGGTTGATGAGTAAAAATTTAGAAGGACAATGGTACTTCCAAATGGACAAAAATTACATTATTTACTATCTTTCTCCAAAATCACATTAGGAAAACAGCTGAGAATTTATGGTGATGAAGAA
Source organism: Narcine bancroftii (assembly GCF_036971445.1). Lineage (NCBI taxonomy): Eukaryota > Metazoa > Chordata > Chondrichthyes > Torpediniformes > Narcinidae > Narcine > Narcine bancroftii. The sequence continues at coordinate 58,459,543 of NC_091482.1, read as the reverse complement.
TGTGTGTGGATAAGAGTTCAGGTCAATGCTCTATTTTCTTTTTAATCTTTTGAGAGAAGGTTTAAATAGCTGCATGAATCCAACCAGATGAAGAATCAAGGTGTTCCAAATAGTCCAGAAGGAAAATAGTTGAGGAAAAAAGTTACAACTCAAACTTAGAACTCCGGAACATTTACACTAACAACTTTGGTAGCCCCAAGAACGTAATGCTTATATTGATTGCTTCTGGTCCCCCAACTCGACTGAAGATAGCTGAAATTCTAAATTTAATGAGCAAGGAGAGGACGAAAGGAGCAGATAGTGAGGTTTCCATTAAAGTAAATGAAACCCTCTGAACAAGTCACAGGAAAAAAATGTCACAACCGTCGAATGACTCACAATTCATAACTAATGTTGCAATTTAGATATAGCAATAATACAAGGTGTTAAAGCTCAAGTAAAACAATCATCCACATGTAGGAAATTGCTTACCTTGTGCACCACAGAAAGGGATTCTTGCTGATCTTTTCAACATCCTGTTTCAAAGAATATTGAAAATAACACACTTCAGCCAGTAAAATTTAGTGGCAAGGGAAGAATTATATAATCAAGTTTTATGTAAACACCAACTGCTGCCACAAAATTGCACGCGCATTTTAAAATCAGGACTTCTAAAGCTTGGTTGCAACTTTATATTAACACCATTGTATGAAAACTCTGAACTCATTTAATCTCTCCTTGCTCATTCTTCATTTAAACATTAACTTGGAACTCGAGCTTTCTCAACCATAATTTGTTCAAGTTTCAAAATTTGAGATGTGTTGTAGAAATTTGAGACGTTTGAATCTCGAAGTAGCAACTTTTTTTCTTTTGAGACGTTTTGCAGGGTGGGTATGCCATTTTCTACCACGACTTTGAAAGTCTGTACAATGTGGAAACATCAGTTTACTAAAAGGTTGAAATGATTAACAGTTAATTCCAAATACTTGGTACCATTAAACTGGCAATTTATTTTCAATTTAAATGGAGACAAGAGAAACAGTAGAGGGTCTTTAGCTTTTCTGACAAAATGTACCTTTAATTCCAGTAAAGCCATTTATTTTAATTTAAAGGAAAAAAAACAGACGACACTTGTTGCCATCACTGAACAAATTGTAAATTTGTAAATTGTAAAGCTGGCTTCTGACTATAACACGAACATACGTACACACTGCCATGAAACAAAAGCATCCAAATGGACTGGGTTATACACTGCTTTATCCGATTTATTCCAATGGTTAGTGCAATTCTTTGTGATATTCAAGAAGGGAACAAACAGCAAGATTCATCATTCTGCATGAAAACTTCCCTCATTTTCTACACCAACCCACAATAAATCAGAGCTCCTGCTATCCATGCCTAATTCTTATCGCAATGCCTTCTGAAAACATTAAAGGATACCTCATTGTACAGTAGGCAGTATATGAATTAAAACATTTGTGTAAATTAAACAAATAACACTAGCAAACTGCAGACAAAAAGTTTGACAATCTCCATATTGTTTTGCTGCTCTGTTCCACATGATGGCAACATCCAAAAATATAAAAATGGAGATTATAAAATTGGAAAACTGTGCATGAGAAAATGTATATCTTCTAGGATGTTAGCAGCTGTTCCAATTGGTTAAATGCAGTCTATCGGACGGCAAGAAGGCAGGCTAAGCCAGCTATACCAAATCCAGCAACCGTTATCAGCATGTTTCGTACTGTGGATTCTTGCCAATGGTCACCGCTGCCAAAGAATCTGAGAAATCCATCCTATTAAGACAAGAGAGAAATGGCTCAAGAAATCATCTAAAATTGTACTGGAGCAACTTTCCAAAAGATACCAATATTGGTCTGCGTAAATACAAAATGGTAATTCCCTCATGTTGAGCCCCAAGTCAGGATGCAGTCATTCTAATAGAGAAAAATAAAGCCCAATTATAAATCTTAGTACACCCTGACTTTATATTCAGAGCGGAGATCAGTTTCAAAGCTTGTGCCCATCGTGGCTCAATGCAGAAATCAGCTCCATTCAGAAAAAAAAGGAAAAAAGTAGAACAGCTGTGTTTGCTTCAAGATCCACTCTCAATATCATGCATTGTGTATGAATAAGCCCAGCTGGTATATTTGTGCATCGTCTGCCAGATGTCTATGTAAATTTACCCAGCCCATATTTCTTCAGGCACTTAATTCACCAATACTTCCAAACCACTACAGTATACTTTTTTTAAAAAATAATGCCATATCCTGAAGCTATTCAGATCCTTCCAAGATGATAACTTAAATACTGAAGATTTTTTTTTCAAAAATGGACATAAAAAATCTAATAACCTCAGGACATTTCAAATGCTGAAAGGCCTAGACATAGTAGATGTGGTGAGGTCGTTTCTCATGGTGGGGGATTTGAGGACAAGCAGGCACAACTTCAGGATAAAAGGGTATCAATTTAAAAGATATGGAAACATTTCTTTAGCCAGAGGATTGCAAGTCTGGAATTTGTTGCCAAGGGTGGCTGAGGAAGCAAGGTTGTTGGGTGTATTTAAGGCAGAGATTGACAGGTATTTAATTAGCCAGGGCATCAAGAGTTACAGGAAGAAAGCCAAGCTGAGTGGGAAGATGTATCAACTCATGATCAGAATGGCAGAGCAGACTTGATAGGCCAATAGGTCTATTTCTTGAGATCTTGTAAATAATTTTATCTGGTACAATAAACTACTCCATATTTTCCATAACCTCTATCTCAACTATTTTTGTGACAGCATTTTACTTTTGCCAAATTAACATTCTTCCTCTCAAAGAACCCTACATTCATGACAAACATTGCATTCAGCAATTCAAAGAATTGTATTTTTTTTTTAAAGTTTGAGAAAATGCAACATGCCTTGGATATTTTAAAGTGCAGCCTCAATACAAGCAGGTTAAATAAAGACTGCATTCATTAAAAGGGTAAGGCTACTATGAGGTAACCAACAAATTTAAAGCATCTTAACCTGGCTAATACCTTTGTTGCAATAGACATTTGTCATAGTCACACCCAATATTCCATCAGGACCCAAAATGTTGAAATGCTGAGATGATGATGTGGCATCTTAGTACAAAGCTCCAGAGACAAGTCAGTAAAATCGCTGATCTGTCTAATAACATTTGCACTGTGTTACTGCAACAAAACAACAAATATTGTGACATGATCATAAAAAAAATCTAATTCTGTCCAGCTTGTGGTGCAAGAACGTCACCAGAACACAAACCAGTCCTCATCAAGGAGTCAGCAGGGGAGAGGGTCAAGAACTTAAAATTCTTGCAGGTCATCATCTCCGACGATCCATCCTGGAGCCTCCATGTCGATGCAATCACGGTCAAGGCTTGCGAAGCAGCTATACCTTGTGAGGAGTTTGAGGAGATTCACTACATCACCAAAGACTCAAACTTCTACAGGTGTACTGTGTATTGGTTGCATCACTGTCTGGTACAGAGGTGCCAAAGCTCAGGACAAGGAAATACCAGAGGGTTCAGCATCATCAGACACCAGTTTTCATTCCATCGAAGATATCTACAAGAGTCATAGGAAAGCAACCTCAATCATCAAGGACCCCCACAGCCCAGGCCATGCCCTCTTTACTCTGTTACCATCAGGAAAAAGGTACAAGAGCCTGAAGACTAGCAGTCAGCAACACAAGGACAGTTTCTTCCTCTCTGCAGTCAGATTCATGAATTTTTCTTGCACTATTTGTAATTATTTTACAAAGTGGTTCATATAAATGAATTCTCTGTGATGCTACAGCAAATCAAGAAATTTTGCAACACGTTCACAACAATAAATTGTGATTATGTTCAGCTTGTGGTGCGAGAATGTGTATATCCTCTGCTTGCCAACTCACCATGGGATTTAAGGGTAAAGACGCATGGTTTTACCTCACCTTTAGAGGAAATGGGGGGGGGGTGGGGAGAGCCGGGATGGAGGGGAGGAGAGGGGAGGAGAGGGGGGCCGGGATGGAGGGGAGGAGAGGGGAGGAGAGGGGGGCCGGGATGGAGGGGAGGAGAGGGGAGGAGAGGGGGGCCGGGAGGAGAGGGGAGGAGAGGGGAGGAGAGGGGGGCCGGGAGGAGAGGGGAGGAGAGGGGAGGAGAGGGGGGCCGGGAGGAGAGGGGAGGAGAGGGGGGCCGGGAGGGGAGGGGAGGAGAGGGGAGGAGAGGGGGGCCGGGAGGGGAGGGGAGGAGAGGGGAGGAGAGGGGGGCCGGGATGGAGGGGAGGAGAGGGGAGGAGAGGGGGGCCGGGATGGAGGGGAGGAGAGGGGAGGAGAGGGGGGCCGGGATGGAGGGGAGGAGAGGGGAGGAGAGGGGGGCCGGGATGGAGGGGAGGAGAGGGGAGGAGAGGGGGGCCGGGATGGAGGGGAGGAGAGGGGAGGAGAGGGGGGCCGGGATGGAGGGGAGGAGAGGGGAGGAGAGGGGGGCCGGGATGGAGGGGAGGAGAGGGGAGGAGAGGGGGGCCGGGATGGAGGGGAGGAGAGGGGGGCCGGGATGGAGGGGAGGAGAGGGGGGCCGGGATGGAGGGGAGGAGAGGGGGGCCGGGATGGAGGGGAGGAGAGGGGGGCCGGGATGGAGGGGAGGAGAGGGGGGCCGGGATGGAGGGGAGGAGAGGGGGGCCGGGATGGAGGGGAGGAGAGGGGGGCCGGGATGGAGGGGAGGAGAGGGGGGCCGGGATGGAGGGGAGGAGAGGGGGGCCGGGATGGAGGGGAGGAGAGGGGGGCCGGGATGGAGGGGAGGAGAGGGGGGCCGGGATGGAGGGGAGGAGAGGGGGGCCGGGATGGAGGGGAGGAGAGGGGGCCGGGATGGAGGGGAGGAGAGGGGGGCCGGGATGGAGGGGAGGAGAGGGGGGCCGGGATGGAGGGGAGGAGAGGGGGGGCCGGGATGGAGGGGAGGAGAGGGGGGCCGGGATGGAGGGGAGGAGAGGGGGGCCGGGATGGAGGGGAGGAGAGGGGGGCCGGGATGGAGGGGAGGAGAGGGGGGCCGGGATGGAGGGGAGGAGAGGGGGGCCGGGATGGAGGGGAGGAGAGGGGGGCCGGGATGGAGGGGAGGAGAGGGGGGCCGGGATGGAGGGGAGGAGAGGGGGGCCGGGATGGAGGGGAGGAGAGGGGGGCCGGGATGGAGGGGAGGAGAGGGGGGCCGGGATGGAGGGGAGGAGAGGGGGGCCGGGATGGAGGGGAGGAGAGGGGGGCCGGGATGGAGGGGAGGAGAGGGGGGCCGGGATGGAGGGGAGGAGAGGGGGCCGGGATGGAGGGGAGGAGAGGGGGGCCGGGATGGAGGGGAGGAGAGGGGAGAAGAGGGGGGCCGGGATGGAGGGGAGGAGAGGGGAGAAGAGGGGGGCCGGGATGGAGGGGAGGAGAGGGGAGAAGAGGGGGGCCGGGATGGAGGGGAGGAGAGGGGAGAAGAGGGGGGCCGGGATGGAGGGGAGGAGAGGGGAGAAGAGGGGGGCCGGGATGGAGGGGAGGAGAGGGGAGAAGAGGGGGGCCGGGATGGAGGGGAGGAGAGGGGAGAAGAGGGGGGCCGGGATGGAGGGGAGGAGAGGGGAGAAGAGGGGGGCCGGGATGGAGGGGAGGAGAGGGGAGAAGAGGGGGGGCCGGGATGGAGGGGAGGAGAGGGGAGAAGAGGGGGGCCGGGATGGAGGGGAGAAGAGGGGGGAGGGGGGCCGGGATGGAGGGGAGATGGGATGGGGGGAGGGGAGATGGGATGGGGGGAGGGGAGCCGGGATGGGGGGAGGGGAGATGGGGGGAGGGGAGATGGGGGGAGGGGAGATGGGGGGAGGGGAGATGGGGGGAGGGGAGATGGGATGGGGGGGAGGGGAGATGGGATGGGGGGGAGGGGAGATGGGATGGGGGGGAGGGGAGATGGGATGGGGGGGAGGGGAGATGGGATGGGGGGGAGGGGAGATGGGATGGGGGGGAGGGGAGATGGGATGGGGGGGAGGGGAGATGGGATGGGGGGGAGGGGAGATGGGATGGGGGGGAGGGGAGATGGGATGGGGGGGAGGGGAGATGGGATGGGGGGGAGGGGAGATGGGATGGGGGGGAGGGGAGATGGGATGGGGGGAGGGGAGGCGAGATGGGATGGGGGGAGGGGAGGCGAGATGGGATGGGGGGAGGGGAGGCGAGATGGGATGGGGGGGAGGGGAGGCGAGATGGGATGGGGGGAGGGGAGGCGAGATGGGATGGGGGGAGGGGAGGCGAGATGGGATGGGGGGAGGGGAGGCGAGATGGGATGGGGGGAGGGGAGGCGAGATGGGATGGGGGGAGGGGAGGAGGCGAGATGGGATGGAGGGGATCAGGGGGGGAGGGGAGCCGGGTGGAGGAGGGGAGGGAGTCGGGCCGAGCCCCGCCCCGGTGCCTTACCCAGCCTCCGTTCTGCTCCATCCACTCCCGCCGCTCCTTGCCCAGGTAGTTGGCCACACTCTCTGCCAGCGCGTCCAGCGGGCAGGGCCCCGCCTCGCTCCGCACCGCCATGCCCGAGTCCCTGAGGTGGCGGCCCAGCACGCCGGCGAAGGCGAACACGCTCACCACCCGGCCCCAGTTCATCTTCTCGTCGGCCGACATCTCCTCGGCCACCCGCCGCAAGAAGTCGGCCGCCGCCACCACCGCCGCCGCCTCCTCGGGCCCGGCCTCGCCGCTCCGGGCCCGGGCGTAGACCTGCAGGCCGTTGTCCAGGCGGCTCTTCATGTTGCTGAAGGCGGCCTGGTGCTGCTCCACCATCTGGTCGGCCACCTTGCGGAGGGTGCGGGCCGCCTCATTGGGCGGCCTCGGCCCCCGGCCCGGGCCCAGGCAGTGCTGGAGGTAGTCCCGGGCCAACACCAGCGCCTGCTCCCGCACGCAGTCCCGCGTCCTGGCCACCGCCTCCGAGTCAGGCATCGCTCCGGCTACCCGCCGCTCTCCGCTGCCGTTGCCCCGGTAACCGCTCAACCGGTTGCCCCGGGGACGCTCGCGCTCCTCTTCGATCTCTCTCTTCCCCCCCCCCCTCCCCTCCCCTCTTTCTCGCTCGCGCGCCCCCAGCCGTTGCTCAGTGACGCTTTCGCTTCCTCCCCGTCTGCTCGAGGCTGAGGCTGCACCAGTCCCTTTAACCGACGTGTCACCGCCTCATTGTGACGTGTAATGCGTCATTTGAACAGGCGCCTTGCGGGATCCCCACCAGGTGGTGCCACGCATGGCCGTCTCGTCCTCTTCACCGTCCTGTCCCCATCACCGTCCCCATCCTCTTCACCGTCCTGTCCCCATCACCGTCCCCATCCTCTTCACCGTCCTGTCCCTATCACCGTCCCCATCCTCTTCACCGTCCTGTCCCCATCGCCGTCCCCATCCTCTTCACCGTCCTGTCCCCATCCTCTTCACCGTCCTGTCCCCATCGCCGTCCCCATCCTCTTCACCGTCCTGTCCCCATCCTCCTCACCGTCCCCATCGCCGTCCCCATCCTCTTCACCGTCCTGTCCCCATCGCCGTCCCCATCCTCTTCACCGTCCTGTCCCCATCGCCGTCCCCATCCTCTTCACCGTCCTGTCCCCATCCTCCTCACCGTCCCCATCATCCTCACCGTCCTGTCCCCATCACCGTCCCCATCCTCTTCACCGTCCTGTCCCCATCACCGTCCCCATCCTCTTCACCGTCCTGTCCCCATCACCGTCCCCATCCTCTTCACCATCCTGTCCCCATCACCGTCCCCATCCTCTTCACCGTCCTGTCCCCATCCTCTTCACCGTCCTGTCCCCATCCTCTTCACCGTCCTGTCCCCATCCTCTTCACCGTCCTGTCCCCATCCTCTTCACCTTCCTGTCCCCATCACCGTCCCCATCCCCTTCATCATTCTATCCCCATCCCCGGCCCTCATCCCCTGTCCCCATCCCCATCTCCTTCCCATCCACATCCCTACCTCTTCCCGCACCCTCATCACGGTCCTCGTCCTTTACCTCTGTCCCTGTCACCAGCCCCATCCTCTTTACCATCCTTTCCCCATCCCCTCCCCTCCCCATCCTCTTTACTGTCCTATCCTCATCCCTGGCCCCGTCCCCATACTCTTCACCTTCCTGTCCCATCACCATCCCCATCCCTCTTCACCTTCCTGTCCTCATCCCCATCCCTCTTCATCATTCTGTCCCCGTCCCTGGCCCCTCGTCCCCTGTCCCCATCTCCCTCCCCAATCCTCATCACCATCCGTCCTTATCATAGTTCTTGTCCTTTACCTCTGACTCCATCCTCCTGAGAATCCAGGCAGTGTATGCACTCATCTCCACCACCTAATTCTCAGCACTTTCATATCCCCAAGGACCTGCAGAATGCAGTGTATTCCTTCACTTCCCAATTCATACCACTACAAAGGTCCATGCACTCCCACCTTGACCATCCCAGTTCTTCTAATCTGGACAATGCTGTGCATTCCCACCTACACCTCGCCATCCTCAGACCTGCCCCTCCAAGCTCTCACCAGTGCCACTCATTCCTACCACATTCCCAGTGGCCAATTATTTCAATTCTGCACCCCACTCCTGCGCCTATCTGCCTGTCCATGGTCTCATACCAGACCAATAGCTAATTTTCCATTTGGACACTCTCCAACCGGATGGTATTTACATCGACTTTTTCTGTTTTTGCGAGCCTACTCCTTGTTCTCCTTCCCTTCTGCATCCTTCTGCCTCCTTTCCTCCAGTTCTCCCCCCATTCACAGAGCCGTACTCCCTCCCCTTGTTTGCTGGTATGCCCACCCTCCCTTATCCACCTATCACCTTCTGCCTTTGGGACCATGCTCCTCCCCTACCACTTTGTTCAGGTGCCAGCCTGCATTTTGTCCATAACTTGAAAGGCTCAAGCCTGAAACATTGGTTATGTATCTTTATCTTTGTTACCTAAAGGACACTGACCTGCAGAGTTTTTCCAGCTTTGTGTTTTTACTTCCATCATGGTGTCTGCAGACTTGTGTATGACGACTGTCAAATGTCTGCAGAGTACCAGACTGAAGTCCCACACCTCTCCTCATAGCTGAAAAAAATCCACTCAATGATGTACAGCAGTCATCACCCTTAACTGCAGCCCCACTGCAATCCATAACCCCTCCCATCCTCATTCCCCAAAGCTAGTATTGTCTTCATCCTTGCCCTCATATTCTCCCCAAATGCTCAATCCCCACACCTTAATCAATCTCCCTATGTTATAAAAGTGACTGTATATTAAAAAGGCTTAATTGGCCTTTGAGGCAATTTGGTACTTGAAAGGTGCCTTACAAGTCCATTTTTTCCCCCTATATGACATTAAAGCAAAATGCCCTTGAATTAATGGTCCTGCACATTAATGTGTGATTTTCTGACTCAATTTCCCTGCTTTGACCATGAATCTCTTCACAAACAAGAACTCACTGTCTCCTCTGCAGAAAATTTTGCTGATCCAAGGTCATATTAAAGTGTACTGTGTCCCAGAAGTTAACACTGCAGCTGGAATGTTGGAGTTTAGTACCTCCAGGCTGAGGTGAATAATACATATTAAGGAGAAGCTCAATAAATGTTGGGAAGGAATACATGAACATTAGTAACTTGAGAAGCAAAAGCCTGGAGATGGGACTATTTGGGCAAAGTATCATCCTCGCTGTAAGATAAAGATGTTGACGGGCAGGATGGGAAAGAGTAAAACGCGAAAGTCTGCAAACTCCATGATTGTAGTAAAAACAAGGCTGGAGAAACTCAGCAGGTTAAACATTGAGAAAGAGGACAGGTAGCAGGGTGAGAAGCATTGGATGTGCTCTGAGAGACAGCAGAAGACTGAGTGATATCCTTCGGGTCATAGGGAAATGTGAGACAATAAAAGTAAGAAATGTTTTAATGTTATGGAGTCACTTCAGCCTACAACAAAAACTGGTATTCTCTACAGATTAGAGGGCTCATGGGCAGTACCCTTCAAATTAAAAGCTAAACTGAGGCCCCATCTGCTGCTTCGAGAATTTTAAAAGATGTAAAGTAATTTTCATCATGTTACAAATAATTGAGTAGATGGCGTGAAATGCTGCATTTTGACAGATGTTTGGCCTGTCAACGCGGGATAACCTCATCAGCAACTTTTGCAGCCAAACAGACCGACAAACTTCATGAGTTTTTGCTTCTCTTGCCCAAAGCTTCTTGATTCTTTTTAATTGTCCAAATGAAGCAGATTCAGTTACAGAATTTCAGGTAAACATTAATGAAACAGAAAATCTCTCAAGTTCCACCACAGACCACAGTCCATTATATCAAATTATTGCCTATAAGGCAACAATGAAAGGGACTTCTAGGTGTAAAGCAAACATCTGTCAATTCACTTTATTTACTACACTGGCCCATGGATTTGTTATAAGAAGATCCTTACTTGTCAACTTTGTTGTTTTATTGGGGGGGGGGTGGGGGGGGGTGCTGTGGAAAATCAGGAGATTAAATAAAGCAGCAAATTCCCATAGCATGGTGTGTAACATTTTCATTATATTTTACAGGGAGAAAACAGGAGGCACAGTTGACGTAGTGATTAGTGCAACATCGTTACAGCACCAGCGATCAGGATTGGAATCCAACATCGTAAGGAGTTTGTACATTCTCTCGTGTCTGCAGGAGTTTTCACTGGAGACTCTGGTTTCCTCCCACTGTTCAAAACGTACCAGGTGTGTAGGTTAATGGGGTGTAAATTTACACTGATGAATGAATTCAAACGGTTACAACAAATGTGTTAACCATGCTTAATATTTGCATTTGATGACCATCAATTAAAATACGAAAGATCTGTACTGGGTTACTTTTATTTTGCTAAAATTGGGCAATTTATAAATGGAGTTCCTTTCCCCAATAACACTGGACAACAATATTTTTAAAAGGTTGGCTTCCTGAAATTTTGGATTATAATAGACAACTTCAGGCTGAACACAAAGATAATTTCAGATTTGCTGTATCACATAGGAAATTGGAGAAATATTAACTGAACCTTTATTGAATTTAACATGTTTAATCACATAATGATGCTCTCAGGTTGACTGCACATGTTGCACAACAATTGTGAGGATCCCAGGGTTTGTTTTGGTCACCAATTTTACAACTGAAGTAGAGCTCATAGGCTTTCTTAATAAGTGCAGTCATCTTGCATCTTTGAGCCTTAAGCCACAAATGTAACAGAACGTGGTTGCGACACGGACAAGACATTTCTGCTGTATTGAATCTTGCTGAAGACAATAAATGCTATTGTTAAGTTCACTCATGATGCTATTACCTGAAGAACGTGCATCAATATGCGTTCATTCTATATCAATGCATGCCCAGGCAAGCTTGGACTGTCAAAAACAGTTTGCTCTGAGGGGAATATACTAGTAGATTTAAAACATGACAGGAGATCACAAAAATAGATTATATCTAAAAATGGTATATGATAGGAAAAAAATTAAGGCGATTTTCGCGATCAGCAGCCCAAAATCCATAAAGTACACTCAAAAGTGTTCAGGAAGCAAAATCTTAATTGTCCAGTGCAACCAGAAGAATGGAAGAGTTCAGGATTATATGATAAATCTCTTAGATAACTTCTTATTAAAAAAAAGCTGTTTTTGATTGCTATTCTAACTAATTTGCCCTAATGTTATCCATTATAGTTTCCACGTCTTGGCCCTTTGAGAGCAAAATCCAAGATTATCATATAAATCAAATCAAAATCACCGCCAAAGGAATAAGTCTCACTGGAACATCATAGATGGCAGTACCCTGATCATACCACCTGGGAATTGTGTCCATCCACCTCATTGACAAGTGAGTTCCATATTTAATAATTTAATGAAATTAAAGTTTCCCTTTCCATTTTCAATTGATGATGCATTTTCAAACATTGCTTAGTTCCAGATATTTGTTATTGGCTCACCAATGTCTGTCCCCAAAGTAGATAAATTTTGGCATCAGAGTCAAACTGGAATAACAATGACCTTCACTGGTTGCTTGAAATGGAGGCTATCCCTGCACAATATCCCAGGCTCCCAGGGAGGATGGCACAATGGTGCATCTGCCTCACAGATCCAGTGACCTGGTTTGATTCTGATGCCCAGTGCTGTCTGTATGTAAATTCTATGATCCTCCGTGATTGCGTCGATTGTACCCCCCACCTTTCCTCTGCACGTCACAAGGAAATGCAGGCACTCAACAATAAATTGCTCCTGGTGTCAATGACAGAATCAGAAAAGATTTGATAAGTATATGAGAGAAAAAGAAGTTTACAAGAAAATCAGGGCTGGAATGGGATTGATCAGAGAGCTAGCATCGACTATGGGCAGAATAGCCTCCTGTTTTGTTGTAAGAGATGTTCAACACTGCAGAGGCTCTCAATGTACATAGTGCAAGAATTGCCCTTTTTTAACGAATTAATGGACAAAAAAATATCCTCGTTCAGTTAGCAAAGCCAAAAGGATTTTTTTAAAAAAAATCAGGCATAATGGAATTTTCTCAGTCTCACAATCTGTGCTATCAGGTTCAGAATTTTATATAATCTGTTCGATAAATTTATACGATTCAAAACATTTGACAGTATTTAAAATATTATATGAACCATTTATTACTTTTTGGTACATTTCAAGAGATTTACACAAGTGCCCACCAAAAGAACAGTTGAAGTATTCACAAAACAACTACAGAAACAAAGAAAATAAATCGTACAATTGATCTAAGGGAAAATTAGTGCTTTAACAAGGGGCCTACATGGAGTCAGGAGGCCTTAGCTTTTGCCTGGTTCTCAGTAATGTTGTAATATTCCACTTCTTACGAAATAAATTAAAATCTTGTAAAGTTCACAGTGCATTGAAATCTACTTCATTGGATACATCGACATACCATTGAAACGACGACTCTGATAAAGATTTTCTCCTGCTGCAATAGGTGGAGTTTTCAAACAGTCAATGTCTACAGAACTAACCCAGACTTTTTATCTGGTGCTGAACATTATTTTACAATTCAGTGTATCAAAAACCAAACAAAAAAGTATTCTGACAAAATGAACGTGTTGAGCTTTGAAGAAGAGAACTTTGCCTCCTATTTACACGACTGTAACTATTCAGCACAATTCATATTGCATAATATACGTGGATATATTCTGGAAAAGATGAGTGGAAATAGATTCTCTACTTTTTCATCATCTAGCCAATTAATTAACCATATTTTTAGAACATAAATAATGTCGCAAGCTTTTGAATTGTCCATCCCTGATATTACCTGACTCACAAAAGCATGACAATTCTCATTTTGTTTCTGAGGTTTTCTTTCAGCTTATTTTTCCTTGAACATAATGGGGACTCAAAGGCATGGAAAATGGGAGTTTTAATAAAAATGCGTTCAGTCAGATCTTCAAATGGTTAAATAATTAGGAAGAGTGGAAACCATCATTTTGGAAATGGGGGGCTGCTATTTCTAAATATTTTGTTTGGTACAAGTGCAGCTGAATATGATACTAATCCATATTATATAAAATCCCAACAAGTTTCTTAAATAATGATATAGTCACTACAGACTTGTTTAAATGTAACAATTCCCAATATTTGCACATTTCCTAAAGCAGACACAAGATCTAGGAGCCATCATACAGCAAAAGTCAAAAAATCCTGAATTGGAAACTTTATTCGAATTCGAGTATCAACTCCATCAAGTTTCAAGCCCAAATCTGCAAAACAAATAAATAAATGAAAATCTAAGTTTTATTGGTTTATACTAGTTAAAAAAAAAACTATAAAGATTTAACAGTTATCAGATTGAACTATTTGTGCATTTTGAAAAAATAGTACAATTCCATTTATTCAAAATCGGATTCTCTGAAATCCTCATTTATTCAAAATTAAAAAAAATTTTTGGATAAATGAGTATATCGGAAACAAATCAGAAATCCTCATTTATCCAAAAACTTTTCAGAGCCAAACTAACCTCACAGGTTGGGTAAAAAAATTCACTCGACATGACATTAGAATGACAATTGTCTTCGTTTCGGTAACTCCCTCCCCTCTTTCTTTCCATTTCTTCTTTACCTTCCTCTATTGACTTTTCTCTCCAAATCTCCCTCTCAAACTGTGTCCCACGTCTCCCAGCGGTGCGAAAATTCCCTTATCCCAGCGTCATCAAGGAGAGAAGCCTCCCGAGCAGGAGCGGGACCTCCGGCTGAGTGGTGTTCCCTCCCCTCCCTCCTCGGCACACTGGACACCAATTGTGACTCTGAATCCTCCCCCTCGGCCTAGTTCTCTGGTGTGAGAGTGCAGTGGGGAGGATTCGGAGTCAGGACTCTGGTGTCAGAAGCTCAGGTGACTGGGGAGACAGGAGCCCTCTGACTCACCAGTGAGTGTTTCACCAGCCTGCGAAGCCTTCCTGGGAATCAGCAGCACTGGTGGATTTGCAGCGGTTGAGCGATTGGTGTGGCCAGCCATTTTTTTTTAGGTGAGAATGACACATCATTTTAATGCTTAAAAAGCCTTATCTTGTTGTTTGTTGTTTAAACATTGATACAAGTGATTTACTACTGCTACTGGGCTGTTTTTAAAAAAAAATGACCAGTTCTCCGAAAAATCTGTTTATTCAACATAGGCCTGGTGCCAACCATTTCGGATAATTGGAGTTGTACTGTATATTTCATTCCTGTGGAAAGTTTCTTTAATGCATTTAGGAAGTTTATAATTTCACTCATCTAAAGTTTGAAAGAAATACTTCTGCAAGGGACACATGGCGATTTCATGTTGCACAACCATGTCAAAGGAAACTACATGGTGTTTGGAGGCAGAAAATAAAGTGATCTGATTAACATCTCAGGTGATTTCACCTGAAATAAGTTTATGTTCGACTTCGAAGTATTAGAACATATTTCTGGTGGGAGTGATTGGCTGTCTGTCAAAAGGGGAACTTTCAATTTGTTCAATGCAATCAAATGCAACAATATTCACCCCTTAACCTCATGAGATCAATGGTATTGAATTTTGAAAATTGAATTAATTGCATATATGTTGTTATATCATCCACTGTATGCAGTTACAGAGGATGAATTTACATATATCCAACTTGTTCCATTCACTTCCACTTAAACAGGAAATTCATCAGTCTGATAACAAACCTATTATCACTATTAGACCAGGATCTGTTTAAACTAGGGATGTGAAAGTCACAATGGTGAATTCTATGTTCGGAATGAGGATTTGGCCATCGCCACAATAAAATGGCTGAGACATTGGCAAGAAATGAAAGCAGCAGCCACTGTTAGTTGCAGCCCGCCCTCAGTGCTTTGTCCAGGGTGCTTTGTTCATTGAAAGGAGGAAAAACCCAACACCCAACCCCAACCCACCAATTTTCCCCTGCAACCGCTGCAACCGTGCCTGCCTGCCCCGCATCGGACTTGTCAGCCACCAACGAGCCTGCAGCTGACGTGGACATTTACCCCCCTCCATAAATCTTCGTCCGCGAAGCCAAGCCAAAGAAGAAGAGTTATCAGGAGTGGGGTCTTCAGTAGAAATGAGGTGTTTGCGAGCAGACAAACAAGACTGGAAACTTGAATTTAAGCACTCCCATGAGCACAGGATAAAAACTTTTCTCATTCATTGTTCATTGCATGTGAGAAAGCTAGTCCTTCAAACTTGAACTTCATTAATCGGCATGGATATTACACAGGAAATAATAGGAGACAAACCCTCAGAGTATGATCCCATGATCCTGAGGAGAAAGCTGTGCCATCGGGGGAAACTCGGAGGGTGCTAACTCGGTTCTCGTGCCCAAAGAGGATCGATACTCTGGTGCCCTTCAGTACGTCCCAGACGTTGATAGTGTAATCATTGTAGCCACCGAACAAGAGACGCCCTGCGGAAAGGTTCAAGTGCATCGTTTCAGTACGGACTATATATATTAGGCTCTTGATCCACATGGGTTGATCTGACCATAGTCTCAACTCTGTATCCCACATATCCCGAGTAACTTTTTACCCTCTTTCCAATCACATTTGTCCTCCTCTGCCTTAAAAAAAATTCTCGATGCTTTGAGGGAGAGATCACAACAAAAAAGAAGATTCTCCGAGAAAAAAAATCTTGCCAAATTTACAAAATAAAATCCAGACGCAGGAAGTCTGAAATTGAACAAAAAAAGTTGGAAGTACTCAGTAAATCAGGAAATATCTGTGGAAAGAGAAGAGCAGAGTTAACATTTCGTCGGAGCGAGGTCCGGATTCTCCCATAAAAGAAAAACCCCCTCCACATCCACTCTGAAGATTCGACGTGTTTCAATCTAGTCAGCTCTCTCCCTTCCAAACTCCAGCATAGAACATAAGCACAGTTGAGGCCCTTTGGCCCACAGTATTGTGCTGATCCAATAAGAACATAAGAAATAGAAGCAGGAGTAGGCGAACCTGCTCCACCATTTAATGAGATCGTGGCTGATCTGAAGATAGGCTCACCTCCACCTACCTGCCTTTTTCTCATACTCCTTAATTCTCCTATTATGTAAAAATCCATCAAACTTCCTGTAATGCGCATCGAAAGAACCAAAGACTTGTTGATCCAAACCAAGCCTTTTATTAACTAAAAGACTGGAGTATATCACAGTCCAGAATGACCTGGTCTGGCTAGGAGCAATCCTTTAAGACCTGCCAGTAGGTGTGGCTACACTCTCAGCCAATCACAGTCATCCTACACTACCATCTGGACATATTGGTGATAGAATCTGTACTATCACACTTCCCCATTGCATAGCCCTCCATTTTTCTCATTTCCATGCAGTTAATAATCTCATTGTAACTGCCTCCACCACCATTGCTGCCAATGCAGTCTTTCTCACTGTTAAAGAAAGTGGCCTCTTACATCCCCCATACTTACTCATCCACACCCTAAAACTGTGCCCCTCATAACAGCCATTTCAGCCCTGGGAAAAGTCTCTGGCCAACCACATAATCAAAGCCTCTTATCATCTATACACCCCTCATCTCCATCATTCCAAGGTAAAGACCAAGTTCACTTGAGGCATGCAATCCAGGCAACATCCTTGCAAAATATCCTCATCTTTCCTGTAATAAGGGTAACCAGAACTGAACACAAAGTTCTAAGTAGGGGCAACCAAGCAGCGTTACCTCACAGCTCAAACTCGATCCCACAGTTAATGAAGGCATATGGCCTCCTATCTACACTATCTGCATGTGGAGCAGTGTTTTAATGTCCTATGGACACAGACCCCAAGGCCTCTCTGTTCCACC
This sequence comes from Narcine bancroftii, assembly GCF_036971445.1. Taxonomy (NCBI): domain Eukaryota; kingdom Metazoa; phylum Chordata; class Chondrichthyes; order Torpediniformes; family Narcinidae; genus Narcine; species Narcine bancroftii. The sequence goes on along the minus strand of NC_091482.1, from coordinate 58,442,328 downwards.
ACATTTCTCAAAATTCTCCCATTAAATTTTTATTCTGCCTTCAAATTTGACCTCCTGTGAAGAACCTGTCCAGCCTTTCTTAGACAACTCACAATTCTAAGTCTTAAACATCTAAACTGTGGTCAATAATAAGAACATTACTCCAGATATGCCCTTATCGATGACTTGTATAACTGATGCACAACCTTGCTCTTATGCATTCAATTCTCCCAGCAATGAATGACTTGTAACGGTGGACAGAAGGAACAAATCCATTGGGAATAGCTACTTCCCTTTCCTTCGGCTGGAAATCACTCTTCCACAAGCTCGTTGAAAGGGGTGGCTCCCACATTATCAGATTACTGACCCAATGCACCTCCCCAATGAACATCTTTGAGCTGCTACCTACAATAGGCGAGTGAGGGCTGTGGGCCCCATTGACTTTGCACACCCTGCATCTCAGTGAAGTGACAAACTGAAGAAAAAGCTCAAGGTGGGGGGTGAGGGTCACAGGGCACAAACCAACAGGAACAATGGACAGGTGTGTCCCTCAGTGTGCAGCACTGCATGACGCAGAGTTGTGTTTAAAAAAAATGAACTCCTCCTCCTCATAGCATTAAAATAATCAGTATTTTCAAAATCAGAATTGCCACTGAATCCTTCCCTGTTCTCTAACTTTTATGACAAGGGCCTACCAGAAGGCCACTGCAGCTATCATGTGTTTCACAGACCCTTTTTGTAAAAACTACAATGGCCAGTGCACCTTATTAAAAGTTAACACCAACTCAGAAGTACGATGGAGCCGTCATTAGACGAGACGTCTCACATTGGAACCACAAGTAAAGTGCGTAGCTCCTTTTGTAATGACTCAAGTTGATTTAGAAAGAATATGATGGATGGAAGAGAGCTTCTGCCCTTGACTTTAGATTCTGCTGAACCCCACTCTAGGTTAAACAGTTCACCTCACTCTGAGTAAATGGCATTTCCTTTTCACTGCCGTTATCAACATGTTTTTGTTCTCAGCCACAGTTAAAATGAACAAAAATATTTGGCTTGGAAACTCCCCATAAGGTTAATATCCTGAGAACTACCAATAATATTTTTAATAGGATTGGACATTGGATGTTTTAATGGGCCTTTTGAGAATTATTTTATTAAGGGAGCAATACAGCGAGCATCGGATTTGTTTCAAAGGTTCAAAATACTTTCTAAATGCATAACACAACAGTTACGTTCAAGGCATCTGTTTATTTTATTGGCTGCAATGATTAACACTTTGATGGTACTTTGCTATGGATAGTTTGATCCCTGTCCCTTCAAACGGAGCCCGCCGCTTTGGCAGTTCCCATTGACAGCGGGTTTCCCAGGTTCAGCTGACTTGCATTCTGCGTAATGCAGTCCACTGGAGGAGAATGGATGGAAGGTAAAGATCAGGTCACCCTGCACTGCTGAGCAGTGCAGGGAACAGACCAGAGGAATGGCACCTGTCACATCTTGACACATCGCAGGAAGTCTTTTCTGATCCACGGAGGACAAGCGCCAAACAAGGCTTCATCAAAAAGGGAGGACTCTTTTCTGAGACCAACTTCCAATCCATCATTGAAGTTGAGAGGAATGCCTGCCATGTGTGGGAACCCATAAGCATGATAGCAGTGATTACTTGCCATTTTTTGTTTTCATTTACAACACAGTATAGAAGCTAATGCTGATCACTTAAACCTGTGCCATCCAGTTAACCTCCAACCTGGTATGCTTTTGGAGAGTGAGGTGAAACTATAGCACCTGGGGAAAAACCCATGCAGACACGGGAAGAACGTACAAACTCCCTACAGATAGTGCTGCTGTAATAGCGTTTAGCCAACCCTATGCTAACTTGGGAAGTGGCACTGGAATTGAGTGCTAGCTGCCTCAGTCCCAGATCCACAGATAAGGCAGAAGGAGACAAAAATAAATGTGGCATGTCCTACAGTATCAAACCTGTGGTGACTGAACAGCTGCCATTAGATTAGTGATGTCACTAATCTGAGGGCTGTGGATTCACAGGATGGTGAAGTGGCAACCATTGGCTATGACCTACCGGACCCAGCTGCCCAAACAGGACCTCCAGCTCACCCCCTCACAGATAGAAGGTGAAAACAGTCCCTGGAAGACCCTACCCACTGGCAGTTCCACCTCTTACCATCCAGATCTCCAAGGACAGGTATTTAGTAGTATTAGACTACATGAAGGCACATGTCAGGACACCGAAGAATCATAGTATCAGGGCGATTGTTCGGCTTTGTTCATTAATGTGAGAAAAATAACCTGGCATCATACATACGAATGGTTAGATTCGGCTGACCCTGAGATCTATAGGTTTTACTTCAATTCCCAGCGAGCCTCAGACACACCGACTTGTCAGAATGCCAGTTTCCTCACCAACAGGCACACTGGTCAGCAGCCACAGAGGGAAAGGAACAATGTCTGCTGCAGTGGTGGCTTCTTGGAGAAAAGGTCCACCTGCAGAGCAACCCCTCCATGCTGTCAGCTGGTCGATATTGTAAACTTCCTTCTCAAGTCCTCCCAAAGCCACCAACATGGGCAGAAGAAACTTTGTGATTGACAGCTGCTAACAGCCAATCCTTTCAGACATCTGTTACCCAGGCAACCATACACCTGCAAAGTACCATCATATCCGCCCCACATCTCCAGCCAGCCAATCAAAAAGAATGAAACGATTATGAACCAGGAGCACCAATTAAATATCTCTCCTATTGTGAGTATGTGTGACCCAAGGAACCTCACAAAACACTCAAAATACCTTCTTTTCAGCCTTGAAGCTGAAATTTTACCTACTTCGAATAAAAACTCCAATCTGAGATTAGTACTATTTCAATGAAAGGCAGTGTACGGCAACCCTGGCCCAATCCTGCTCTTATTTCTTGACCTACAACTGGATTTTCCCTGGAATCACCAGTAATTTATGAAAATCACTAAGTTTCAAGAACAAAGTTCTCTTGGCCTGCTTGTCCCACCCCCAACAATGGAAAACTGTGGCCTGGAGTCTGGGAGCACACTCTACCACCTCTCTTGAACGATTCTGAGGCGATCTGTCACCCAACTGAGTACCAGGCTAATGACCTGCTCCATGCAACAAAAGCCCCCCCCATTTTACAGACCACTCTGTAGAATCACTCCTTCCCCAATGATCACTTGACATAATTTTTTTAAAATTTTAAAGCAGGTAACAGGCCATTTTGGCCCACAAGCCCATGCCGCCCAATTTACATCCAATTGACCTACAACCCCTGATATGTTTCGAATAATGGGAGGAAACCGGAGCATGTGGGGGAAACCCATGGAGATACAGGGAGAATGTACAAACCCCTTGCAGACAGCGCAGGATTCGAACCCTGGTCCCAATCGCTGGCACTGTTACGCCATTACACTAACCACTACACTAACCATGCCACCCCACGAACATAATGCAACCAGACAGTACTAAAGAGAAAGATTCATCTCCTAACATTTGCATTTCAACACTTAGTTTGATCTTCTCCCACCCAACTGTGAACTGTCACAGCGAGGCAGAAACAGGCCATGCAGCACCATCAAACTCCAATCTGGGCTAATTTTATATTCATCCTATTTTCTTTATTTCTCCCGATATTCTCATCAGCTCCTCCCCAGATTCCACCACTCACCTCGACAATTTATAGTTACCAATTAACCCTCCAACCCACGGGGATACAAATTCCACAGACAGCACCCAAGGTCAGGATTCAATCCTCAAGGTTATTTTTTTTTATTGTCATGTAATAAAACAGAAATTATACAAAATTTTCTTTAGTCTCCAGTCAGGCAGAAATTGCCCAGTGCCCCTTACAGCTAGGGAAGGAGAAGCAAAAGAGAGGTCCCCCAGAGTCACTGAGTGTCTCCAGTGCTTCTGCAGGCATTTCTCATCTTAATTAAGGAATAATTGTGAACAAAGTATTAACATTGAGGCTATTTGACTCATTCTCAACAGCATTTTATGCTTAGCAAGTAAATATTCTAAATCCTTGGAAACTATGCACAGAAATCTTTCACCAAGAGTTTTGAATGTTATTTGCAATGCTTTCTTTGTTCACATATAAACCCATCACTCCTTGTACACTGTATCATTGATTTCCAAAGTGGGAGTACAGATCAGGAACATATGAAGAACACCAGACATCTGCTGATCTGTTCCAAATTACAAATAGCGTTGAAAGCGTATCTTTTTGTGTACTATTAATTCTTTTTGTGTACTATTAATTCTGTTATTCAGAATTCAAACAACCCACAGCCTCAAGCAACAAGCATAAAAAAAGCGCGGTAATAAAAAAAAACGTTTAACGTTGGCTTGCTTTGCCATGAATTCAACATGCAATCTCAAGCAACCAGAAAATCCAGCATCTGCCAATCCCCAAAAGGTGCCGGATACCAGGTGTTTTTCTGTAAGTTGAATTAGAAATAAAGGTTGGGAAAATTGGAAGAATCCAGACGGTACAAATCAGTACAGGAGGCCCTGCATTATGGAGGGGGGGGGTGCAAGGGGGGTTGCCTTCCTGGAAAAACTGCATGAAAACCAATTTTCGGTAATGCAAAGTATTTTAATTACGGATGTATCGAGAAATACAAGTTGAAAAGAAAAAAAATATTTTTCACATTGATTTTATTCCAAAGTATCTGGGATATAGTCATGATTTGTGACTTCCACACATGTACAGTAAAACACCTGGATAAGTGAATTTTCCGGTTGCTTGAGATTGCATGTGTGATTGGTGAACTCACGGCAAGGCATGCCAGTTTTAAACTTCAGTATTTCTCTCCGTGACTTCCACAAGGGTGAATTTCTGTAACCCAAATAACTGAAACACAATGGTTGTGTTGCAAATTTAAATTTAAACCTCCTTTGAAGAAGACCGCAGAGCCCACCTCACTGACAAAAGACAAAGGAGGAAAAACCCAACACCCAACCCCAACCAACCAATTTTCCCTTGCAACCGCTGCAACCGTGCCTGCCTGTCCCGCATCGGACTTGTCAGTCACCAACGAGCCTGCAGCAGACGTGGACATACCCCTCCATAAATCTTCGTCTGCGAAGCCAAGCCAAAGAAAAGAAAGAAAAAATTGTGGGTTCATTGGTTTTACCAAAAACTCACCACTGAGGGAGAAGTCCACACTGGAGGCACCAAAGATGATGCTGTCCTTTGAATATATAGCAACTTCTCTGTCAGCACGGAGGTCATACAAGCGACACTGCAAAAAGGTAACGGTCTTATTAAACCAGAAAAACATAAGACACAGCAGAATTAGGCCCATTTGGCTCATCATGTTTGCCTCGCCATTCCATTTTGAGGTTTCCTTTTGAAAACTAAAGGAATTCTCGGGTCACTTCAAACTGGACAACTCTGTAGGAGTCAAAGCAGTCCAGTGCTCAACAGATGTACTGTTTTGACCATCAGAAGATACCTCTTTCTGTTCATTCCCACTTTCTCTCTCAAACTGGTCACAATACAATCTAGCTTTTCCATCCCACATCCCTTAACTCTGTATTTCCTAATGCACTGAACTTGGAAATTTCACTACATCTTCCACTCTCCATAATCAGGCTCTACACCCACATTATTCATTCCCCCCACCCCACCAGCCCTGCTGAAGTGGTTCCCTCCTATCCTCCGAACCCAGACCTCTGAGAATTCTCCTCATTCACTGTTAGGTCTTGATGACAAAAGGTCCAAAACATCAAAAGCCATTCCTCTGCTACTTCCTCCACAAGGTCCTTCTCTTTCTCCGCTTCCCCTCTCCTCCATGAGCCACTTGTTAAAATATCTTTGAAGGCTTTTTTTCTCCCCTTGTATTCGTAGTTTTGCTTAATTTGGAATATGCGGCCACATCCAAATTCACCATTGCTCTGCATCTGCTTCTTTATCCTTGCAATGTTTCTGCCTTCAAGTCCAAATCAATGGCCTTGAAATCTCATGCTGAAGACCTCAGACAGACCTTCATACATTGGCACTCAATGAGCTAATCCCTGGACACTGGGGGTGTAGATCTTTATGATTGTAAAGATCAATGATGACCTTGATCCTCTGAGTTTGGTTTGGAGTAAATACATTGAAATGAGCTCTTTATTGAATAGGAGTACAACACGAAGGTCTGCAGGCACCATGATTGAAGTAAAATCAATGGAGAAACTTAGCAGGTCAAATAGTGTACTTTATATAGCAAAATAAAGATACATAACCAATGTTTCAGGCTTGAGCCCTTCATCTACACAATGTTTTTGGCTTGATGTATCTTTATCCTTGCTATGCGCCTGCTGAGTTTCTCCAGCATTGTGCTTTTACTTGTTTATTGTCACGTGTACAGTGTACAGATACAGTGAAAAACTGTGTTTGCACGCCATTCTGGCAAGACAACCTCTGCATAGAACAGCAGGTAGAAACACAGTGCTGCAATAAACCAAAGGTACAGGGTATGGTGCTATATAACATTACACCATTCACTTTTGTGTTCAAGTGAAAAATGCCCTGTTAAATAGTGCAAGTCATCATCTTGTACCAACGGGAGGTCAGTTGAAGAGTCTGATTGCCGCAGGAAAAAACCCAGGCAAGTGCTTTTCAGGCCAAGAACCATTGGGTTTTAGTTCAGGATACAAAAGCTTTTGTTGGTTAAAGCAATCTAAAGATTTTGTTTCTAGGTTAAACTAACTTTCAAAGGTTATTTGTATTCCGGAACATTATGTGAATAAAGAATATCCTCTTTTGATTTGCTTTTTCTTTTAGTACTATTAAGATAGCATTCCAGATTAATCAGGTCAGAGGCAAAACATTCAAGAGGTACATTTTAATGCTTTGCGCAAGCAAACTGAAGGCCAGGAAGAGTGAATTCTATGGATCCTGTTGGGGAATTAGCCTCATGCAATACAAGGAACCTCTGAACCTACGCTTCAAATTAAAATAAACCCACACAGTTCTGTAAAATTCCATTATTGTTCAGCTTTTGTTACCTGTGGCATTTTTGTCACTTGGTTCGAGATCCGGTCCCAATGCAGAGACTCGAGTGCAAGAAACTAGGTTAATGTTCCAGTAAAATACTGAGACAGAGAGTAGTGCAATTCTTTGGATGATACATTAAACTGGCATGTCTCGTGTTTTAGGATGCAGAATATCCTAGAAAAGTAGGTGGGGCATTTATTCCTGGAATCATGCCCAAAATTTATTGTTCTTCCATCATTACTACACCAGATCATATGATGAGTTTCCTGTATTGCAAAAGCTATTTCACTTTCTTCAACTGCTGTATCCACATTGTAATCAAAGCGTCCCATTTTAATCATATTTCCAACTTTAAAAGAGACAACAGATGAAGGGAACACTGACTAGATGGGTCGTTGAGTTCAAGTGGAAGTTTTCTAAGCAATTCTGCAGGGGCAGAATGTAAAATAAATTTGAATTAAAACAAGCACTTATTTACAAAAAAAAAATTAGGACATTAAAGTACTTTTGAAGTGCGCTTACTATTTTAATCAGGGAAAAGAGCAGTCAGATCTGGCGGAGTAAGCTCCTACAAAGAACAGAGGGTTCAATTTGATTGATGGAGAGAGTAAATATTGGCCAGGCTATCAGACTGACCTCCCCTTCTTTTTGCACCAATCCTTTTGCATCCATTAGACAAGGCAAGCAGGCCCTTGGTCTATTCAGAGTGGCAGCACGTATAACGTCACAACATTCACAGATGTTGCCCCCAATAGGGACCATCCTCAATTCCTTAGAGTGGGGCTTTAATCAGCGACCTCTCACTCTGGAGGGAAGAGTCTTCCAACCACCACAAGAGGAGGAACAGATTTTCCCGGGAGCCCCAGTTCTTTTGCTGAATATTTTGGACCATCGACTGCCTCAGAAAGATTTAAGAGGGATGGCATGGAAGATTGCCTGAGAGCAGTAGGTTAGAATCACCCACCAGGTTCAGCCAAGAAAAATTCAACAAAAGCATTGAAACCTAGCAAGAGGAATCAAAGAACATTCACCGTCAAGTTATTAATCATGTTATTGAGAGACTGAGTCGACTGGGACTGTTCTCGCTGGAATTTAGAAGAATGAGAAAGGATCTTATAGAAAATTATGAAAGGCATAGATAGGATAGAGGTGGATAAGTTGTTTCCATTGGTGGAGGAGATCAGAACTAGGGGACATAGCCTCAAGATTTAGGATGTAGTAGATTTAGGATGGCCAGATGGCCTTTTCCTGCTCCTATATTTAATATTCTGTGTTCTTATGTCCTGTTTGCTGAAAACAGATTGTATAATCTTCTGATAATACACAAAGCAAGCAATATACAGTGAAACTACAACTGGTTGGAAATCCTAATGCACAAGTGGTTCATTAGATGATGTTTGCAGGCTCCCCTTTAAACACACCACGGCACCATTCCCATGCTCTTTTCAAACTCACCAATTCTTCATTTCCACAATCCTTTTAAATACACTCAGGGCCCATTCCCATATTTATTTTAAACACCATGTATCCTAATTTCCCTTTATTCTCAGTAAGATTGCTTTCCTGCTCACTGTCTACACATGAGTTTTGCAAAGCAAGCATTATTTCTGCACCTTGATACATGTGACAATAAACTGGAATTTTCATTTGTTCTCTTTGAACTCATCTGTTTCACTTGTTATATTATTGGGCAACAATTGAATAAAAGCAAATTAACAATGAGGTGTTAAAGGAATAACATCAGAAGGGCTGGAAAATCTACAGTCCGGCATCGAGTTTAACTGTACCAGTTGTGATTAAATCGGACTTACTGTGGCATCATCTGAACCAGAAGCAAAAGCATCACCACTTGGGAAATACCTGTTATGAGAGAATGTACTTCAGTGTCACATCTACAAAAGACTGCATCACAGTCTAACCCAGAGTCTTGTCTCACGTCAAGTCTATTGTCCAAGTACAACCCGATGAAACAGTGTTCTCTGGTCCTCGGTGCAAACATGCAGACACACAACCAGACAATACACACATAGACAATAATCGCAGGACAGGAATTCATATATACAATAAATAAATAAATTTTGTTTCATGAATATGAGTCTCAGATGGTTAGTGAGCAGTTCCTTTGGTCGATCAGCATTCTCAGTGCCCATGGGAAGAAGCTGTTTCTCACCCTGCAGGAGCTGGCTCTGATCCTGCTCTATCTCTTTCCTTATGGGAGCAGCTGAAAGATGCTGTGTGCAAGCAGTTCTCAAGGACTTTGTGCAAACATTTCAAACCACGATCCCGGTAGATCACGTCAATGTGGAGGGGAGAGGGGGGGGGGCGGTTGAGGGGAGGAAGACTTTAGCAATCCTCTCTGTCACTCTTATAGTCCTGTGATTGACCTTCGATCCAATTCTCTGTTGCAACCGTACCACACCATGATGCAGCCAGCCAGGACATTGTCAACAGAGCTCCTGTAGAAAGTTGACATGATGGATGGCAAACTGTAATCTGGGCATCCTTTCTGTGGCTAACTAGTAGTTTGCATCTTGCAGTGTAGCCTCAGTATTTCTGTTCAAGAAATCTTCTGTGGACAGTAGTCAAACCTGCCTCCTGAAGAGTGTTTCTGATCTATCGGACAAACGTTTGGGGATTTTTCTTCATGATGACGAGAATTCTTCTCTCATCAGCAGTGGAGATCTTCCTTGGAATACCAGTCCCTTTGCAATTACTGAGCTCATCTGTATGCTCTTTTCTTAATGTTGTTCCAAATTTGTTGCTTTTGATAATCCTAAGGTTTGGTGATGTCCCTTACTATTCTTGTTTTTCAGCCTTCTTTGACTTTCATTGGCACAAATTCTGATCCTCCTGTTGAAAAATGGCAACTACACATTCCAAAGGTGATCAAAAGCTTAGAAGCAACCCCCCACTCTCTTATACCTGCACTGATGAAGCAGTTAAACATACCCGAGTACTCACAAACATCTGTGAAACCCAAATGCCCCAAACGTTACGATGCCCTGAAATGAGGGGACTATGTAATTTCTACATTGTCAAACCAAAATGTGTACAAATAACCTTGAATGAACTCTGGAATGTGCACCTTAATCTCATGTGAATTGTTTGATTACAACTTTAAAACTGTGGAGCCTAGGGGCAAATAAACGAAAAGAACTGTCTTTGTCCCAAACATTATGGAGGGCACTGTACATGATGGAGTTTTCTGAGATTGGAATACATGATTGATACAAGTGACACAGTTTGAGTTTGTTGCAACTGGTGATGAGAGTTTCCTTCAAAACAGATACTGTGACTTCAGGTTTGAATGATGGGTTTCATTGTTTACCAACCTTACACTATTGATGTCAGACTCATGGGTTTCAAAGGACTGGATACACTGTCCAGAACGCATATCCCAAACCATTGCCTTCTTATCGCAACCCTGCCAACGGATGGGAACAAAAAGCAAACAAGAAATTAAATTGTATAGAAATAAACTTCATTGACTTTTCAACTATTACCCAACCCAAACTATGCAGATACAACACGAATCCAAACAGCTACAAACTTACTAGCACCACTCTTTTAGGATCATCTTAACCTTCTGAAGCCACACAAGCGATGAGTTCTCTTTAAATCGCAACCACAATATGAAAGTTTAAAGTTAAATTTTCTAAGTGAAAGTAAATATTCTAAATTTTAAATTTGATTTTTAAAAATTTAGACATACAGCATGGTAACAGGCCATTTTTCCCCTTGAGCCAACACGAGGGATATGAATATGTTTAAAACATTGTTGCAACTTGGCAAACCCTCAAGTTGCCTTGAAGTGTCATAAATAAAATGTATTGGACTTCCTATATTATGTAAGAAATAGGGGCAGGAGTTATAGGAAGTCCAATACATTTTATTTATCAGCCAGCTCCACCATTTTAATGAGATCATGGCTGATTAGATGATCAGCTCATCTCCACCTACCTGCCTTCTACCCCCCCTCCCCCCTCCCCACATCCCTTACTTCCCCCTATTTGGTAAAAATTTATCTAACCATGTCTTAAATATATTCACTAAGGTAGTGAATGGGCAGCCAATCCCACAGGTTCACCACATTTTGTTTCTCTTCATCTCCTGAATCTACCACTCTGGATCTTGAGGCTACATCCCCTAGTTCTGGTCTCCCCACCAATGGGAACAACTTACCTACCTCTATCTCATCTATGCCTTTCATAATTTTATATATTTCTGTAGGATTCCCCTCTCATTCTTCTAAATTCCAGTGAGTACAGTCCCAGATGACTCAGTCTCTTCTCATAGGTTAACCCCTTCTTTCTTGGAATCAACCTGATAAACCTCCTCTGCACCACCGCTAAAGCCAGTACATCCTTCCTCAAGTAAGGAAACCAAACTTAGACAGCTTTCCAGATACGGCTTCACCAGTACCTTGCACAGTATAACCTCCCTGCTCCTAAATTCAATCCCTCCAGCAATGAAAGACAACATTCCATTTGCCTTCTTTACAGCCTGCTGCACCTGTAAACCAGCCCTTTGCAATTCATGTGCAAGCACTCCGAAGTCCTTCTGCACGGCGGCATGCTGCAATCGCTTGCCTTTTAAATAATAATCTCATCTTCCACTTTTCCTTCCAAGTCCAAGAAAGTATTGCTCTAAGAAATGCAAGGCCTGCCAACCTACCAACGTTATAAAACTGTGGTCCACTTCCTACATGCTTGAGAAGGGTTCCTCAGCCTCACTAAGTAGTTCCAGAGATTTCACGGAAGCAGCTTTCTTCTTCCAAATACATTCTCTGTCCACAGCTGGTGACCAAAGTGAGGGCATGTGCTCGGATAAAAGTTGCCATGGTACGGTGCCTTCAGAGGTCCATTACATTGTGTTATCACTGCACTTGCTCTCTCAACTGATGTAAATGGTGAGACTGCAATTGCTCTCATCTTCTGATACACTTACCAAGCCTCCAATATGTTTCTTCCATCACGTCCTTATCTAATTTCCTTTTTCATGTCCTGACTACAGTGACTACTTTTATATTTTAATAACACTGAAAGTATACTAACAATGCTGTGGATAAAATAAATCCTAGTTTTTGCATTAACTTGTAGCATTAATCCTAAAACCATGCCCTTTATCTTTTTAATCATTAAACTAAACAATGTTCCACTCATTCGAACCGGAAGGATAGGATGCATTCCACTCCTTGTTTCTGTGTATTTATTTTCCTTCCTTCACCAGGTGAATAAACTCTAACAAATAAACCTTCGAAAGGTCCTGCAGCACTTAACTAACTTTACCTGATGTTGAAAACTGCAGGAAAACAGAGAAGTGGGAAAGTACCTGAATCAGTCAGTTCTCACCGTTTTTGAAACAAAATATTTTTGACTGGAATTCTCAAAGCAGAAAATATTACTAAAATAAAGGAGGAAAAATCCCTCAGAATCCTTTTGGACATTTAAGAATTTATGACTTAAATTATCTCATGGAGATCAAAGCTGAATGGGAAATAACAGTGTCATCAGGGGATGCCTTATCAGAATCAGATTTCCCCATCTCCCACCCTGCCTCTGAGCTGAATTATTGGTGGTTGCTTTTCTGATCAACAGTGAATCTTTTCTGTTTCCTTTTAAAGAAGACTGTTAAGGAGTTTAGCTTTTAGTTCATTTCTGACATGGCCATAATTTGTGGCACATCCCAGTGGTAAGCCACCTTCTTAATCAACAGCTTCTTGTGAATGTCCTTCCAACAATGCTGTTGGTGAGGGTGTGTCATGTGAGGAGTCTTGTGCTTGGTCACGTCCCTCTTGTACTATTGGGGGCAGAGGAAGAAGTTGTTGAGCCAACAAGGCAGTCCGTAGTGCCTTGTAGTGGCCAGTACAATATTTATTGTGATGGAAATATTTCCAATCTAGTCGACCGGATGTAGTCATGCTTATAGAGTGCTGGCAAAGTCAAAAGAACCCAAGTCAATTCTCCATTTTCAGTTGGGTATATTCTCAGTGGGTGATGCAATCACACATATCATGTGGATTCACACCCCAGCAATATTAATCACACTGGTCACCATGTAATATTGCAACTGACATGTTCTGTTTAGCAGACACAATCTGCGATTGATAACAATTATCTTCCTTGAGTAAAACTTAAAATTGATTGCAGAAAGCAATCACATTAGACAACTAGGTTCCTTCTTTTCTACTTTCCTGTCAGGGTAAACTAAATGGAACAGGAATAAATGTTAAGAAATGCACATTTCAATCAATACATTGACTTTCTGTCAGCCTGCAACTCGGGTCATGAGGAATCCTCCCGTAAGTTCTGCCCATTGCTTCTACTGCACTGAATGCATTCTCATAGCCACAGAAAGTCACACAGAGATTGTGGATATGCAAATTTTCTGGTTGCCAATACCTAACGAATACACCTGCTTTAAGAAGATACGGTTTAAAAGATAGAGAAAAATGTATAGAAATTTGAAAATAAGTCAGCATTGCAGTCCTTAATCATGTAAAGTTCACTTTAATCAGGCAATTCCCATAACTTACAAAATTTTAATTTAAATTTGAAGTCTGGTCACTGGTGCTATAACAGCGTTGCGCTAACCACAGCACCATCATAATTAACCCCCCTCCTCCAAGTTTACAGATAAAGCCTTACTAATATACTAATAAAGACTCTAACTAGGCAGAGATGGGGAGACACTGGGAGAGCCGCTCCAGCGGCAAGTGGCATCGGCCGGCACTTTACCCTGAGCACCGCCATTTTATTCAAACACAACTTTATTGAAACTTTATTCCAACAGCTGCTGCAGGCTGGGCACGACCGGGGTGCTCCGCTGGCTGATCGCTTCCTCCCATCTTCACCGAGGGGTTGTGTGTGCTTCGGAGAACATTGATCTTTACAATTTTATTTATTCTTATTCGTTTTAATTAATTTTTTTTTTTGCTCAGAGCTTGGGGTTGCTGGTTGCTTGAATTCCAAATACCTGGGATTTTTACTGTAAGTTGATTGTAATTTAATTTTGGACTACATCCATGAAGGATATTCTAGCCCAAATGTAGTTCACATGTACTCATCAATGGGATGCTATTTCTTCACTGAATCTTACTCAAGATCAAAACTACTGTTGAAAACAAACACCTTGGAGAAGGATAAAGTATGATGAGTCATTCTATCACATGCCCTCACACTGTGCGCAAACATCCTCAACCGTTGCTGTGGAAATACTCACCCCTGACACAAATGTATGACCTGTCTCGGAAGGCGCAAGGTCAAGGCAGAGGACGTCTGCACCATGCCCGTGAAAGCTCTGCAGCAGCTGCCCACTCTCCACATCCCAGAGTGCACAGGTTCCGTCACCACTTGATGTCAGAATCTATAGAGGCGAAGGAAGTTTAAGGTTGTTAACTGGGTGGTGGTGGTGAGAAACAGAACCTCTGCCTTTTAAGGAATATGATAAAGAGTACAACGCAGCCTAGTATAGAACTATCTCCATCCATTCTTCCCAATAATACACCTCAAGCTCAGAATTATATCCTTTACCAAAGACAGGGAGAAAAGTACAGAAATCACCCACCATCGACTACCCATTTTTTCCCCACATTCTCTTCAACTCCCCCCTCCAGATTTTGCCACTCAGCCACCAACCCACGTCTTTGGTTGTGGGGGAAAACCAGACCATATCCTGAGGAAACTCACAACATCGCAGCAGCAATGTCCAAATTCCGCAAAGGCTGCAGCTGAGTTCAAAACTTGAGCGCTGAGAGGCAGGAACTATTCCACAATACTTCCCCAAAAGGAATGGAAGGTGCTTCCCATTCTCCCAACAGCCATTCTGCATTTGAATACAGCGATCAATGGCATAGCACCTCCACAACTTAAAATTGTAGCTTAAACTACTGTGATTGTGTGGTCACTGAAGTAAGGTAGAGAAAATAGCAGGCCAATCTGTTAACAGCAAATCCTCACAAAGTTAAAGAGTCCCGATATTCTGCTTCCTTAATATGATTCAAGAAATAAATATCAAGACCCTGTTCTTTAAACTGTCATTGGGAGTTTTCCATTCATTTCAGATGAAGGTCCGTTCATGCGCAGAACAATGGGGAAATGCTGGTGACTGGAACTGACAGTCTGCTTGACAGTGAACCTGTATCTGTTGGTGTGGGAGCAGGGTCCATCTGTGTCATGACACTCAATGTGATCTAACAAGGCTTTATTGAAATTTTACATCCATACATTTTAACAACAATAAAATCCATAAACTATTCCAGAACCACTAAAAGATCTCCCTGCACTATTGAACCATCACTCTATTTTTACACTAACTGTATCTGTGAATATTTACCTATCTATCCCAATGATAGATACTCACATACCACCTTAAGGTATCCCTTACTGACCACCAAGGGTGCAGTGCTGTTGGAGCCCACCGCAGCGTCACTCTGGAACCTCATGGGGCCGCTCCAGGCAGCACGTAGAGTGGATCCAGCCCCTCCTTTGGTAAGCTCTGGCACTGCGCCCCTGCTAACCTCAGAGCACCCATGGGCTTTTATCTCGTTAAGTAGCCTCGTGGGCGGCATCTTTTCAAAGGCCTTCTGAAAATCTGAAAATGCAACATGCACTGCAGCTCCCGTATCCAGCCTGCTTGTCACTTCCTCAAAGAATTCCAACAGATTTGTCAGGTAAGATTTTCCCTGAAGGAAACCATGCAGGTGCCATAGGTGCTCACACACCTCTTTAAGTAATCCCTATGCCAAAAGTGCTCTGTGATTGCTTAAGTGGGAAGGGAAGGTTGTGAATCACTGGTCTAAAGCCAATTGTTACTGAAATAGTTTGCTTGAGAAAAATTGTCATTGGCCCATTTCCTTTGGAGTTGATGCAACCGTGCACATAACGAGTCAATTACGTACAATTAAAACAGTGGTTTTCAAACTTTTTTCTTTCCACGCACATACCGCCTTGCTAATCACAGAGCACTTTTGGCAAAGGGAATACTAAGATGGTAGGTGAGTTTGGGGGCAGTTTGAAAACCACTGTCATATACCATTTCATAGTTCAAACAAAAGACCAGAAATATTGGCATGAAACATTCAGTTTCTTTCTCTTTCTACACATGGTGCCTGATTTGTTGAGCATTTCCAGAATCTACCTTCACTCTGGCTGCATGAGATTGGGACAAGAACATTTTTTTCCCCAATACAGACTCTTCTACCAGAAAATCTGCTGACTTTGGCATTCTTGAACTCTAAGCACTTGATGAACTTAAGGAAAGTCTGCAAGCATTCTTCAAGTATTTCTCTCCAACCACAAGGAATGTAACCTTTTTTTCTCCATTGCAGTTGCCTGGGAGAAACTAAAAAAAGCAATCGTATCTTGGGCTTATTCAGTTCTCCAACTTTTCCAAAGCATTCATTTAGCCTTTTGTATACAGTGGTTTCAACCAACTAGTTAGGTTCAATTGCTTGCCAATGTTCTTACTAATTCATGTGCAATAAAGTAGAATTGAAGCCGAAAATCCTCTCTGGAGAACATTACAAAAGAAATATTTTGAAAACGAATTTAAATTTACAAGAGGATAGTGCACATATGCAGATTTGAATGATGCACACACAATCGTAGTTAGTGCTCCTGTGGTCCATTCTATGCTGTCTGTGTGGAGTTTGCATGTTCTTCCCATGATCACTTGGGATTACTCCATTTCCTTCTGCATCACAAAAGATTTTCTGGTTGGGAGGTAAAGGCAAAATTATTGACACGTAATACTACATTTAGAATGTAATATACGTGAAATTCTTTGATTTCTTTTTACTCTCTTCTTTCTTGTTCTCGTTGTTTTCTATGTTCTCTTCTTGTTGTTGTGCTGTGGCTGTCATTCTCAGCTGTGGAGATCGACTCCTCAGCTGGTCCCCCCTCCTGTCAGTGATTTTTTTGTCTTGTGCATCGCGCATGCGCGAGGAGTCGCGCATGCGTGGTTGCGCACTTTTGCTTGGCTCCGCGAGCCATTTTTGTAGTCCCGAGCACGGGACTTCGACTGACCTGAGGGAGCGGGCTTCTCTCTCCACAGCGGACCTCCTCGGACAGGTAAGGCCTTCACCTTCTTCTTCCGACGTCTTTTCTTCTTCTCTTCTTCCCATTGCTTTCGACTTTTCTTTCTTCGTTGCCATTTTCTTCCCACCTTTACTTTCACTTTCTCTGTTTTCTCTGTTTTTTTTTAAACTTTTCCGTAGAGGGCTGGAGTTCCCCGACCGGCCACTACTCCATCACGTGACTCCTCATCACGTGAAATTCTTTAACGTTTGTCTACCGTAAGGTAGAGAGTCGCCACTTTTGTCTGGCGCCCCTCACAGAAACCTACAACACCCGCAAAATTGGTTATTGTAAATGATCCCAATGTAGGTGAGTGACAGGGAAAAGATTAGTGTCACACAGTGCAGAGGCCTTCTGCCACTGCTATCAATATATGTGGATAACAATCCCATTTCCTTGCATTTGGCCCATAGCCCTCTATGCCTTGGTGATTTGGAACTCATCCAGCTAAATGTTGAGCACCCACTCAGGCAGTGTGTTCCAGATTCTATCCACCCCTCTTTTGGTGAAAAGATTCTCACTCTAATCCTCCTTTTATGTATGTGAGTGGAAAGAAAAAAGCAGAGAACCACTGTCTTCTGGTTTTCAAAATGTCTGCTGTGAAGAGAAGTTTCTCACGTTCTCCCCAATCCCCATCATTTTGCATTCTCCAGTCAACCATCCTTGATGGTTAATGGTTAATGGTTAGGGACTGGTTACAGAATAATGCAAGGGAAAGGAAATGAAGGGATTTTTCTTTAAGCTCGCTCTGAATCAGATCAAATGATCTTCTCTTTCTCTGTCAGGGACTGTGTGAGAAATGAAACAGGGTTCAGTCATTCAAGTCGGAGCTCAGAAACCCGTCGGTACTTTCCCCACAGCAACCACTGCACAGTAGCAGAAGACACCACTATCATGAGTGTGCTTAGTACCCTGCACTCTCCCACGCCAACTCTATGATGAGCCAGCCCAATTGACACCTGTCATAGTAAGCCAGT
This sequence comes from Narcine bancroftii, assembly GCF_036971445.1. Lineage (NCBI taxonomy): Eukaryota > Metazoa > Chordata > Chondrichthyes > Torpediniformes > Narcinidae > Narcine > Narcine bancroftii. The sequence goes on along the minus strand of NC_091482.1, from coordinate 58,424,292 downwards.
TACTGCTTCCTGCAGTTTATCATTTACCCCTTTACGCAGCGATCCCACTAAATTAGCGTGTCAATGACCCGTGTTTAAAGCCAGGTCGTGTTGGATCAGAGCGTTCAAACTGGACCAAGAAAAGCCAGTTCAGAGCGACCTTTTACAGAGGGACCCGGCATCCCAGTGCTAAAGGAGGCGGGACCTGCAGCGTTACAGAGTTGGCGACCCGGGAAGGCGGGTAAGCCTTTTCCGATAGGGAAGGCACAACCTACCTTTGAGGGTAAGTACTAAGTACTGGGATGAAAATGAACCCCCATCCCCCATCCCGTATTGGTCACATTCACACAGGTAAGTGAAGCGGTTACTTATCATCTTTCAAGGGCGGTATAAAACGGTCTTTTGATTGCAAAAGAATAGCTGCATTTAAGTGGGAGATCTGCCAGGCACAGTCCCCAAAATGCTGCTACACTCTGTCACAATCTTGAAAAAGTCACGCAAACCAACCTCTCCATCTGTATATCCTGCTGTCTCAGGAAAGCAGTCACATATACGTGGTCACACTCTCTTCTCCGACCTTTTGTCAGGCAGAAAATACGCAAGCTTGAAACCTTCAAGCTTCCAGATTCCATGACAAATGTAATCCTGCTGCAATATGACCCTTAAATTGTAACACTACGGACTACAGGGTGACTAAAGGGCAGCATGGCTAGCGAGAGGTTAGTGCAGTGCTGTTACAGTGCCAGTGACCCAGGTTCAAATCCAGCGCTGTCTGTAAGAAACTTGTACTTTCTCATGTCTGCATGGGTTTCCTCCAAAACGTATAGGGGGGTGGGGTGGGGGGGGGGGGGGGGGAAGGTCAATTGGGTGTAATTGGGCGGTATGGATGTCTAAATTTATATATCCATGTACCCTTTGATCTGCTGTAAACTATTCCCTGCACTTTAATTTTATGATTCATTCACCTCCACAGTACTGCCTGAATAGTATGCAAAAGAAAGCCTTTTACATGTGACAATAGACAAATCAAATTGAGCTGTGATCCTGAAGGGAGCTCCAGTGGGCTATTTAATATAACGCTGGGCATTGAAAAGTGAAGCTGGGTGTTGCTGTTCCAGAGCAAGCCCATCGACCAAAGTTTGCGCAACGTTCCTCAGATTTCTTTATGACCTTATGAAGAAGGTTAAGGGTCTCACTACAGCGCTCCAGTTTCAAAGGTGAAGATGGCCTGACGTCAAGGAACCAGCCCAACAGTCGCACCGCAAATGATATCATTGACCCTCCCTTCAACAGGCAATTTATGACATCATTCATTTAATGACTGACAACAGGCAAACTTTAGCCAATTTTCTGACTCTTATTAATCCACCCAAAAATGATTGCCAGATAAATTACTGTAAATTAGCTGGATTTGATGCATTATTCACACATAGAAGAGGGCTTATATCAGTCCAATCTCTAGGCAAAAATCTTCATCTTTGAATTTTCTACCTTTATGAACCCATTTGTTTCATGCAACATAGCCCAATTCCAAGAACTCCAGATAAAATTCCTTAAATTTAAATGTTTTCTTAAATTTAGACATACAGCAAGGTAATAGACCATTTCGGCACACAAGCCCATACCGCCCAATTATACCCAATTAACCTCAATCCCCGATTCATTTCGAATGGTGGAAGAACACTAGAGCCCCTGGGGAAAACCCACAGACACGGGGAGAACACACAAACTCCTTAAAGAGAGCATGGGATTCGAACCCTGGTCCTGATCGCTGGCGCAGCAACAGCATTGCTCTAACCGCTATGCCAACCATGCCGATAATTAAAGGAACTAGCATAGCGTGGGTGTCCAAGGGAGGCATTTTCCTCTCTAGAGAATAGTCTACAAGCAGTTTCTCGTCAGTGACACCACCCCAAACAAGAATGATGCACTTGGAATATCCCCAGGGTTCCATAAAAATGCATCTGCTTCATGTTCGAGATGCTTTTTACCATTTCCTGTGCACATGTGCCATCTAGTGAGGCAATTTCATCCACCGCCTGCTCAAACTGTGCAACAGTTAAATCAAAGGAGGTGGTGTAACAATTTCACGCTGAGGAACTGCACTGCTGACCTGAGCTCATTTTATATCCATCCTCCACAGCCAGTAGACAGAAGAAACTCATTGGGTTGTACATGAATTTAAATCCAAGAAGATCTAGGCCCATCAGTACCATACAGTCCCCAACTGCCAGCGATCTCCAAGTGACTTTTCCTGGTAAGCAAGTTTCTTTATGATAAAGTACTTATCCATAGTGGATTCAGCTGAATGATCCTGCAAGAACTCCACGTCCCCTGAGGAACAAAAGCAACAGTTTCTGCCAGACTGTAGGGCTCCGCACAACAGGCACAAGAATCCTTATGAATTCTTAAGCAATTGGAATCAAATTCTAACCAATAGAAAATCTGCTTTATCCAAAATATTACCACATTATTGAGGTATAAGTTAATCTTTGGTTACATGCACTGAACATACAAAATTTGAGAAATGTATGTAACTTACAAAATTCAGAATGGTACTAAATTTCAGAACCGGAGTGGAATGCATACATGCTTCACAGTTCACAAGTACAGCAGAGGACACTTTTCTGTCCTGTCATTCCTTGATAAATGTTAACCAACTCTGATATTTTCTTCAGTTGGGCTTCCTATCCTTCCTGTTTTAAAATAAAAACATTTGAAATGAGCAGAAATATACAGAATACTGTATATACTCATGTAAAAGTCAATACCGTCAGTCGGTCGTAGCTATCCTTCAAGGTCGAGAATGATGGACTCCATTCCATTTTCCAGAGAGTGAAGACGTTTGTGCATGTATTTGTTTAACATGTACTTAACAAGAAGCACATGATACATCACAAATCAACCAACTAATTCCAATGGCATGGAAACCACAACGAATGAAGCTGATGGGTTTGTTAGAGCCTTCGTCTGCCTTCACAGCCGTTGAGTTTGAAGTAACTTCGTCCACCTGTTCCACCGTTGAGATCTTGGTGGGATTGTTCTTTGTCAGGGACCTCACCTTTGACCTTACCACCATGGATCAAGATACACGAACCCTAATCATTTCCCTGGAGCACTGTTCCAGACGGCATTGCTCTCGGGATCTCAGGACCACACAAGCTTCTCCAATACATGACAATCCATGGAGAAGAGTAGATATCATGTAAAGGTCAACCCTCCCCCCTATTTTTGGCCCAGCTGCCTGCCCACCGGAGCTCCCGACACCTCGACCGCAGACTCTCACCTAGGCTCCAGCCACCCACCCATAGGAGCTCCTGATGCCCCAACCGCAAACTCTCTCCTAGGCCCCGACCACCCACACATCCAAGCTCCCGACACCCTGAACGCAGACCTACCACCCACCAGAGCTCCTGACGCCCCAACCGGGGAGTTCACCCTGGCCCCAGCCGCCTTCCCATCAGAGCTCCCAACATTCCATTCATGAACTCTCACCTAGGCCCATGCCGCCCGCCCACCTCAAACGCAGACCTACCACCTGGTCCCAGCTGGCCGCCTGCCTACCCCAACACCCTGAACGCGGATTTAACACCCGGTCCTGGCCATCTGAGCTCTCGATGCTCCAAACCACACAGGTACTTAACTGTGGTCAAAAGTAGTATCTGTCTAATAGTCAACCCCAGAAATTTTACCCTAAAAATTGGTCCACAAAATTCAACTATTACATATGGTACTTGTTAAAGATCAAGTTACATGAAACCTAACCACTTCCCTGGAGTTTCTCTGAGACCACTACATTTGATTTTCATTTACTAGAGACAGCATCACGGGCAACCTCTATTGTAGAAAATCACAAATGTATTTATCTCTTTTCTACAGTCATCAGTGAAGACAACCTGCTTATGCAGGCTTAGGATTATAGATCCACAATAATCATAATTATTTTTTTGACAAAATATGGCACATAATTTTAGATTAAAGTATTTAACATTTCAACATCTTGCAGCGAATTGGGCAGATAATAACTCACCAAGAATGATTTTCTAAAACCCTCAACAGTGATGAAATCAACCTCTCCCTGTGCCACACTGATTCACATCAGGAGGTCTTCGGATACACCTAACAATTTTACCGGCTGCCTTGGCAACTGACTTCATAGCCATCAATTTATAACTGTAAGAACAGGCACAGTTATGAATGTGTCACGAGGAAGGCTGTGTGGATTCAAAAGGAGGAGCAAAAGCAAATTGCAGAAAAATAATTAAATCCTCCTGGAAGGAGACCTGGGTCTGAATATTTTATAATCCTCAGGGTGCATCGGGATCTGGTGATATCCGCGCACCAGGTCAACCTTGGAGAAGACCCTCGCATTGTGCCAGTTGGCCGTAAAGTCCTGGATGTGAGGGATGGGGTAACGGTCAGGAACGGTTGCCTCGTTGAGCCGTTGATAGTCTCCGCAGGGACGCCAGCCACCGGAGACTTTCGGGACCAGGTGGAGCAGCGAGGCCCACGGGCTGTCGGACCGCTGAATGATCCCCAGCTCCAACAGGTGCGAAAACTCCTCCTTTGCTACCTGGAGCTTGTCAGACAGGAGCCAGCATGCCTTGGCATGAACCGGCGGGCCCTGGGTGGGGATGTGGTGGAACACCCCATGGTGTGGCGAGGCAGCTGAGAACTGTGGCTTGAGGAGTGTTGGGAACTCGTCCAGGATCCGCTGGAACTCGTCTCTGGGCGTGCTGATCGTGGCCATCTGTAGTTGCTCTGAGTGGGAGGTGTTGAGGTGAACAGCCTGGAAGGTACGGGCATCCACCAGGCGCCTACCTCGAATGTCCACCAGAAGCCCGTGTGCAAGGAGGAAGTCTGCACCCAGGATGGCAGTCAGGACAAGACGGTGAACCTCCACACAAAATTCCGTTGGCCGATCTGGAAGTGCACTGTCTTGTCTCCATATGTCCGGATTGCCGTTGCGTTGACCGCACGGAGGGGAGGTCCACAAGGTCGGTTCCTGGATTCGATGGCCATGGCTGATCTGGGCTCCAGTGTCAATGAGGAATCGCCAGCCACTGAGTGAGTCCCGCAGGTAGAGAAGGCTGTGTCCTTGGCTAGCCGGCGCAGCCATTAACAGTGGTCGCCTGGTTGTTTCCCTGGAACGAGCAGGGCTGACGACACTTCCAAGCCTTGGCTCCCCAGCACTGGTGGTAGAAGCAGAGGCCTGAAGCGGATGTTGTGGCCTTGGTTATGCTCTTGGGGGCCCCTGCAGGGGCTGGGTACTCCACCGCAGCACTAGGGGCGGGCTTGGGGTGGTCGTGCCCATGCCTCGTGACCTGCTGGACCACTGAGCCTTCCGAGAATCATGCGAGCCAAAGCTCTTGGGCCTTCTGGGTGACCTTCCTCGGGTCGGTGAAGCTCTCCTGTACCAGCAGCGGGCGGATGTCCCCGGGTATACGTTCAAGGAAGATGTGCTTGAATAGTGGGCAGTTGGTGTGCTCACCCATGAGCGCGAGCATCTCGTCCATCAGTTCCATCGGGGAGCTGTTTCCCAGGGCGTCGAGGTGCAGCACCCGAGCGGCACGCTGGTGTCTGGATAGTCCGAGGGACCCTGTAAGCACTCGCTTGATGGTCTCGTGTTTGTCCTCGGCGGGTGGGTGCTGAACAAGGTGCAGCACGTGTCTGGTGGTGGCCTGGTCCAGGGCAGTGACCACATGGTAGAATTTGGTCGTGTTGGACGGAATCTGGCAGAGGTGAAACTGGGCCTCCGCGTGGCCGAATCAGGTCTCCGGCTCCTGAACCCAGAATTCAGGCAGTTTTACGGCCATAGCGTTGATCCCAGGCTCGCTCATGATGGGTTCAAAGACATTTGAACAGGTCAGGGTCACCAATTGTAGCGGCGGCTACATTGCTCCTGCAATAACACCCGCAACCAGACGGGTTGAGCTCAGTGAGCAGACTCGCTTATTGCAGGCTGCTGGGCTGCACTTATACTCCCAGCCCGGACCTGGCTGAGAACCGTGCTGGAGGGTGTTGACGTCCACCTGGGCGTCACGTGGTCCCCCACTGTGAGTTTCTGAGCCCCACGCTGGAAGGAAGGGAAACCCCCGATGGCGCCATTTTGGCCAGCTGCCCCGCCGCGTGGCTTACAAGCGGGGCCGGTTCACCTGCCTTGTGGTGAGCCGCCACAGTACCCCTTTTAAGTAAAAGTGGGAACTAATACTTTGAGGAAAGTAACTTGATATGAGTAATTAAGTTGTAAGATTTATTAAAAGGTCATTCACATAACTAGAATTTTTCCCTATACAATTCCCCACTGATTAGTCTCGTCACAGTTACCTTCATTTTTATAGGCTAAATGACCACGATCTGGGCTTTAGCGACAATGGAGTGCTTTGTGTGGTAATGGATGGGGAAATTAGTATCTGTAATTGTGGCTAAACTGATACAACTTGCTGAAATGTCCATGACAAAGTGACCAGAATTTCATCACCCATTATTCATACTAAACTTGCTAAAAACTCAATCCTGGTCCAATCCTCTCCAGATTGAGCCTGCTCAAATCCTTCTGGACCAACATATCCCTGCCCGCTTTTCACAAGCTTATCTCTGTATCCAATCAAAATCCATAACTCAGCCAGTGTCTTCCCCTTGCTCCACAATGGCAAGAGTGAATCGATCGAGGTCCTGATGTACGCCAGGTGCACCAAGCTTATTCCTTCAGGTAGAACCCTGTGCTTCGTGCTGGTAAAATATCCTGATTAAACGATCTCGCACAAAAGTGACCTGTGACTCCCGCAGCCCCACTTCATACATATAGCATGGTAACAGGCCATTTTGGCCCAAAAGCCCAAGCCTCCCATTTACACCCGATTGACCTACATCCCCAGTACATTTTTGAATGGCGGGAGGAAACTGGAGCCCCTAGGGAAAACTCAGGTAGACACGGGGAGAAGGTACAAACCCCTTACAGACAGCATGGGATTTGAACCCTAGCCCCGACTGCTGACGATACAAAGGCGTTGCACTAACCTCTAAGTCAACCTGATACTACATATGAAATCCACAAAGGTGTGTAGGTGCTTGAGAAGTTCCAATTTCAGGAAACCAGAAGTAAGTTCCAGAGCACACTGGCATAACTCAAATGAAAGACGCCTTTCTCATGTTTTCTCTCATAGTTTGAAAATTTAAGCTTCAGAGATTATTGAGCCGGGGTGTAATCCGAGATATGGAGGAAGTTCTGGCCAAGGTCAGGCCCTTATCCTTCACGTACTTTTAAATTTAGACAAACAGCGCAGTAACAGGCCCTTCCAGCCCACTCAATTGGCTTTCAAACCCCATATATTTATTTAAAGGGTGGGAGCAAAGCGGAACACCCGGAGGAAACCCATGCAGAGACTGGGAGGACAGACAGTGGCAGATTTGAATCTGGGTCGCTGGCGCTGTAACAGTGTGGTAACCACTACAATAATCATGCCTCCTCTTAGCAAAAAGGAAATTAAAGACAGCCTTTCTCGGGGGGGGGGGGGGGGGGACCACTTTTGATACGATACAGAACTTTCAAGGACAAATAAACTGCTTACTAAGTGAAAGATAAGACTGACAAATGACAAGATGGTTTGGATGCACAAAAACTGAAGTTGCCGGAACTGAAGGCTTTTATTTACAAGAGATGGACAACATCCCTGTGTTGGTCACTTATGCTAATCCAGACTCAAACTGGGGGCAGGCTTGTGTTATGACAGCCTTTATGGGGAAGAAAGGGGAGGAGTCACAAGCCAGCCAGTGAGAGGAAAGGTCAAGTAATTTACACATAATGAATATGGACAATACTGGTTTCACCACAGGTTTAATTGATTTAAAAAAAAGGCTTCAAGGGATCAGTCTTGACTTTGGGTTCTGCTTGTGTAGAGTTTGCTCGACAGAGAGCAGGACCTTCAGAATGGGATGAGCTGATTACATGGTGACTGCCAATCTGCCTTGGACTCCTTCCTCTCTAAACCAGTGACCAAAGCCAATCCAATGACATTTAGTTAAAACACCAAGCCAGGGAAGCAGGATGCAACAGAGAGTACAGAGATGGGTTGGAAAACACATCAAGGATGGACCTTGGTAAGTCCTGCAAGCGATTCTCTGAAATGCTACAATGAGTCTCAACCTTGAAGGCTACTTCATTACAAACCATGGAAGTCGAGCCTGATTTTCATGAGTGAAACACATATTTAAAACAGGAACTCCAAAGAACCTTCTCACCCGTGTTCATGACCAACATATGCAAAGAAATTATGAAAAGTACAATAAATGTGAGATACAGACCAGTTCAGTATAATTTTATTCACCAGTTATATCTGACATCTCAAAAGATAAACAAATTGAATCAGGTTTAGTTGGATTTATGTGAACAAGAAGTTGGTACTTTTCTGCATTCTACTTGGCGATGTCCTAAAGTTAGGCCTTTTTGGTTGAAAAGAGATTATTTATTTAGAACAAATAACCAGGATTAAATTCCCACAGGATCCATCGTCATTTCTATTAGGAGATGTTAAAGGAATTTAAATTAAATTAAAACTGAATATTTATCAGATTCAATTTGTGCAAATTGCATTAGCTGTAGCTAGAATGTGCGTATCTTGGAAGTCAGAGATAAATTTGGGAAAGATGGCATGCTGAGGTTTGGCGCTGTATACCACTTGAGAAAATAACGTATAATTGACTAAATATAAATTTTCAAAAATATGGAGCCCATATTTACAAATGGTGGGTTTAAATATTTAATTGAAATTTTGATATTTTATTTCTTCTATATATACAATATTATGAAATATTATGGTCATAAAACTCCTGATGAAGAGTTTTGGTCCCTTTCTGTATTTCTTTCTTTTTTTCGGTAGGGGGATAGTATGTGGGGGTGGGTGGGGGAAGGGTCTGGGTAGATCTATATTTCTATTTTCTTTTTTTTAAATATCACCTGTATTGGGATTTGAATTATATATTTGTAAAATAAATGAATTTATTGTGGCTTTAAATCTATAAATAAAATATTTTTAAAAAAAGAACTACCACCCTGAGAACAGGTGGAAAGGGTCTCCTAAGGGCAGGGATATCCAAATACTTGGATGCTCTGATCATGTTGGATTATACATCAGCAAAAAGGAAATGATGGAATTTGGAATCTCAACGGCACTACATTTTTTCTTGACCTTCACCTTTATTTCCCGATGTCTTTTTTTCCCCAACGCTGGAAGTGGGAGTTCTGTGGGCTTCATAACGAATGGGGAAAAGCAAGGATACTTAGCAGGTGATCAGGATTTGGGGGCGGGGCGGGGGGAAGGGAAGAAAAGTACATGGTTCTGATCAACAAACTTCAGTTGTTTCTCCACCTGCTGAGTGTTCCCAGCTTTTTTTCTGTTTCTATTTTGGAATTCCGGTCTTTGCAGAATTTTGCTTCTGGAAAACGTATTATTTTCATTAAAAGTCGTGCCTTACCTGCATGTCAGAATTAGTGAAGCTGCAGGCGGACAGATAGTTTGTGTGCATCGCAACAGACTTTTTCTTGGCGGCCATGGTTTCGTTTTTATCGAAGGTCAGTGGGTACACAGAGCATTTGTTGTCCAAGCCACTAGGACAGTCAATCATTGAGAATTACAACTTAGAAAAGGTTAGACATTTAGATATACATACAGCACAGTAACAGGCCTACAAGCCCGTGCCGCCCAAATACACCCAAAATGACCTACACACCCAGTATGTTTTTGAATGGTGGGAGCAAACCATTCTGCCAGGTTCTTTGGAAGCACAGAAATGACAGCACTGAGAACACTCAGCCCATCAGACCAGTGCTAGCTCTTCAAGTGGAGCTCTCTGCTTCAAGGCCTATTCTCCTGCCTTTGAAGCAATTGAGAAAGAAACCTTGCACTCATTGTTGCTGATCATAGATTCAATTCACTGCATTCCAGTTAGCACAAGACAGCATTAGAACCTTCCCACTATCTTTAATTTTGAAACGAATAATTCACTGGGTGCCTGCTTCATACTTTCCCCAGGCACGGACATAGCACCACATAAATGTAGCCAGGGTGTTTATCAAGGAAGAAGAATGTGTGGCATTGGAAGTACTAATTACAGAAAAAAGCAGTGCACATTAAGGAGAAATGATATTTAGAAAAGGATCTATTCCCAGGCCTGGGACAATCAGTGATTGCATTGTGATGGGTTTGTTTCCACAGCAAACTGATGTGCATCAGTCTGGATAAGTGTGAGGTGATGTATTTTGGAAGGTCAAACCAGAAGGCTGAGTACAGGGTTCATAGTCAGACCTTGCGGTCAAATCCATTCATCTCTCAAGCTGGATAGTTGAGGCCAATGGGATGCTGGACTTCATTAGTCAGGGGATTGAGTTCAAGAGGGCAAGAGGTCATGTTGAAACTGTACAAATCTCTGGTGAGACCACACTTGTGTTCAGTTCAAGTCATCTCATGAGAGGAAGGATGTGGAAATTATGGAGAGGGTGCAGAGGAGATTTACCAGGATGTTGGCTGGATTGGAAAATAAGAGGCAAGGTGAGCAGAGCTTGGACTTGTCTCTTTGGAGTGAAGAATGATGGGAGGTTCTCAGAGGCATAAATAAGGCGGGCAGCCAATGCCTCTTTATCCAGGGTGGGAATAGCAAACACCATGGGACATCTGAACAAACTGAAGGGAGGAAATGTTATGGGAGACATCAGTCATGGGAGCCTGGAATGCCTTGCCAGAGGTGGTGGTGGAGGATGGAACATAGGGGGATTTAAGAGGCTCTTAGACAGGCACATGGACTATGAGGTAGGAAGGATTTAGTATTTTCATGGTAGGAATATATAGGTCGGCACAATATGTTCTATGTTTTATATAACAGCACTACAATTTTCCAATTAGCTGCTTGTTCATACAAGTGTATCTTGGGGTATTGGGCAAAGAAGTAAATACAAGCAAACTACATTTACATCTGGATCAGGAAAGCAACTAAAGATGAGATTTCTCTCAGTTAACCAGAGGGCAATACCAGGTGGAAAGAAGATTTTCCCACTTGGGTGGGCATAGTGGTTAGAGCAGTGCTATTACAGGGCCCGCAACCCGAGTCTGAATCCAGCGCTGTCTGTAAAGAGTTTGCACGTTCTTCCCATGTCTGTGCGGACTTCCTCCGGGTGCTCCAGTTTCCTCCCACCCTTCAAAACGTACAGGGCTTGTAGGTTAATGAGTGTAATTGGGTGGCAGGGGCTTGTGGGCTGGAAGGGTCTGTTACCGTGCTGTATGTCTAAATTTAAATAGGTCTGGGTGATTCATTTCTACCTGACTTTCTAGTTTGATAAACACTTTCCCTATTTTATTCTGCTGCTTCATTTACATGACAGAATTTTCTTGCGTACATTGGCAGCCTGGGCTTTTAAAAGAAGTAAGGAAGGAAATAGTACAGTTTTTAAATGACCTTTCCCTAATCTTTGACTCCAGGTGTACTGCTTGGGTGACAAGGAGCTCGCTAGTGAGGAGGAGCTGTTGAAATTAAAGAGAACGGGATGGTGGGATATCACTTGCACGACAGGGAAAGGTCACAGGAAGACCTTGCTTCTAAACTTCTGGTGGAAATCTTACAAGATCCCAAGATACAGGAGCAGAAGTATGGTTCAGCGAGTCTGCTCCACCATTCCATCATGAGCTGATCCATCCTCCCACTCAGCCCCAGTCCCCAGCCTTCTCCCCGTGACCCTTGATGCCCTGACTATTCAAATACCTGTCAATCTGTGCCTTAAATACGCTCAACAACCCCATTTCCACAGCTTCCTGTACAAGATCGAGGAGCAGAAGGCGGCCTGTTGGCCCTTATCACTGTCTGCTCCCTGCAAAAGGAAATGGAAGTTAGAGGTGACAAATAACGATTCATGACCAATGCCACCATACTCACCCACATGCAATGGCACATCCTGATGGAGCGTAGGCACAAGCCATCACCCAGGTACAGGGCATGGTCACTGCGTGTTCCTGTAAATGCACACATAGCGATTAACCAACACAATCTAGTGTTGAAGAAATTAGCTTCAATCCTGCAGAGCAGAAGTATTCTTGGTGTGGTTGAACACAGGAAAAAAAAATTGCTTCGCATGAAACTAGAACTTAGACTGAGGTGTATTCATGGCAATCGAGGAGAGCTGGTTAATGAGGTATTGTATGGATTCAGTGCAACAACAGAGAGATTATTCTGCAACTTCTGAGCCTGCTCTCCAGCGTCACTGTGAATCAACGTGGTGGGTCTGTGCCTGTAGGGCTGACGCCAGATGTACATCCACGTCTCAACTCAAACAATTCCTTGGATCGGGATTTGTCTGATTCACTTCTTAATACTCACTTAGATAGGCTAACTGCTACTGCAGCTCGTTACTTGTCAATGTATGCTTCTTTTCAAATTAACACAAATTCATCTGCATCTGCAAAGAGGCACTGTGCCTTGTTCATACAAGTGTATCTTGGGGTATTGGGCAAAGAAGTAAATACAAACAAACTACATTTACATCTGGATCAGGAAAGCAACTAAAGGTGAGATTTCTCTCAGTTAACCAGAGGGCAATACCAGGCGGAAAGAAGATTTGCCCACTTGGGTGGGGATAGTGGTTAGAGCAGTGCTATTACAGGGCCCGCAACCCAAGTCTGAATCCAGCACAGACATGGGAAGAACGTGCAAACTCCTTACAGACAGCGCTGGATTCAGACTCGGGTTGCGGGCCCTGTAATAGCACTGCTCTAACCACTATGCTCACCCAAGTGGGCAAATCTTCTTTCCGCCTGGTATTGCCCTCTGGTTAACTGAGAGAAATCTCACCTTTAGTTGCTTTCCTGATCCAGATGTAAATGTAGTTTGTTTGTATTTACTTCTTTGCCCAATACCCCAAGATACACTTGTATGAACAAGGCACAGTGCCTCTTTGCAGATGCTTTGAAGTGGGGGGGGGGGGGGAGAGGGAGAGGGAGAATGTTGGTAAATGGTGCATGTATTTCATGCACATGTGGGCAAGCATACCCGCCTTTTTCTGTCGGCCAGTGTTGCCTGGCTACCATTCTAGTGACAATTAGGTAATGGAACAGTGGATCTCCGCCACTTCATTACTCTGCCAAAACTGGACCATTATTGGAAACTGCTTAATCCACTAGAGTAACATAATGACCACATTGATTTTTTTTGTAATGCCGTGCGCTTGCTTACCTTGTTGGTGGTGAAAGCATCCCACACGATAACTTTTCCATCCTGGAAACAGAAGACATATCGATCAGCACATTTGTCAGCTATGTACGAGGCCGCTCAATGGTTAGAAGATCACACAAGGCAGACTCAACCCTTCCGCTCTGTATCGGTGTCACCTGGTGTTTAGGCCTCAGATTTATTGTCAGAGTACATATATGACATTCACATACAGCCCTGAGATCTCTTTTCCTGTGGGCACGGCAGAATTACCCCACATTTTGATAATGCAAAAATTAAACTGTACACAAGGTAAACATGTAAACAAATAAAAGAACTGTAAACAGATAACAAATGTAAACAAACTGACTGTGCAATACAAAGAAAATCAATCATTAAAATCCAGAAGAGTCCTTAAATGAGTCTCTGATCGACTTTGTCGTTGAGGATACTGATAGTTCTTGAATAAATGGAAAGGTTCAAAGGAGGTAGCCAGCATGACTCCGGGAATGAAAGGGTTATCATATGGGAAGTGTCTGACAGCTCTTGACCTTTATCCATTTGAATTTAGGAGAATGAGGGGAGATCATATTGGAACATTTTGAATGTTGAAGGGCATGGAAAGAGTCTATGTAGAAAGGTTGGTTCCCATGGTGGGAGAGTCTAGGACAAGAGGGTACAGCTTCATGATTGAAGGGCGTACACTTAGAACAGAAATGTATAGGAATTTGTTCAGCCAGAGGGTAGTAAATCTGTGAAATTTGTTGCCACACGTGATTGGGAGGCCAGGTCACTGGGTGTTCTTAAGACTGTTACCCCTTTTATGCAGCACTTGAAATTTGCTCCTTTCAAGTGCTGCGTGAACACATCGAAGGTGGATTCGGTGGGGGGGTGGTCCTAAATTTACCCAGCTTTAATCCGCCAAGGTAAGTAGAGTCACAGGTGGAGAGTAATGGTACAGGACCAGTCTAAAGCGGGCAACCCGTGTTGCCAGGTCAAAACGGGAAGGGAACATGACGTCGTGATGTTGGGTCCAGGAAAGGTTCATAGTTATAGGTGCACAACGTGCAAGGCAGGGGACTCTACTAGGCGCATAGTGTGCGAATGTCAGAAATACAATGGCAGACTTCATCACTGCAGAAAAGTCACATAAAATTAAACAGACTTTTTCATGGCACTACACTTGGTTTAAAAGGATAAATTCACCTTCAAACTAATATCTGTATGGCAAAGTGAACATTAGTGTGCTCAGTAATCATCTGACTATTTGACTTGAACTTACATTGACATTCCACGTATATGTGTACATGCATGTATTTGCATACGCACATGTTCGAATGTACCTGAGCATGTACTCCATGCATGTATGTGTGATGATGGTCCAGACTTCTGAGACATAGATTACCTACTGCACTTCAAACCCCCAAAGAAATGCTACCAACACAAAGACCTCTATATTCAAGTACAAGAAAACCAACCACAGCATCACAATCCCCAGCACCGTGGCTCCAAATGCTCGGCCAACACCGTAGGGCAGGCTGCATTATTCACACAGCCATCTCCAGAGCCTCTGCTCAGGGTGCCTTCAACGGAGAAGATAGATTATCTGCTGGTCAAAGGATATGATGTAAACTACAGCATCTGGCCAATGTGAGGCAATCCTCAGCAGGAAGAGGTGTGCAGATGAAGGCAACAGAGACTGCTGTAAATTTAAATTCTAAATTTAGACGAATGGTAGCAGGCCCTTTCGGCCCACAAGCCCATGCGCCCAATCGCACCCAATTAACCTACAACCCCGGTGCGGTGTATTTGAAAGGTGGGAGGAAACTGGAGCACCCGGAGGAAACCCACAATCTCCTTACAGACAGTACCGGTTTGGAGACCCGGACGCTGATGCTGTAAACGCATTGCGCTAACTGTGCCGCCCCAGACATAAATACAGCACGGTAAAACGCACTTCTGGCCCATGAGCCTGTATTGTCAAAATACCCCGATTATCCTACAGCCCCCGTACATTTTGGAAGGTGGAGACACATCCAGACACAGGGAGAACATACAAACTCCTTCCAGCCAGTGCCAGATTCGAACCCGGGTTCCTGGCACTGTAATACTGCTGGACTATCCATCACGTCCCTTGTAGAGTTGACATCTGAGAAACACACATGCAAATCATGTTTGCCTTTTGATGTATCAGCCACATCAATCAATCATCTGTTTATCATATATTCAACCCAACGCGGGCAGACGCTTGTTTTTAGATTTCTACAGGTTCAGTATCTATTTTGGAGCATCCTTAGTACCTGAGGAGAAGGTCCCCTTCTCAAGTTAAGTAGAGGCTGACAGGAAGTACCATCCATGGCCACATTCTAAGAATTGTTGCAGTGTAACTCTGTCCCAGAAGGTCAGTCATCACAAGGATGAGGTACCCTGGAATTTAATATTGTCACTTCTAAATCACAGAGCTGCCAGTCTGCAGCACGGCATGCAATAACTACCATTGGGATCCTGCCTTAGTCCTTGCACAAATATTCCTGCTGCCTCTTTCCAGCAATTTGCCACGATCTGCAGTCGAAGGCAGGGAGGGCTGTGAATCTGCCCCACACTGGCTGCTGCTTGGTGGATCTGCTCTGCGCGGTGGTGTGGCAAAACGCTCCCCACCACACTCTCGCTCCCCTCTGCAGCTCAAACACTCTCCAGCATCAGCCAGCCACCACTTCATCATGCAGCCAAGGATATATCGGTACATGTTCAGCCATGGCTCATATGTGGCAGGTCAATCAATCTGTCGCCCCCTTCGGAGTTTGTGGAGGTATGGTATGATATCGGAAACCCTGGCAAAATTTCTACAGAGGTGCGGTGGAAATTGTGCTGACCGCCTGCTGTAGAAGTAAGATCCTGAACAATGTAATCATGAAAAGTAAATTTGAGCAATGCAATAATGGTTTGACATTTATTGCTGGGAAATCCCTGCCCAACTAGCAAGTTTCAACCAGCCTGGAGTTTCCCCATTCAGATGGCAATGCCTGATGAAAGGGGAACCTGGTTATAAGATTGGTTATAATCTTATAACCAATAAGATTATAATTTTCAGATGCAATTTTCAAATGAATAGTGTGTAGCTTAATATTGAGAGGGTAATGCTTGTCACATGAGAGAAAACAGTTATTTTGGATTACAGGTAAAACCCTCCCCACCACTGAGAACATCTACAGGGAACCCTGACATCCTCCGATGGCAGCAATCATCAAGGATCCACACCATCCAGCACACCCTCTGTTCTCACAGCTGTCCTCAGGAAAGAGGTCGAGGTGGGTGCCACAAGACTCACACCAGGTTCAGGAACAGCCACTACCCCTCCACCATCAAACTCCTCAATGATAAACTCAATCAGGGATTCATTTAAGGACTCTTACTTTGCACTTTAATGATATTTTTCCTTTCTGTATTGCACAGTCAGTTTGTTGACATTTATATTCTGCGTACTTTTTTATTGCACTACCAATGTGGTAATTCTGCTTCACCAGCAGGAAAGAAAAGAATCTCAGGGTTGAATGTGATGTCATGTATGTTCTCTGACAATAAATCTGAAATCTACTCTTCTGAACCAGCTTCACATGTGGACGGACCTTTGCTTTCTTTGGATGGGGGAGGGGAGCAGGTTAGATAATGGAAGAGGGAGAGAGAGGACTGAACAGTTTTGTAGAATAACATTCGTGCGTTGATTGGAGCTTTCTGGAGACTGGGAGTTGGGGAGCAGAGGATTCAGCGGGAGGGAGTCAAAATGCAATTAGATGTGTGTGTGTGTGTGTGTGTGTGTGTGTGTGTGTGTGTGTGTGTGTGTGTGTGTGTGTGTGTGTGTGTGTGTGTGTGTGTGTGTGTGTGTGTGTGTGTGCTGGGAGCAAGATAACGAATGAATAAACCTCCCTTTCAAATGCTTATGTTTGCTTTTCAACAAGATTAGAAAAAAAAATGGAATCAAACCCTCTTTAATTCTCTATCTGAAATGGCCAGATGATGTTAATAAACGAGCTTCCGCCTCATCTGCAGGGGGGCGATGTTAGGCTCTTTTGACAAATGTCACACTGCTCCAGGGATTGGTTGGAACAGGTGCTGAAACAGCCTGGAATTTCTTGATTCCTGTAACAGTGCCTGAATCCTAATAGGGAACCTGTTACCGTTAACCTGAATGATGCAGTGAATCAGCATTATTTCTGCCCTGAAGTGAAACACAAAAATCTGCAGACACCGTGGATGAAGTAAAAGTACAAGATGCTGGAGAAACTCAGCAGGTCAATACATACAGAACTGACATTTCAGGCTTGAGCCCTTCATCAAGGGAAGAAAAAGGGCTTGATGAAGAGTTTGGCCAGAAACGTCGGTTCTGTATCTTTACCTTTGCTACATAAAGGACACTGTTTGACCTGCTGAGTTTCTCCAGCATTTTGTGTTTTCACATTTTTCCTCCCTGTGCTCTTCAATTTCTGCAAACTAGAAACACAGACTTTCAAGTTAGTTTACACCCTTCGTCTCTTAAGAAAACTGCAATTATTTTATTGATATTTCTCAAAAATGATATCAGATTAATTATTTTCTCTGAATTGCTTCGAGCCAGGAGAGCAGCAGGTGAGATAATGGATCGCTTTTAGAATTTTGTTGCTATGTGACGTCAAGTTTAAATTTAGAGAAGATTAGATGCTCAATTTCCGATTGAATTCATATTTTCAAACACCGAGAGGGCCCTTTTTGAGTTACATTTATAAATGATTTGTTGATTAATGAGGTAATTCTGTCTTCCTTTAACATTTATCTGTATTTTTGGATGTGAAATTTAAATGCTAATAAAAATTGTGAAAGATTTACAGTCAGACAGGTGGAACTCCAAGCTGTAACAGGTTAGCAGATGGGGAACTGTAACAGAAGGGAGCTTGTGCAAAACATAAGTGGATGGAAAGAGTGTCCTCAGTTACAATGACATCCATTATCACAGTGACAGCGTCAGGGTTATATGGCAGGGCCTAGTGACAGGGCCAGCCCTGCTTACACTAATCCGGTGTTAATCCCACTATGTAATTCTCCCTACGCTCTCATTAACTCCCTGCAGATTCCACCACTCCCACAAAGAGCAATCCTCATCTGTGGAGGGATCTCGAAGACCCACAGTCACAGGGAGAACATGCAGACTCCATGCACGATCAGGATTGAATCCACGTCCCCGACACTGTGAGGCAGCAGCTCGACCAGCTTCTCCGCTGTGTTGGAAGGGCGAGCAATGTAGAATCTTAGGCGATGCTGCAATGCATTTATTTAAACACCAGCAATCTTTTTTGCAAGCTCCGTTTGTCACTCATTTCTCTCCTACATTTTTCAGTGAAGATTCCACTCATGTGAAGAAGAAACTCCAGTAACTCCTATTCCACATTATAAATCCACTTCATCCTTTTCACATACTGACACTTGTATCACCTCCAAGTCTATTCCGTCTTCTGTCCCTCCACTCATGGTTTTACTCGAACAGGTGGCTCCAACTTTGACAAAATTATGCAGCTTGCTACATACTGGTTCAAGGAACATTTCACACTATCTCCCAGGAACATAATTCAGTCTTTTTCTTTGTTCAAGTTCACAGCAAACCGCTGCTTTAAACTAATTTTCAATCCTTTAAAATGTAAGTATTACATTTAAAGTAAGCATTTAGATAAAGAGACGGCAAGTAGGTGTTTCCTATTGAGGATCAGTGAGATACAAACAAAAGGACATGGGTAAGGGTGAAAGGGGAAAAGTTTAGGGGGAACTTCTTCACACAGAGAGCAGTGGGAGTGGGGAATAAGCTGCCAGCTGAAGTGGTGAATGTGGGCTCCATTTTAACATTTAAGAGGAATTTGGACAGGTCCATGGATGGGAAGGGTATGGGCTGGGTTCAGGTCAGTGGGACTAGGCAGAAAATAGTTTGGCATGGACTTGAAAGGCCAAAGGGCCTGTTTCCTATGCTGTAATGTCTATGTCTATACACGTGGAAAAGTTTTAATTCTGGATATAACACAGCAATCGATCATTCAGAGCAAGTCTACAACTTCATGGAGTCCAAATCCATACATCCCTCAAGGTCACTGCATTGGTTGATGGGATAGTAAAGAAGGCCTAGGGGATGTTGGGCTTCATTAATCGGGGGACTGAGAGATCATGTTGCAACTCTTCAAATCTCTGGTGTTCAGTTCTGGTCAAGGAAGGATGTGGAAGCTATGGAGAGGGTGCAGAGATTTACCAGGATGTTGCCTGGATTGGAAAGTAAGCCTTATGAGGCAAACTAGGACTTAACTCTTTGGGGCAAAGAAGGATGAGAGGAGACTTAACAGAGGTCTACAAGATTCAGAGAGGCATAGAGAGGATGGACAGGCAGCACCTTTTTCCCAGGGCAGGAATAGCAAACACCCATCGACATATGTTTGAAGTTTAGGGGAGACATCAGGGGTACATTTTTTTTTACACAGAGAGTTATGGGTGCCTGGAGTACATTGCCAGGGCTGGTGGTGGAGGCTGAAACATTAGGAGCATTTAAGAGAATCTTACGCACATGGATGGAAGAAAAATAGAGGATTACAAGGTAGGGAGTTTTTAAGAACTATTTTGTTAAGGAATATATGGGTCAGCACAACGTCGAGAGCTGAAGGGCCTGCACTGTTCTAGTTTTATGCTCTATGTTCAAGATTCAAGATTCCTTTATTGTCAGGAGATGTAATATTACACAAAATTGCCTTCTGCCTGCTGTAAGGCAAACAAAGAGTCACCATTAGTGTCGCCCGGCGCCCCTTACAGTATAAGAGAAAATGAAGCATAAGAGATTCCCTTCAGAGTCACTAAACTCCCTTCAGAGTTTATGGATTCACAGGCTCCTGTTTGATTCATCAGCTCCAGGTCCAAACTTCTGAGATGATCAGGAAGCCTTCAGAGACCCTTTGGGAGCCCATCTTGCCCCCAGTCCCCTCTCGAATCCCGGCTCTGATACCTGGTTCCCATGAGCCAGTCTCCAGCACCCCATGTAGGTCCAGGACTGTAAGTCACACGCAGCCTTTAAAGATAGCTCAGCCACTGAGACCCTTGCTGGTTTGCTGCCATAGTCACTGGCTTTAGGGTTGTCTCCTCTTCTTCTCCTTCTTAACAGGGATAGGGAGGGGGTCTTCTCCCTGTTTCTGGTGGCCTGCACAGATCCGCGGCTCCCAGAAGCCTCACGGCTACTGCTTGGTGCAGGGGGCCATCTTGGGCACAGATAAGTAGTTACAGGATTTTAGCCGTTGGCTCCTCTAACAAGCTGTTTACTGTTTATACGGAGCTACTGGCATTAGGATCAGGTGGGTGAACAGTTTGAAGCAGCGCTGTGTCTCTGCTCTCTGCTTAATAAAAGGGTACTTATTTCCTGAATCAGGGAAAGTGACTATTTTGCATTTTTGAAGGTGGGGAGAGATGAAATCAGGTTGGATAATGGCCCTGTTATTACTGGCTGAGCCCAGTTATTCCAGAGTCGTCTGTGGGCAGAACTTTGGGGGGTGGGGGCATGTGACGGGAATTTGTAAAGAAGACTGGATCAGAATTTTGTAATTTAAATTAGGATTAGGACATGTGAAGGCAGAGCATTCAGGTGAGCAATGCAGTGCTAGAAAGGAAGAAGGTGGCAGTGTTATATATATATTGGGCTTATTACTGGGTGAAAACAGGTGGCTAAAAATAAATAAAATCCAGGATAAAGATGGAAATATAATGTGAAAAATCTAACGCAAAGCTTAGTAATTTTGAACTAAGGCTACAATTTCCTGCAGGTTTTGCTATTTAAAAAAAATACCCAAAAAACATTCAGAATTTTTTTTTTAAAAAAGCCACTATAGAATAAATTGCAAATAAATTTGGGGTATAAAAACGATTGTCCGAATATAGGTCGAGTGCATCGAGCATTGACTCCAATGTCTTTCTTTTTAAACACACCCCTTCTTTCCAAATAAGGGTTTTAAACCTGGCGTGATGACATTTTGTTCTACCCTTTAAGAATGTTCGAAAATGGTCACCTCTACATTTACAATGCAATGTACACAGAAGTCCTTTTGTGATGTATTTGAACATTACACATTCCAGTCTGAATACTGAACTTCAGTTCCAAAGACCTGAACATTCCAATCATAAATCTAAGTTGAAGTAATTTCCTTCAAGTGGAAGAATATAAATATACATGATCACATAGGAAATAATTGAACATTAAGCCACAAAAACTGGAAGAGCATTGTTTAGAAATCTGATTACGGTTCATTGAAAGGT
This sequence comes from Narcine bancroftii, assembly GCF_036971445.1. Taxonomy (NCBI): domain Eukaryota; kingdom Metazoa; phylum Chordata; class Chondrichthyes; order Torpediniformes; family Narcinidae; genus Narcine; species Narcine bancroftii. The sequence goes on along the minus strand of NC_091482.1, from coordinate 58,402,821 downwards.
TATTCTCAGCAATATTCAATTGGAACTTTGATTAAATCCAGAGTAAATAACTTTACCACTATTTTCAGTAAATCACATCAACATGGAAATTCAACCTGACACATCTGATGGAGCAATAAAACACTACAGCACAATACAGGCCCTTCAGCTCTCAATGTTGGGCCTACCAAAAAAATCCTGCCAAAAACAAATCTAAACCCTTCCTTCCTTGTAACTCTCTATTTTTCTTTCATTCATGTGTCCAAGAGTCTCTTAAATTCCCCTCATGTTTCATCCTCCACCACCATCCCTGGCAAGGCATTTCTGGCACCCACAACTTACCCCTGGTCTCTCCCCTAAACTTTTCTCTCTTCACTTTGTAGAGATGTCCCTTGGTGTTTGCTATTCCTGCCCCGGAAAAAGGCGCTGGCTGTCCACCTTATCTATGCCTTGTAGACCTCTATTGTCATCTCCCTTCTTCTCTTCAAAGAGAAAAATCCCAAGACTTATATTTCAATCCAGGCAACATCCTGGTAACAATCCTCTGCACATCTTCCACATCTTTCTGATAATGAGGTGACCAGAACTGAACACAATACTCTAAATGTGGTCTCACCAGAGATTTATAGAGTCCCAACATGACCCCTTGATTCTTGAACTCAATCCCCCATTAATGAAGCCCAGCATCCCAAAGGTCTTCTTAATTATTATTATCAACCTTCAGAAATCTATGGATTTGGACCCCAAGGTCCTTCTGGTCCTCCACACTGTTAAGTATCCAACCATTAACCCTGTACTCAGCCTTCTGGTTTTACCTTCCACAATGCATTACCTCACACTTATCAGGATTGAACTTCATCTGCCATTTTTTCCACCCAACTTTGCTTCCTGTCTATATCCTTTTGTAACCTACTCCAACTTTCAGCACACGCCACAATTCTTCCAACCATTGTGCCATCCGCAAATTTATGACCCATCCTTCACTGAGGTCATTTATAAAAATCTCAAAGAGCAGGTCCCAAAACAGATCCCTGTGGAACTCCATTAGTCACTGACCTCCAGGCAGAATGCTTCCTGTCCATTACTACTTTCTGCTTTCTACATGTAAGCCAATTTTTAACCCACACAGACAAGGTTCTATTTTATCTCATGCCTCAAGACTTTCTGAACGAGTTTCTCACAGGGGAACTTATCAAATGCCTTAAAATCCATATAGACCACATCTACCATCCTTTCTTTTGTTGCCTCCTCAAAAACCTCAATGATGCTTGTCAGACATGACCCTCCCTTCACAAAGCCATGCTGATTATTCTTGTGTAGACGGGACTTCTCCAAATGCTCATAAATCCTATCCTTAAGAATCCTCTCCAATAGTTTGCACACTAATGTAAGATTCTTCCTATTACTTTTTTTTAAACAAGGAGACCACACTTGCCATTCTCCAATCTTCCAGCACCTCCACTGTGGCCAAGGAGGACTCAAAGATCAGCCAATACCTCAGCTATCACTTCCCTCCCTTCCCACCGTAACCTCAGGTTTATCATGTCTGGCCCCGGGAATTTACCATTCTGAAATGTTTTTAAGAAGAGCCAATACTTCCTCTTCCTTAATCTCAACATTGTCCAGCACAAGATACGGCCCCAGCTATCTCTTCTCTCACTTCCCACAGCAACCTGGGGTATATCGTGTCCAACCACAGGAACTTGTCAATCTTGATGTTTTTAAGATGATCCAACACTTCCTCTTCCTTAATCTTCACATTGTCCAGGCACACAAGCCTGCTCTATTCCAACCTCACCCTGATCAAGGTCCTTTTCTTTGGTGAATACTGAAGCAAAGTATTAAGTTAGGACCTCCTCTGCCTTCAGCCACAGGTTGCCTCCTTTTGCCTTAAGCGGCTCCACCTTCATTCTCTGTTCTTCACATATGTATAGAACGCCTTGGGGTTCTCCATAATCCTTCTTGCCAAGGCTTTCTCATGCCCCCTTCGAGCTGTCCTCAGTCCTTTCTTAAGCTCCTTCCTGGCTACCATATCATTCTCATGAGCCCTTCCTGTTTCATACTTTGATATCTCATGTATGCTTCCTTCTTCCTCTTAATTAGCTGCCTCACCTGTTTTCTCAACCACTCTTCCCTATTCCTACCACCTTTTCCCTGTTTCAATGGGGCAAACCTATTCTGAATCTAGCACTTGGTCCATGAACATCCTCCACAGTACTTCTGTGCTTTCTCCCATGAACATCTGTTCCCAATTTACTCTCCCTAGTTCCTGCTTCATCCCATCCTAATTAGCCCTTCCCTGGATCCTATTTTGTCTGCTTTTATCCTTGTCAATAGCTGTTAAAGCTCAGGTTCACTATCACCACAACGTTGCCCTATGTAGGGGGAATTGCAACACATCATTGAGGGATGCCCATTGTAGAACATGGCCAAAGGAGTGTGGTCTTAAAAATGCAACAATAACTACTGAGTCCTGGATTCACCCAATTGTTATCTCCTCTCCTCCAATCAAAACTCATGCTCCACCTGACCCCCGATCCGTGGCTGGACCCCACTATCTCCCCCTTTGCCGCGACGTCTGGCATCACATATGCTTGGTGCTGGTGTTCCTTCTCACATCTCTCATGATATTACTGGACAGCCTGATAACCAAAGAAACATTGACACCCTGGGCTCCAATGACTTCAATTCTCCTTTGGCAGTGTTGGCCAGTTGGGATCAGACCTTGGTCGTGAGTGAATTTTGATTCAATGGGATGTTGTATAATTGCAACATCCTATTGTATCAAAATATGTGTGTGAGTGTCTGTCTCTCTGTATATATGTATGAATGCATATATATATGTATATATATAAATATATATGTATGTCTAATATACATAAATGCTGGAGAAACACACCAGGTCACGCATCATCCATAGGAAGTAAAGGTAACCTACACACCAGGTCACGCATCATCCATAGGAAGTAAAGGTAACCTACGTTTTGGCCTGGGCCCTTCATCAGGTACCTGACACACCTGACATAGGGCCCAGGCCCGAAACATTGGTTACCCTTTACTTTCCACAGATCCTGCTGAGTTTCTCCAGCACTTTTTGTGCATTGCATCTGCAGACTTTCTTGTTTAACTGAATTTCTAGTCTCGACTGCATCACATCATTACCATCCCAGCCTACCATTAAAACAGACTTCGCATAATTATCTTGGAACAAACACATGTTCTTTGCTATTTGGGAACCCTCTCAGAACAAAACCAAACGATGGTTTTAGGTTGAAGTTGTTGCCAACAAGGCAGAGGATGCTCTCTCAACTTTAAAGAAGCATTTCTAGACAGACATTGCTAATCAAATAATGTATGGTAGTGATCTGACCTGGGAGGAACTGACAATTCTTCTCTTGTCTCTGCACCAATCCATACAGAGCACTTTATTTCCATGGCCCTTTAGAGTTCGTCTCGTCTTCATCACAAACTGTCCGAGTCCTTCTGTTCTCTCAGCCACCTGATGAACTGAACCAAACGGTGAAAGAAAAGTACATTTTAAAACCCAAAGGGTGAGATTTCAAAGTACTTTATTTTAATAGAATTGGGCACATCAATAAAATCTAATCTCTATGTATAGAATCCTGAAACTTACTCCACACTCCCACAAAATATTCACACGTTAGGCTCTGAGGAAGCCAATTACATGGGAACAGAAATAGGCCATCAAGTCTGCCCTATGAGTTGATCCATCTCCCCACCCCCCCACCACCCCCCCCCCTCCTAATCAGGACCACTGCCCGGCCTTCTCCCCATTTCAAATAATCAGGTTAACTCTCCCTTCCACATATACTGTACATTCTAATTCTTAAGCAGAAAGAAAGATTCTGACTCCATATTCGGGGATATATTTAGGAATATTTTTCTACAAACACCACACAGATTTGATGCACATGCTTTCCCCTTTCTGATAGGGTTAACTTATCATTCAACAAGGAATCCCAGTCCCACCACAAACATCAATGGGATTTAAATTTGGACTCGAGGGCCGAAATGGTTACCATGTAGGTCTAAATTTAAAATTTATAATGAGCAACTTTGATAATAGCAGAGTTGCTGGGGTTGAGGTGCTTTTCCTGGTTATTTCAATTTGAAAATGTCTTCTGGGCATGGTCCTACCATTGCTGACAGAAATTTTTGCTGATTTCTGGCTTTCATACTAAACAATTACTCCCAAAAACTGACGTGAATATATTACTGATTAGGACTGAGCTAATGATCGGTAAGTTTTTAAAAATATGATCTACTACACTGGGCAACAAAGAGTTTGCTCCCTGAACACTTTTGGGTGTATTTTATGGATTTTGGAATGTAGATCATGAAAATCACCTTAAAATTTGCCTATGGTGTACTGTTTTTTTGTGATTTCCTGTCATATTTTGTCTACAAGTACATTGCCCACACAGCAAGTTGTTTTGGTTAGCCAAGCTTGCCTGGGCATGCACTGAGGGCAGGTACTATGCTGTCTTAGGCTTGGGCATGCTTAGTCAGGACAGAGGCAGACGGGCTATAAAAGCAGCTCACATATACAAAGGCTGTGCACTACTTTGATTATAGATTAAATGCATGTTGATGCATATGTTCTTCAGGTAATAGTATAGTGAGTGTACTTAAGAACAGCATTAATTGTCTTCAGGAAGATTCAATTCAGCAGAAATGTCTCGTCAATGTTGCAACAGCTGAGATACATCCTGTTACATTTGTGGCAAGTATAAGCTCAAGGCTCAAAGATGCAGCCTGACTGCACTTATTAAGAAACCTGTGAGCTCTACTTCGATTGTAAAATTGACCAAGACAAACCCTGGACTTCTCACATTTGTTGTTCAATATGTGCAGGCAACCTGAGAGCATCATTATCTGATTAAACATGTTAAATTCAATTAAAGTTAATTTAATGTTTCTCCAACTTCCTACGTGACACAGCAAATCTGAAATTATCTTTGTGTTCAGCTTCAAGTTGTCTATCATAATCCTCAATTTGTTTTACAGGAAGCAAACCTTTTGAAAAACATTATAGCAGTCTTGTCCCATTTGATCAATTTGTGATCTGGGTCCCAGATCTACAACCATAGAGTCACTAAGTTCCACAGCTTGGAAATGGGCCTGCCATCAAACTTGCCCATGTTAATCAAACTATTCCCATTTTCCTGCATTCCTCCTATATCCCTCTAAACCTTTCCCATCCATGCCACCAGTCTAAATGTCTTTTAAACATTACAATTGTCCCTCCTTCTGCCAATTCCTCTGTACCATATGAAGCTGCTAGGAGTTAACTCCTAACTTCTAGCGAGTCTTCCCATTACATTGAAGTTAAAGCAATTTACGAATAGCAGATCACTGGACTGTCTTGTAAAGTTGTCTTCATAGAAATCTGCCACTGCTCTGATTGCAACTGCAACCACAACACAGGATGTGGACTACACTGGCCGTGGCTGTGACTTCTGTCAGGAGAGCTGGAAATATTTCCAGCATCCTTTTTTGCCACCCACATTGCATGAGGAAGTTCCGACAAATGAGGTGCTGTGACCATTCCTGACCATCAGACCTACCCCACTCTCCCCTAAGTCAGTCGCATCTAGGTTAATGCATGCTAGCAACTCTCCACCCGCCCCCGAGTGCATCACTCGTGTGTGTCAAGTGTCAGTAGCGTCTTGAGATGCTTGATGCAATAAAAAGAGCATTGACATGCCCTATGTTGGAGGGGTGGATGGCGTTAACAACAGGTAGATCCCGCCTAGCACCCTACCCCACCATTGAATGAGCCCCCCCTCTAACTCACTAATGCCCCCCGCTAACATACGCTCTGGTGCCGACCATGTACTCAAGCCACATACTTTGTTGAGTGCCTCGGCTTTGTCCGCTGCAATAGTATGGATCTCTCAGTGGACACTCATTTTAATTCCATGTCTTATTCCCTTGCTGACATGTCTGTCCATGGTTTCATGCATTGCCAAACTAACACCACCCACAAATTGCAGGAACAACTCCTCATCTTCCATCTGGGCACCCTTCAACCAGATGGCATTAAGATTGACTTCTCCAGTTTCTGTTAACACCCCCTCCTTCTTCTTTCCCCATCTCTCGCTCTTCCCTTTTTCCTCTCCTTTCACAGAGCCAAAATCAATTCTCACCTCTCTTATCATATCCAATGAACACCTTTTCTGGGTTTGGACTCCTCCTCCAGCCAGCCTTGTTTTTATCCTGACGCCTTCCTGTCCTTTTCTTATTCTAAGAAAAGCTCAGGCCTGAAACATTGGTAATATATTTTTACATCCTATGGATGCCACGAGACCGGCCGATTTTCTCCAGCATTTCTGTGCATTTTTACTACAATCACAGCAACTGGTGACTTTCGTGTTTCACACGTCACAAAAAGCCCAACCAGGCAAAACCACAGACGTTACTGAGGCAGATGGGCTACCATCGCCTTTTTTGTTTCATACTGATTATCAATACCTTCCTTCCCCATCAGATTATTTGATGAACTCAATTTAAATTCCCCAGCTGTTGATCTGGAATTTGAAATCGTGGTCCCAGTTCTTTCATGTCCTGGATTACCAGCCTAATAATGTAATCACCATGCTACTATTCACTTTAATGACTCCAGAAATGATTACAGTTAAATGTAAGGGTTGAATAAATCAATACACAGTTCCTAAACACTAATACCAGGTATAACAAGCAGACACTTCAATACATAAATCATTACTCTTTGCATCATGGTAGTCCTATTAAACACGGTTTCTAACTTTATTTTTATGTTACATCCAAGTGCAAATTCTGGCTCTGTTCAGGAAACACAACATGAAAGGAATCGTTCAAGTTCCACACTTGTTTAAGATGTACTTAAAATAATTTTGCCGGCATCTTACAAGTTGAGGACATGAACAAAAAAAAAAAGCCATGTTAATAGTAACTGATGTTAATATGTCGACAGAGTGCAAGTTTAAGACATCTTTTTAAAAAAAATCTTTCAAATTAATGGCATGGATTAGGGGTTGATAAAAACAGAGAGTAACTAACTCTGTGTCCTGAAATGCCCACAGCAGTAACTAAATATTTGAATCATTAGTGTGTGTGTGTGTGTGTGTGTGTGTGTGTGTGTGTGTGTGTGTGTGTGTGTGTGTGTGTGTGTGTGTGTGTGTGTGTGTGTGTGTGTGGAGGAGTCACGTGATGGAGTAGTGGCTGGTCGGGAAAATCAGCCCTCTCCAGGAAAATAGGAAAAAAGTTAGGAAAAAGCAAAGCATAACAAAAATAGAATATAAGAAATAGAAGATATAAAAATACAGAGAAGAGAAAGAAGATGGCTTCCAAGAAGGAGAAAGTAAGAACAACTGGAAAAAAAAGTAAAAAAGTCACCAGAGAAGAAAGAAGAAGGCCTTACCTGACGAGGAGCGCCTGACCCTCGAGGTCAGTGTTGCTCTGCGGAGTCGCGACCCACCAGCCGATGCACTACAAAAATGGCTCTGGAGCCAAACGAAAGTGCGCAATCAAAGGAGAAAGAGGACACCGGCGGGAGGGGGGCTCAGCAGAGGAGAGGGCTGTCACAGAGCGGGCAGCTGAGGGATGCCCGACACCAGGGCTCTCAGCTGGAGGGCAAGGAACAAAAGGCGAGCAGCACAGGAGGGGAGGACCAGCAACAAGAGGCCCAGCAAGAAGAGGACCGACAAAGAGGTACAAGCAGCTCATCAAGAAAAACAGAAGAGACAGACACAAAGAAGAGAAGAAGAAGACACAAACATAGATACAGACACAGAAGAAGGGGAAGAAGAAGACCAAGATCTTCACAGAGAAATAGAAGGTAAAACTAATGGACAAAGAGAAATAAAAGGTAAAACTGATGAACAAAATATAGAGTCTTTTTTGAGGAACAAATGAGATCACTAAAAGAATGGTTGTCATTAGAATTTAATGCAATTAAAATGAAAGTGAAAAGAACAGAAGATAAAATGCAAAGGTTAGAACTGGTAATGACAGAAATAGGGAAAAGAGTAGAGAATGTGGAAGAGCGGGAAACGGGTGTGGAAATGTAAGTAAATGACATGAGAAAAATTGGAAGAAAGTTACAAAAAAATTAAAGAGACACAAGAGTTGTTAGCTCAGAAAATTGATATGTTGGAAAATTATAGTAGACGAAACAACATAAAAATAGTGGGCCTGAAGGAGGGCGAAGAAGGCACAGACATGAAGGAATTTATAAAAAGGATGGATCCCGAAGGTCCTGAGAACGACAGAAATGCAGGAAGAAATGGAAAGAGAAAGGGCACACAGAGCATTAGCTCCGAAACCACAGGCACATCAAAAACCAAGATCCATCTTAGTAACATTTTTGAGATACACGACAAGAGAAAATATACTGGAACGGGCAAGGAATAAAATTAGAGAAGATAATAAACCATTGGAATACTTGGGTCAAAAAATATTTTTTTTATCCAGACATAACTTTTGAACTCTTAAAGAGGAGGAAGGAGTTTAATACAGCAAAAACAACTTTATGGAAAAAAGGTTACAAATTCATATTAAGACATCCAGTGCTTAAAATATTTATACCCGGGAAGCAAAACAGACTGTTCTCGGATCCAGAGAAAGTGCAAGAATTCGCAGGACGTTTGCAGGACAGGAGAAGAGATGTAACAAGAATGAAGAAAGGCGATAAAGTATATATAAAGATGTAAAAACAATGTATATATAAAGAACTAAAGAGGGAAAAGAGAAGGGAAGGGAGTAAGGGGGGGGGGAAAAGAGAGCTTTGTTATATGTGTTAAAAAAATAGTGTTTTCTGGAGAGGGCTGGGTAGAGAGGGAATAATCGTCACTGCAAAATCAGTTCACGCTGCGAACAAGATCGCAATCCAAATGAAAAGGGGAGTTGTAGTTGCCTGGCAAGAGATATGAGGCAACTCAGAGTTGCCAAATTTATGGTTAAATCAATGCAGGAAATGAAAATGAATAAATGTATTCCATTGGAAAAAATAACATATATTTAAAAAAAATAAAGTCACAATGTTTGAGCAAATTTGGGAACCATACATGGAACATATCAGAGAGAGCTTGCCTATGACCTCCTAAAATGAGAATGAAAATGATAAGAAGACAAAACGACTAGATTCAGTGTGCAATAAATAGATGATGCATTTTTCTTGTTTATTTTCCTTTGTGTGAAAATATTGTTTTATGGTTTTATTGTACTGTATATGTTGAATATTTATGGGTTTTGGAGGGGGGTGGGTAGAGAGGAGGGAGGGAAAGGGGGAAAAAAAGGGGAGAAAAGACCACTGTGTAAATTTAATGAGAAACGTTTGTACATATTTTGGTTGATATGGTTCATAGTGTGAAAAATAAAAAAATTATATAGTAATGTGTGTGTGTAATTGTGTGTGTGTCATCTTTGTGTGTTGACTCGCGCTTCATGTGAATAAATTACACAAATAAAATATTTAAATACAGATAATTCAAATGAAATAACTAAGATTTATACACTGACCTCACATAATTTATGATTTACATTATATAGTATATTTATGCATTTTAATTTGTAATAGCTAAATAATAAGCAAATATATGCAAAAATACACACACACACACACACACACACACACACACACACGTGCATATGTGCACTGTACATCCATATGTGTGTATACACATACATACTGTATATGTGTGTTCACATTTGAATAGATATATACATATGTGTAGATAGATTGCTAGAGAGATGAATAAATAGATATACTGAGAGAAAGAAATTGATTTAAAAAATAGAGCTGAGGGAGAGAGATAGATAAAGATAGCCAGGTAGAGAGAGAACTAGATATATAGAGAGAGAGCTAGATGGCTGGAGAGAGATAGCTAGATTAGATGGCTAGGTAGGTAGAGATAGCTAGATTAGATAGCCATGTAAGTAGAGATAGCTAGATTAGATAGCCAGGTAGGTAGAGATAGCTAGATTAGATAGCTAGGTAGGTAGAGATAGCTAGATTAGATAGATAGCTAGGTAGGTAGAGATAGTTAGATTAGATAGCTAGCTAGGTAGGTAGAGATAGCTAGATTACAGATAGCTACGTAAGTAGAGATAGCTAGATTAGATAGCTAGGTAGGTAGAGATAGCTAGATTAGATAGCTAGCTAGGTAGGTAGGGATAGCTAGATTAGATAGCTAGCTAGCTAGGTAGGTAGAGATAGCTAGATTACAGATAGCTACGTAAGTAGAGATAGCTAGATTAGATAGCTAGGTAGGTAGAGATAGCTAGATTAGATACATAGCCAGGTTGGTAGAGATAGCTAAATTAGATAGATAGCTAGGTAGGTAGGGATTAGATAGCTAGCTAGGTAGGTAGAGATAGCTAGATTAGATAGATAGCTAGGTAGGTAGAAATAGCTAGATTAGATAGCTAGCTAGGTAGGTAGGGATAGCTAGATTAGATACATAGCCAGGTTGGTAGAGATAGCTAAATTAGATAGATAGCTAGGTAGGTAGGGATTAGATAGCTAGCTAGGTAGGTAGAGATAGCTAGATTAGATAGATAGCTAGGTAGGTAGAAATAGCTAGATTAGATAGCTAGCTAGGTAGGTAGGGATAGCTAGATTAGATAGCTAGCTAGGTAGGTAGAGATAGCTAGATTAGATAGATAGCTAGGTAGGTAGAAATAGCTAGATTAGATAGATAGCTAGGTAGGTAGAGATAGCTAGATTAGATAGCTAGCTAGGTAGGTAGAGATAGCTAGATTAGATAGATAGCTAGGTAGGTAGAGATAGCTAGATTAGATAGATAGCTAGGTAGGTAGAGATAGCTAGATTAGATACATAGCTAGTTAGGTAGAGATAGCTAGATTAGATAGCTAGCTAGGTAGGTAGAGGTAGCTAGATTAGATAGTTAGCTAGGTAAGTAGAGATAGCTAGATTAGATAGCTAGGTAGGTAGAGATAGCTAGATTAGATTGCTAGGTGGGTAGAGATAGCTAAATTAGATAGATATCTAGGTAGAGATAGCTAGATTAGATAGATAGCTAGGTAGGTAGAGATAGCTAGATTAGATAGATAGCTAGGTAGGTAGAGATAGCTAGATTAGATAGATAGCTAGGTAGAGATTGCTAGATTAGATAGCTAGGTAGGTAGAGATAGCTAGGTAGGTAGAAATAGCTAGATTAGATAGATAGCTAGGTAGGTAGAGATAGCTAGATTAGATAGATAGGTAGGTAGAGATAGCTAGATTAGTTAGATAGATAGGTAGGTAGAGATAGCTAGATTAGTTAGATAGCTAGATAGGTAGAGATAGCTAGATTAGATAGCTAGCTAGCTAGGTAGAGATAGTTAGATTAGATAGATAGCCAGGTAGGTAGAGATAGCTAGATTAGATAGCTAGCTAGGTAGGTAGAGATAGCTAGATTAGATAGCTAGCTAGGTCAGTAGAGATAGCTAGATTAGATAGATAGCTAGGTAGGTAGAGATAGCTAGATTAGATAGATAGCTAGGTAGGTAGAGATAGCTGGATTAGATAGCTAGCTAGGTAGGTAGAGATAGCTAGATTAGATAGATAGCTAGGTAGAGATAGCTAGATTAGATAGCTAGGTAGGTAGAGATAGCTAGATTAGATAGATAGCCAGGTAGGTAGAGATAGCTAGATTAGATAGATAGGTAGGTAGGGATAGCTAGATTATTTAGATAGCTAGATAGGTAGAGATAGCTAGATTAGATAGCTAGCTAGCTAGGTAGAGATAGTTAGATTAGATAGCTAGCTAGGTAGGTAGAGATAGCTAGATTAGATAGATAGCCAGGTAGGTAGAGATAGCTAGATTAGATAGCTAGCTAGGTAGGTAGAGATGGCTAGATTAGATAGCTAGCTAGGTAGGTAGAGATGGCTAGATTAGATAGATAGCTAGGTAGGTAGAGATAGCTGGATTAGATAGCTAGGTAGATAGAGATAGCTAGATTAGATAGCTAGGTAGGTAGAGATAGCTAGATTAGATAGATAGCCAGGTAGGTAGAGATAGCTAGATTAGATAGATAGGTAGGTAGAGATAGCTAGATTATTTAGATAGCTAGATAGGTAGAGATAGCTAGATTAGATAGCTAGCTAGGTAGGTAGAGATAGCTAGATTAGATAGATAGCCAGGTAGGTAGAGATAGCTAGATTAGATAGATAGGTAGGTAGAGATAGCTAGATTAGATAGCTAGCTAGGTAGGTAGAGATAGTTAGATTAGATAGCTAGCTAGGTAGGTAGAGATAGCTAGATTAGATAGATAGCCAGGTAGGTAGAGATAGCTAGATTAGATAGCTAGCTAGGTAGGTAGAGATGGCTAGATTAGATAGCTAGCTAGGTAGGTAGAGATGGCTAGATTAGATAGCTAGCTAGGTAGGTAGAGATGGCTAGATTAGATAGCTAGCTAGGTCGGTAGAGATAGTTAGATTAGATAGCTAGCTAGGTCGGTAGTGTTTAGATCTGTGCACACATACACTCACATATACAGATGCCTTTCTCTGTGACATCGCGTTAAACATTGTACCAGCTGCAAAGATCAGCTCAAGAGCCCGTCTCTGGGCTTTCCTGGTGTCCAAGGGGCTACCCAGGAGAGTGCAGGGACCCGCTCGATCCCCGGCGTCCCCCGCCCCCCCCCGCCCCCGCCCCCGACTTACGTTCCACATCGTGCAGCTTCGCCCTCTCCTCCTCCAGTTTCCCCTTGAGTGTCTCCGCCTCGCTCCTCAGCGATGACACCGTTTCGTTTTCCTGCGGCCCCTCGGTTGCCATCTTTGTTGACAGCAGGAGCCCACCCCAGATGCACGGGAGAGAGAGAGAGAGAGAGAGGAGGGGGGAGGGGAGGGGAGGGGAGGGGGGAGAAACAAAGGGGGAGAGCGTGGGTCGCGGAGGCTCGCTGGGCGCTGGGAGACGGCTGCAGCCCACCCACCTCGCTGGAGCTGCCTGACGTCAGTGGGAGGGAGGATGGTGATCGCGACGCTGGGTCGCCGCCGCCTCCACCGTGAGGGCAGCCCCTCCCCCCCCACCCCCCCCAACCCACCCGGGGTCGGGAAGGCGGACAGACGCGTCCAAACAGCCCTTGCCCTCCATTCCATTGGCCGCCTTTCCTCCGGGACTGTCAGACTGCACCAACAGCTTGGTCCTGAGCCCCTCTCCTCCTGCTCCCCTTAATGGGCCAGTCGACTAAGTCCTCAATACCCTCTCATCCTCCCTTTACCTTCTCAATGCTCCCCCTTGTCATCCCTTCCTCATCAGAGCATGGGATGTTACTCTCTCACGAATATGCTGGACCAAGAGTTCATGGATAATGCCTGGGAGATGGAGGGAATATAATTGCCTTCTTAACATCACCTTCTCTGTGCTGCAGTGAGAGATAAGGTCCTAACTCCACAAGAATGTCCCCTTGACCAAAGGGCACCCTGACATTTCCAGGCACCACTGGGCAAACATATTACTGTAAACACCAAGGTGTGAAGCTTGTAAGGGTCCCTGCTTTGAGTGGGGGTTCAGCGAGGAGAAAGAGATACCAAACCCTTTCTTTTATCCGCCCCCCACCTCACTCCCACTAGTGTGACCAAGGTGAAATCAAGTAACTGTTGGACGCTCAATTGATTCTGCTGTTTGTCTTATTACAGCACGGGCTGACTTCAACATTGGCGTAGTCGGCATATTTGTTAAACTTATTCCTTCACATTCTATGATTAGTAAGGAATGACTTAAGGTGGGATGAGAGTGCAAAGAAAAAAGGTTGAGAACCTAAACCCTCAAATTACTCAAGCCCCTAAACCTGGTAGCAATAGGCTACTAAGAGTGGATCCCATTTATCTTTTTTATATCTTAGACATTAAAAATGATAATTTGGTGGGGGGGGGGGTAAGTTGAAGTGATGCTAGATTTCACATTTATGACATACATGACATCACATACAACCCTGAGATTCAGGTTCCTGCAGGTCGGGCGGAATTATCATTTATTGGTAGTGCAAAAGAAACTGTACACATGTAAACAAACTGACTGTGCAAGACAGAGAGAAAAAATAGTGCAAAGTAAGTCCTTAAATGAGTCCCTGATTGGGTTTGTTGTTGAGGAGTCTAATGGTGGAGGGGGAGCAGCTGTTCCTGAACCTGATGGTGCGAGTCTTGTGGCATCTATACCGCTTCCCTGATGGCAGCAGCGAGAACAGAGCACGTGCTTGTGGATCCTTGATGGTTGCTGCTGTCCTCCAACAGCAATGCTCCCTGTAGATGTTCTCGATGGTGGGGAGGGTTTTGGCTGTGATGTCCTGGGCTGCATCTTCTACCTTTTGCGGGGCTTTCCGCTCAGGGGTATTGGTGTCCCCATACCAGACCTTAATGCAGCCAGTCAGCACACTATCCACCAGTTTGCCAGGGTTTCCAAGGTCATACCAAACCTCTGCAAACTCCTGTAAAGGTGCTTTCTTCACGATGCCATTAGTCTGTTCGTTTCAAGGAAAGTTCCGACTCTCAAGAAGTTAAATCCTAAACCCTCAAATTACTCAGGCACATAAACCTGGTAGCACTCAGAGTGGATCCCATCTATCTTCTTATATCTTAGACATTTCAAATGATCGTTTGTTGGGGGGGTGGGGTGATGATGCTGCTTGGCCAGTTTCTCTCTATCCTCGACAGATTTTGTTTTTTGTTTCGAATTTGTTGTAGATTGGAAATTATATTAATGTTATCCAGGAGATGATTATGATGTTTCAATAAAGCATTGTGCGTATACAGATATTAACCCTAAGTGATGGGGCAGGGGGGGGGGGGGGTTCTTTTCTTTTCTTTTTTTTCTATATATATATATAGAAAAAAAATGTTCATGTTCATGTTTAATTGCTGTATATGTCATGTATTATTTGTTTTTTGAACAAATAAATTAAGTTTAAAAAAACCCTAAGTGATTTTGTCAATACATTCAGCAGGTATGGGTTAACACATTATATGATGCCAATGAATTCTAGACCCGTCAGGAAGCATCTGTTCAAAAATCATAGAGATGGTCTGTGTGCTTTAAAATGGTTGCAGATCTTTGATACTCAACGTTGAGTTCAGTCATTTTAATCAAAACTCCTGTTCCCATTTTTAACTGTTCTGCCGTTGCCATTTTTACTGCCTCTAGGGCCCATCGTTTGTTCCAATGCCACCCGTTCCTAATCTTGTTCCATAATCACCTTTCCTAATGAACCACTCCTGACTGACACTTGATCACGGTCTTATTTCCAGCTTTTCTACACCTCCGTGTTTGTTCAAAATTAATGGAAACTGCAACATTCTCCAGTTCACTGGAGAGAAGGGGCTTTCTCCATCCCACCAGCGGAGGATTTCCAGCATTTCTTCTTTTCAGTTCAGATTTCCAGCATCAAATATGTTTCCTTGCATACTTATGACCAATAATTATGTCTAATCACACTAGAGAATGATAGGATTTGATTATCAAGGAACATTTTGGCAAACTCAAATTGATATACTACACTTTTACCATGTCCTCCCCAGTTTCCTTCTTCAAGTGGTAGCTGAGCTCCCTTTCATGATACATATACAATATAAAGACTTTGTCTAGGTAGCAATGTAAATTTGGCATCTGTGCCTGACTGAAATAGGAACTCAGTGAAATGACACACTCTTCTCTCTCTCTCTCTCTCTCTTTGGCTTGGCTTCGCGGACGAAGATTTATGGAGGGGTAATGTCCACGTCAGCTGCAGGCTCGTTTGTGGCTGACAAGTCCGATGCGGGACAGGCAGGCACGGTTGCAGCAGTTGCAAGGGAAAATTGGTGGGTTGGGGTTGGGTGTTGGGTTTTTCCTCCTTTGTCTTTTGTCAGTGAGGTGGGCTCTGCGGTCTTCTTCAAAGGAGGTTGCTGCCCGCCGAACTGTGAGGCGCCAAGATGCACGGTTGGAGGCAGTGGTCAATGTGGCAGGCACCAAGAGATTTCTTTAGGCAGTCCTTGTACCTCTTCTTTGGTGCACCTCTGTCTCAGTGGCCAGTGGAGAGCTCGCCATAGAACACGATCTTGGGAAGGCGATGGTCCTCCATTCTGGAGACGTGACCTATCCAGCGCACTAATTTCATGGAATTGACATACAGATCTGAGGCAGAATTACATCCAATTTTCCAGTGGGCTATAAAGATTGTTGTGCCCTGGGCACATTTTGTGACAGCAAAGCATATATCAAGACATTAAAAATGAATAAAAATAATACTATCAGTTTGGAGGTTTGATCTACAAATAGACCGGTCAGAAGGAATGTGGATGAAAAAAAAATGATTGAATTTATTAAAGATTATCTTTTAGATCAATAGTCTGAAGATCCAAGGAGGGAGTAGATAATTTACAATCTAGTTTTTCAGAATAAGAATGGGTTAATATTTGAGCTGAATTTCCCTGGTAGAGGTTCAAGAACAAGAGTTCACAATCTCAAGATGGGCAGCGGTCCATTCAAAAACTGAAATGAAATGCTTCTTCACAGTTTAAAGAGTGATTATTTGGAATTCTCTCACCACGAGGGCCATGAAGGTTCAGTCACGAAGTGAATTCAACAAACAGATCAACATTTTTTTTGTTGTCCATTAAGGGAATCGAGAGATAATGGGGTTGTTGCCGGTTGATCATGGCTCCAGGGTTAGGGTTCCTGAACCTGATAGTGCGAGTCTTGTGGCATCTATACCCCTTCCCTGATGGCAGCAGCCATCACGTTTCACGTTTTGACTTCTTCTGTTCTCCCTACTACGAGTTGATGGATCTAGTGGCCAGAACCAAGTTCTGTCTGGAGGAAACATGGCTCCCTGAAACTCATCAAGGGTTGAGGGGGAGAAGGCTGGGGAGCGGGTCTGAGTGGGAGGATGGCTGAGCTCATTATAGAATGGCAGAGGAGACTGGGAGGGCCGATTGGCCGACTTCAGCTCTGAGCTCTTGTGATCAGTCTGCCCCAATTCAATTAAAATCCCAATGGGAACACAAATGTACAGAACCCAGTTGGACAATCAAGGAAGAGAGTTTTCCCTCTGCAGCAAGACTCTGAAATGGAGCAGGGTGGCTGAAAGTGGTGGTATCAGTTCTAATAGTGATTTCCAAAGGGGGAATTGGATAAATACTTGGAAGCTCACACGAATGATTAGTGGAAGAGGGAGTGTGGAAGGAATTGGAACTGTTTCAAAGGTACATGGTAGCTACACTAGAAACAAAAGCCCCATGCAGTCTGATTTTGGGACGGAAGCAGTCCCAGCCCCAGAGAGAGGGAAGGGTCTCTGAGTCCAACACCTCTCGCCCGTTCACATGGCAAGGCTGTCCTTACCCTTTCGACGCACAACGAGCAGAAGTTGATTTGCTCGCCGTTGATGTACAGGTTCCGCAACGGGCCGATCTCTTGACATTTTTCACAGGCTCCGTGGATCGCAGCGGCGAATGTCTGGTCGCACATCCCTCCGGGTGGAAGAGGCTGCGCTGGAAATACAGGAGAGGGATATCAGCGGGGAGGGGGAAAGGAGGCACTAGATGGGCAGATGGGCCGCGGTAATGCGCTCAGGACCCCCCCCCCCCCCCAAACTATCTCCGCTCGTCCCCCCCACAGAGGTCCCCTGTCCTGATTCTGGCCATAGCACTGCACTCACCCCAATCGCCAAATGGGCACACGTACCTGGTTCGGATGAGGAGCAGGACCGTCCAAAAGCCGTTTAAGAGATTACAGGGTCACCCGAGACTCTCCGCCCAGTCCTCGCATTAACGTCTTCTAAAAAAAAGCACAGAAGCCCCAACACCAAAGGTTTCCACAACTCCCCACTCTGAAGGGTGCAGATGTGCCACCTGCATAGAAGTTCTCAACAGATCAGGCTGTATCTCTGAATGTGGAGTTTACATGCGTGGGGAAGAGAGAAAACATTCTTTTTGGCAATTTTATCCTGTGGTCTTCACCTCCAGACCTAAATGTTGCTATTTATTTGCCCCCTTGCCGCCCTCTTTCACTTCTCTGTCAGATATTGATGGATCTTTAATCTCTGCTGCCTGCAACCTCAGCAGTCCCTCCCTTGTCAGAATCATTTCATTTTCTTGGAATTGGGAACATTGAAGTTATTGCCCTGAACTGTTTGCTTTGTTCTAATATCTGCCGCAGACCTACTGAGTATTTCCACGTTATCATTTTCCTATTTTACATAATGAACAGCGTGGGCATTTTACAATGTGTCCCTCTACCTGTGCTATTTGAAGTTTGTCATTTAATTTACAAGATTTTGAGGAAAAGTAATCGAGCTGAAGTGTTTTTCTCTCTCTCTCTCCCGAGATGATGAGTATTTCCAATATTTATAATTGAAATGTAAGATCCTCAGAGGGGAATGATGTTAAAATGTTTCAAAAACTAGAGTCTCAAATGAAGGGGCATTGTTGCTAGATAAGGAGATGGATTTTTAAAACCAAGATAGGACCCTCTTCTGTCAGTGCTCAGGAGCGTGGTCACTATTTTGTAGACATAGAGCACAGTAACAGGCCCTTTCAACCTATTCCACCCAATTGATCCACAACACCCCCCCCCAGTACATTTTTGAACGGCGGGTGGAAACCCATGCAGACACGGGGAGAACATACAAACTTTGTACAGACACGGCCGGATTTGAACCCCATTTGCTGGTGCTGGAACAGCATTGCACTAACCACAACGCTGACCGGGCCACCCTAAGAAGAGATTTTGTAATGGTTTTGAAAGATGGGGAATTCAGGGCCATGAGGAGCTGGTACAGAAGATGAACCGAGTCCAGGGGCAGATCAACTGTGATCATATTGAATGAAGGGGCAAGCTTGAGGGGCAGAGTGACCTCCTCCTACTCCTATCTGCTTACACGTTCAGTAAGGGATGGTTAAAAGTTTGATTCAAGAACCTTTGATGTGAACGAATAGGCACAGATTAGGCTCCCATTAGAAATGTGCAAACGCACATGCCAGAAATCTGAAATTAAAACAGAAAAAGCTGGAAGCCTATTGGCCAGGCAGCACCTGCAAAAAGATGTTTCAGTTTGATGAGGGGTGTAAAAGTTAAAACCTTGTGGTTTGGATTCTTTTGTTAATTTTGTGCCTATTCCTTTAAGAAAGATTATTGTTTGTAGTGTTGCCATAGTTACATAGTTGTAATATCCGAACAGACCAAGAGTTTGCTTCTCTTTCTTTGAAGAGTTATGGCAGAGATGTAAGTTCGAGATACTTTTCTTTGAATTCGTCTTATTTTGTTTATTTCTTTTATATTTGTTTAAAGTTGAATATCATTATTATATGCTTTGTTACTCATCATTAAGAAAATCTCAATGTGAAGTTATGCAAAATGTTTATTCATTTTATCAACAAATTAAAGCTACTTACACCTGCAACAATGAAGTTTGATTTATTCGATTAAAAAGATATTAATTTGGAATATCAACGCTCACGTTTCCGAGATGACATGTTTGGAAATTGGAAAATATTGGAACTTGGAAAGTGTGTCTATAAAGGGTTCATCAACCTGAAATATCAACTGTTTTCTCCTCCATGGATGCTGCCCGAAGGGCCAGGACTTTATGTTTTTAATTACATTGCAAAGTTCCAGCCTTTGAGTTAGGAGCTTGTGAAAAGGCACGGCATTTTAAATGTGCTGTACACAGCCATTTTGCTGACATGGGTCAATTTAATAAGGGCCTCACACTAAAACCACAGTCATAATCTACTTAAATCCCTAGTGTGAAAGATATTGTCAGATTGACAGTGGATTAAAGTAGGTCAAACCTAAATAATCTAACATTCATAAGATAGCATCAAGCATATTACTGTAGTTTGGGAACTATCAGGAGGTATGTGATGGTTTTGATCAGACAATTTATAATTGCTGTCAATAAAAGAAACTAAAATTACTGCATGATGAATTAGTGCCTTGTTTAGTTCTTTCTGTTACCTGAACTACAATCCTTATTTCTGTTCTGTAAATTCAAGTTTTTCTTGTTAGGTTATATATTTTGTTCTGCTCCACATTTGTATATTTAAATATATTTTTGGCTGCCTTTAGTCATACGCAGAATACGGCTGTAGAGTTAAGGCTGTAAAGTTAGCCTTCACCACCCATCCTAATGATCTTCGAGAAGGGGTTATGAGCCACGTTCTGAAACTGGCTGCTTCCACGGTGGTTGGTTAAGAAGCTTTAGGGTTTTAGCTGAGAAGTCACAAAGGAATCGTCAACATCAAGGCAGTGTCACCTGATGGGAAACTTGGAGACAGTACTGATCCCAACTCTCAGAAGCCCTGATGTGCTTAAGATTATAGTTCAGGGAGACTTCATCACTTAAGTCTTGGCAAGAATATAGTCAGCTTATATTACAGCCACAGCAGATGAATATTTAAGCTAGGATTTTAAGGGGACTGCTTTAAATTTAAATGATTTTTTATATTTATACATACAGCATGGTAACAAGCCCATTAGCGCCTAACAAGTTTCTTTCGTCACAGGGACACGGGTCAGTGGAATTTGTTGCCACAGGTGACTGTGGAAGCGAGGTCATTAGGTGTATTTAAGACAGAGATTGACAGGTATTTGATTAGTCAGGGAATCAAGGGTTTAACGGGGAGAAAGCTGGGGAGTGGGAGGATGGGTCTCCTCATGATCAGAATGCCGGAGCAGACTTGGTGGACCAATGGGCCTATACCTGCTCCTTTAGCTTGTGATCTTCTTTGGGTCTCCATTCGTTGGAAGGCTGTGTTGCTTTGGAGGAAGTGCAGAAAAAGATCACTGGGTTGATATCCGGGATGCAGAGGGGAAGAAGGTTGGGTCTATACTAATTAGAATAAAGAAGAATGAGAGGGGATCTTATTCAAAGGTACGCGCTTCTGAAGGTGATTGACAGCTTCGCTACTGAATGGATGTCTCCTGCAGCGAAAGTATTCAGAACTAGCTGGGCCTCATGTTTGTTTCAGCATTCTTTTGGATAAGGAGGATTTATTTATTTCTCAACCACAAAGAGCTGTGACACTTAAATTTTGAGGTATGGGGAGAGAAGTTCAGGCTGAGATCTTACTGAATGATTGAACATGCCCGAGGAGCCAACCAGCATTCATTTGCTTCTTTTTGGTATTTAATGTAATTTAAGGTCCTCCAGAATGGAGGACCATCGCCTTCCCAAGATCGTGTTATATGGCGAGCTCTCCACTGGCCACCGTGACAGAGGTGCACCAAAGAAGAGGTACAAGGACTGCCTCAAGAAATCTCTTGGTGCCTGCCACATTGACCACCGCCAGTGGGCTGATAACGCCTCAAACCGTGCATCTTGGCGCCTCACAGTTTGGCGGGCAGCAACCTCCTTTGAGGAAGACCGCAGAGCCCACCTCACTGACAAAAGGCAAAGGAGGAAAAACCCAACACCCAACCCACCAATTTTCCCTTGCAACCGTGTCTGCCTGTCCCGCATCGGACTTGTCAGCCACAAACGAGCCTGCAGCTGACGTGGACATTACCCCTCCATAAATCTTCGTCCGCGAAGCCAAGCCAAAGAAAAGAAGAATTTAAGGAATGTGTTGTTGGAAGAGTTGTTCACGGCTGGCATATACTGCCATCTAGTGCTTTCACAAAGCTTACCAATGCTCATTAATTGAATGGAGGTTACACTAGACCTGGAGGACAAGCAATACCAAAAATATAACATGGAAAATTGGAATGAAAGTCTGAATGAGGGAAAAGTGGAAGGATCAAGTTGTCCTTTTCCTTTTCGCTTTATGTTCTTGGACTCTTTACAGATGATTTGGAACAGAATGAAAATAGACACCAAAACGTGGTGGTAATGAATAAATAGATCCTGGTCTGAGCTAACTGAGAAACTCCAGCATGCAGAGCAAAAAAGTTTATTTCTACATTGATGCACTAATGAAAAGTTTCCTGTCTATCGTTCTCATCAATTAATTCGAGAATTCTTCTTGGAAGACTGAACTGAGGAATTTTCACCATCACATAACAATTTCCCATGCACAGGAGAAGGCACAGTTCTTACCTTGTGTTGGCCAATTCACAGTTACTTGCCAAGACCTTGTTTAACTCTAACACATACTGCAGTTTCTCAGTTAGTTCAGACCTACGTCTATTTATTCACTAACACCGTGATTTGAATCATTAATGCCAATGGAAAACTAATTTTCATAAAGTAGGGTTTTAAATTAAAATCAGGTTTTTATTGAAGATGGTCATCAAATCTCATCAGTTTCTGATAAGATTGTAGGATTCTATCAGCCCTGTATTAACCATCTTCCTACTCGTGGTGGGCTAGTGAATTTCTGTATCACAGTAAAAACAAAGGAAAATTGTTCACAGAACGGTCATCCCGATGACAATGAAGGAAATGACAATGCTTACTACCTGCAGAAGGAAACGTGGTTTAGGGTCGAGCAATGCAGGAGAGCTTCCAGTCCCTTTTCATAAAATGCACCTATCAGAGAGCATAGACAGGACCTTCTGCAAAGAGAAACTGAAGGAACTCGATGAATCAGGCACCATCTATCTTGCGTTCAGCCGTTCACCATTATTTCAGTGAAGTCATTTTAATTTAGACATACAGCACAATAATCGGCCCCTTCGGCCCACGAGCCAGTGTCACCCAATTACACCCAACTGAACTACATTTTGAAGGGTGGGAGGAATCCTGTGCACCCGGAGGAAACCCACATGGATACAGGGAAAACGAATAAACTCCTGACAACTCTGGATTTGAATCCCAGTTGCTGGCGGTGTAACAGCATTGCGCTAAGCACTCTGCAAAGTGACAACCTAGATCAGCCATTCTCAACCTTTTATTTCCCCCACCCACCCCCGATTCCAGTCAAAGTTTATGCGCCCCCTTCCCTGTGAAGCAGTCAAGTTTTGCTTTCTTCTGCAATTCAGTTCTCTCCTACCGACCACATTAAAAAAAAAATGTCCATCAGATGAAAACAAGGCTTTTACTTAAAAGTAGAGGGCTGTTGGACCCCTGTTGAGAATGGCTGACCTCGATGATGATGCATTTTAATGCCCTTGGAGTGACAGCTGATAGCATGACTTTCTGATGCATAGGTTCAAGGGCCCCGACTGTTACCATTTGGGCTGTGTTTATGATCACAAGCCAAAGCAGTCACAGATTTTATCAAGAGATTGAAAATAAATCAGCGTAAATGAAGTCATCTTAATTGAAAGATTATAGCTTCTGCTAAGTATTAAACCAAACACATCTGATGCAAGGTCAGAAACAAAATAAATTGTCCAGTTTGTGTAAATGAACTGTTAACATTGGTATATTGTTTCTGAAATATTAGCAATTTGTTTACCAGTTCAGGCAATTAAAATAAAATGGATCACTAGATAATATCCAGGTGGAATAGGGGCAAGGTGAACCAACCCATGAAACCAAATGCATAATTATCTTAGTATTTACTTTATTATGGATAATAAAGCAGCCATGATGAAATGGCAGGGCAGGCTTGATGGGCCGAATGACCTACCTCCACTCCTATGTCTATGGTCTATCATAGTCCACAGGTGACCGCCTTATCTTAAAAATAAGTTCAGGGATCGGAAGATGCCGGATAAGGGAATTTGCCAGATGTTTGAGATTTGTATGTTGCGGGTCACGTCTCCATCGCCTTCCCAAGATCGTGTTCTATGGCGAGCTCTCCACTGGCCACCGAGACAGAGGTGCACCAAAGAAGAGGTACAAGGACTGCTTAAAGAAATCTCTTGATGCCTGCCACATTGACCACCGCCAGTGGGCTGATATCGCCTCCAACCATGCAACTTGGTGCCTCACAGTTCGGCGGGCAGCAACCTCCTTTGAAGAAGACCGCAGAGCCCACCTCACTGACAAAAGACAAGGGAGGAAAAACCCAACACCCAACCCCAACCCACCAATTTTCCCTTGCAACCGTGCCTGCCTGTCCCGCATCGGACTTGTCAGTCACCAACGAGCCTGCAGCAGACGTGGACATACCCCTCCATAAATCTTCGTCCGCGAAGCCAAGCTAAAGAAAGAGTGGCCACTAACGTGCGCCACAAGGGGGCGCCAATTTTAGACTTTTGTGTTTTATAGCTTTTTCTCTCAATTTTTTTTGCTGGTCTCACGTAAAACTGCATCAAATCTTTCCTGCATCTTACTTCATAACCCCTTTGCAATAATGACCAATTACTAGTTTTAAGGAAGGTTGCTTGAATTCCAGATAACGGGGATTTTACTGTAGCTTTTATAACATTGCAAATCTTAATGTACAGTGTTCATTATTATAATGAAATGCAGTCATATTTTCCAAGAATTGTATAGCCATGATCATATTGGATGGAAAGAGTACTTGTGAGTCGCCATATCTGCAACAACCATCAAATAACCACCTACTCAAAGCCTGTTTTATATCTCACATTCCCATTTATTAACCTCACCTCAGCCTCCTTATTTTCCTGCCCCCCAACTTACATTGGGGGGCAATTAACCCTCGCCTTCAGTACTTCTTTGGGAATGTGGGAGGATTCCAGAGAGAATGCAGAAATCTTACAAAGCTGTAGCAAGAATGTGGAATATGCACACGGACTGCCCCAGAGGTCAGGATCAAACCCTGTTCTCTGGAATTGAGACGGCAAAAATTGGTCGTTAAATTATGTTGAAATGCGACACTTTCCCAATCTTCCACAATTCAGATGGAATATGCACACGGACTGCCCCAGAGGTCAGGATCAAACCCTGTTCTCTGGAATTGAGACGGCAAAAATTGGTCGTTAAATTATGTTGAAATGCGACACTTTCCCAATCTTCCACAATTCAGAACTATTATTACTTTGTGCTGGTCACCGAACAGGTTACCACAAGACGGCAAGGTTGTTTGAATCAGGACAGGAAACTGGTTGATCAGGAGGATCAGCTTCTTCCCACGGTCAGTGAGAATGCTGAACGACCAAAAGAACTGCTTACACTGACCACCCAAGACTCATATCCAGAAAACAAAATCTATTTATTTATTTATTTATAGGAATACTTGTCCTCCATATGTATTGCTTGTCTGTATGCGTGTTATGTCTGGTTGTGTGTCTGCATATTTTGCACCGAGGACCAGAGAAGTCAGGTTGTAATTGTGCAATCAGATGACAATAAACTTGACTTGAACGTTCTTGATTGTGGAAAAACATTGCTTCACAGAGTAGAGAGACTCCATGGTCTCCAGGGATGATATTAGTTGAACATTGAGCATGGCCCCAGTGGGACTCAGTTAAGCATCAAGTTACAGTCATGCAATATTCAGTCTACACCATTCAAGCAGTCTCTGTCTTTACTCAGATCAGGTTGATGATGGTATCATTGCATAGATTTTAGCAAGATTGACAGGAAGGCAGCATCATCTGCTCTTCTGATTTTATACAAATGCTTCCTGGACAGATCATGAAATGTTAGATTCTAATCTTGGATTTGGATTGGCCATGGTCAGGTCAGGTACAGTACTAACTATAGACACCAACAGATCCAGCGTTGTAGGTCGTTTCTGATCATTTGGAAAGGCAGATCAGATAGAATGGAACTTCTTTAATGTGCTTCATGGAATTATAACTTCTTAGGGAGGCAAGAACCATCATTTTCTCTAAAATTTATGTTCTTAAAAAGCAATGTAATCAGAAGTAGTGAAGAGGAGTTTTCCTTACACAGAATTTCACACAGTAATTACATTGTGGTACAATGGTTTAATGTTGCATTTTAACAGTGCTCATGGCATTACCGTAAAATACAGTCTGTACATAGAATCCAAGCTGTGATAAACAAATTGTGATTTTCTATTCTTTTTGCTTCTAAACATATTAATATCTTTAAAACATGCCTTAGAATCTATACATCTTTTGAAACTACTGGAGAACTGTTATTGAGAAAACAGTCAGAATTTTTGACTATAAGGGAATTCAGTATTTTGCGGTCAGAGAATAGTGAACTGGACACCAAAAATCAGATCAACCAGGATCTTACGGAATGTTAAAGCACATTCAATGGGTCAAATGACCAACTGCTGCTCCTCTCTCCTGTTTGTTTTTATTTTTATGACAATATTTTGCAACTGTTTTTTAAAAATATCATGCAAGTATAAAACAAAGTATTGTATACTTGAAAGCAGCCAGATCAAACTAAATTTTTCAATTTTTATAAAAATAGATTGCATTTTTTTTAAATGCACGATATAAAAGGGTAGTTCAATTGAAATAAATCATTCATTTTGGCACATCATAAGGAGAAAATATACAAAATTTCCACAATCTACACCATTAATGTCTTAAATAAACAATTACACCATAACTCATCACCATTTAATGTCCTAAGATATTCTACAGTTACAAGCATCAAATGATATTAAGGAAGTTTAATTTTAAACTGCTGGGTATCTGGATCGTCTCCAGTGCCAGTGTAGATGGGCTGAATGGGAAAGTCACTTGAAAATGGTATTTGGCATCGATTATTAGCGTAGAGCCATCTTCACGACTGTTGAGTTGTGACTAAAAGGAAATCAGAAGAGTTTTACAATGACTCTTTTTAGTATTCTCTTGTCTAATAACGTACACTTTCTCTTTCCTTGAAGGGTCAGGTTGTTGATATCTTTACGCAGAAAAGCAATTCACACTCTCATCCTCCACTAAGAACAGTCTGGAGGAGATTGAATGAATCCATCTTATTTACCATTCCTAAATTCACCCATAATATTCCAAAACACATATTATATCTCTACAATTCTGACTGATCTTTCATACAATACCTGTTTAATTCCTGGCTGAAAATATTTTTCCAACGTAGCTTTTAATTCTCAGCAATTATGCTTTTGATTGCTCTTTTTGCATTTCACTTTACACACCTTAAAGATATTATCTGAAGCAAAATTCCAATGTCCATGATTCTTCGACCTCGTTTTTCCCCTCTCACATACCCCCTTTAAGACCCCCTTAAGTAATCCCTTACTCACCTACGGCATAGGTGCTCTATGGTGAGTATGGGATTACTTAAGGGGGGAATGTGAGTGAAGAAAAACAAGGCTGAGAATCACTGGTCGAGACCTTTCAGCGAATGCGAGCTTATTTCTGCAACAGTGATATTCTCTAGAATAGAAAGCGGTGGGGAATGTTTTTAAATGTTTTCTGTGTCCTTGCAACTTCAGCCACTTCTGGATGCATTGACTGTAAATTTCACAGATGATAAATTTTTCCTGACAGATTACAATGCTACAAGACGTTTTATCCATATAGACATGTTCACCTTCAGTTTATAACTCAGCGATGACTCACATTGGAGAAGCTGCAGCACAAATGCCACAGAATATCAGGAACAGGGGTGACCTAAGTTACCCTGCAATGGGAACGTAATGCACACGGCAGGTGAAAATACAATTTTAACTTCTGTGGCTTAAATAGAGTTCTACAGCTCCAAAAATGAACACCTCAAACAACTATTCTGAGAAAGCTCTCATCTTGGAGGAGAGGAACTAATGAGTGGCTGTTGGAAAATCAATGCCATCTGTGCATGCATGTTCAAGTCATGCTGGACTTATTAGTTAATGAACTGTCGTAGACCAAGTTTAAATCAAAGCCTGCTTGAAATTCAAATTAGCAAACAGAAGAGCCATAACTTGCGTCAGTCTCATTTTGCTAGAATCTGCTAAATGTGGGATCTGTAGTTTCATGTTATTAGTACATTTAGGGTGGCATGGTGAGTGTAGTGGTTAGCACAATGCTGTGAGCGCACCAGTGACTCGCTGTCTGTAAGGAGTTGTATGATCTCTCTGTGGTTGCATTGGATTCTTCCGGGTACTCCGGCTTCCTCCCACCCTTCAAAACATACAGGGGATGGAGGTCACTTGGGCGGCAAGGACTTGTGGGCAGGAAGGGCCCGTTACTGATTTTTTTAATTTAATTTTAATTTTTAAAAGAATTTTTTACACTGCTGCTGGGGCCCAGGAAATGATTGCCCTTTTCCTGGAATGCACGCTGTGTAAAAAGGTCAGAACGGGAATGAGGGTGCCATTCCCACTCTGATACTTTACCTCCTCAACCTCTGGTAAATTTTCTGAGCACCTGCAGTCTAAAGTTAACTGCAGGCATTCCATGAATTACAGGCTAATAAATAGCACGTCTTGATGATGAACGTTGCAAGACCCGCCTCTTTAATTACCACACTTCCGGTATGCTGTCTAAACCTGTGTAAGGAAATGAGATTTGGAGGTTTGGTCGTTCATGTGTGAACGACCAATGCAGAGACCTCCGAAATTCTTCAGACTGGTAAAATCACACAAATTCTATCTAAAAAAAACCCCATAATTATCTAACCCAGATTATAATGAAGATCTCCAGCTTTGCAAGGCATGAAATGTATCAGTAGGATTGAATCGATGCTTACAATAGGTGGTTAAATCATTTTTACTTTAAGACTTTACTCACCTGCACTTTCCGCACAAAGGATGGAGTCACACGTTTCTCAAAATAATCAATTGGTGTGTAGGAATTCAGGATCTTGACAATCTGTTGAAACAAACAACTTCAACATGGATCAGAAAATCCACAGGAGAGATGTTTTCCCTTCATTCTTCAAGTATTAACTATTCAGTATGAAGGAATCACAACTGAAAACAGGCTAAAAGAAATCCACTGTACTTTATACTACCTTTCATTCCGATGAGTAGTGAAGGAATAATCCTTCTGCTCTGCTCCCATCAGCCCAGTCCCCTGACTTTACTGGCAAAACTGAACCAGTTTTGAGAAGAAGTTCTGGACCTTCAGTAAAATCCATTCCCACCTCATTAACGCTGCCTGTCCCTGCACTGCTTCAGATCATCAACCGTTGAATTAGTCATTCATTCCGATGGCTTGCAGCAAGAAAGTCTGCTGATGCAGAGAACAAAACAAAGGACTCTACATCACCTTTGTTGACCTCACCAAAGCCTTCGACACCGTGAGCAGGAAAGGGCTTTGGCAAATACTAGAGCGCATCGGATGTCCCCCAAAGTTCCTCAACATGATTATCCAACTGCACGAAAACCAACAAGGTCGGGTCAGATACAGCAATGAGCTCTCTGAACCCTTCTCCATTAACAATGGCGTGAAGCAAGGCTGTGTTCTCGCACCAACCCTCTTTTCAATCTTCTTCAGCATGATGCTGAACCAAGCCATGAAAGACCCCAACAATGAAGACGCTGTTTACATCCGGTACCGCACAGATGGCAGTCTCTTCAATCTGAGGCGCCTGCAAGCTCACACCAAGACACAAGAGAAAGTTGTCCGTGAAGTACTCTTTGCAGACGATGCCGCTTTAGTTGCCCATTCAGAGCCAGCTCTTCAGCGCTTGACGTCCTGCTTTGCGGAAACTGCCAAAATGTTTGGCCTGGAAGTCAGCCTGAAGAAAACTGAGGTCCTCCATCAGCCAGCTCCCCACCATGATTACCAGCCCCCCCACATCTCCATCGGGCACACAAAACTCAAAACGGTCAACCAGTTTACCTATCTCGGCTGCACCATTTCATCAGATGCAAGGATCGACAATGAGATAGACAACAGACTCGCCAAGGCAAATAGCGCCTTTGGAAGACTACACAAAAGAGTCTGGAAAAACAACCAACTGAAAAACCTCACAAAGATAAGCGTATACAGAGCCGTTGTCATACCCACACTCCTGTTCGGCTCCGAATCATGGGTCCTCTACCGGCACCACCTACGGCTCCTAGAACGCTTCCACCAGCGTTGTCTCCGCTCCATCCTCAATATCCATTGGAGCGCTTACATCCCTAACGTCGAAGTACTCGAGATGGCAGAGGTCGACAGCATCGAGTCCACGCTGCTGAAGATCCAGCTGCGCTGGATGGGTCACGTCTCCAGAATGGAGGACCATCGCCTTCCCAAGATCGTGTTATATGGCGAGCTCTCCACTGGCCACCGTGACAGAGGTGCACCAAAGAAAAGGTACAAGGACTGCCTAAAGAAATCTCTTGGTGCCTGCCACATTGACCACCGCCAGTGGGCTGATAACGCCTCAAACCATGCATCTTGGCGCCTCACAGTTTGGCGGGCAGCAACCTCCTTTGAAGAAGACCGCAGAGCCTGCCTCACTGACAAAAGGCAAAGGAGGAAAAACCCAACACCCAACCCCAACCCACCAATTTTCCCCTGCAACCGCTGCAATCGTGTCTGCCTGTCCCGCATCGGACTTGTCAGCCACAAACGAGCCTGCAGCTGACGTGGACTTTTTACCCCCTCCATAAATCTTCGTCCGCGAAGCCAAGCCAAAGAAGAAGAGTCAATACACAAAAGTGCTGGAGAAAGTCAGGGCCTGAGCCCTTTGTCAAGGTATGAGGTTCCTCTTATTTCCTCATAGCATGACGAAGTGCTCAGGCCCAAAACATTGATCATACATCTTTTCCTCCAATGGACCTACTGAATTTCTCCAGTATTTTTGTGTATGTATTCATTCTGATGCTATCCTGACATGACCAGTCAATACCCAATGCTCTTAGTCTATTCTGGGTAAGCAAAAGGCTACCCAGACTCTGCGATCCATTTTCCTAATCCACAGAAACTCCTATTCATCCATTTACCCCCTATCCTCAACGATCTATATTGCTTTCTGATTAAGCGCACAATAACATCTGAAGATCGGGAGTAGACAACTGGCCCCTCAAGTCTTTGACAATACTCAATGTGATCAAGGCTGGTCCCACAGACCTCAATTCTCCGATCCTTTAAAAAATGATCAATCACCAACCTCAATATTTCTAACCTAGTGGGCTTAACTTTTTCATCCAAAACCTTTCATTGGCTTGTCCCTTTCTTTCTCAGTGAACTCCAGCCTCAAGTCTCCTGAAATATCTGTGGGCCTCCAAGTCTATTTCCTTAATCACCCTTGAGATTAATCACTTCACCAGTGCTGCCACGCCTTCAGCAGTCATGGCATTAATGCTCTGGAATTCCATTCGTAAACCTTCCTGTTGGGGAGATGTATTAGCATGGATAGAGGATCGGCCAACCAATAGTTAGCAGAGACGGGATACAGGGGTGTTTTTGTAGTTGGCAATCAGTGGCGCAGGGGTCGGTGGCGCAGGGGTCGGTGGCGCAGGGGTCGGTGGCGCAGGGGTCGGTGGCGCAGGGGTCGGTGGCGCAGGGGTCGGTGGCGCAGGGGTCGGTGGCGCAGGGGTCGGTGGCGCAGGGGTCGGTGGCGCAGGGGTCGGTGGCGCAGGGGTCGGAGGCGCAGGGGTCGGAGGCGCAGGGGTCGGAGGCGCAGGGGTCGGAGGCGCAGGGGTCGGAGGCGCAGGGGTCGGAGGCGCAGGGGTCGGAGGCGCAGGGGTCGGAGGCGCAGGGGTCGGAGGCGCAGGGGTCGGTGGCGCAGGGGTCGGTGGCGCAGGGGTCGGTGGCGCAGGGGTCGGTGGCGCAGGGGTCGGTGGCGCAGGGGTCGGTGGCGCAGGGGTCGGTGGCGCAGGGGTCGGTGGCGCAGGGGTCGGTGGCGCAGGGGTCGGTGGCGCAGGGGTCGGTGGCGCAGGGGTCGGTGGCGCAGGGGTCGGTGGCGCAGGGGTCGGTGGCGCAGGGGTCGGTGGCGCAGGGGTCGGTGGCGCAGGGGTCGGTGGCGCAGGGGTCGGTGGCGCAGGGGTCGGTGGCGCAGGGGTCGGTGGCGCAGGGGTCGGTGGCGCAGGGGTCGGTGGCGCAGGGGTCGGTGGCGCAGGGGTCGGTGGCGCAGGGGTCGGTGGCGCAGGGGTCGGTGGCGCAGGGGTCGGTGGCGCAGGGGTCGGTGGCGCAGGGGTCGGTGGCGCAGGGGTCGGTGGCGCAGGGGTCGGTGGCGCAGGGGTCGGTGGCGCAGGGGTCGGTGGCGCAGGGGTCGGTGGCGCAGGGGTCGGTGGCGCAGGGGTCGGTGGCGCAGGGGTCGGTGGCGCAGGGGTCGGTGGCGCAGGGGTCGGTGGCGCAGGGGTCGGTGGCGCAGGGGTCGGTGGCGCAGGGGTCGGTGGCGCAGGGGTCGGTGGCGCAGGGGTCGGTGGCGCAGGGGTCGGTGGCGCAGGGGTCGGTGGCGCAGGGGTCGGTGGCGGGTCCACAACTGTTCACAATATACATTAATGATCTGGAAGAGGGGACAAAGTGCAGTGTATCTAAATTTGCTGATGGCATTAAATTGAGTGGAAAAGCAAATTGTGCAGAGCATTCGAAGAGTCTGCAGAGAGATAGGTTAAGTGAGTGGGCAAAGGTCTGGCCAATGGAGTACAATATTGATAAATGTGAGGTTATCCACTTTGGAAGGAAAAAGGGAAGATCAAATTGCAGCATGCTGCCTTGCAGCAGGACTTGGGAGTGCTTGTGCATGAATCGTAAAGGGTTGGTTTTCAGGTGCAGGAGGCTATCAAGAAGGCAGATGGGATGTTGCCCTTCATTGCTGGAGAGATTGCATTTAGAAGCAGGGAAGTTATGCTACAACTGAACAAGGTACAGGTGAGGTCACGTCTGGAGTACCGTGTGCAGTTCTGGTCTCTTTACTTGAGGAAGGATGTACAGTAAAAGTCCAAAATT
The DNA here is from genome assembly GCF_036971445.1 of Narcine bancroftii. NCBI lineage: Eukaryota > Metazoa > Chordata > Chondrichthyes > Torpediniformes > Narcinidae > Narcine > Narcine bancroftii. The sequence continues at coordinate 58,370,311 of NC_091482.1, read as the reverse complement.
CCGAATATCAGAAATCTGGACTTCTCAAAAACTTTCAAACTTTTTTTCATTTAGTGGGCTTTTCTGTGCTTGCGTGCGTGCATATGTGCCACAGACACACAGAAGTCAAGGAAATGAACAAATAAATATTTATTTGTACTTTGTATTTTATATGAAAAACTGTTTTGTTAATAAACTATTAAAATGTACATGTTCATCTCTTGTCTATTCTCCTTAAATTTTAATTTTAAAAGTCCTGTCTTTATGCGTTAAGTGTAACTGGTAGAAATGGACAGCATGGATGTGGTGAGTTCAATGCTGGAAAATCCAATGACCTCTTGCAAGTCCCTGCACATCATAACATTTCAGATTTAATTATCTGACTAAATTATATTCTCTATCTGGGAGATGTTCATGATCAAAGCAATTTTAGCCAACAAGCCAAAATCACTTTCACAAATTTGAATATATTTTTCTCTCCACCCAGTAAATAATACTGGGATAAAAACAATGTACCCAATCATCCAACCAATTCCCATCCCTGTCAGACATCTATTGGGTCTTAACCAAACTTCTCCAATGAGATCAAGCCATCTTTTGATGACATTGCTTGGAGTTGGAAGCTGGGATTAAATATCGACACCTGCCTGGAGACAGATAGAAGGTCCATTTACTGAGACGCTTCTGTGTTGGTTTGACGATTTTGAGAAAAGATGGATAATTTCAGGTCATTTCTTTTGCTTTTGGAGCCACAGGTATCTGTACAGAAAGGAGTGACGAGGTAAGGAACATGCAAGAGAGAATATAAGGAAAGAAAGTGCCCATGCAAGGGTGACAATGAGAGGAAAAGGAATTGAAAAGGAGCAGAAAGGGGCAGACCAAGAACTGAGGGAACAGGTGACAAGCAGGAATACAAACTACAAAATGGCAGTTGTTCAGCCAGCAATGATGAAAGCTAAATTTGACCTGCACAGCTGAAAGCGAAGAACATCTTTCGCATATTTCTTTAACATCGTCGTCGGTTGACTTGTTGACCTGAAGCAGCCAGGCAGCCTGAGCGAGCAACTCCAAAGTCTCTTTTGCATTGCTACCCTGCATGTTCTTTTCTTTCAGCCACTCCTCCAAATAACTAATGTTGCATCTGTATTAAGAACAAAGAAATTATTCGAGCAAATGGGTTAAAATTACTGATCACTGTCCCAACCTTATTATGGGACCGAGCTTTCCAACATTAATGCTTGAATTAGGAGTTGCAAATAATTCAATTTAATATACAAATTTACGATCGCATTACATCAGTGATTCTCAACCTTTTTCTTTCCACTCACATGCCAATTTAAATATTCCCTATGCCATTGGTGCTCTGTGATTAGTAAGGGATTGCTTAAGGTGCAATGTGAGTGGGAAGGGAAGGTTAAGAATTACTGCTCTACACCCAATTGTTACTGAAATATTTTGTTTGAGAAAAATTGTCATTGGCTCAGTTCCCTTGGAGTTATGAAACCCTGCACATAACAAGACAATTAGGTACGAATAAAACAGTGATCTTCAAACTTTTTTCTTTCCACCCACATACCACCTTAAGCAATCCCTTACTATTCATAGAGCATCTATGACAAAGGGAATATTTAAAGTGGGATGTGAGTGGAAAGAAAAAGGCTGATCTATTATTTCAGATGCTATTCAATATGGCACATTTTAGTCAAGCCTGAAACATTGGTTATGTATCTTTATATTTGCTATATAAAGGACACTGCTTGACCTGCTGAGTTTCTCCAGCATTAAACCACGATGTCTGCAGACTTTCATATTTTACCATTAGTCACATCGAGTTTATAGTCATCTGAATGTACAAGTACCACCCGATGAAACAGCGTTCTCCGGTCCTTCATGCAAAACATGCAGACACGCAACCAGACATAACACAGATTATAGATAAACAACATATCTGCAGGACAAGTATTCATATACACATATAAATAAATATATTTTCATGAATACGGGAGTCTCGGATGGTTAGTGTGAGCAATTCCTTTGGGAAGAAGCTGTTCCTCAGCCTGGCAGTGCTGGTTCTGAGACTCCTGTATCTCTTCCCCAATGGGAGCAGCTGAAAGATGGTGTGTTCAGCATGGAAGGGGTCCTCAATGATTTTGCAAGCTCTCTTCAGACAACGATCCCAGTAGATCACTTTGATTGTTTGCGAGGGGAGGGGGGGAAGAGGGAGGAGGGAGACTCCAGTGACCCTCTCTGCCACTCTTATGGTCCTTTGGATTGACCTCCCATCCATTTATTTGCAGTAGTTGTACCACACTGTGAAGCAGCCGGCCAGGGTGCTCTCGATAGAGCACCTATAGAACTCCTTCCTGCGATCCCTGACTGTAAACATTGATGTGTGCTCAATTTTCCAAGGATCATCTATTCTTTATCAATGCCTGAGGAGCATTACTTTCAATAGATTATAAAAATGGAAAGCAAGTCATCATCCAACAAGCTTGGTACTCATTGATTTTTTTTTTCCCCGTTTAAAACTATGCTCTGTTCTTGCGCTCTTGTCCTATTTGTACAGTTGTATGAATGTTAGTGTTAACCTCTTAGACCAATGGTTCCCAACTTGTGGGCCATTGCCCACATGTGGGCCACAGAGCCGTCTCAACCCACTGAGGATAGGGATTGCGTGATTATAAGGTATGTTACAAGTTTACCTGGTTATTTCATGCAAATGAACAATCTTCAACGTTCAAGGAAACATCCTGACACATAAATTAAACATAAACTAACAGACCATGTATTTATGTTGTTTGATGAAGGGCTCAAGCCCAAAATGTCAGTTCTGTATCTATATCTTTACTACATAGAAGGTCACTGTTTGACCTGCTGAGTTTCTCCAGCATTTTTTGATTTTACTATGTATAGTGGTTATTCGGAAGACAAACACTTCATAAATAGCAATAAAATTAGTGTTTTATTATGATATTTGATGTGCTAAATCATGATTTAGATATTCATTTCCTCCAGAGATTGCGCATTTAAAAAAAAATCTTTTTAGACTTTTGGAATTACTAATTTTTGAGACAAATAATAAAAGGCTGATAACCGTATCTGTTACGTCAATAAATGTTGATACGATAAACACAGACAAACCATGAAGAAAACAACTAAAAATATGACTAATTCAAATGGACGTGGCAAGAAAGGTCGCAGTTATGCGTTGGCAACACTCGTGGGTCACGGCATGTTTGGCCGCAAGCAAGGTGGGCTTCTTCAGACCAAAAAAGGTTGAGGTGAGGCTGCAGCTCTATAAATCTCTGGTGAGATCACACGTGGAATATTTGGGTTCAGTTCTGGTCACCTGATTGCCTGGATTGGAAAATGTGTCTTATGAAGCAAGTTTAGCAGCGCTGGGGTTTTTCTCTTTGGAACGAAGAAGAATGAGTGGTGACTTAATGGGGGGGGTCTACAAGATTATGAGAGGCATAGATAAGGTAGACAGTCTGCACCTCTTTCCCAGGGTGGGAGGAGCAAACACCAGAGGCCATCTGTACAAAGTGAAGGGAGGAAGGTTTAGGGGAGACGGCAGGGGTAAGGTTTTTTTTTAAAAAACACAGAAAAGTGTGGGAGCTTGGAATGCATTGCCGGGGATGGAGGTGGAAGCTAAAAACAGTAGGGTAATTTAAGAGACTCTTAGACAAGCACATGGATGAAATGAAAAATAGAGGGTTAAGAGGTGTGATAGCACAGGATACCATCCCAATGTATATATTTATATATAGTGATGGTGATTGGCTGAGAGCCGTAGCCACGCCTACTGCCAGGTCATAAAGGCCTGCTCCTAACCAGACCCAGGTCAGTCTGGACTGGTCGACCTCGATGTAATAAACTCCAATCTTTTGCTAAACAAAGCCTTGGTTTGAGTCAAAAAGTCTTTGAGTCATTCGACGCACTACATGAGGTAGGGAGGGTTTAGTTTTTTAAAAATATAGAGAGGTCAGCACAACACCGTGGGTCAAAGGGCTGTACCGTGCTGATAATGATGGTTTCTGGGATCATGTCTCGATCAAATGTTCGGCAACATGTTTAGCAATGACGACAGTTCAATAATATTTAATGGGATTCAGCAGTGGACTTGACTGAAGCAACATCGTGTCTGGCGGAGGGAAAGAAGGAGCCAAACAGCATTGAGGGCATCGCCAAACGAGCCGTTCACCAACTGGCTCAGGTCTGAACTACTAGGAGGCCCACAGAGCGTTGAAGATATTCCTGGAGGGTGTTGTGAGTGATGGGGTTATCGCTACCGAGCGTGCCACTGCAATGAACAGGCACAGTCTCTGAAGCTCCAGACTATCACACTCCCTGTGGATTGGGCTGAACAAAGGATCTGCTCACACTAACCATCCGAGACTGCCATATTCATGAAACCATATGTATTTATTTATTTGCATAGATGAATACTTGTCCTATATATGTATTGTTTATCTGTATGTGTTTTATGCCTGGTTGTACGTGTGCATGTTTCTGCAGCAGACCGGGAAACGCTATTTTGTCGGGTTGTACTTGTGCAATCAAATGACAATAAACTTGACCTGTTTCAGCACCTGAGGAAACTGTCCTTAAATGCCAAGAAAAATGAACTGGGCAAAGAGCACTGGGATATTATGAACAGGAAAGGATAAGAGCATGTTCCTTCTTTTCATCCGAGTGGCCAGTTTTCAGAATAAATATAAAACAACGAGTCCTACTCACTGTTGTCTCTCACTCAGAGTTACAAAGCTCACTCTTTACAAGGAAGTACTGGGGTAAAATGAAGATAAGAAATAGAAGCAGGAGTCGGTCATCCGCCATTCAATGGGATCATGGCTGATCTGATGACAGGCTCATCTCCACCTCCCTGCTTTTTCCCCATATCCATTAATTCCCCAACCTTGTAAAAATCTATCCAACCTGGTCTTAAATATATTTATTGAGATATCCTCCAATGCTTCAATGGGCAGCAAATTCCACAGATTCACCACCCTCTGGGAAAAGCAGTTCCTAAATCTACTATCCTAGATCTTGAGGTTATGTCCCCTAGTTCTGGTCTCCCTCACCAATGTAAACAACTTACCTACCTGAATCTTAAACGTTTCTATACAATCCACTCTCATTCTTCTAAATTCCAGTAAGTACAGTCCCAGACAACTTGATCTCTCCTCGTAGGCCAACCCCCTCAGCACTGGATCAACTTGGTGAACCTCCTCTGGACCGCCCAATGTATTTCCATCCTTACCTTATTTGCATTCCTTTTCTGCATGAACACATGTCCTTGCGCAATAAAATATTATTGAGGGTGATTGCTCCAATCAGAAAGAAGAGCTGCTTGACGGCCTGTTTGATGAGGTCCGTGTCCATGCCATGCTGGCACATGGTGGTGAAGTAGTAACTGAGCTGTTGCAGAATAGAAGAGATGGTGTACGGCTCCGTTTCATCCAGAAAGCTTGAAGATCGTTTCCGGAGACCAGTTGGCTTCATGCTGGAGATGCCCTGAAGACTTTCATGTTCTAGCATTCCTGGTACTGAAATAAGTCATTGACAATTAATACAATAAAATTCCCGTCATCTGTAATTCAAGCAACCGACAGCCTCAAGCAGCCAGCAAACAAATCACAGAAAATACATAGGTTAAAAATAGGCAAGTTTAAAATCGGTGCTCCCCAGCAGTTAGTTTGCCAATCATTCAAAACGGCATCTCATGCAACTGAAAAATGATCACTTATCTGGCACCTACCAACCCCATAAGTGGTGGATACCGGGGGTTTTACTGGGCTGTAATTGGGACTGCGGTAACACAATCATTGCCTCCAAAGCCAGACCTATGCCAAAAGTCAGCAATGCAAACCAACCACACAGGCAAATGATGGTTCTCATCCACGTATTACGAGATCCTTAGATCCAATCCAGTTTCAATTGCCGTTCAATCTAATCTAACCATAAGTACACTCTTCTGATAGGCATCAACAGAGAAATGCTATTAAAATTAGATCCTGCTTCTTGTTGTGAGCACATATTTTTCTTGACCTGCATATCAAATTTGCTAGTGTTGTACATGGTGTTCAGTACTGCAAAACTGAATATTGAAGGAGAGTAGAATGTGATATCTCCACAACAGAGCAGGTTTCTCTCTGTCCATTGGGGTTGGATTTCCATGTAATTGCATTTTACCCAATCCTTTATTTCCTTTATAAATTGGGCCATGGATTTCCCACCTAATGTACGAGGTGACAAAAAAAAACTCCAGAGGGGTGTTAACTCGGCCTGCGACGTCACAGGCACTAGATTTCACTCCATCGAGGACATCTACAAGGGAGCAGCCTCTATCCTCAAGGACCCCCACCACCCAGGCAATGCCCCCTTCACTTTGCTACCATCGGGAAAAAGGTACAGGAGCCTGAAGATGAGCACTCGACAGGTTCTTCCCCGCTGCCATCAGATTTCTAAATGAACCACAAACACTGCCTTATTTTGACTTATTCTTTTTTCTCGCGCTATTTGTAAGGCGTTTTATATAAATGTTCGCACTGTGACGCTTCCGCAAAACAACAACGTTTGTGACATGTTCATGACAACAAATTCTGAGAGTTCTGGAAATTGTCCTTACCTATCATTGGCTGAAGATCCCCTTCCATCACTTGGATCACCTGCTGGTAGATCTGGATAGCCAAATCACTTAGAATCTGCCTGTACTCCGACAGGTCAAAGTTTTTCAGGCAGTGATTGTTTTGCTGAGGAGTGTTATGCTTCATGAACTCCTTCATATAAAATAATGTTAAAAAAGAACCAAGAACAAAGGATGTATCGGTATTAAAGAAGTAATAGATGTAGCCCATTTGCCAATCGACCAGCACATTCATTATTCTTAAGAGCACAAACAAAGTAACAGGAGGATGCCATTCTGCCCTTTCCACCTGTACTAGCAGTCTATTGGGTAACTATTGACCTTTTACCTCAATACCTCTAATCCAAATTCTCAATGATAAAAAAATTATATTGATTTCCAACTTGAATAAACTCAACAACTGAGACTCCTCATTCATGATAGGTTGAGAATTCTAGAATTCACAATACAATGGTGAAGCATCTTGTTCACATCTGTAAGGTAAAACATCATGAGATGGGAATGTGTAAGGAGTTACCCTGCCCTGTACAGGGCTGTAACAAGATGTAAATGCATCCTTGTACTTACAAGATAAGAGAGACATTGATGGATTGAGAGGCAGGAAGCTAGCAGGGAAAGGATAGCAACAGTTTTAGTCATTGGACAAGTAATGATATGATGATGTTCTAAGCACATATCCAAGGGTATAAAAAATCACCATTTTGCTGATAACGGCAGAATGCATTCTCCGACTAACTTTGTTAGTCGCAAGTGTTACAATCCGGTAATAAAGAACAAAGAATCCTGATTTCGACTCAGCCTGGTGTTTGTCTCACTCATTCATGAACAAAGCAGACCTAACACATCTTAATTTTTCATGATTAATTCCATTGGCTGAAATTTGGACCCCAGGTTCCATACACCATCCTTGCACCCTATTCTATCAAGCCCTGTGGGAACTTTGTATTGTTATGAGATCTATTTATTCTAAACCCAAGAGAATGTTGAACCTGTTTGCTTAATCTCTCCTCATAGATCAATCTAGCGAACCGTCTGTGCTCTCCTTCAATCGTCTATCTATCCTTCCTTAAGTTGTGAGACTAGACAAACATATCTGTCACATGTTTTTATATAATTGTCAACTATTTTCTCACACATACACACACGTGAGACACATATGTTCAAGTGTGTGTGTATATATATATATAGAGAGAGACACACACACATAGATATATAGACACACACACATATTATATATATGTGTGTTTGTGTATGCTCTATATATATATGTGTGTGTGTATATGCTCTCTCTCTCTCTCTCTCTCTCTATATAGACACACATATCTAGATACACACATACATATGACATTAAGTACAAGAAGGTGCCAAAAATTATAATAAGAATTATGCATGTTTTCAAAATGAATAATGCTTGAAAATTCTTATTGAAAATTGGCAACCTATGAACTTCAGGGCTTAAATAGAAGCTACTGCTGTTTTTAATTAGAGTTATAATGAACAAATGCAGAATTCATGTTCTTACCTCCTCACCGCTGTACTGCTTTAAGCAGTTAAGAAAATGAACACTGTTTGAAAGCCAGAAAGACAGAACGTCAAATTCTTCATTGTGATTCTGTGAAATTCAGCAACATTTGAAAGTATAATTATTTACAAAATCTCATCTCATTTTCGAAGAGAAAGAGATAAAGTGAGAATGCAAAGTACTGATTTAATTTAGGATCCCACACAGCCATTTCAAAATTCTGCCATCAACATTTTAAAAGTACTGCAGTCTTGAATTTATTTTCTGCACCAAGTATTCAAATTCTAAATTCAAGAGATCATTTGTAAAAAAAAAACAGGAGACAAGCTACACGAGACAGACGATCTCTTCACGTTAAGTGTGTAAAAAATAAAACATATTTCCAATGGTTTTCTACCTTGGTGACATCTTTGATCCCACCAATCAAGGAGTTCATCAGAGATTTCAACATGTCAGCATTATTGACTTCATCCGCATAGCGCACACACATGAACAGGATGTATGTGGGAAGTCCTGGAATCATATTCACTACCACACCACGTGGTTTAAGGTCTAATTGGAAAATTAAACAGGTAACAATAGACAGCAATCTTAAATGTACAATAATAATTTAATACTTTAATAACCAGATCCGCACTCTGTAAAAATTGTGCGTGTATTTAAAGCTGTCATGTGACATAAACCACTGAGGGCAGGAGCTGGGTTATTGCCTTGAGCTGGTATGAAGTTGGAAGAACAGGAAGAGCCTTGCCTGAAGCTGGAAGTCTTAGCTTCACTCTAAATTGAGGCCCAAGTCTCAGTTTCATATGCTATCTATGAGCATCAACATTAGTTAGGTGGACACCTATCTATGTGGTGGGAGGAAGGGGCAGGTGGGTGGAAAGAGCAAACAAGAGGGAGGTAAGCAGAACTTTTTTTAAATTAAAAAAAATACACATGCAGTGTGGTTACAGGCCCTTACAGCCCACTAGCTTATGCAGCCTAATTACACCTAATTGACCTACAACTCCCTTAAATTTCCTGGGAGGAAACTAGAGTGCCAGGAGGAAATCCATACAAATACGCAGAGAACATACAATCCTGAAAGGCACTGCTGGATTTGAACCCAGGTTGCTGCCGCTGTAACAGCACTGGGCTAACCGCTACGCTAAACGTGCTGCCCTGTACCGAGCAAAAACTGAAAGACGGATCACATGAATCTTCCTCCTTCCAATTTCGTTTCAAAGCCTTAGAATCAGCCTCTTAACATACATATAGTGTCTAATTTCAGGGCTTGTGCAGGCACTCCGAAGTTGTTGGGTCCCACACAACTTTCAAGAGGATTGGGCATGGGAGATTTTATCTGGAAACAGTTCCATTCCACATCCACTTCAGTCTCAAATGCAGGCGCCGCAGGGGTTAATTCCAGCCAACTCTCTACCCTGGTACCAAACCCTCTGGGCCCACCACCTCACCCCTCACAGACCCTGTAAGTAGCCAGTGTATCAAGGTATTACTATACACCACAATAGATAGAAGGGCCTGAAGGAGGTGAACCTGAAAAGGGTTCAGGCCCAAAATGATGCCTGAAGAGTTCCTCTGGCACCTCTGTGTGTTGTACGAATTCCACAGCATCTGCAGACTGCTTGTTTACCTATTACTATAAACCAACAATTCAGGGAGAGCCATGTTAAAGACAAGTATTGTTCTATTGATAAAGGGTATGCTCTTTTCATGTGACATGATGCAACTGTTACATGTTCACCAATGCAATTAAATGCAGACTCTCAACTAATCAGTAGTTTGAACAGGATTGCAAGAGAATTAGTCCAATGGATGCCAAATAACCCTCAACGATGAGAAATGGGTAGCATCTTAGAGGTGGAGAGAAAGCTAGGGAGTGATCACTTTTATTTTATTGTATGATTGGAGGAATGGAGAAGGCAATTATAATAGGCCTTAATTCTTTTCTGTCCACCAGTGCCAACATTTATGGGTCCTTCTGATGGTGTGTGTCATCAAACAACTTTACCTAAAATGAGATTTTTGATGAGTTTTTCTTCATCTTCTGCTTTGCATTCCAGCATTCCATGGTGCTCCTTCCACATAACCCGACTGAGATTCGCATCTGTAACTGTTGAAATTACACAAACATTTACAGGCAAATCCAATTCTCCTGTCAAACCCATTTACGTTCTCTGATTCCCATGTGTAGGCTCAAGATTCTTGCTATTGAGGGAGTGCAGCAAAGGCTCGCCATTCTGATTCTTGGGATGACAGAACTGACATAGGAAGAACAAGTGGATGGACTAGGGTTACACTCATTGGAACGGTAAGGGGCTATGTCGTGAAGACACATTACATTCTGACAGGATGGGAGAGGTTGGGTGCATGAAGAATGTTCCTGATGTTGTGGAAGTGCAAAACAGTGGGTCATAGTATAAGGGCTCAGCCATTTAGGACTAAGACAAAAAAAATATTCTTCACTCAGAGGGTTGTGATCTTGTGAAGCTCCCAACCACAGAAAGCCAGTTCATTAGATATACAGCAATACCCCTACTATCCAGAATTCAAGCAACCAGCAAAATAAATGGCAGAGAATAAATAGGTAAAAAATATGAAAGTTCAAAATTGGCATGCCTTGTTGTTAGTTCGCCAATAATGCGCCACATAATCTCAAACACCCGTAAAGTTCACTTATCTGGTATCTACCAATCCCTGTAGGTTGCTGGATACCAGGGTTTTACTGCATACATAAAGGAGATGGATGTGGTCCTTTAGGGTCAGTGCCAGAACAAGTCTTAGGAGGGGGCATTAGGATAACTGGGTGGGGGGGTGGAGAAACAAACAGAGCGACCAGCTGCCTACCATGAACCCCTCCATGCACCTTCCCGACAGGCGGCAGGTAGGAAGGCAGTGCTGGGGAACAGATTCCATCAGCGCAAAGACCGAGGTGTGGATCCTTCCTGCCCTGTGCTCATCACCCTTGCCCCCTCCTGCTTTGCATCGTCAACCTTGCCTTGATGCATTGTGGGTGACAGGCAAGCGTGTTTCCCCGACTGGCGGAGTGGTTCCAGCTGCGTGGGGGATTATGGGTAACACAGGTAGCCATTGATCCCACTGTGACGCTATTCTGCAGGACACGATACCTCATTTGATGGGGCAATGGCCACAAGCGGGTTGGGAAGGGTCACAATACCTTATTTTGTGGGGGTTGGGGGTGGAATGCCCACGACTGTCCCTCTCTGCACCGACCCTGTGGTCCTTATGGCTGAAGGGAGAGGAGAACGGAGGTATCGGGTACTGACATCTTATAATCAGCCATGATTGCATTGATAGTGCAGGTGAAGGGCTGAATGGCCTTTTCCTGCACCTGTAATAGTCTGTGACCCATTTTAGAGCACCTTTGAATGAGCATTAATTATCACACTGCTCTCTATTACACTAAAAGACTATCCTTTGATCACAAATGTTTAGATATATGATTAACATAGCACTGTCCCTACTCCCCATCAACATTGCTTCTGAATAGCATACCTTTATCAGTGGTTTTGGTTAATGACTTAATCTGATTCTGTAACTTCTTTATTTGCTTTTCTTTCTGGTCAAGTTGCTCCTCAAGATTCTCCAAAATAAAACACACAGAATTATCTTTCAGCTGATATTAACGCATCCTTAATGAAGAAAACTTTCGGCTTCAATCATAATTTCCCCTCTGATCTTGACAACAGAAGTTCAATTCCTATTGATCTTTCAATTTTTCAGATGCCAAACTAAGTATGAAGCAAAGTTTAAAATGCAATGAATGATTTTGAAACCAGAGCCTATCTGCTTCCCTGGGAATAAAATGGCTCTTTAGATTATAAATTTTATACTGATGCTAAGAAACCAATCAATACAAACTGTATTTTCAAGAGGAAATACTCTTTGTCACTAATGCTCCCTCTCAGTTTTTTTTTTAAAGAAGTCAGTGAGCGCAAAAATCTTATGTTGTGCAATTTTTTTTCCCCCACCCCGTGACAAAAGTCTGTGCGCACTGAATGCTTGTGCAAATGTAAAACTTGAAATTGTTTCAGGATAATTTTGGCACAGCCGACCTCTCACGACTAACAAAACTGTATTGGCATGTTTAATATAATTAAAGTATGATTGCATTCTATGAACCAGCGTGTAGCTACATTATTTTAGGTAACTCCCTTTTGTGCGCATATTAATTTCCTTTGTGCCCTGGTTGCAAAACGTGTGTGTGAGCGCACATGCACACAGCTTAGAGGGAACTGTCTGTGGATGGCTTTATTGGTTAGCATTTCATTATGATCCCAAACTTTTCACTTATCAGAACAATTCCATTTTCTATCACTGGAGCATGTTCTCTGTTGTTAATAGAAGTATTGAGCATTCCCACTGCATGTAGTCAAATCTGAATTCACTCAAGGGTGGGAATGAAATTCAGACTTTCCAGTTCATTCTTCTCAGACTGCAGTTCACCTTATATTTTAAACAGATTTCCATCCGCCTACATCAAACGACAGAGCCGTATTTTAAGTATGGCAATTTATCAACACTCACCAAGTTTTCTATTGCTAACTGGGCTGCTTCCTCCTGTTTCCTAGCACTGATTGTGCTATTGGCTTGAGTCCGATTCAGCAGCTGGTAATTCTTGTCCGGAAGTTTTCTGATTTTTTAAGTAATACAACATTTTCTTGTGCACAGTTATCTTTCTCAGACTCTAACAAGCTATATACATATTTACGTATTTTTAACAAATTGAGAACAACGATATTGCCAGAAATTAGCAAAGCTGATTTTTTTTTTAATTATTGGAAATGAAACCTGGGGAATTTTAAATTTGAATGGCAAGTGTTTAGATGTTCTGAATTTTCTTAGTGTGATAATAAAGAAACAAAGATAGAAATGTGGCTAATGTTTGAGGCTTATATCTGTTACAAAATAAGTAAAGCCATTCATCAACTAAAAGCAATTTAAACGTGCCACTGAATTCCTCTCTGGTTTCATTCTTGGTTTTATCTCTTGTGAGTCATTGTCAAAAATTGTCAATAAATCACATCTAATTGTATAATTTACTCTGAGAAGGAAAAAAATCTATAAATTACATTTGTTGATGTCATCTGTGGAGAACATACATGACAGCTATTCATATGTATATTTTGCAAAATATTTCTTGAAACCTGTTCAAAAATGTTTATTTTTTTTAATAAAAAAAATCAGGGACACTTCAGAAGAATTTATCAATTTTAAATAGGGATCACCAAGAATTCAAACAATAATAACTGAGTGGTCTTGGATAATAACTCAGTGGATTTGCCAATGGCTGGACGGGAGAAGCCAGAGCAATGGTGGATGATTGGTTGCCAGACTGGAGGCCTGTGACTAGTGATGTACCTCAGGGATCGGTGCTGGGACCGTTGTTGTTTGTCGACTCTATCAACGATCTGAATAATAATGTGGTAAATTCGATCAGCAAGCTTGCAGGTGACACTAAGATTGGAGATGTTGTGGACAAGCGAAGGTGGTTTTCAAAGCTTGCAGAGGGATCTGGACCAGCTGGAAAAATGGGCTGAAAAATGGCAGATGGAATTTAATGCAGACAAGTGTGAGATGTTGCATTTTTGAAGGACAAACCAAGAAAGGACGTACATGGTGACTGAGGAGTTCAGTAGAACAGAAAGTAATGTGGATAGGGTTGTAAAGAAAGCTTTTGGCATATTGGCCTTCATAAATAAAAATATAGGAGCATAGAAGTAGGATGTTATATTAAAGTTGTATTTGATATTGGTGAGGTCAAATTTGGAGTATTGTGTGCAATTTTGGTCACCTACTACAGGAAAGACATCATTAAGATAAAAAGAATGCAGAGAAGATTTGCTAGGATGTTGCCTGGACTTCAGGAACTGAGTTAAAAGGAAAGGTTAAACAGGTTAGGACTTTAATCCCTGGAGTGTAGAAGAATGAGGGGATATTTGATAAAAGTATTTAAAATTATGAGGGGGATCGACAGAGTAAATGTAGGTCGTTTTTTTCCACTGAGGGTAGATGAGATACAAACCAGAGGACATGGGTTAAGAGTGAAAGGGGAAAAGTTTAGGGGGAACTTCACACAAAGAGCGGTGGGGAGGTGTCAGCTGAAGTGGTTAATGTGGGCTCAGTTCTAACATTTAAGAAGAATTTACACAGGTACATGGATGGGAGAGGAATGGAGGGCTATGGACTGGGTGCAGATCAGTGGGACTGATAAAATCCAGATAAAATCTCCCATGCCCAATCCTCTAGAAGGGCCTAATGGCCTGTTTCCGTGCTGTAATTTAGGGAAAAAAAGTGGTTTGGCACAGACTAGAAGGGCAAAGAGGCCTTCAATAATGTTGAATGGTTCTATAAACTTTGCATCTCAAGTGTTAAACTAATGTTAAGTTAGGGTAATAGAATTTTGAATTTCTCTTAAGATACTACAGTCAATGAAATTGCAAACATGCAGTATAATTCTGGTAATTAACTGAGATAAGAAGCTTGACATTTCAAATAGATGGAGGCTTTCAATTAATAATCTGATCATGCTTTCCAGCAGAAACATCTGGAGTGCGTAGAGTTATTAATGACGTATTTCCAGTGAATATCTGCATAAACTGATGGGATATAAAATTAAGGGTTGATGAAATGTGAAATGTGAAATTAGACATCATACGTTTCTTGGATTCCTGCTTCTTCAAGTCTGCCTTGCCATTGATCAGTAACTTCTTCCATTTTTTCTGTAAATTGTAATTATTGCAATTAATACATGCAAAGCTGGATTTTTTCCCCAGAGATTTTTACCTCTACAATACTTAAATTGAATTGTGTAAAGTCAAAAAAAAGCACACGATCATTTGCATTATTACGTGCTCCCAGTTCATTTTCATTTGAGTGGGGCTGACAGGCTGGGGACAGCATGCACTCAAGCTCATCTCTTCTGAAGAGAGAGGAAGTGTGCCAGGAACAAATGGGCACAGACCATGTGACCAACATATAAAAGTTCACTGCTTGATCAGGGGCCATTTAAGGAAGGAGCAGCTCTTTGACAAATATTGTGCTGAAGAGGGTTCGTGTGGCCAAAGGAAAGGTCACTTCTGAAGGGAAATGGTTTAAACCCCACCATGACCATTGCATCGGTCATTTCAACTGACCCATTAAAAAGGCTCTGGAACTTTGTGAACACCATTCGCTTAGATTCCCTATGCCAAGGAAAGGGGAGTTTTGACTACCACTCGTCTGAATGGACATTTCTCTGGAAGCAACTCAACAAGTATTTTATGAGTTTACAACAGTCCGTCGCCCTGTCTCCCCCACCTCATTCGTAATCACTTCTTTACATCAATTTAAGAATCTTCATGTCAACACTGGGTTTCTGAGACTGAACTTTGAACTGACATTCCAGAATTGTGCCTAAGCTGTAATGGTTTGGGATAGTCCCACACACACACACACACACACACAGATTAGAATACTTGTGCATAGTTGGGGGGTTAAGTTTAGACAAGGTAAATAAGGTGTTATGTTAGTAGTAATTAATAAATTAAAATATTATTTTAAATATAACACTGTCTTGGCGAATTTATATTGCTGCTGTCTGCGTACGTAACAGTATGCTTTAAATCAACACTGCTGGACACAAATAGTCACCTTTCATTTTCACAACCTGCCCTTTCAAGTGGTTCTCAATCTCTTGTTTCTCCTTTTGCAGCTCTAGGATTTGAAGTTTGAGTTCAGGAATGACCTGGATGTAGACAAAATTGATTTACTCCAGTGAATACTTCAATACCATCAACAACATAGAATATACTTTAACTCGGTGGTAACAATGAACCAAAACTGAAATAACATCATAAAGAAAGATAGTTCAGCAACAATGAGGGTACCCTGAGAGAGCTGGTGGTCGAATGCAAATTTGGGAGGTTTTTCTGACGTTAATTCACCTGCCCTGCTTCTGTGGTTGTTCAGACACTTCACCCAATTTGGCCACGTTCCATCCAACGCATGGGTAAATCCAGTCTAAGGGATTCCCCCATCCTTTGTCATAACGTGAATGGAAGGCCAGGATAAACTTATGCTCTTTCTCATCACTTTCTGGTAATGTGATAAGACAAAATTAGGCAAACATAAGAAATAGGCGCAAGAGTGGGTCATCTGGCCCTCATCCTTGATCCACCATTCAACAAGATCAAGGCTGACCGTGGATACAGCTCTACCTATCTGCCTTTCCCCCATTATCCTTATTTTACTATGGAAGAACCATTGCAGTGAAACCCTGGAATCTAGCACCCATGGGGATTGGTCGAGGCCAGATGTGAGTTTTCTAGTTGATCAAGACTGCGTCTTGCATAAACGGAGAATTAACGGCAAGGCACGCCAATTTTAAACTTTTACCCATTTATTTTCCACAATTTTTTTTTTGCCGGTTGCTTGAATTCCAGCTAACAGGGATTTTACTGTATAAGGACATTATATCGCAGAATCCCGAATCCCGAATCTGCAATGCTGGTGTTTATTCCTATTCAATATCCATAGCCTCCTACACTAGACCATTCAATGATAGTTGGACAAGGGGAAATTTCGCCGATTTTCTCCACCCTCTGGCTTCAATGTTTCCTCCAATATTTCTTATATCTCCTTACGACATTGGAAGCCATTCCATCCTTGAAGCCTTTACTAGTTCTCAGAGTAATCACCCATTTATTCCTCTACAACCATTCTCTCTCCCACCACCCCACTCCGCTAAGGGTTATTAACTGTTCCAATTCACTTAATAACCATCACATCTCTGGACGATGGGTGGAAACTGGAGCCCCAACCTGATCAGAGAGATGCAAGCTCACAATATGCTTCCTTGCTGGTTGACTGAGAGAATGAGTTGATCTCGAACGGCTGATGCCATTACGTAGTTTACTCCCACATGAACGAGTGCAGATAGCAAAGTGTACACCAGAGCCGTCACTGCAAGCTCCTCTGATTTAGTCTCCAGTTGATTTCTGGCAAGTTCTCAACTAACCCAAACTTGGATTTAGTTTACACCTTTGGAAGGGTAGCATCTGTTTGTCCCATCACTCAAGACTTTAATAATTTTAAGTACCATGTTTTCATTGCTCAATCTGGTCAAGTCCAGCCGGATGCCCTCGTTAATATGATTCTCTTCCTGGAACTTCTGTTGCAAGTGAGCTGTCTCTTCATAGAAATGTTCAATTTTTAAAGTAAGATCTTCAATTTCCTTCTCATAGCTCTCCTTCTGAGACTGAATGTGCAACTCCATTACTCTGTGTGACATGAAGGTCCACAATTAATAGAATTATTGCAACTGCAATGGCAAAGTGTCCTTTTTAAATCCTACAGTAAAATGAAGAGCTGCCAGAAAAGAGTACAAGACCATGAGTCGTAAGAACAGGAATCGGCCCTTCAGTCTCCTCTACCATTCAGTAGGATCTCAGCTGATCCAACACTTCTCAAATCTACTCTCCTGTCTTCTCCCCTTGAATCCCTTATTGATTAGAAATCTATCTGAGCCTCAGAAGACACCCAAAGACCCTATCCCCACAACTCAACGTGGCAAGTTACAAACTCCCCAAAACTCTTTATCATCACAGACTTGTAAATTTAAAAAAATTTTTTTTTAGACATACAGCCCAGTAACCAGGCCGTTTTGGAACACGTCCACGCCACCCAATTAACCAAACTCCTGGCACGTTTTGATTGGTGGAAAGAAAACCGAACCCCTGGGGAAAACTCACGCAGTCATTCGGAGAGCGACTTACAGACAGTGCAGGAATTGAACCCCAGTCCCGAGAGCTGGCGTTGTAGAGGCGTTGCGTTAATTGCTACGCCAACCGTGCCATCCCTTAAAGGACTCTCTCATAGCTGATCTATCTCCAAATAAACAGCATCACCCCTGCCTGGGTTCTAAGAATTCTATTCAGTTAAATAAGATCATCTCTCATTCCTTTCAATGAATTGAGCACCAACCTGTTGAACCTTTCTTTGAAGGAATGCCCTTCCCTATCTAAGATTATCCCAGTGAATGAACAGTAAGTGAAATAATCTTTCCTTAACCTGAGTTGAAAGAGATCTGAATGTTTAAAAGTGCTTCATAATTACTTCTGAGCCTGTCTTTTAAAAGTATCCTGAACTCAACAAGTGACTTGTTCAGAATCAAGTTTAAACTGCAATGGTTTGGGGCTTTAATAACCACACACATGGTGGGGTTAAATTTTGAGTTAGGGTTAGAGATAAGTAAGAAATGTTATTAATAGTTTAATAAAAACTTATTTTGAATTTACCATTGCCTGGTGAATTTTCTCTGGCTGTTCCTTTGTTGGTACTAATAAGGGTTTATTAATTTGTAACAAGGGGCAGAGGGAAGTCTCTGAAAGGCTGATGGTGGAGTGGAAGAGGGAGGTGAGGTAGGGATTGGGACACAACTGCCACCAAGCAAAATACACATGCACCTTATAATTAGTCACAAGTCCACAACCCTCACTTCATTGGGGAGTCTGATCTATGGCCACGTAACAGAACTTCAGGAACACCCAATTGTTTTGATTTGTCACGGAACATTATCTCTACAATGTCACGGCTGAAGCATGACCTTTGGAACCTCAACAGATCAATAACAATAAAATATCAACAATGCGAATTTGCAGATTAATGATATCCTTGGAGGTATTAATCTGTACATGATTTAATTTTTACAATAATATGTGCTTTGCAATACAAAGGACAGCATCTCGTTGGTCAATGGTCTTTTTTTGTGCTCAAGGTCAATTTTTCCTTTAGTACAAGTTTACAACTTTAGTACAAGCACTCAACAGCACAAGGACAGCTTCTTCCCCACAGAATAATCAATGAACCAAAGACACTGCCTTACTTTTTATGCACAATTATTTAATGTTGTAAGATGGTTATAATGTGAATGTTTGCCCTTTGACGCTGCTGTAAAACATCAAATTGCATGACTTGTTCTTGACAATAAATTCTAATTTCTTAAGCGCAAATGCTAGTAATTCAGTATTCACTTCCTATTTGATTTTTGGACTGGTTGTATTCAAAGTCCTGTAATAACAAAGTTTCTGCAACTGCGTGAGCCGACAAAACCATTCCATCGTGAGCTGATCCATTCTCCCACTCAGCCCCACTCCCCACGACCTTAGATACCCTGACTTAATACACCCAATGACCTGGCCTCCACAGCTGCCCGTGGGAGCAAATTCTAAAGGTTCACCACTCTCTGGCTAAAGAAATTACATTTAAAAACTTGCATTCATCTGCATTACCATACACTCTCTGACCATTAATATAATTTGTAGCATTTTACAAAATCTCACGCTTTAATAATGTACTGTTTTCACATACTGTATTTATTCTGCTGTAGGTGACTTATGGCACAATGGTGATATACAGATATAAATACACTGCAAGAAACACCTAAAAGCAATTCTGTAACACTGGCATTGCCAACTTCGAAAAGGATCCATTTATTTTCTATTACCTACTAGCTCTTTTCAATCCTTCATAGGCCATCCAGAGTTCCCCATCTTCATTTAGATGTTCCATGTCCTCTGGAGAAAGCCTTAAATGAAACATAACTTTTACCACAATATAATCCATATTCCACTGCTGTTACTCAAACATATGAAGAATAATTTGGGGGTTTTTTTCCTCATGTTTTCTTGGTGCATGCACGTGTCAATTTGACTCATTCCTGCCTGCCTGGCTGGTGGTGATCAGTAAACATCGTCCTTCTGTACAACTTGATTTATTACTAATGACACAGACTTAAGAGTGCATTTTTTAACTATTTCCCTCTGATGCTTTTATTTATTATTTTAAGATGGAAAGCACCACTTTGTTCAAAAATTAATGTTGGAATTAAAAGGCAATAGGGAAAGATTTCTTATCTAAAAGGGAGTGTTACTCTATTTCAGTTATTACAGACAAGCTACACCATATACAATTATAATGACCTGCTCAATGGGACCAAGAGTTTTAATCATCAGACTCAAGTAGCACTTTTGCTTTCACCTTCAGTCTTGTTTTATTGATTTTTTTTTACAAACCTTTTATCTGTTGGACTTTCACAGCCTGCTCGTTGAAGTGCTTTGGAGATGTTATTTCTTTACAACCTGCATTTCAATTCTCCAATTACCTCTGTAATCCCTACCCATCAAGATAAAGAAGGGTGCATCAGGCTCTCCGAGTACCCTGGAAGAGGTGCCCCAAGGGTGGCGCGACCCCAGACCAGAATAGGCACGCGGGTTACAACAGGTCTGCAGCTTTCTTCTCAAACCCTTGGCTTTGTTTTTTGAAATAGTCACTTCCAAGTGGAGGCCTTCAGGCAAAATAAGACCCTTATTTTGGGGATTAGAACTGTTTGTCGTGGTTCTGACCTGAAGCATCAAAGTGCTATAAATGAAGGGTATGCTTGTTTATGAAACAGGACACAAAAATCAGGGCTGGTCTTCCTGTAATAATGTAGGTTATTTAAATTTAAGGTATGAAGCTGAAGGCATACACTCCAAAAAAACAAGTGGAAGTACATCCATGAATAATGTCAATGCTGAAACTTTATTGAAGGAGGTTCTTGAAAACCATCACTCCGTGTACTCATTGTCTGGTACCATTTTCTAAGATGGAACTTGAGCTTCCAGCAGAGTGAAACATCTTTAGCAGTTCAGACTTGTTACTTTGGAAGTTGTCTGTTCTATTCATACCACATGTACTCAGAATGTGATATGGATGGAAAACCGCACTCGTGAGTGATGTTTGAATGTCACCTGACAAGGTGATTTTATTATCCTGCCAACAAGTCGCTTTGCTCTGTTTGCTGTGGGTATTCATGATGAGGAACAACACCAGATGGCACACACTCACATCAAATCCTACAATTTGAACTGACATGTTCTTCTGCCATTAATTTCACTTGTGGGTCAATTCCAAGCTTTATTTCACTGACTATTAAAAGAACACGGTATTCAGCACAAATACCATCTCTGTTAGTTCCCAGATATCACACTACTTTAGTAACGCAAGTGTTAATGGTTTGCAATTCTGCCAAATCAAAATATGAACATTTATACCTCTTTCGTAACTCGTCTCCTTCTAAACCTCCGAGGAGTTGCTGCGTAATTTCTTCCACTTTTTCTGTTAAATTGCAAGAGATTTGTACAGTTTTACAACGTTGATCAAGTTTGCAGACGTTTAACATTTGATAACGCGGTCAACATAATTCCAACCCTGCCACAGGGACTGCATGGCTAGTGTAGCGGTTGGCAGAATGTTAGTGCAGGGTTTGAATCCGATGTATGGAATTTGGATCGTGTGGGTTTCCTCCGGGTGCGCTGGTTTCTTCCCACCCTCAAAACAAAAACATACGGGGTTTGTAGGTGTAATTGAGCAGCACAGGTTTGTGGGCTGGAAGGGCCCGTTACCAGGCTGTATCTCCAAATTAAAATAAGTTTACCTGAAACTTGCAAGAACAGGAGGAGTCACGTGATGGAGTAGTGGCCGGACGGTGAACTCCAGCCCTCTCCAGAAAAGTCGGAAAAAACAAGGAAAACACAAAGGCACAAAAATAAAAATTAAAGAAAAGTGAGTATAAAGGTGGAAAGAAGATGGCGACAAAAAAAGAAAAATCGAAATCAACGGTAAGAAGAGAGGAAGAGAAGACAACGGAAGAAGAAGGAGATGGCCTTACCTGTTTGAAGAGGCCCGCGGTGGAGAGAGAAACCCGCTCCCTCAGGTCGGTAGAAAGTGGACTACAAAAATGGCTCGCCGAGCCAAGTAAAAGTGCGCGATGCGCATGCAAAAAAACACACCGACGGGAGGGGTGACCAGCTGGGGAGTCAATCTCCACAGCCGGCAATGACAGCTGCAGAACACCTGCAGCAAGAGGAGAACATAGAAGACAACGAAAACAAGAAATAAGAGAAGAAAAGGGCAACAAAGAAACAACAGATGGCCAACCCAGAGGAAGAAGAAGAGGAAGAGTACAGTGAAATAGAAGAAGAAGGGAAAGGCAAGATAAAGGATATACTTTCTCTTATTAAAGAATACATGGAGTCATTTAAAGGATGGAAAGCGCAAGAATTTAATGATTTAAGAAGAAGAATAAACAATACAGAAGAGAAAATGAATAAAATAGATATGACCTTAACAGAAATGGGAATGAAAATGGACAAGATGGAAGAGCGGGCAGTAGCAGCAGAAATGGAGGTAGAAGACTTAAAAAAGAAATTAGAGGAATCTAATAAAAAAACTAAAGAGACACAAGAACTACTAGCTCAAAAAATAGATACAATGGAAAATTATAACAGAAGAAATAACATAAAGATAGTGGGCCTTAAGGAAGATGAAGAAGGCAAGAATATGAGGGAGTTTATAAAAGATTGGATCCCCAGGATCCTAGGATGTCCAGAACTACAGCAAGAAATGGAAATAGAAAGGGCACATAGAGCATTGGCCTTTAAACCACAACCACAACAAAAGCCAAGATCTATTTTAGTAAAATTCCTAAGATATACTACAAGAGAAAAGGTACTGGAGAAGACAATGGAAAAAGTAAGAGAGAACAACAAGCCACTGGAGTACAAAGGGCAAAAAATCTTCATTTATCCAGATATAAGTTTTGAACTCCTGAAGAAGAGAAAGGAGTTCAATACAGCAAAGGCGATTTTATGGAAGAAAGGGTATAAATTTATACTAAAGCATCCAGTGGTATTGAAAATATTTATTCCAGGACAACAAAACAGACTATTCTCAGATCCAGAGGAAGCACGAAAATTTGCAGAACAATTACAAAATAGACTGAAGGATGAAGACGTGTAACGAGAGTACAAAAGACTGAGAACTAAAAAGACACATAAGTTTTGAACTCCTGAAGAAGAGAAAGGAGTTCAATACATCGAAAACGATCTTATGGAAAAAAAAACTATTCTCGGATCCAGAGGAAGTAAGGAAATTTGCAGAACAACTACAAAACAACCAGAGAGATGAAGATATGTAATAAGAGTAAAAATGACCACGATTTATATGTATGTGGGTAAAGAGGTATATGTGTGTATATGTATAATGTGCATACATGAATGTATCCGTATTTAGAGGAAAATATAGAGAGTATAGACAAGAATTAATAAGGGAAGGAAATGGAATAGAGGGAATAAGGAGGGAACTAAAAGAGTGACCTTTGTTACATATGAAAAGTGAAATCTTTTCTGGGGGGGGCTGGGTGGGGAGGAGTTGCGGTCACTGCAAAATCAGCTGACGCTTGCGACTGAATTCACAAATCCGCAAATCCAAATGGAGAGGGGAGATGTGGTTGTCTGACAAGGGATAAAAGACAACTCAGGAGGGGGAGGGGAGATTGGGGCTAAAGAAGTTTTAAATAGGAGAATAAGGAAAATGATTGATGTTTTAGGAATGTTGTCTTATAAAGGGTTCAAAACAAGAAAACAGAAATGGATAAGAAGGAAAGGTAATGATGGAGAAACGGAAAGGGAAGATAAACAAAGTATAAAATGGCTACGTTGAACTATATGACTTTAAATATTAATGGAATACATAACCAAATCAAAAGGAAGACACTGCTAAATTTACTGAAAAAAGAAAAAATTGATATAGCATTTGTGCAAGAAACACATTTAACTGAATTGGAACACAAGAAATTAAAGAGAGATTGGGTAGGACACGTAACAGCAGCATCGTATAATTCAAAAGCAAGAGGAGTAGCTATATTAATTAGTAAAAATGTGCCATTTAAAATAGAAGAGGAAATAATAGATCCAGCAGGGAGATATGTAATGATAAAATGTCAGATATATTCGGAGTTTTGGAATCTACTCAATGTATATTCACCTAACGAAGAAGATCAAAAGTTTATGCAAGATATCTTTTTGAAGGTAGCAGATACGCAAGGGAACATATTAATAGGAGGGGATTTCAACCTGAATTTGGATTCAAATATGGACAAAACTGGGAAAAAAATTAACAGAAAGAACAAAGTAACCAAATTTATAATTAAATCGATGGAAGAAATGCAACATTTGGATATATGGAGGAAACAACACCCAAAGGAAAAGGAATATTCATATTACTCGGCTAGACATAAAACATACTCAAGAATAGACCTATTTTTGTTATCAGCTCGTATGCAAGATAGAGTAAGAAAAACAGAATATAAAGCTAGAATATTATCGGACCATTCACCCTTAATATTGACAGTAAAGTTAGAGGACATCCCTCCAAGTATGTATAGATGGAGATTAAACCCCATGTTACTTAAAAGGCAGGATTTTAGAGAATTTATTGAAAAACAAATTAAAATGTATTTTGAAATAAATACGGAATCAGTGGAAGATAAGTTTATACTATGGGATGCAATGAAAGCATTCATTAGAGGGCAAATAATAAGTTATGTAACCAAGATGAAGAAGGACTATAATCAGGAAACAGAGCAGTTGGAAAGGGAAATAGTAAATATAGAAAAAGAATTAGCAATGAAGGAAGATACAACTAAAAGAAGAGAATTGGCAGATAAAGAAATAAAATATGAAACACTACAAACATATAAGGTGGAGAAGAATATAATGAAGACAAAACAGAAATATTATGAACTAGGTGAAAAAATGCACAAAATCCTAGCATGGCAGCTTAAGACAGAACAAGCTAAGAAAATAGTATTGGCATCAAGGAAAAAAGACAAACAAATTACATATAATCCAAAAGAAATTAAGGAAAACTTTAGAGAATTCTATGAACAATTATACCGAACTGAAAACGAATGGAAAGAAGGGAAAATAGATGAATTTCTGACTAAAATTGAACTACCAAAACTACAAATAGAGGAACAAAATAAATTAACAGAGCCATTTGGAATAGTAGAAATACAAGAGATAATAAAAAAATTACCAAATAATAAGACACCAGGAGAGGATGGATTCCCAATAGAATTCTACAAAACATTTAAAAACTTATTAATTCCGCCCCTCCTGGAAGTAATCAACCAGATTGATAAAACACAAAGCTTACCAGATTCATGTAAAACAGCAATAATTACAGTAATACTAAAGCAAGGGAAAGATCCACTCTCACCAGCGTCATGTAGACCAATATCTTTACTTAACACAGATTATAAGATAATAGCTAAACTATTAGCAAACAGATTAGCAGAGTATGTACCGAAAATGGTAAATTTAGACCAAACTGGATTTATCAAAAAAAGACGCACAACAGACAATATTTGTAAATTTATTAACTTAATTCATGCAGTAGAAGGGAATAAAGCACCTACAGTAGCAGTTGCTTTAGACGCAGAGAAGGCCTTTGACAGAGTAGAATGGAATTATTTGTTCAAAGTATTGCAAAAATTCAGTTTACCAGAGAAGTATATTAATTGGATTAAAGCATTATATAAGGGATCGTTAGCGAAAGTGACAGTAAATGGACATGTATCAAAGCAATTTAACTTAAGCAGGTCAACACGGCAGGGATGCCCACTATCACCTTTATTGTTTGCGTTAGCAGAATTGATAAGAACAGATAATAATATAAAAGGAATAAAAATAAAAGACAAGGAATATAAAATCAGTTTATTTGCAGATGATGTTATAGTGTACTTAACAGAACCAGAACTATCAATAAAAGAATTATATAAGAAATTGAAGGAATATGGAGAAGTGTCGGGTTACAAGATAAACGTAAATAAAAGTGAAGGAATGCCTATGAATAATGCGGATTTTTCAAAATTTAAGAAGGAATCACCATTTAGATGGCAAATGCAAGCAATAAGATACCTAGGTGTACAAATAAACAAAAATCTCGGCCAACTATATAAACTCAATTATTATCCACTAATGAAAAAATTACAGGACGATTTAGAGCATTGGAAAGATTTACCACTAACACTAATAGGAAGGATAAACTGTATTAAAATGAACATTTTTCCAAGGCTATTATACTTATTTCAGGCATTGCCAATACAACTGACAGAGAAATTCTTCAAGGAGTTAAAGAAAATAATAAGGAAATTTTTATGGAGAGGGGGGAAACCGAGGATAGCACTAGATAAATTAACAGAATGGTATAAACAAGGAGGCTTACAACTGCCAAACTTTAAAAATTATTATAGAGCCGCACAATTAAGATACCTATCAGATTTTTATCAAACAAGGGAAAAGCCAGATTGGACGAGATTAGAATTAGATAAAATAGGGGAAAAGATACCTGAACACATATTATATAAATGGGATGAAAAATTGGTACAACATAGAAATTCTCCAGTATTACATCATCTTCTCAATATTTGGAAGAAGATTCATGTAGAAAGAAATAAAACAAATTATCAATTACCAAAACTAATATTGACGCAAAACAAGTTACTCCCTTTTACAATAGATAACCTTTCCTTTAGAGAATGGGAAAAAAAAGGGATTAAAAGAATAGAAAATTGTTTTTCAGGAAATAGATTCCTATCCTTTGAACAAATGAAAGATAAGTACAATATAACTCAAGATACAGCGCTGGCATATTACCAATTGAGATCCTACTTGAAGGATAAATTAGGAAGCAGTTTGAGTTTGCCAGAGGGAAGTAACCTTGAATATGTGATTACAGATACAATGATAATCAAAAGATTTATAACAAATATGTATATTAAACTGCAAGAAAAGGAGAATGAGGAAACAAATGGTAAAACTAAACAAAAATGGGAACAAGATTTAAATATAAAGATAAAGAAGGAAACATGGGAGAAGTTATGCTCTGGAACGATGAGAAATACAATAAATACGAGGTTACGTATGATACAATATAACTGGATACACAGGCTATACATTACACCTCAAAAGTTAAATAAATGGGACCCAACAGTATCTGATAGATGTTTTCGATGTAAAAAAGAAATGGGAAAAACAATTCATGCAATCTGGACATGTGAGAAAGTAAAAAAATTTGGGGAAGATCTAAATCAGATATTAAATAAAATAACAGAAAACAATATACCAAAGAATCCAGAGATCTTCCTCCTAAGTAACATAAAAAACAAAGAATTTGGAATTGATTTGGAGGATGCACAAAAAAGATTTGTTAAGATAGCTCTAGCCGTAGCAAAAAAATGTATTATGTCAACCTGGAAATTGGAAGGTAATTTGAAAATACAACAATGGTATATAGAAATGAATAAATGTATTCCATTAGAAAAAATAACATATAGTTTAAGAAATAATATTGAAATATTCAAACAAATATGGGAGCCTTACATTAAATACAATAGCGAAAACCTACCGGGGACAATCATTACCTAAGTTAACGGAAGGAAAAGGAAATGGAAAGAATGGACTCAGTAGAATTTCTGGTGTATTTTTATTGAATGACAACATTGTCTGACTGGTTTAATGTATCCTAGATTGTATACCTTAAATGGACGGGAGGGGGGAGGTAGGGAGGGTGGGATGGGAGGAGGGAGGGGGGGGGGGAGAAAATGGCACTCTATATGTGTGAAAAGGAAAAAGTGTGTACCATGGTTAATGTGATTTATGGTGTGAAAAATAAAAAACTAAAAAAAAAACTTGCAAGAACATGGTTCAAAATCATTCTTCTATTTCAAAATAGAACATAATCTTAGAAATTCGAGATTCCAGAACATTTTAGGTAGCTGGGAGGTGTTATTTTCATTCAGTAATCGTGCACTGAAGTTAATCCCAGGTGGTTGCAAGGAAGAAATATTTACTGTGTACATCTCACTTGTTATATCTGACCCAACATATCAGCATGAAGCAACGACAATACTTCCCCAATGCCCAAACTAAACACAAATTAAAAATAACTTCCACACGCCAAATACTCGGCATGGGATTCATTTGCACAGCACAGGAAAATAAAGTTAACACATCTTGCATTGTTGAGAAATTGTTTGCTCTACATCGTTAACAGGTGATGCAAAATATTGATGAAGTCAAGGATCAAAATAGTGATCGGTGGGAATACAAGTCACTTTCGCTTTCATCTCTATTGGATCTTACCCATTGCCCTCACATCTTCTTGGAATAAGACAATCAGAAGATAATATTCCAGAGGAGCCTGGACTGGTGATTTATAAAGATTCTGCAAACACAGGAGATGCTACTCTTTACCCCTTCCCGTCCCACCAACCATGACGCAAACTGTTCTTCAAGGTGAAGCAGCAATTCACTCACCACTCGTTCAACCTAATGCAGGGCTCACTGTGCTGTCTCATCTGCATTGGAGAAAGCAAATACAAGTTTTTGCCTTCTCCAGCATAGAAGAGAAAGTACACCTTGATGAAGGGCTCAAGCCCGAAACATTGGTTATGCATTTTTACCTTTGCTAATATAAAGGACACTGTCTGACCTGCTGAGTTTCTCCAGCATTGTCTTTTTACTTCAGTCATGGTGTCTGCAGACTTCCATGTTTTACAGAAGTTTTGTTCAAGAACATCTCTGTTCAGTCTGCAAGGGCAACCCAAGCTTCCAATTGCCTCTTGTGTTACTTCTCTATGCCTCTTGCATTGTGACCTCTGTTCTTTGGCTTCCTGCATTGTTCCAATGATACTCAAAGCCAGCAGCAGAACAAGATGGAATTTAACAAGTTTAGGTAACTTCTTTCACTCGCACTTCTTTCTGCCCTCAGATATCACCGTTCCTATCTATATCAATGCTCCTTTTTGTTTTTCTGTCTTAAACTTGCCAGTCCTTTCGTTTTTAAAAACAAGGTAGCTTTTATCTGGAGACCTTTGGTCTGCATCCTACCACAGACATTCCCTCTCCCTCATTCTCCCCCCCACCCCCCCATACTTTGCAAATTCAAACACACCTCCTTTCTCACTTTTCAAGTTCAGATAAAGGGCCTTTGACCCAAAGCATCAATGCCGCCGCCCTCCCAATGGATGCTACCCGACCTGTTGAGTACATGCAGCATTTTTCGACAGATGTTACGTGTTCAACGCTCAGCAGATACCAGTATTTGTTGATTTCATGTGAGGCGACCATAAACTGAATTTGCTGACAGCCGTGAAATATACAGAGAACAAGGGATTGAAGCAGAAATCAGACATGACTCACATTTAACAGTTACCCTAAATTTGATAATCTCATTGTTTTTTAAAGAGATATCTGGAAAAAAAACCCCAATCCCCAGCGCAACTGAACATTTCCAACACTATCTGATCAGAATAGTTGGTATATAGTACGCTGAATCCCATAAGGACCTAAACCGTTTTTACCTCTCATTTCTTTTCTTTGATTTTGCAGGCACATTTCTAAACCTTGTTTCTTCAGTTCAAGTGTTGCAATGTCCCCTTTAAGTTTTGGAATTACCTGTGGATAGATGAGTTACCTATTAATGCATATACAGATCATTTAGCTATGATTATTGCTAGTTAATAACTCAGATCAAGGTATTGATCCAGATATCCAACGAAATGATGGTTCAGTCATTTCCAAAGTGGGCAGTGCCACCCCCCTCCCCTGGGTGGGTGGGGGGAGTAAAAAGGGGGCGGCCCGAACGTTTCCGGCAGTCAGGTGAGAAGGGGGGTGGGGGTGACCACCCAGGATCGTGACTGCTAGGGACGGTGACTGATCAGGATGGCCCGGGATGGGACCACCTGTTTATAGTATTAGATTAGTTGTTGTTTTAAATTTGCAGGAGACTTAATACCAAGAAAGAGGTGTATGTAAATGGGGGGTGGTGGTGAGGGAGAGCGCTAGGGATGTGGCCTGAGAGCCAAGGGGGCTGCAGCCTGAAAAAGTTTGGGAACGACTGCTCTAATTCTATGTTACTTATTTCATTGTTTGATGTTCAAGGCATGCTCACACATGGAAGAGAAAAAGAGGAATGTACTTTTACCCAGCTCTCATGTTGTTATGGTGCTGGTAGGTCTCCTGGCCTCCCTAGTATGCCATACCACCCTCCTGCTGTATATTCTATTGATTAAGATTTCCAGGCCCCTTGGAGCATTTGAATCAATCGGGGAACTCCGTCCCTCTCTCCTGCAATCCCTATCTCCTCCCTACCAATCACAGAGTACCATTGAACAGCAAAGTACAGGTCTTTCAGCCCTCAATGTTGTGCTGACCAATATTTCCCTTCCTGCATTATTCTGGTTGCCATGGAGAGGATCCCTCTAATGATGGAGGCCCTTTTGTTATTGCTATATTGAACTCAGTACCACCTCCTTCTGGATGCAAAATACCCTCTTGCTCTACATAACGTGGAGAGACAATTTGCCAGTGTTTACAGATGTATCTTACTTGGCGATAAGCTTCTTAAAGCGCTTGATCTAATTTCCAGGCAAGAGGAGCTCGATTCACGTACCAGTGTTTCGTTAGTTACTTGTGCCATTTCCTTCCGTAGACTCTCATTTGCCAGATACTCTTCCTGAACCTGTTCCTGCAACTGAATTCTTTCCTCTTGCAGCTGTTTAATTTCATCATTTAGTGCCTTAATTTGATTCTCATACTCCTCCTTCTGGATCTGAAAATTATTTTCCAATTTTCTTCAGGGACACAGGAGAAAGATTAACAATTAGTCTTAAAATACCATCACCCGCAGTTGTAACAAAATTCCTTTCTCTTGTGCGATTGCATCGAAATTTACAGATCAGAGTGAGGCTATTCAGCCAATTACATCCGTGCTGGACAAATATGGACTTTATTTAATTCCATCCCTCAGCTGCAGTTACTGTTTGTTGTTTATGATAAATATCAACCATGTCGCTCAGATAGGGACCAAGAAACTCCAATAAAAGCAAAAAAAAAATGATGGAAACACTGAGGAGATCAGGCAGCCTCTATGGAGAGGGAAACAGAGTCAATGTTTCACGTCTAAAACTCTCCAGTCTTTTGACCTGAGCTGTACACTCCGTTTCTCTTTCAGCTGAATATCAAAGGTCGGTTTGGCGGTGATCGAGAAGGCAAATGGACTGTTGCCTTTCAGGGCTGGAAGGAGTGGATTTAAAAGCAGGGAGGTTCTGATGCAAGTGGACAATTGCATCAGTGGACGTGCCACAGCTGCGTGCAATTCCAGTCTATTTGAGGAGGGATGTATGTGGGCCTTGGAAGTGGTTGCAGAGGAGGTTCACCAGGTTGATTCCTGAGATGAAGGGGTTAACTGATGAGAAGTGATTAAGTCACCTTGAACTATGCTTGCTGGAATTTAGAAGAATGAGAGGAGATCTCTAAAAAATGTGTTAAATTATGAAAAAAAATAGAGAGAAACACAATGCTGGAGGAACTCAGCAGGTTAAACCGTGTTTAGATTTATTGTCAGAGCGCATACATGACACAACATCACATTCAACCCTGAGATTCTTTTGTCTGCAAGCAGGGCAGAATTACCACTTATTGGGCAGTGCAAAAAAACTATACATGCAGCACATATACAAACAAAGAACTGTAAAAAGATAACGAATGTACACAAACTGTGCAATACAGAGAGAATTTTTAAAAAATCAATGCTTAAGAGTCCTTAAATGAGTCTCTGATTGAGTTCATTGTTGAGGAGTCTGATGGTGGAGGGGAAGCAGCTGTTCATGCTCCTGGTGGGGTGAGTCTTGTGGCACCGACACCTCTTTCCTGATGGCAACAGTGAGAACAGAGGGTGTGCTGGGTGGTGTGGATCCTCGATGATTGCCATGCTCTCTGACAGCAGCGTTCCTTGTAGATGTACTCAATAGTGGGGAGGGTATTTTGCCTGTGATGTACTGGGCTGTGTCCATTACCTTTTTGAGGGTTTTACACTCAGGGGTATTGGTGTCCCCATACCAGACCGTGATGCAGCCAGTCTGCACACTTATGTAGAAATTCACCAGGGTTTCTGGTGTCATACCAAATCTCCCCAAATGCAATATACTTTATAGAGCAAAGATACCTTGACTATGAAGGGCTCAAGGTTGAAATGTTAGTTATGTATATTTACTTTGCTCTATAAAGGATACTGTTTGACCTGCTGGGTTTCTCCAGCGTTGTGTTTTTACTTCAACCAGTGTCTGCAGACACTGTGTTTTATAAAGGAATAAATGATAGATGATCTATTTTATACTGTAAACCAGTTATAAACTCACAGCTGTGAATGATGTCCTTAGAGTAAATATGACACCTACTTCAGTTGAAGCATTCACAGAATCTAACATGGAATTCAAACTGATCTGCTACAGAAAGAGGCTGTTACTGCAACCCAGCCTGTATCAGACATTATAAGAATAATAATCCTTCAAAAACCTGCAGCTTTTCAAGATACAATTTTCATGGTGTGCAATCAATTAATTAGCAGCTTTACTTCAAAATACCGGTGCTATATAGTCGGGATAGTGTGAACCACGGAAGAATACACCCTTCTCACTATAGTTACTGTAGTGTACCACTGTGTGAGTGAACGGTTTCCCTAGATGGTGGAAGGCATCAGTAAGTAAAGTCTTTTCTGTTAATGAAATCTTGCATCTCTAGGAAGCCTCCCAAGTAACTCAAGAGACTTAACATCCTGGTTGCTTTGAAATATAAACTCAGCACAAATATGCAACAATTTGTTAACATACAACTCTGCATAGGTGCCAAAATACCTTCCTGTCATTGAGCTACAGAATATTGAGCAGATTTTTCTCGTCAACAAATGTTGATGATGTGATCACACATGCTTAAAAAATATGTCCTGGATATGCATGCAATCTATGGAACAGGGACTGAGATCATATATTCCTTGATTAGACTATCAATTATGGTTTTTAGACTGCAATGTTGGGGGGGGGGGTGGAAATAATTGCCTAAAAAATTAACATAATTACTGCCTTTTTAGACAGCAAGTACCTGAGTGCAACAGTCCTGATGGTTGGACGTGCAGTAGAGTGGATGACCGTCAACAAATTTTTCCGGTACGATTAACGCTGCAGGCTTCCTGTAGAGGGCTCTGCAGGATAAATCGCGATGCAGGAATTGACTCAATATTCCTGCACATCCCGTGTAGCGGCAAAATTCCGCGATTGTGCCATTACACACCTACAGTCTAAAATCCATAAATGACTCTGCAATTGTGTTCATGCTGAGGTAAGCATATTTTTTATTTGGAAAGCACAAGTCAGGCACAATTTGATACGATGTTTCTTACCGTCTTTGACGCTCCTCCCTTTCTAAATCATTAAGATGCTCCTGTGTCATTTTATCCATTTTTCCTATGAATAAAATGATCAAACCTTTAATGAACAGCAGTGTTACAGTGGGCCCAATGGCCTCCAGAGCAAACAGATTGGGAACAGTCCAATCAACAATGTCAATAATCAGTATTAACAACTTTGAGCGCGATCAAGGACAGAAATTTCACTGAATTTCAAAGTTTCAGTGGGATCTTCCTGAGAGCAATTGCAGTGATTTGGTTCATCTTCTCTTCAGAGTGAAAATTCCGGGAATTTTCTCTGGTTCGTTCTAATCCTTTCATAATCCAAACAAACTAATTACAGTGTCAGGGATGAGGGTAAAATAGTTGGTATGTTTGTGCAGAAAGACTGATAGAAAACCTGATGCAATATTTACATAAAAGATCTTAAAGGCCCATCGCCATCATTTCAAGATAAACATATTTTTTAAAATTTCTACATTTGGAATGAGCACTATTGACCAATTATGGGTCTTTGCATCCAACTACATTGCCCATACTTTTCTCCAAAGCAATCATTCAATAAGAGTGTACAGACAATTTTTGCAGGCTTGAGCTCATTACATCTATCAATTTGTGGAGAATCCTGACTGGCTTCTAAAGGTATAATCAATCCTAGTCAGACAGACTACTGTCAAAAATGCCAACACGCATCAATTTCCACAATCACTAAACGCACCACCTCCACTACTTGGCTCATCACTACCTCGCTCGTTGTTCACCTGTTGCTAAAAGGTCCATCTATTCAGAAGGGACGATATCCATCTGTCCCAGCATGTAATCTCAAACTTGAGATGTTGCTTTATTCACTTCATCATTCCGATTGGAACACCTCCATCTAAATATTGTTTCTCAATCCTTCCTTATCTTCCTCCTCCTGGTCTCGTTAATCACAACCATCGCCGACACCCTTCAAGATATTCTCACTTTCCCAGTGATGGCCTTTTTGAGTCAGCTCCATTTTAAATTAAATTTAGACATGCAGCACAGTAACAGGCCCTTCAGGCCAAGAAGCCCGTGCCACCCAATTGACTACAATCCCTGTATGTTTTGAAGGATGGGAGGAAACTGAAGCACCCGGAGGAAACACACAGTGAGAATGTACCAACTCCTCATAGACAGCTTTGGATTCAAACCCGGGTCTCTGGCACTGTAATAGCATTACACTAACCTCTATGCTAACGTTGCTGCCTGTTCGACAAACCTTCAGTGGTGGGGACCCTGACATCATATCCTGACTCATTGCCACCTCTCCGTCTGTTTAGGACCCTATCCTTAGAATGAGCTTTGGGAATGACTGTTCAAATTGTTGCAGTATTTATAACAGCAAAGGCTTTTAAATTTTTTCTCTCCACACTCACTCACCACCTTAAGTATTCCTTATGCTCTGTGATTAGTAAGGGATTGCTTAAGGTGGTATTTGAGTGGGAAGAGAAGGTCAAGAACCTCTGCTCTAGACCCAATTGTTACTGAAATGTTTTGCTTGAAAAAAATGGTCATTGGCCCATTTTCTTTGGAGTTATGAAACCATGCACATAACGAGTCCATGATTAAAACAGTGGTATTCAAACCACTCCACAGCTTCCACATCCCATAATGAGGTGACTAGAACTGAGCACAATATTCTAAGTGTGGACTCTCCAGAGATTTGTAGAGCTGCAACAACACCTCAGGACTCACGAATTCAATCCCCTGACTAATGAAGCCCAGCATACCATAGGCCTACTTAACTGTCCTGTCAACCTGCAAAGCAACATTGAGAGCTTCAAGGATTTGAACTGCAAGGTCCCCCTGTTCTTCCACGCTGTCAAACATCCTTTTGGTTAACAATTTCAGATTTAAAAATAACAGAACACAAAACAAGTGCTTTGACAGAGAAATTTTCGACATTTTTTGCACGTAAATTTGGTTTCCAACGGCCTCGTATATTTTTTTAAACACTCTGTACCCTCATCCTGCACTGTCCAATCAAGTGCCAAAGTTGAATTCTCCCTTTAACCCTGAAATCATCAGGTCCCAGTTCTCTCCATCCACAAGCCCATCTTGATTTATTGATCAATTCAGGTCTCAACTCCCCAATTACCCTTAACCACTAATGCCCTAATCCTTGACACCAAAATAATTTCCACACCATCCCCTGCCTTCAACCCCTACCTGTTCTGCTGCTCTGAAGCAATGTTGACATTTTGACTGTCCTCTGGGCCTGATTGTTGATGATCTATCCCGAATTCTCACCATTTTACTTCATGTGCAAGAATGATTCCTGGTGATATAACGTCTCGCTCTTTGAAATCTACTTCAACTAAAAGAAAAACCATACAAACCTTTAATTTCTTGCATCTGTTCCAGATGTTGCTTCTTCAGTTTCTCATTCTGTGTCTGCAGTGATAATGTTTCTTTTCTCAACTCCGACAATGTCTGCTCGAATTAGAAAATGAAAGAACAAAATTGAGCCAAGAATTTCTTTGTAGAAAACAATTACAGTATATGTTCCTGTAATAGTCAAATTTTGTGCACCAATTTTTTGGGGATCGACTATTACATGCACACTAATTTGACCGTGGTAAGTACCCGCTTCATTTGAGGTGTCAGGAGTTCCAACAAGCAGGCAAGTCGCAAGTCCGCAATCAAGGAATTGGGAGCTCAGATAGCAGGGTGGGTGGCCGGGACCGGGTGGTAAGTCCATATTTGGGGTGTTGAGAGGTAGGATGGGCGGGCAGGCGGCCGGGACCTAGGTGGGCGTCCGCAGTCTTGGGATCGGGAGCTCCGATGGGTGGGCGGCCAGGGCCTAGGCAAGAGGCAGCAGTCGGGGCGTTGGGAGCTCCAGTGGGCGGGGCCAAAAATAGACCAATACATGTACATATGGTAGTCAACTCTATACTCTTCCACAAAAAAGCACCTGTTCCATTTGTGCCTTGTTTTTCTTCATTTGGTCCTCAACGAACTTCTTTTGCGTCACCGTCTTCTGTAACGTTTCCTCAACTTTGTGAAATTTACCCATATCAGCAGAATGAATTGTGGACAAAGAAGTCAAACGTTCCAGTAACCCTTTGTTCTCTCTGCTCTGGAACAGCACAGCAAATACAGATTCACAAACATTCAAAGGTTATTTTATTGGCATTAATAACTGAGTTACCGTGCATCAATCTACACAAGGAGGAATCACAGCAAGTCAATTTTCTTTAAATGTTGTGCGCAAGTCATTTTAAACTTTTGTACGTAAATCTGACTGAACATTACATTCTTTTTTAAAAAAAATAACAGGCCCTTCTGGCCCACGAGTCCAATTACACCCAATTGACTTGCAACCCCCGTATGTTTTGAAGGGTGGGAGAAAACTGGTAGAGCTCCAGAAGGAATCCCACAAGGGACAGGGAGAATGTACAAATTCCTTTCAGACAGCACCAGATTCTAATCGTGGGGTGGGGGGGGGGGGGGGGGGAACGCTGGTGCTGTAACCACGTTGTGCTAATCATAATGTCAATCGTGCCAACCCCTACACTAACCCAATTGGGTTAACAAGTAAGCTTTCCAATTTTTGCATAGAAATCACACAATAACTCTTAACTGTGAATAATCGAGATAAACAGAACCATGGCTCAAACTTGCCCATCAATGAATTCCTCAAAATTTCTGAAAAAAAAATCACACACACACAGTACCATGATATTTATAAATACACGGATACGAGTATGGACTTACAACACACAAGGCCACCAGTTGGATCAAAGTCCATGCTATTATTATGCATCACCTGCTTCCTCAGAGTGGGGTCAATCCATGTAGTGACAAGTTGACATCCTCATCACCCTGAGAGCCATATATTGTCCTAAATATCTTCGCTCTTTGTCTCCGAGCTTCCACCAACACCATGTGAAAGCACCTTCTCCATCCACATCCTCCCAATCCACGTCCAAATGCATAATCGACTGCCAGGCCAGATCTCCGCATTTTTTTATCATTTGAAATGGGGGCCAAGACGGTTTCTTTATTTCTAATGGTGATCCTGGTGCAGGTTATACGTCTCTTATCTGGAACTCTATGGTCTGGCAACTCCCGTGGTTCGGCATGGTTGAATCTGCCGCCGTTGGTCAGACAGTGCGGGTCTCGATCCCCAGTCCTGATCGCTGGTGGTGCAAAGGCATTGCGCTAACCGCTACGTCAGCCATGCTGCCCCACAGTATTTATTTCCTGTTTTATTCTATCTTTGATATGTTTACATAGGGGGTTCCCTTAGGGCAGGGGTTCCCTTAGGGCAGGGGTTCCCAATCTGGGGTCCATGTACCCTCAGTGGCACATTTGCACTTTTCAGGGGGTACATTGGGTCTGAGAGAATAACCACTACTGTACAATACATGGTGTTGTAATCTGCAGTCAGATTGCACAATGTCGTGTTTTTTTTAATCTTTAATTTTTAAGGGTACACAGGAACCTATAAAAATGCCCAAGGGGTACAGAAGAACAAAAAGGTTGGGAACCCCTGCCTTAGGGGGTCAATTTCTGTGGTCCAGCAATGGCCAGGCCCCAAAGTCGCTGGATTAAAGAGGTTCGACCTGTATCATCCTTGTAACTCTTGCATTTTTTTTTCCCAGTGCTGTCTCATCCTGGATGTATGACTGTACACTGCCCAACTCTTCCATTCCCTTTCTCTACAATTGAGTCGTGTTGCCTTGCCTTTTATGGCGTCGGTAAGGACATTGGCTTCGCAAGGATACAAATGCCCAGTTGTATCCTGTATCCAGACAAAGAGAGCAGAGAGGCATGCTGGGTAAAGGGTACTGCTGTTTGCAAATGTGAAATGCAAACATGGGAATTCTGCTTAAAATGAAGGAAATGCTGGAGAATTTGAGAGTGTTAAGCAATGGAAGCTTCCTCAGTGGTTATATTTAAAGCAAGGTCAACTAGATTTTTACAGTGTAGGGGAATTAAGGGATATGGAGAAAAGGCAGGTAGGTAGAAACGAGCCTACCATCAGATCAGCCATGATCCCATTGAATGGTGGAGCAGGCTCGATGGGCCGGATGGTCCTATTTCTTATGCTCTCATGTTCTTACATCATTACTTCATAAAACCAATGCTTTCTGGCTCCCTGCAGGCTGGGAGTCAACAGGTGACCCATGAGGTAACTTCCTGAAGCCTTTGTGGCGTCTTTCAGAGCTTCGATGCGGAATTTCTCCAAAGTCCATCAGGGTATCGACGAGAAGCATCTAATTCTGGTTTGGAAACTCAAGCAGTTCATCAGAAATCGGTGCTAATTTTCCAGTGGCCTGATAGTCTGGTAACTCACCTGCTCCTCCAGTTTCTTGTGGAGTTGTTTGACACGAAACGAGAGCTGGATGTTCAAAACAAAACGCCGAATGCTTTGGTACCGGCGTCTTACCAACCAGGCACGGACATGCTTTTGAATTATTAATGCTTTCTGATCTTTCACCATCTAGAACAAATATTGGACAAAGTTATGATGGACTATATTAGCAATTTAGATAAAACCTATTCCACTGCTTGCTTAAGAAAATGAGATAAATTTAAATAGCCATTATATTTTATCAGTTATAAATGCTAATACAAACTGGAACATTTGCCTGCCAAGTCATAGATGTCATTTTCTAAGAGCAGTTTCTGGGTAATTTAGTTTACAACTACAGAGTTTATAGTTTTTTTAAAAAAGGGGTAATTTTGATAAAAAGTCACACTCCGCACAAAATCCGTTTGGGCAACGTGCGACTCCATATACACTCGTCGTCCTATAAGGTTAGAATAGATTTCCTATATCTGTATTTATGGTGGGCATGTTTTTATGTTGCAAATTGAAATCAGTATGAGTGAATTATTTTAAATGAAACAAAACAATTTTCCGGCTAAGGCCCGTTCTCTGATCGGAGAATGGGTCGTAGCGGACAAAATGGCGTTCGCACAATGTCCAAATCGCATAATGTCCTATTTCACAGAAGGTATCGTGGACATTAAGTGGTGCACGACTGTAATTCAAATTCTGAAGGTAGATAAATAAATATAATCAGGTAATTTTAGCACAACCACCAAATACTGATTCCAGGCAATCAATGAAGCATTCCTTCATTTTTCTTCAACCACCTCAGCCAGAAATCTTCTGGGAGCTTTGAAAGGAGGCGAATGCGTTGCCATCCAACTGAAAACATTAAGTGGTTTGAGGGAAGAGGAAGCCTGAGCAATAAATCAATTAAACTTTCATAGCAGGACGAGCAAATGTTAGATTCATGCCAGGAATTTCTTCCCCATACCAATGACTGAACATGTGCACTGGAGTGGTTGAAGTGAAACCACAGAATGCTTTATTGATTGCCTACAAACCATTTTTAGGGGGATGAGCTGAAATGGACACTGGACAACACAATTTTTCAAAAGGTTTGCTTCCTGAAAAAAAATTGGGATAATGGCAGACAACTTCAAGCTGAATACCAAGATAATTTCAGATTTGCTGTACCACGAAGGAAGGTGGAGAAACATTAAATTAACTGTTATTGAATTTAGCATGTTTAATCACATAATGTACCTCTGAGCCAAGCTCTCAGGTTGAATGCACATGTTGCACAACAAATGTGAGGAGTCCAGAGCTTGTCTTGATCACCAATTTTACAACCGAAGTAGAGCTCATAGGTTTTCTGAACAAGTGCAGTCCTGGTGCATCTTTGAGCCTTAACCATATATTCAACACAAATGTAACAGAATGTATCACAGCTATTGCAACATTGATGAGACATTTCTGCTGAATTGAATCTTTGTGAAGACAGTAAATGCTATTGCTAAGTCCAGTCACTGAGCTATTGCAGGAAGAACATGTGCATCAACATGTGTTAATTCTATAATCAATGTAATGCACAGCATCTGTGTATGTGAGCTGCTTTTAAAGCTTGGCTGCATCTACCCTGACTAAGCATGCCCAGGCAACATTTGCATAGCACCCAGACTGAGTGTATGCCCAAGCATGCTTGGATTGACCAAAACAGCTTGCTTTGTGGGCAATGTACTTGTAGACTTAAAAAATGACAGGAAATCACAAAAATAGGTTACATCTTAAAAATGGTATGAGATAGGAAATTTTTTAAGGTTGTTTTTGTGATCAGCAGCCCAAAATTCATAAAATACACCCAAGAGTGTTCAGGAAGCAAAATCTTCATTGTCCAGTGATATGTTTCTTTATCCTTTTCTACCTTCTGATCTTATATGAGATCAATACTAGGATTCTTCAGGAAGCAATGAAGAGAAGGGAGTGAAACAAGAGATTCTGCAAACTCTGATTGTAGTTGGTACACAAAAGTGTTGGAAAAACTCAAAAAACAGCAGCTAGAGGATGCAAATTAATGACAAAGGTATGATGCAGGCCTTAGGCCCGAAACATTGGTTATATAATTTTGCCTTCTAGAGATGCTGTGGGACCTGCTGAGTCTTTTTGCCAGCACTTTTGTGTATTAAATGAGGAGAAATCAATCTGCTTGCATAGGTCTGTCTGTCTTACCACCATCTTTGAGATTAGTCACTACTTTGCACCATTCCCAACCTGGCAAGAATTCACAGGTTTGACTGACTCCTTCACAACTTTGTACATTAAAACCCGCGATATCTGGAATTCAAGTAACCGGCAGCCGCAAGCAACCGGCAGAACAATGGCTGAAAATAAATAGGTAAAATTGGTGCGCCTCGCTGTTAGTTTGTCATTCGTGCCACACACAATCTCGCACCACTAGAAAATTCACTGATCTGGCAATCCCCATAGATGCTGGATACCAGGGGTCTTACTGTATTATGTATTTCTTAAAACATAGGAGTCATTTCTCTGGGGCTCTATTATCAAGGATTTAATCTTGGATTATTGCTAATTGGAAAGGTATGGCTGGTCTCATGAACATACTCACTTAGCCAACTGATTTGCTCATCTTTGATTTTGGTACCATGACCAGCATTTAAAATTCTTCCATCATCACCTTTACTAATGTTCACTGAAGTAATGCCTTAATCCTGTGTTTAGTGTCGTGGTTCTCAACCATTTTTTTTCCACGTATACACCAGCTTAAGTGATCCTTACTAACCAAACTGCACCTACGGCATAGGAAGTGGTTAATAATTACAGGTACTCCTCAACTTGCGTCTGTGTTTTGATCTAACCGACTTGACACATCGCAAAATGGACACAAGTCAGAAATGTCCTTGTTATAGTTCGTCAAATACAACATGGCGGCCATCTGCCAGCTCTCACGAGGGGTTGGCCACTACTGCCAACCACTTCACGAGCAGCGTTGTTTTCCATAGATATAATTTTCACTGTAAAAGCATAATTTTTATATTTTTTCTTTTACTTAAAAAATTTTTTTTTTGGTCATATGTACGGATGGCCTTAAGTCACATAGATGGTAAGTCGGGGAATACCTGACTTAAAGAGGTATGTGGGTGGAAAAAAAAGGGTTGAGAACCATTGGTTTAGTGTCTGCAGTTACACAATTTTCCAGCCATCTAATCATTCTTTACGTTGCCCTTTTCACACCCACTCTTCCTATACTGTGGTTGTTTAGTGCCTTGTAATTAACAGGGCCTGCTCTTTTGTGAGTGATGTTGCTTAACCATGCTCTTCTTTTGGAGCTGGTT
Organism: Narcine bancroftii; assembly: GCF_036971445.1. Classification (NCBI taxonomy): domain Eukaryota; kingdom Metazoa; phylum Chordata; class Chondrichthyes; order Torpediniformes; family Narcinidae; genus Narcine; species Narcine bancroftii. The sequence goes on along the minus strand of NC_091482.1, from coordinate 58,328,372 downwards.
GGGCTACATTTTTGCTGGTTTAAAATTTTTTTAAACATACAGCACAGGAACAGGCTCTTCTAGTCCATGAGCCTGTGCCGCCAAATTACACCCAATTGAACTATAATCCCAGTACGTTTTGAAGGGAGGGAGGAAACCGGAGCCCCAGGAAAAAACCCATGCAGAAACGGGGAGAACGTGCTAACTCCTAACAGGCAGTGCAACCTCGGCCTCGAATGCTGGCGCTGAAGCAGTATTGCGCTAACCACGCCGCCCAGTTTTAGCCCTACCGTTTTGTAGCATCGTCTGGCGAGCCAGCCGCGGGTGTACGATTGGATTGTAATGGTGGCTGCCAGAATCAGCTGGTACAGGCGTTGCACCAAAAATCGGCGCCAGTGTTTCTGGATGATGACTGCTGCCCATGCTTGCTTTAGAGATGTGGCATTCAATACATGCCTTAAATTAAACAAATATAAAGTTTAATTAGCAGATACGAGACCATAAAAGGAGACATAGAAGCAGAAGTAGGCTATTCAGCCCATCAAATATTCCCCGCCATTTAATCACGAGCTGATCCATTTTCCCACTCGGCCCCACTGCCCGGCCTTCTCCCCATAATCTTGGCAAATCAAGGACCTATCAATCTCTGTCTTAAACACTCCACAATCGCCTGTGGCAACAAATTCCACAGATTCACCACCCTCTGGCTGAAGAAATTACTATGCATCTCTGTTCTAAGTGGACGCCCTTCAATCCTGTGGTTGTGCCCTCTTGCCCTGGCCTTTCTCACCATGGGGAAACCACCTTTCTGCATCTATCCATGCCTTTCAACATTCCAAATGCTTCAATGAATCTCCCCTCACTCTCATAAATTTCAATGAATACAGGCCAAGAGCTGACCTATGATAACCCTTTCATTCCTGGAATCATCCTTATGAACCCTCTCCAACGTCAGCACCTGCTTTTTTGCTTAAATGACGAGCCCAAAACTGCTCACAATACTCCAAATGAGGTCTCACCAGCGCCTTATAAAGCCCGAACATCACATCCCTGCTCTTGTATCCTATTCCTATCAAAATGAACGCCAGCATCGCATTTGCCTTCTTCTCCACCATCTTGACCTGAAAGTTGACCTTCAGGCTATCCTGCACGAGGACTCCCAGGTCCTTTGCATCTGTATATATTCAATTTTCTCCCCATTGAAAAAATAGTCTGCCTGTTTAATTTTTTTCTACCCAAGTGCTTGACCGGACACTTTGAGACATTATTTTTTTCTCCGCCCATTCTCCTAATCTGTCCAAGTCCTTCTGCAGCCTCGTGTTTCCGCTACACTACCTGCGTATCATCTGCAAAACTGGCTTCAAAGCCATTCTCATCGCATAATTCAAATCATTAATATATACAACATAAAAAGAAGAGGCTCCTACATGCAATTATTCTGTCTAATTCATGAAATGAAATCACATTTTAATCCATTTGATGAAGTCCAATGAACAGCGATTGGGCTGTTAAATGCTGTCCCTTTGCAAATAACAAAATACAGGCTTTCCTTGTCCAAAAGGGGTGTGATGCAACTCTCTCCACTGTAATCTTCATTTCCACAAGGAAGAGATCCCAAAATTAATGAGTTTCCACAGTAGGAAATGGTCAACATAAGAAATAAACATAAAAAGGATCTATTTTTGTCTCTATTCTTTTTAAGATTGCGAATCTTTGAGGATGGCATGCAAATAAGGTTATTAATTTTACGATTTCATATCAGATAAGGATTAGAGGTAAACATGTGTGCCTTTCCACAATAATTCCTGATTTAATATAATTGACCACAGATGTTGGAATCCATTAGAAATCTTAATGCAGTCACATTTCCTATTTAAAAATTGGTCACAACCAAAAACATATTTCTGAAGGAAATGAGTGGAAAGACATTTTATCCCCCACTTTGAATATATGAGAAAGGATTTTTAAAAAGTCAGCTACGATATGAAAGCTTCAAAATCCACAGAAAATGAAGTTTTTTTAAAGAGGATTGAACGTGACATTCATACCACTGAAACACAAATGAACGGTGAACTCGATTAGAATCTCAAACCTCGACACAAAGCTACCCATGAAAACCTCAAAATGATATTCTTTTTGGCATCTTAAAATGTAGATTCAGCACTTTTGCAACATAAAGGATACTGTTTGACCTGCTGAGTTTCTCCAGCTTTGTGTGTGTTTTACTGATTACACTAAATCTGCTTCAGTGTGAAACTAAGTATTTAAACTGACATGTCAACAAAGTATTGAAGGGCTCAAGCCCGAAGCGTCAGTTACGTATCTCTGCCTTTGCCACATAAAGGACACCATTTGACCTGCTGAGTTTCTCCAGCATTTTGTGTTTTTACTTAATGCGTGGTAAATCTATCGTTGGGTGCAATGTAGTAGTGTTAAATTTACCATAGTTAAACACAACAAACCAGCAGTATATCAATCATTTAATACTGAGTGGTGGGATGATATCACAACTTATAATTGTCCACAGGACTTTTATGAAATAAAGGGTCAGATATTCTAAGACCTCCGAAATTTCTCTCCCATTTCAGTTTAGCCTTTGCCCTTCTAATTGGTAACCAGCTCCCAGCACTTCAGGCAAGAGCTGCCACTGCCACCAAATGCTTGTGAATATCTGGACGGCTGAAAACCTGCAGAAGATCACATTGCTTCACTGGAGACCATGTCGATACGGGGATTAGCTCACCATCTATCTCAATTTCTAGCTTCAGCATTTGTCTACAGATCATTATTGATTACATGTCCACTGTAATTTATTGGCAATCAAAAACTTCAACAATCTGGGGTGGTGAGGGGGGGGGGGGGGGGGGGTGGAATCTTTTTTAAGTGTGTATATGTGTACACACACACACACACACACACACACACACACACAATATTATATAGCAGTGGTGATTATTTTATAATGCAATCAATTGCAGCGATCTAAGAAAGATTCCTACCGTATGGCGCGCTGCCCACGTACATACTGTTGTATAATAGTAGTGGCTCGCTTGAGCTCAAGGAACTTCTTTCTCTGAATCCAGCAGCGCAGATTTTTCTGAATGGTGACAGAAGCTGCCCTAAGTCTATCTGCTCGAAGTTTTTCCAAATAGGCCACTTGCCCTGCTCGGAAGAAAATCTTTGTTTTACCAAAGTGATATTGGTTTGGATCCTGCAGAAAACAAAAGAATTACTTACTCAAGTAAAGTAATAAAACTAAGGCCTCAAAATGCTTGGATCACAGTGGCTCCTTGTTAAATGGTAGAAATGGCAATGATGTACACTGGGGCAAGATCGCACATGGTTTTGTAGTCAAAGCACATCCCATGGCCAGATTGTCCGGGCATTGGGATCAAAGTGTCGTTTGCACCCTCAAGCTTGGTCACAAGGTGTTTGTGGGGACTAGGCAAGGGACAAATAATTTAAGGTATCAAAGTAAAACGATTAGAAAATACTTCAGAAACCTTTTGCATGCAAAGGATCCACAAAGACACCATTGGGTCCCTGACTGCATGTTGAGACAGGCCTGGAGTGGGAGCTACAAGTTAATCTCTCAGCCCAAATATTGGGGAGTTTCAGACTGCGTTTGCCTCTGGCCTCCAATAGCGGCAGCAGTAATGTGGGCATCTCTCGGTGAGTCTCACATGCATGAAGTTCAAGCCGACTGAGGTGTTCAGCCGGAATTGAAATTCCAACCAGCAGGATTCACCCCATAAGAGTTGAGCCATTCAGCCCATCAAATCCGCTCCACCATTCAAATTACAGCTAATGTACTGTACAATAATCAATCATTCCACATCCTTCCAGGAAGTGATTTCACAATTTCTGTTTGTGGAGCTTCTTCCATATTACCTCAAGGTATAACTGGGGTGGGGGTGGGAATCTCTTCTGTTGCAGGAACTAAATGTGCTGCAGTGAAATCCTTATCTGAAACCCAGTACAAATTAATCAATGGAGCTACATTTCAGCAGTAGAATTCAGTGCACATGGACACAATGGATTTCAGAACCAGTGCATTCCTCTCTGGGGAGGAAAAAAAAAGATTGCCCATTGTTAAGTATTTTACCTGGCATATTGGTGTGTCACAATAATATTCTTGACCATGTATAGCAGAGGAAGAAAGAAGAGAGTATGTTACATCACAGTATTAAAAACTCAGGCTTCAATCATTTCAAATTGAGGTGAATGTAGAAAGCATCAGAATTGTGATCAGTTGACTAAGTGTTGTCAACGGCAATGGTTAATACCAAGTTGGGGGCGCAGCGATTTAAACTGCATTCCCTTAATATACTGACCTGAATTAAACGTTGCAAGACCTCTTTGCAAATCTGTTTTTTGTCATTTATTGCCAAGTCGTGCTGCGACATCAAAATACGGTAACGGCTGAAGAACTCAAAGTAAGTCCATCTGAAAATGAGAAATCAGTATTTATGTTTTGGACTGCCTTCTCCTGGCATAATAACAGAAAGGCAAAAGCTGGTACTCACCTGGAAGGATAACTCTGGGCACTGATCCTAATCGTTTCCAGAACACCACAGGCTCTCAGCTGCTGAACAACTCTTTTTGAATCATATCTAAAATGAGAAGTTACAATAGTGAACTTGAAGTTTATCAGCACGAAACTTACTTCGCTTGGGTGGCACTGTGTGTTATATTTTCAATTTGGAAGTATCATTGAGAATGTAAGAGAACTTACTCAAATGGGAGTTTAGAATCATTTGGCTTAATACATCGTACATAGTGAGGCGTTGTGGCATTGAGGGTCTCCATAAGCAAATGCAGAGAACTACGGAACTGCAATTAACAATTTAAGTAGCATTAGAAATTCACACTTTTCTTGCAATGTTAGAAGAATATCAACTGCAGGAAATTGATCCCTGCGCAACTGTACCTTACTGCCTACTGTTGTCCGATGTTCCTTCTTAAAGGATTTAAACCCTGGCTTTGCAGACCTGATTTTAATGTTTGGATTGAGGCTCCCTGTGGACGATTCATTGTCTTGAAAGAAATCAGCAAGTAGATGGAACTGTGTAGTTAAAAAGAAAATAAAAGAACAAATATTCGATATATGGCAGTACATTTATATTTTCCATGCTGCAATTTCTGCTCCTGGACTTGATTTTATCTTGTACCCTTCTCCTGAGAAGACTGAAGCAGGCAAGACTACCAGCTACCATCACATCAAGCTTCTACAGGAGCTGAGGAGTCACGTGATGGCGAAGTGGCCGGTAGGGTAAAACCAGCCCTCTCCAGAAAAAAAGTCAAGAAAAGACAAAGTTCAACAAATATAAAATATAAGAACTAGAAGATAAAGTTGCAGAGAAGAGAAAGAAGATGGCACCCAAGAAGGAATAAGTATAAACAACGGGAAAAAAGACAAAAAGTTATCGGAAAAGTAAGAAGGCCTTACCTGCACGAAGGAACAGGGAGCCGTGGTGGTGAAGAATGTCCGCTCTCCGAGGTTGGTGCCGGTAAAAGAAAACATCAACGGGAGGGGGGCTCAGCCGAGGAGCGGGCAACCACGGTGCGACCAGCTGAGGGACGCCCGACACCAGGTCTCTCAGCTGAAAGATGAGGAAGGCAGCAGGAGAGAGAGTGAGGTACCAGACGAGGAAGAAAGTCGACGGGGTGAATGGCAAGAGGAGCAGCAGCAGGAGGCCCGACAGATGAGCAGCCCAGAAGGGGAGGACCAACAGCAAGAGGCCCAGAAAGAAGAGACCCGACAAAGTGATACAAGCAACTCATCAGGAAAATCAGAAGAGATACAGATACAAAGAAGAGGAGAAGAAGAAGAAGAAGACACAAACAGGTACAGACACAGAAGAAGGCCAAGATCTTCACAGAGAAATAGAAGGTAAAACAGATGGACAGAATATAGATAAAGCCTTTTTTTGAAGAACAAATGAGAGCATTAAAAGAATGGTTGTCATTAGAATTTAGTGCAATTAAGGGAAAGATGAAAAGAACAGAAGATAAAATGCAAAGATTAGAACTGGTCATGGCGGAAATGGGGAAAAGGGTGGAAGAACGAGAAACGGCTGTAGAAATGGAAGTAAATGACTTGAGAGGAAAATTGGAAGAAAGTGACAAAAAAATTAGAGACACAAGAGTTGTTAGCTCAGAAAATTGATATGTTGGAAAATTATAGTAGGCAAAACAACATAAAAACAGTGGACCTGAAGGCGGGTGAAGAAGACACAGATATAAAGGAATTTATAAAAGGATGAATCCCGAAGGTCCTGGGAACAACAGAAATGCAGGAAGGAATGGAAAGAGAAAGGGCACACAGAGCACTAGCTCCGAAACCGCAGACACATCAAAAACCAAGATCCATCTGAGTAAAATTTTTGAGATATATGACAATAAAAAATATACTGGAGCAGGCAAGGAATAAAATTAGAGAAGATAATAAACCATTGGAATACAAGGGTCAAAAAATATTTTTTACCCAGACGTAAGTTTTGAACTCTTAAAGAAGAGGAAGGAATTTAATATAGCAAAATCGATTCTATGGAAAAAAGGTTATAAATTCATGTTAAGACATCCAGCTGTGCTTAAAATATTTATCCCTGGGGAGCAAAATAGACTGTTCTCAGATCCAGAGAAAGTGCAAGAATTCGCAGAATGTTTGCAGGACAGAAGGAGAGATGTAACAAGAATGAAGAAAGGCGATAAAGTATATATAAAGATGTAAAAGCAATGTATATGTAAAGAACTAAAGAGGGAAAAGAGAAGGAAGGAAGTAAGGGAAAAAAAAGGGAGAGCTTTGTTATACGTGTGTAAAAAAAAAAGTCTTTTCTGGGTTGGGAGGGAGAGAATAACCATCACTGCAAAATCAGTTGACGCTTGCGAGCGGGTTCGCAATCCAAATGGAGAGGGGAGTTGTGGTTGCCCGGCAAGGGATAAAGGGCAACTCAGAGAGGGGGGGGGGGAACATTTGGGGCTAAGGGAATATTGGATGTGGGAATTGTTGGAGTATTTTATGTTTTAAATGTGTTGTCTTACATTGAGTTTAAAAAGGGAAAACTGAAAGATGAAAATGGGGAAAAGGGGGATGGAGGTGGTGAGGAAGCGGAAATGAGGTTTAAACAAGATATAAGATGGCCATGTTGAACTATATGACTATAAACATTAATGGAATACATAACCAAATTAAAAGGAAGAGGCTATTAAATTTATTGAAAAAAGAAAAAATAGATATAGCATTTGTGCAGGAAACGCATCTAACTGAAGTGAAACGTAACAAATTAAAAAGAGTTGGGTAGGACACATAGTGGCAGCATCATATAATTCAAAAGAACAAGCTAAAAGAACTGTATTGGCATCAAGGAAAAAGGACAAACAAATTACATATAACACAATAGAGATTAATGAGAACGAGGGGCAAGATGATAAAATAGAAGAGTTTTTAGCTAAAATTGAACTGCCAACATTGCAAGAAGAGGAACAAAACAAACTAATAAAACAATTTGAAATAGAGGAAGTACAGGATATATTGAAAAAGCTACAGAACAATAAAACCCCTGGAGAGGATGGATTCCCAATAGAATTTTATAAAACATTTAAAGAGTTATTAATTCGTCCACTCCTGGAAGTAATGAACCAGATAGAAGAAACACAAAACTTGACAGATTCATGTAAGACAGCAATAATTACAGTAATACCAAAGAGAGGGAAAGATCCATTAACACCAGCATCATATAGACCAATATCTCTACTTAACTCAGATTATAAAATAATAAAATTATTATCATACAGATTGGCTGATTGTGTACCAAAAATAGTAAAACAAGATCAAACTGGATTTATTAAGAAAAGATAATGTCTGTAAACTTATTAATCTAATTCATGCTGTTTAAGGAAATAAGAAGCCAACAGTGGCTGTTGCTTTAGATGCAGAAAAATCCTTTGACAGAGAAGAGTGGAACTATTTATTTAAAGTATTACAGAGGTTCACTCTACCAGAAAATATATTAATTGGATTAAAGCATTATATAATGGACCGTTGGCAAAGGTAACAGTAAATGGATATGTATCGAACCAATTTAAATTAAGTAGGTCAACTAGACAGGGATGTCCATTATCCCCCTCATTGTCCGCCTTAGCAATAGAACCATTGGCAGAACTGATAAGAACAGAAAATAAAATAAAAGGGATAAAAATAAAGGAGAAGGAGTATAAAATCATCTTATTTGCAGATGACATCATAGTATACCTAACAGAATTAGAAATATCAATAAAAGAATTACATAAGGTATCAGGTTAGATAATAACTTAAGCCACTTATACAAGCTAAATTATCAGCCACTAATAAAGAAATTGCAGGAAGACTTAGAACATTGGAAAGAATTACCACTAACGTTGATAGGGAGGGTAAATTACATTAAAATGAATGTTTTCCCAAGGATACAATACTTATTTCAATCATTACCAATTCCCTTAACAGAGAAATTCTTTAATGAACTAAAGAGAATAATAAGGAAATTCTTGTGGAAAGGGGGGAAAACCGAGGGTAGCGTTAGTTAAATGTACAGAGAGTTATAACCATGGTGGTTTGCAGTTACCAAACTTTAAAAATTATTATAGAGCCGCACCATTAAAGTATTTATCAGATTTTTACCAGACAAGGGAAAAACCAGACTGGACTAAGATAGAACTAGATAAAATGGTGGAGAAGGTACCGGAACATATACTTTATAAGTGGGATGAAAAGCTGGTGCAATATAAAAGCTCACCAGTACTGCATCATTTACTTAATATAGGGAAGAAGATCCACTTAGAAAGGAAAAAAACAAATTACCAAATACCAAAATTGTTATTGACTCAAAATCCACTAATCCTTTTTACAATAAATAACTTTTCCCTTAAAGAATGAGAGAGAAAAGGAATCAAAATAGAAAATTGTTTTTTGGGAAATAATTTATTAACATTTGAACAGTTGAAGTACAAATATGGAATAACTCATGGTACAATGTTTGCATATCGTCAACTGAAAGCTTATTTAAAGGATAAATTGGGAAACAGATTGAGATTACCAGCTTTGAATATGTGATTACAGACACAATGGTAAAAGATTTATAATAAACTGTACATTAAGATGCAAGATAAGGAAAATGATGAAATAAGCTATAAACCTAAACAAAACTGGGAAAAGGATTTGAGTGTAAAGATAAAAAATGAAACATGGAAAAAGTTATGTTCTGGAACTATAAAGGATACAATAAACACAAGGTTACGCATGATACAGGTTATATATCACGCCTCAAAAGTTAAAAGAATGGGATCCAACATTATCAGATAGTTGGGAACAACAGTACATGCAATTTGGGGATGCACAAAAATGAAAATGTTTTGGGAAGATCTAAATAAGATATTAAATAAAATCACAAAAAAAAACATACCAAAAAATCCAGAGATCTTTCTTCTAAGTAACATAAGAAGTAAGGAATTAGGCCTCAAATTGGATAAAGCGCAAAAAGATTTATTATGATAGCCTTAGCGATAGCAAAAAAATGTAAAATGTCAACTTGAAAAATGGAAGAGAGTCTGAGAATACAGGAATGGTACATGGAAATGAACAAATTATTCCATTGGAAAAAATAACATATAATTAAAAAAATGAAGTCACATTATTCGAACAAATTTGGGAACCGTACATGGAACACAACAGAGAGGGCTTGCCTCGGACCTCCACCCCCTAAAATAATAAGACAAAACGACTTGATTCAATGTGTAAAAGTATATGATGCATTTTTCTTGTTTATTTTTCATTGTGTGAAGAGATTGTTTTATTGTATTGTATATGTTGAATATTTATTGGTTTTGGAGGGGGGTGGGAAGGGGGGAGGGAGGATAGGGGGCAAAAAAGGGAGAAAATGTCACTGTGTATATTTAATGAGAAACGTTTGTATAAATTTTGGTTGATATGGTTCACAGTGTAAAAAATAAAAAATAATAAAAAAAACCTTCTACAGGAGCTCTATTGAGAGTGTCCTGGCTAGCTGTATCATAATGTGGTATGGTTGCTGCAGAGAAATGGATAGGAGGTCAATTCACAAGACCATAAGAGTGGCAGAGAGGGCCACTGCCGTCTCTCTCACTCCACAGGTCCATAAGAGCGGCAAAGAGGGTCACTGCTGTCTCTCTCGCCCCTATCAACATGATCTACCGGGATCTTTGTCTGAAGAGGGTGCACAAAAATCCTGCATCTTTCAGCTGCTCCTGTCGGGAACGAGATACAGGAGGATCAGAGCCAGCACCACCAGGCTGAGGAACAGCTTCTTCCCATGGGCCAGTGAGAATGCTGAATGACTAAAGGAACTGCTCACATTAACCATCCAAGACTCTCATATTGACTGGATGGGGCAATGATCCCATTTCTGCTCCTAGATCTTGTGAGAAATGATGAAAAAATTGTTTTGTTGTGAATAATTTTACTCATCTTTTAATTTGCATGATTTGAAATGCAGTTTCTACACGTCTGTATCATATACAGACTCCATTGTGTGTAACTAACTAACTTCTAGGCATGCTTGAGGCAGGACAAGTTCTTATTTCCTGGTGAAAGCTCTTTACCTTCACTTACAACCCAAATCCACACATCAATTAAACGCACAACGCTGGGGAAACTCTGCAGGTCAAACAGCAAAGATAAAGATACATAACCAATGTGTTGGGCCTGATTTCTTCATGAAGGAATGAGAAAAATGCAGCCGGGTGCCCAAACAAAATGTTGTGGTGGGGCAGGGTGGGGGGTGGTGGGGAAGGGCAGGATGAGGAGCACAGTCCCAAAGGCAGGAGATGATAGGTGGATAAGGGAGGGAAGGCTTAGTGAATGAAGGGGATGGATAGCTGGAGGAAAGAAGACAAAAAGATGGGGAACGGGGATTTCCCATCTGGGCACTCTCCCACCGAATGGCATCAACATCAATCTCTCCAGTTTCTGCTAGACCACTCCCCATTCTCCCTCTCTTCCCCATTCCTACTTCCAAGCTCCCCTTTTCCACAATTTCACCCCTTTCTGGTTCCATCCTCTTCTATCCACATTTCTGTAACGGATTTCCCATCTGGGCCTCCCCTCGGTTCCATCTGGCCCTATCTGTCCTTCACCTCGTCCCAATCGGCTTCCATTATCTCACCTTTATCACGTTCCAGCACGGACAGTCTTTGTCGCCAATCATCACCCTCCATCTAGCCATCTTCAGCTGCACCCTACATGACATCTTCTTTCACCTGACTCCTCTTCTGATTTTCTTGCCTCTCCCTGCCTTTGTATGACACCTGTGGAACACTGAGGTCTGCAGATACTGAGGTTGCAGTAAAAACACAGAAACAGTGGAGGAACTCAGCCGGTCTCACAGGGTCAATTGGAGGAATTTTAAAAATACGGAGTTTCTCCAGGACTTCTGTATGTTTTTAAATAAGGGCTCAGGCCCGAAACATCAGTAATATATCTTTACCTCCTATGGACGCTGTGAGATCCTCTAGAATTTCCGTGCGCTTTTCCTTTGTCTGACGCCTTCCAATTATCTGCCTCTGCCTCCCAACTCCACCTGTCTGTCACCCTTCACCCCTCCCTGGTTCACCAGTCCTCTACTGTCCCCTGTCCAAGCCCTCTGTCCCTCTTATTATACCAGCGGACTCCCCTCTGCACTCTCAGTCTTGATGAAGGCTTCTGGCCCAAAACACTGAGTTCACTTGATGGATTCGTTTTCACTCCAGATTCTGCAATCCCCTGTACTTCCAAGGTTTGCCATGTGCTATGCTTCCCTCCCACATCCCACAGACGTGCTGGCTGTTGAGTCAGTATAAAATGCCCAATACAGGTGGGTGGTTGAAGAATTCAGTGAGGTGTCAATGGACATGTGGGAAAGAACAGGAAGCTGAGGGGGGGGGGGAAATGAGAGCCAGCATCAACTCAAGGGGCTGAAAGGCCTCTCTTTCTGTAATATAATATGAATATATGAACAGGGTAACACTCGGTATGCCAGACAAACCCCTCAGTACATCACAAATAGAAGCTGCTCTTGGACTTGGTAACAAATCCAATGTTACGAACCAGTCCAGCAGCAATAGAAATTCACCAGACAATGGTGTTTTCAAAAACAATAATTTTTATTATTAATTATTAACATAAAACTTTTTACTTAACTCTAACTTAATCCCACTATGCGTGTGTGTGTGTGTGTGTGTGTGTGTGTGTGTGTGTGTGTGTGTGTGTGTGTGTGTGTGTGTGTGTGTGTGGGGGGGGGGGAACTATTACAGTTTAAATTTAATTCTGAAAAGATGGTTTTAAATTTCAGTCTCAGTAAGCTTATGTGTTGAAACTCAAAATCTTTACTGCTGTTCAAAAGCAATTATGGATTAATTGTGAGGCATCAAACTTCTCAAAACTCACAAATTTCTTGTAGAGTTGTTTTCAAATAATTGTTTCTTCATATGAATAATTTTCCTCTCTTGTATGAAAGTTTCAGAATTTGTTTATCTTCCATGATGATTTCACAAACCCAGGCAAGGGTTTCATGAAGTGACCGTGTAGAAATGGTCACGGTGAATCTGTCCTCTTTTCAAAGAGACGGTTGAAGTGGCTAAATTCTTCAAAACCACTTTTTTGGTGTTCCTCCTCGTCATAAGCAGAACACAAGCAACCTTCTTTCTCCAAAGGATTGTTACTGCATTTCAATCCTGTGTGACTTACAGGATGGTCAATCACTTTTTTTCCTGGTTTCAAAATGTCTGTTTCAGTAAAGTGTTCTCTGAGAATGTCTAAAATCATGCGACATGGCATCATTGCTGTCTTTGAAGTTTCATCTCTTCCAAAAGCATGAATCATGACAGATGGCCTCTTGCCTATTGAAACAATAGGCCATCAATATTGACCTGCTTGTTTGACTCAAGTATTTTCCTGAGTGTTTGAAGTTTATCTCTTCCAAAGGTTTATGAGCTAATGTGCTTCTGAGTTGTCTGCACAGCTCAACCAGCAGAATGACTGTGTCCGCACAAACTCCTCCTTAGAAAACACCATCATTCCAGCAATTTCACTGAACAATCACTTCTGATTTTATTGGGTTGTGTACCAGACTTGAATCTCCGAAAATGGCTTCTCTCTGAGTGTGATTGTGAGTGCCTGTAAATGCATCCCCATTTTCCAAACCCATAAACACAACTTTATTAAAAAAAATATAGTAGCTAAAGATTAAAAACATAATTTTGTGACATCAGTGAGAGTGGAAGACAAAATAGCTCCTGTACGACTCCCATCATGTTTCACACTGCCTAGAACAAGGAAGCCCAGAATGCCTTGATGCCTGCCTTGCAGCTAACCAGTGACTGCCTATGGATTTGATGGCTTAAAATCAGCGGGAAGCATTGAAGATGAGACAATTTCTGGACATCAGCAGAAAAGAGGTGAAACACAAAAGGCCACAGTCGCTGTAATTGTCGTAAAAAAACACAGAAACGCCGGAGAAACTCAGCAGGTATTCAGCAACCAGAGGAGGTAAAGATAATGTTACCAATGTTCCGGGCCTGACCCCCTTCTCCAAGGTGTCATTATCAGCAAGAAAGATACTTCCGCACAAGGTATAGTCAGCCCAGTAATATTGTAATTGAAGAGGAGAAAATAAATGGGTTCACTGAGAGCAAACAATGCAGCAGTATACTATCTCCAGCTCAGCAAATAATGAGCATCCGTACATGGAAATTGTTGGAGGGAACAGATGATGCAAAACTGGAACAGCAGTCTGTGAAGTTTTAGAAAGGCCATCTTTTCTTACCATAACATTCTTCTTTTCTTTCTTTGGCTTGGCTTCGTGGACAAAGATTTATGGAGGGGTAATGTCCACGTCGGCTGCAGGCTCGATGGTGGCTGACAAGTCCGATGCGGGACAGGTAGACACGGTTGCAGTGGAAAATTGGTGGGTTGGGGTTGGGTGTTGTTTTTTGTCAGTGAGGTGGGCTCTGCGGTAAGGGTTAGGGTTAGTATAAACTATCATATTACAGTGATGGTCACAAACCTTACTTTTCCGCAGTACATTGATGAGTTCTTCATACAATGTATCTCTGTTTTTCTCCAAGAATCCATCACATTCATATTGCACCTTGTCGAAAAGAGAAGCTATCATTACTCCACTGTACAAATCTAAGTTTTATTTTTAATTTTCTTTTAAAATTTGGATATACAGCATGGTAACAGTGCCACTCAATTGACGTGCAACATTTTTTTCAGGAAGCCGGAGCACCCGTGACCCAGAGGAAACCCACGCGGACACGGGGAGAAACCTTACAGGCTGTGCCGGATTCAAAGCTGGGTCACTAGTTCTGTAAACAGCGTTGCGCTAACCGTGCCCCTGGTATCCTGATACGATGATATTCATGGAACGATTCAAGGCAGAAATAGAATTGTCCTGACTGTCACTTACCTTGTCAGCAAAGTGCTGGATGATGAAAGCCTTGCTCATCATTCGGGGCTTCTCAAAGAGAGGGTTTTTGTTTAAGTAAGTATTCTGTAGTTTCTGAAGCCAGTTCTCCTCTGTTCCTAACGGCAACTGCATAAATAAATATTTGATTTTTTTTTAAAAGTATGTTATCAACTACTTAGAAAACATTATTTTTTTCTTGATTATTAGTACAATATCTTGCATCAATTTTTCACTCCCATGAGGATTAATTACAAGTTTTATGAGAAAATGAATGGTTAACCTGCAGAAATACTTCGAATACACATTCCCGACCAACTTTGCAAAATCTCTATTGTTAAAACACATCCCTTCAATCCCCAGTGTGCAATACTCCTTCTGTAAATGCCCTACAATAACTAGCAAGGAAAATGTCTTACAGCCCCATTAAAATAATGCAGCCTTGTATGGTCATGAAGTTTTCATCTTGGAAAGCCCATGGATGGTAAACCCATGGGAGGAGTAATTTGTGCATGTCACCGTTATAGCTCGAATAGGAACAGATAATTGGAAACCTAGAAAGAATGATTAAGAACATAATTTAATTTCTGCCTTCAAGGCTTCGTAACAGTTATGGATAAAATAAAGACAGCCCATTTCAACTTTAGTCTCAGCTATTTTCCAGTGCAGTTTTTGAAGTTCATTTCTTTCATATTGTTACAGGATGTGTTAGAATAGTTATGGGTAAAATATGCCTTTAAAAGAGATCAATTGTGGGGGTTTAACTTGGGTTACACTTCACAAACAGAGTAACACTTCACAAAGGACATCTGCTTCAAAATGCAAGAGCTTTGCGGAAGTGAGACCTTGTGACTTTGCAGAGACAATGGAACTGCTTTGGAAAGGGCTTCAAAAGGAGGTCCAAATGGAACATCATGTTGACCTTGTCTAGGCTCAGATACTGATAAGATATTTCAAAAATTGGGTTTGGCGCCTTGGGAGAGATAATTTGGTTTTTACAGTGAGAGAGAGAGAAAAAACAAACACGTGATTTCTCTTTTGGGGAGAGAGAGAGAGAGAGAGAGAGAGAGAGGTCAGTTCTACAGCAGCAGTTGAGGCTGCAAAATGGCAAGCTGGCAGGCTTGTTGAAAAATACCATTTTAAAATTAGGTTGTGAGTTCTGAGTTCAGCCTGTTGAAACTCCTTGTAATCCTTACAAGAGGAAATGGCTGGATAGAGCGTTTCTCCTGAAACAAGGGAAACAAGAGGAACTCTGTGGTGACCTGGAAGAAGAGGTGATCATTTGGAAAAATCCACGATGAGGCAAGTTTCTTCGGCAAGACGCTGAAGCGACTGATTGGAGGAAATCAGTTTGTGTGCATCCAACGAGCAACAAATTTCACTCTGAAACCAACATGAATCTTCCTGAGCGGTAAACATTTACCTTTAAGCACCAGGTGGAAAATATAAATGTTAAATTCTGAGCACAGTATGAGAATTACCTGATACCGGTGAACTTGGAGAAGTGAAAAGTGAATGATTGGACAGTGAAACAGAGAACTTTCCTGAACACGTACACATTACATACATGGGCACTTAGAATTAGAAAGGAGTTAAGTTAAATTAATAGTACTAAGTTAATGATTGATCCTGTTATTATGTTTAACGAAAATTAAAGGCAACTTTTGTTTAAATATCTATTGTCTTGGTGAATTTCTATTGCTGCTGGATTTTGGAGTCCTCTGGGCTTGTAACAATACACCTTCCTGATTAGGCAGGTACAGATTATGCAAGATATGCTCATTTTAAAAAAATAATTTCTAGATCAATCTACATTCCAATAAATAGTGATTGATTGGCACTGTTGGCTCTGCTTCAAGACGGGATAATTTAAATGATCCTCTGGCACTGTATCTAAATGAACAAAAGGTAGTTTATATAAAAGAATGATGATTAACCGAGAAAAGAGAATAAATATTATGATGCATTGTCAGCCTTCAACCCTTTTACTTGCTAATGGTACAACTAATGGCTCGTAATTATTTAAACACTCACCAGACACTCCTCGTCCAGCAATTCCAATATACCCATTTTAGCTTCTATCAAATCAATGCAAGGTTGGTTATCGTTGAATTCTATCAAAGTCCACGGTATGTCTTCTTTCATGTATTCATCTTGTTCGAGTTTAAACACGTGCTGGAGAGATGTTAAATTTTTAAGGTTTAATTTTTCATTGCAATTAAGGTAACTTCACAAATAGCCAAGTTCAGTCATGGTCATTGTCCAGCAAGGATAAAATTCTAATCAACACAATGAACTGAATTTATGTGGCAACAGGGCAAATACTCACCAAATTAAATTGTTGCTGCAGTTTTTCATTGGCATAATTTATACAAAATTGTTCAAAACTATTCACTTCAAAGGTTTCAAACCTAAAGGGATTCAAACAATAATCTTGTTTTTTTTTAAAATTTGAACACAAACAACACTTTACTGTAAAAACCCAACTCAAACAGTGAGAGTTATCTTTGCTTTTTGACACAATAGAAACACTTGATGCCCAGGTGCAGACTAAGGGGCGAGAGCAGGGGGTTCTCAACCTTTTTCTTTCCACTCACACACCACCTTAAGTCATCCCTATGCCATCGGTGCTCTGTGATGAGTAAGGGATTGCTTAAGGTGGGATGTAAGTGGGAAGGGAAGGTTGAGAATCACTGCTCGAGACCCAATTGTTATGGAAGTATTTTGCTGGAGATGAATGGTCATTGGCCCATTTCCTTTGGAGTTAGGAAACCATGCACATAATGAGTCAATGAGGTACGATTAAAACAGTGGTTTTCAAACATTTTCCTTCCACTCACATACCACCTTAAGCAATCCCTTACTCATCACAGAGCACCAATGGCATAGGGATTACTTAAAGTGGTATGTGAGTGGAAAGGAAAAGGTAGAGAACCACTGGTTTAATCATGCCTCGTTATGTGCAATGCTGTTACGGTCCCATCGACACCCATTCGAACACCAACTTGGAGCACAAGCCTGTTAGTTCAACACCAAGTGGGGCTCCACATTAGATATCAGGATTTGAGGAGAAATAAAACTGAATGTTTTTTATTTCAATAATTTATTCAAGCTGGATAAAGTCCAGTGATATGTTTCAACTGTCCACTTTAGTCCTCTGCAACACCCAGTGTACTGAGGACTACTGAGCAAACACAGGGAGGATCCTATGGTAGGGTTGGTGGGCCATCCCAAAATGAATGTCTTAAGGATAAAAATAGATATGATGTCTCCACAGATGCATAGTTTAATGAGAATATCCAGGCCTCTTTAAATGAAGTCCAGTTTGGATGGGATAACTGAACATCCTTAGCATTTTGACGAACTGGATTCAGTGTCCCACGGGCTTTTTAAAAATAATCTTCCTCCTTTCAAAGCTGGCCTTGAGTTTAACTTGACCAGCCCGGCACTGAGAATGGCCTCACAGTCAAGACATTGTCACCTTGTTCCCAGTGGAGCAGTGAGAGTCAAAATTGTCCGTAATTTCTGACAGGTCTCCAAAAAAGGGTGCAAACAAAATAAAATCCAGGTGTCGTCTTAACTGTGCCATTCACAGTTCCTCCACCCAACTCCCATTTCCCCACACTCCTCCTTCATCAAGAAAGAAACCTCAAACTGAAAATTCTGCACTACATCCAAAAGCAACTAAGTTTTGGTGGCCCCCCCCCCCCCCCCCCACCTCTCTGCCAAACACTATCTGGGCACTTGTTTGACCCAGAGATCCAATAGATAGCAATCAGTATGTTCAAAATTCACAGCCTTCTTGGGGTGGGTGGGGGGAGGGGGAGACACGGTAAGTGCAAAACCTACAGTGCCGGTGATCGGGACCGGGTTCCAATCCTGTGCAATCTGTAAGGAGTTTGTACATTTTGCCCATGTTGCATGGGTTTCTTCTGGGGGCTCTTGTTCCTTCCCACCGTTCGAAGTGTACTAGGGCTTGTAGGTTTAATTGGTCTGAAACCTCATGCCACAGCATCAAAGGTTTAATTTCACAAAGCAAAACAACAACTTTCCTGATACATTCATGACAATAAACCAGATTCTCAATCTGAGGTTCTTTCCTTGTGAAGTGAAATACAATTTCAACTATCCACAAACTTGAAATTTAAGATAGCGTTTCTGGCAGTTCCTGCAGAATCAAGACATTACCCATAAATGTCCAATACACCAATAAAGGTGTGCTGCTTTCCAGAAAACTGTAGAGCCTTGTTTATGTGTTTCACAATGCAGCTGAACAAATTAGAATAGATGTGTTTGGCCAAAGCATCCCGGGCATTGATAGCTTGAAGTCTGGTCATGGGTTTGATCACTGTGTCCGAGGCAGTGGCTATTTTTCTGTGGCACAATCCATAAGCCATCTCCCTTGGCATTAACTCAAGGAGTTCACAAAATACTGTCAGGTGATGATCATCATTCTGTTCGTAAACAAAGTGGGTGAACATCATTACAAGGGTTCAAAATTCTGTAGCTGACACACATTAATTTATTAATGTTTTTAAATTGAATATGAACATTTTATCGAACTACCATGACTGGTGACTTTACACCTGTACCTGTACTCTGGAGCAGCTGCCTCAAATTTTTAATTCAGGTGCCCGTCTATTTTCCCACATTCTTGTTGAAGATTGACTGCCTTTTACTTCCTATGGATGCTGCGTGACCTGTTGAGTTTCTCCAGCACTTACGTGTTCCGCACTGGACCACAGCATCTGCAGAATTTCTCGTTTACCTGCCGAAAACTCAAGACTGCCACACTCCTCAAATGTTTTCTTTGGGTTTTCTGAAGTTCCCATTCAATCAACGTCCACCACTTTTGGAGACAGTCCACTCCAGCCCAATACAACTCATGAAGTTATTTTTAAAAAATCTCCATTTTTGGCAATTATGTCCGATCCAAATCCACTGTTTAGACCAACTTCAAGGTACACACAGCTTTCTTCAATTAAATCTCCCTTTACTCTCCTATAGATGTGGAGTTGATGTTTCCCCTTGTCTTGGGATTTGGAACCAGATTCAAGATTAATGTTGGGACATTCAGGACAGAGGTGAGAGGAATTTCTTTCCCCAAATTTGTAATTCTCTGAGGTGAAACATGAAAATGTGCAGATGCTGTGATTGTAGTTAAAACATACAAATGCTGGAGGAACTCAGCTGGTCTTGTGGGCGTCCATAAGAAAGAAAGATGTATTACTACCTAGAGGAAGGGCTCAGGCCCAAAATTTCGGTAATATATCGTTCCCTCCCATGGATGTTGTGAGACCGGCTGAGCTCCTCCAGCATTTCTGCGATATGAATTTGTAATTCTCTACCTAGGTTCAGACATTGGGCATGTTGACAACAGAGATGAATCGTCTTTTTAAATGAAAGAAAACAAGGATAGGATTGTGCAGGAATGTGGTCTAAGAGACAGCATGAGCCTTGAACGTGGAATTGTTAAGCAAGCGTGGGGGCCAAGAGATGCTTCTATTTCCCATGCTCATAAGAGCAGGAACATAAGCATTAAACTCAATGTTTTATTCAAAATAGAAATTAAATAAATATTCAAACTATTATGTTATAATTTAGGCATATATCACGGTAACAGGCCCTTCCAGCACGAGCCCAAGCTACCCAATTACACCCAATTAACCTACAGCCCCTGTACTTTTCGAATAGTGGGAGGAAAGGGGAGCACTCACAGGAAACCCATGCAGACACGCGAACAACGTACAAACTCCTTACAGACAGCGCGGGATTCGAATGGGTGTCGATGGCGCCGTAACAGCATTGCACTAATTGCTACCTTAACCTTTTTTCAAAAAAGCAGCTAAAAAAAATGCCCTCTATCCAAAGCTAATAAACATTTACTGAAATTATGTACATCACGATTTACTGAAGATTTAAAAGTTGCAAACTTACTTGGACTGAAGACTTCTCTTCGTTCAGAGCTCTAATTTCTACATTTCCTAAATGTAGAATGCCTGCCAGTACTCTAAAGACATCCATTTGAAAGTCTTGTTTCAAACCTGAAACACAGATTTTGATATTGAAAGTTCCTGGATTTCTTCTGTCATATTAGAAGGACCTGAATTACAGAGAGCAGAAGCGATGCACCCTTTGCTTGGTGAAAAACAATTGGATGAAGGCGAGACTTTGTACAAGTGGAAATAAGCAGTATTACAATTTGGAAAAGGATCATTGGTTTTACAATAGATATGAAGTCTATTATCAACAAAGGTTAAAAGTTTGGAAAAAATGTGGCTAACATCCCGCTATTGACTGCTAATTCAAATCTTAGAGCTCTCACCAACCAATTAGAATTTTAGTTTGTCAGTGTCTTTTTAAAGTGTCTTTATTGCTCAATTTGAAAAGCTGATCAGAGGCACTTCGCCATACATTTGATGTATGAGATCATCTGAGTACCATTTCCTAAGAAAGATCCCAGCCAAGCAATCTTTGCTCCCAATGACATGAATCAGTTGGAAGACCAAGAGTGTTCCGGTTGAGGCACCTCGCTCTGTACATTCATCCAAATTTGTTTCCCAACTGGTGTTGGCCCGTTGGTTTCTCTCCATCTCCTCCTCTCCCTCTGTCCCCCTCTGTCTTTCTCTCTCTCCCACTGTCTGTCTCTCTCCCCTCTGTCTGTGTCAGTCTCTGTTTCTCTCCATCGCTCTCTGCTCCTCTTGACTGCTCGTAAGAGCTGGTGCAGCAGTGGGATTAAAGAGTTAAATCAACAGCAACCATTTTCTCAGCCTGTCCCATGACTCGTTAAGTTGTAGAACATAAAAGGCTTCATGGTTAACCAGGAAGAACATAAAACCAATCTATTTGCTGACAATCGATATATTGTTCTGATATATCTGACTGACCCAGTGGTTCATTACAAAAATTGTAGTCTAAATTGGAATTTTTCAGGATTTTCTCAGTCTATGAAGTTAATTGGGATAAAAGCAAAGTTATTCCACTTACGGGTGGGAATTATGATTACGTTAAAAGAGACTCTCAATTAATGGGATAAGATATTTTGGTAATAGATAATAATTTATCAAATTTATACAAGTTGAATTATCTTCCCTCGCTTCATAAAGTTAAGGATGATTTAAATAAATGGATAACTTTGATTGAAAGGGTCAATTTGTTGAATTTAGGCAGAAAACGAAAGAAATTATCATATATTCTACCAACTCTGTGCATCTGATGATAAATCTGAGTTCAAGCACCTGAAGCTTGGTAGGTATTTTGATGATTTCCTGCTTTGAAATGAATAAATGAATAATGCTCTGTATAAAAATGAATTATATTGCCTAAATTACAGTATCTTTTCCAAAACCTACCTGTTTTAGTACTACAACAATTCTTTCAGAATTTAAATAAATATATTATGAAGTTTCTGTGGAAGGGTGATTTTCCACAGTCTCTATCGATAAATTAACCTGGATTATGATCTGGGAGGATTAAAGTTCCCAGACTTTATTATTGGGGAACCCAAATGAAGTTTGTCTCCTCCCTCTTTGATGGAGGGGACAAGTCTTCTTGGGTAAAATTGGGACTGCATAAGAAGATAGCCAAAATGTTTATATACAAATGGAATTCCAAATTACTATTTGGTCCCAAGGAAGCCCCTTTACTAAAACATGTTATTACAATTTGGAATAAACTCAGTGGTCAAATTGGTGTTAGAGTTTAGTGGTGCAGCATCAGCGGAGTAGAATTCCCTGTATGACACTGGAGAATCTAATCACTAATCCTGCACGTGAGCCCTGGGACAGATTCCTCCAATTCACTCTAAAGGAAATTTTATTCTCCCAGGAAGAAAGATACAATAAAGGCAAGTTTCATTGTTTCTTCAATTATTTTGTTTGCTTCAATGTGTTCAAATTAAAATTAATTCTTTTTGAAAAATACAAGCATAGTAAAACCCTTGGTATCCCGTACCTATGGGGATTGGTGGATGCCGGATAAGTGAATTTTCCAGTTGCTTGAGAGTTCATGGATTGGAGAACTAACGACACGGCAATTTAAAACCTGTATTTTACACCTATTTTCCATGATTTTTTTTGCTGGTTGCTTGAAGTTGCCAGTTGCTTCAATCCCAGATAACAGGAGTTTTGGTGCACTTATCTTTGAACATTCAGAAAAACTGAAGAAATTGAAAGGCTGGAGGTGAAGCTTTGCTGATTGGTAAAGACTTTCTCCATGACTTCACGGGCAATGGGAAGGTAGTTATGCAATACAAAGCCTCACATTTAAGATTTGTACTTTTGCTTCATCAAGTTAGGATTTTCAATATAAAGGGAATAAATATGGGAATCAGAACTAAGTGACTAATCATTTTCAGCCAAAGCCAAGCCATTTTTGTCTCCTGGAGCCAGACTCCTACTCAGCTTTCTGAACCCAGAACAGACGAGTTTATGGGCTGCAGGACTGAGCACCAGGACATCCACCAACTGAGCCAGTTCTGTCGAATGCCCTTCACTTACCCAGAAGCGAAAACGTTTTTCGCGTTTCATTCAAGTCCGCTCGGTCATTAACACCATCAATTACAGCATTTCCACCCATGCTCACGTAAGTGAAGCTTTCCGCATCACCTGCAAGTAATTTAAATTGATCTCATTAGAAAAAAATTGTATGAAAACTGTTGAATCTCAGAAGAAAAATACCCTCCTTCGCAAGCGTTGCCCCAATTGCGTCGCAGATTCCTCATCAGTAGGACAAAAGGTTAGTGCCACGCAGTTACTACACCAGCAACTGGAGGTCGAATCTGGCACCGTCTGTGAGGAGTTTGTACGTTCACCCCATGATGGCGTGGGTTTCCTTCAGGTGCACCGATTTCCTCCCACCGTTCAAAACGTACAGGGTTTGTTGGTTAAGTGGGCGGCACGGGATCGTGGGCAAAAAGGGCTTGTCACTGTGCTGTACATCAAAAAAAAAACTAAATTGAAATGAACAGGATTTCAAAGCAGGAAATCGTCAAAATACCTACCAAGCTTCAGGTGCTTGAACTCAGATTTATCAGCAGATGCACAGAGTTGGTAGAATATATGATAATTTCTTTCGTTTTCTGCCTAAATTCAACAAATAAATGTTGTAATGTTATTTCAAAACTGGTAGTAAGAATGGAACATTGATATGCCCTGTCACTGGAGATGCAAGTCGATGTTGACCCTGAAATAAGCCCAGGGAAGGTGGTGAACAAGCAATGATGTTACGATGCAAAGTGGGGAGTTTATTTGGGGTGGTGGACTGCAGGAGAGTATAACCTGATTGATCAATCCTACTTCAGTCAGCATCCCAGGCCTGCTGAAGTGCTCACAGTTAACCTATTTAATTGAGGCCAGACTTAATACCGGGTACTCTGCTCAATATTACGATATACACCTGTGCAATAGTCAAGATTTTTTTTCAGGTTATTTTGGGTTTTACACAGGACATACTTTTGACCAAAGTAAGTACCTGCATTTTTCGAGGCATCGTGAGCTTGGATGGCCAGAACCGGGTGGAAGTCTGCTTTCAGGGCATCAGGAGCTCTGGTAGGCACGTGGCCGGGGTGAGGATCCGCGGTCAGGGCATCAGGAGCTCGGATGGCCAGGCGGCCAAGACGAGGGTTTGCTGTCAGGGCTTCGGGAGCTCTGCTGGGTGGGCAGCCAGGGGATTGGGAGCTTGGACGGGCATGGCCCAGGTGAGGGTTCACGATCAGGGTGTTGTGAGCTTGAACACGTGGGTAGTTGGGGAAGTGGAGAGGTCGACTTTTACACAAGTACCTATGGTAGTAATGAATATGTCCAACACAGGAAGTGCAGCCATTTAAGTAAGTGGCTGAAGGAAAATTACTCACCATGCCCACCGATTACAAAGGTAAATATTAGATTACAACTAATCTCTTTTTTTGTTTTAAACTGATCCAGCAATCTGATTATCTAAAGCATCGATGTTGGACTGACTTTCCATGATGAGAACATGGAGAGCAGATGGAAACAATGCTCAGTTGGGTCCTATCAGGTGGATCGGATCAGTGAGTCAACAGGGAATTTTAGAATTTAGAACTACCGTATATGTCGGGGTACAAGACAGCATTGAACCTTAAAAATGTCACCCCAGACCCCCACAGACAGGGGGGTCATCTGTTATGCCAAATATAATATCCAAACCTTAATATCCTGTGGTTTACAATGCCCCATCCCCGCACCCCCCCTCTACCGTGGTGATGGAGAACAGCATAAAACACTTGCATATCTCCAACCACTGAATATTTTTCTGCTGAAGCTTATATTTGGGAGGCTGGATTAATAGTAATGTTATATTAAAACAATAAAAATGTATTATAAACCTGGCTAACGACCCTTAAAATAACCACACAGTAAATGAAGCTAACAGATACCATTTGCAACAGTTGTCCAACAGTTAACAATCAGCCAGGGTCCCTGCTTCCTCTCCCTCATTGGGCCAATCACAAAACATCTTGCAATTACCTTATATCCAGGAATAAATGTGCAATGAGAGGAAGCCCATTCTGGAGAAGCTTGCAGCAGGAATGAACATTAAGCTCTCAGCGGCATGTGTCAGACACGGGGTAGTTTTATTCAGTGAGTTTAGCTCAAAACTTGCATTTTAAGTGGAAATTCCGGGGTCATCTTATGGACCAGTTGTCTTACATGCCGGCAAATATGGTAATCAATTGTATGAGCAACTCACGCCATGGATGCAGGAAGAATTCCCAATGTCTGGAAAGTCTCGGTATATGGGATACTTTTTAAAACTAAGATCGGGGGAAAGTTGTTTATCCAGCAGGTGGAGAATGTCTAGAGATCTCTACCACAGAAAGTGCAGGAAGCAAAATCAATAACTACATTCCAGGGGTCAGATTGGTACGTTTCCTTCATGTCAAAGGGATCTATGGCGATGGAAAGAAAGAGGAACAGGATTTTGAAGTGTGTGATTGGCCATGCGCATGCTGATCATGGCCAATATTGAATCTCAGAGGAAAGGACAAATTATAAAGGCGTATGAGCACTGTGGAATTCATACAGGGCCGTGTTTTAGAAACTTGTCCGCACCCAGTGTGATTCTTACCTGAAACACCACCCGAGACTTTTCCAGCAAGTAAGTTCTCATATTTGCCCCAATGATTCGATAGCGGTAATCAAAACTGATCTCAGTGTATTTACCAAAACGGCTACTATTGTCATTTCGTGTTGTCTTTGCATTTCCAATAGCCTGGAAACAAGGAGATATTGAGGCAGAACATGCATTAGGTAATCCTGCAGTGAACTATTTATGGGAAATAGCTCAAAATTAAATCAATGAGCATCATTTGTGAAAGCCTTTTTATCAATTTAATGAAGAAAATTTTTGAATTAAGGCATTGACGTTTGCTGACTGAAGAATGGCATTGGCCAAATGCAATTTATTCCAACTATAGATCCCAACGGTTAGAAACTGCTCGGAAGTAAAAAAAAGTTGACTGTTTCTTTGCAGGGACTTCAACCAAAGCAGGCTGCTTGTCCTTCCGAATATTTATTAATAAAGATTTTTTTTCCCTGCTTCAAATTCTGATCTGGTTTCCTTTCAAAAGTAAGGACCAGATCAGTCTCGATCAAACTATCAGCTAACACATTCCAGATGCTAAATACCCTGCACGAAAATGCTTTGCTTCAACGGTTTTGGTTATTTGCTGACTACCTATCATCTATCTTCTCTGCCTTTCACCCAGTTTCTTTTTGGTTGCGATGGTCCATTATTTGAAATACCTTTAAGATATCTCTCCTCAACTTGCTGCAAGGATAATAATCTCAGCTTTACTGGCCTCTTCTCATGGCACAAGAATTCACCCCTGACCTTTCCTCCCAGGAGTTATTCATCTACATCCACTTGAAGGCCTTCATATCCTAAACTTGGCTTTATCTCTGTCAATTGCAATACATTCTGAATGTAAACAGTGTAAGGAACCCATTTCCATGGCAATAATCACTGTGCCTTAAGCTATGAATAATATTGTACATCAACTAATCATCGAGAACGTCTACGGGAACACGGCTGTCGGAGAGCAGTAGCGATCATCAAGGATCCACATCACCCAGTACACGCTCTGTTCTCACTGCTGCTGTCAGGGTAGAGTTATTTGTGTCACAAGACTCGCCCCACCAGGTTCAGGAACAGCATCAGACTCCTCAAGGACAAACTCAATCAGAGACTCATTTCAGGACTCTTGTGCACTTTATTGATCTTTTCATCTTCTCTGTACTGCACAGTTTATGTTCATTGTCTATTTACAGTTATTTGTTTACACGTAAACGCTGTCTACAGTTTTTTTCTGCACTGCCAATAGGCGGCGCTGCGCCTGCAGGAAAAAGGAATCTCAGGGATGTATGTGATATCATATATGTACTCTGACAGGAAATCTGAATTGAAATGAATACTAATATCTCCAGAGTGCACGGTAACTTTGGTAAGTGAAAGAGAGTCAGAGTTAAAGTGGTACGTAAATAGCAGAGGAAGGGCATGCAACAATTTTCAGGCTAAAATTAATTAAACTTGGGATGGTGGACATAATTGTGAAACATCAAAATTATTTTCTATTGGCACCAGCTATTCTCAACTGTTTTTTGGCTATGGCCCCCTTAGGACAGCTCAAAGTTTATGCCCCCCCCCCCTTCCCTCCTGACTACATAAAACAAAAACATTTAAAAATTATGATTTCAGACTGTGCCCCCCCCACCACACTTAAATGTGCTAATGTGCTATGGCCTCCGGGTTGGGTAGGGGTGGGTCCTGTATGGCCTCCTTTGAGAATAACTGGCATAAACTATTGATTAACCTCATTAACCCTTCAAAGTTGGCAGGGCTCTTAATTTTATTCTGGTTATTGCAGAAACAGTAAAATTTCTGTTATCCAGAATTCAAGCAACTGGCAAAAAAAAACTGCATAAAATAAACAGGTTAAAAAAAAATACAAGTTAAAATTGGCACACCTCGCTATTAGTTATCCATTCACACAGACTCAAGCAACCGGAAAACTCACTTAACTGGCATCTATCAATCCAGTGCCAGATACTAAGGGCTTTACTATATTTACAGACTTCTTACCTCTGTTATAGGATTCGATGCAAGGACTTTATCTTCTACACAATCTTTGCTGCTGGATTTGCTTACTGTGGCAAAATATCTCATAGCATAACGGGCAGACACGGTCTTCCCTGCTCCGGACTCGCCACTCACAATGATAGACTGGTTCCGATTCTTCCTAATGCAAGGGGTCAATAGCATGAAGGATTATTGTAACAGTTCCTCTTTTTTTTTTAAAGTTTTTTATTTTTCACACTATGAACCATATTAACCAAAATACACAATGTCATTTTCTCCCCTTTTTACCCCTCCCTTCCCTCCCACCCCCTTCCAAACCCACTAAAAGTTCAACATATACAATAAACAATGTCATCACACAATGAAAATAAACAAGAAAATTGTGTCATCTACTTTTACACACTGCGTCAGTTCATTTCATCTTCTTCTCATTCTAGGGGGTGGAGGTCCGCGGTAGGCCCTCTCTGTTGTGTTCCATGTACAGTTCCCAAATTTGTTCGAATAATGTGACTTTATTTTTTAAATTATATGTTATTTTTTTCCAATGGAATACATTTATTCATTTCCATGTACCATTGCTGTACTCTCAGGCTCTCTTCTGATTTCCAGGTTGACATTATACATTTTTTTGCTACAGCTAAGGCTATCATAATAAATACTTTTTGTGCTTCATCCAGTTTGAGGCCTAATTCTTTACTTCTTATATTACTTAGAAGAAAGATCTCTGGATTTTTTGTTATGTTATTTTTTGTGATTTGTCTATTTAGATCTGATTTAGATCTTCCCAAAACTTTTCCACTTTTTCACATGACCAAATTGCATGTACTGTTGTTCCCGTTTCCTTCTTACTGCAAAAACATCTATCTGATACCGTTGGTTCCCATTTATTTAACTTTTGGGGCATGATATATAGCCTGTGTAACGAATTATATTGTATCATGCGTAACCTCGTGTTTATTGCATATCTCATAGTTCCGGAGCATAGCTTTTCCCATATTTCATTTTTTATCTTTATGTTTAGATCTTGTTCCCACTTTTGTTTGGGTTTACAGCTTATTTCATTGTTCTCTTTCTCTTGCAGTTTGATGTACATGTTTGTTATAAATCTTTTAATTATCATTGTGTCTGAAATCACATATTCACAGCTGCTTCCTTCTGGTAACCTCAGCCTGCTTCCCAATTTGTCCTTCAAGTAGGTTTTCAGTTGGTGGTATGCAAACTTTGTACCGTGAGTTGTACCATATTTGTACTTCATTTGTTCAAATGATAATAAATTATTTCCCAAAAAACAATTTTCTATTCTTTTAATCCCTTTTCTCTCCCATTCTCTGTAACAGTTCCTCTTTGAAGAGTCTTTGATCAAACTAAAATTAAAATTCCATGACTCCTTGAGGAAACATTTAATAAACCAAAGAGATGAAAAAATACAAATGTTAAACATGAATTTAAGATTAGCACCGTCATTTTATTTGACTTGTATAACAACCCGTAAACTTGTTTGACTCAAGAACATCAGATTGAAATATTTCTTAGTTAATAACAGTTTTCTATATCCTAAACTAAATATTTCTACAGAAAAACCCCAAGAACTAAATCCTCTTGACATGTAATCAGCAGTTGCCATTGTTATTATTTAAAAAAAGTTATTGTAATCTTTCAATTTGACATCAACCCTTGATGTCTGCCAACTTGAACAAAATGTATTGAGAAGTGTGGGTGTAGACATATCACATTCCCACTGCTTTTGTACTCTCTGACTTTACACAGGTGCCTGTTTTAATGGGGTTAATGCTTTCACATGGCTAGCACAGAAACGTTACATGAGTATTCAATATGTTAATGGACACATTCTGTTAAATTTAATCTAAAATTTGCTATTCCTTACTTGGAGCACTTTGCCTCTTCTCATTTCCTACCTTCACTTTATCCTCTGCCATTACTGGTTCCACGCCTGGCGTCTACTTTCAATTACACTATGTTTCTACACTGGAGAGGGTGCAGGGGAGAATGAGCAGGACATTTGCCTGGGATGGAATGTTTCTGTTATCAGAAGGGACCGGACAGGTTGCACTTTCTTTCCTTGGTGCAGAGCAACCAGAGGGGGGACCTGATAGAGATGGATAAAATTAGTTGTGACAATATCACCGTGGCAGAGGCATCTAATGTCAGAGGGATTGGGCTCTGGTGAGAAATAAGAGGTTTACTGAGGAAGAGCACATGCTCACTGAGAGTGGGCTGCAATCTGAGGTCATGATGATGTACTCTCACGACTTCTGGATGAGCACTTGAATTGCCAGGGCAGAGGAGGCAAGGGAAATGGCATGAGTGTAGAGCCTATAGGTACTTGATGGTCAACATGGTGCCCTGAAGGGCCCGTTTCTGGGATTATATGCCCCTATACAAATACATCCTTGCATGCAGTCTACTCTGGCATCGCTTGACTGGATTTACAAGGCAAATATGTTCTAATTTAATCTAATTTAGAAACATCAGTTACATACAGAACGGAAGATGATTAATGAAAAGAAGGGTCAGGTTGTTCCAAATTCCTGAGACACTTTGTAATGTGATGATATAAACTCCACCAGTGGTTATTAGATTGCGGCGTATTCAATCTTTGCATTATCTTCACTGAATACAGTGTTAAATTAGTTTGAATATATATTTGAACTCATATCAAATATCATTCATATTTAAATTCTCATTTTCCCCACAGATCTAGGGAGTTTCAGGACTATTCTGTTTCTGAATACAGCCCAACAAGAAAGGTTAGCTATTTTGTATTTGAAGGTACTTGGAGAATAAAGCAAAAGCTTGAACTGATCTAATATCTTTTAAATGTCATAAAAATGTTGTCCGAAGTGTAATCATACTAAAACCAACATGGTCAAAGAAGGAAATATTTAAAAGTTTCATGAGATGGTGGGGGGTGGTCCCATTTTCCTCTGTGTTTTATACTAGGCAATATTTAGAGCAATTTTTCACCTCTCTCTCTCCTGGACAATGGGCGGTCAACTGCATTGGGCTGCAATGCACTGAATCTCCCTCACTGGCTCCAGCCTTTCTCATCCAGTCACTGAAGGGAACCCGTCCCTGCAACCCTCTGCCGCTGGACTCCACGCATTGGAATCAGTCTAGAGCCAACTTCATTCATACACCTTGCATTTCCTTAAAACCACAGTTCTCTTTTTACCTGCATTGGTATTCTTTTTAAAAAGTGAAATGACTTTGACGGAATATTTGTGGTGCAAGTAAACTTTACACTAAAAAGTTATTGCGTGAAACAGTAACTTATGGACCTGGAAGCCAACAATTGGAAAAATTAACCTGGCCATTTGCTTGTAAGCTTCTTCTGCCACCGCAAAGATGTGGGGATCCATGTCACCCATATTCTGCCCACTATACGCATGAATGATGACATCTCCATAGATTGGTATTTCTTTGTATGGATTAATAGCCACAAGAATAATACCTGAAATAAATCGGAAACAGTTGTTCTCATTATAGAGTCAAGATGTGGATGATCAGAGTTGATGCAGAAAGGTTGTTTCCCACAGTGGGATAGTCTCGGACAAGAGGGCACAACTTCAGGATTGAAGGGCATCCACTTAGAACAGAGATACAGAGGAATTTCTTCAGCCAATCTGTGGATTTTTTTTGCCTCAGGTGGTTGTGTAGGCCAAATCATTGGGTGTATTTAAGGTAGAGACTGATAAGCTCTTGATTAGCCAGGGCATCAAAGGATATGGGGAAGAGGCCGGACAGTGGGGCTGAGTGGGAAAATGGATCAGCTCATGATGGAATGGTGGGGCAGACTCAATGGGCTAAATAGCCTGTTTCTGCTCCAGTGTCTTATTTACATAGTCAAGATTTACATAGTTGAGATTTGCATGCAGTCCAATCTTTTGTGGTTTTTATTTCTTACCACAGTAAGTGTAGATGAGTTTGGAATCCATGAAGCGCACTTTGAGGTTGTGCAGAACCGCCGGTTCGTGGAGATAACTGAGTGCTGTGAGGTCATTTTCACCCACGAGAATGTCAGGATTCCGCAGTGGTGGTAAAAGGGTCTTAATGGCATCAACGGGATAGCTTAGTTCCTAAAAAATTCAAATTAAATGAGAAATGAAAGTAATGTTTACTTGTTAAATGTATTTGCTGCAGTTAAGCACTGAGGTAGCCTTACAGTGACAGAAAGCTTGTATCTTGAAGACAATTTCATGCCAACAACGTTTTACCAAATAAAGAATAAGTATTGCTTGAGGCTTAAATGCAGATAGTTATTTATTATTAATAATAAATCATATAATCAACATACATTTTACTTATTTTCACACTTTGTCAGGGTCAAGGAATAATTTAAGCTCAATTTTTTTATCCAGCTAGTTTGACTGGTCAAGGTTTAGTGCAACTCCAAGGTCGAGTGCCGCTGCCCCAGGCCTGGTCAGGGTCACCGACTACCTCGGATTGGGTCAAGGAGAACATTCACAGATCCAAGCAAAGGGCCATCATGTCCCAATCCAGCCTGACTTCTAGTGACTTTACATTTGATCCGAATCTCTATGGGAACTCTACAGCACTTGCCAATACAGTTTCAGTTGCTACGGAGACTGAGGCACATTCTGAATGCTAAAGATAATCCTTTTACTGATGGCTTGTAAACTTTTAAAATGTTAGCCATTGCTCATTGTCAAATCCTTTAACATAGTTCCCCAGGTCACCACATGAGCAGTCATTGCTTCTTTTAACTAGATTTAAAATCACTTCTAAACTTTGCATTATCCCCAAAATGCTAGATCATCAATAAGAATTTTTTCATTACATAATGCATCAAAGATAGATCTCAAATGTTATGCTCTGCTTGATTAACAAAAGGAAATGCTGTCCTTATATCAGAGTTAAAAAGACTATTTAAAATAAAAGTGGTAATACTGAAAATACTGAACTTTTCAAGCAGCATCTGTAAAAGAGAAAGAGCCTCTTTTAAACTGCAGCACCTGGGTCGCCCTCCTGGGACCCTGGAGCAATTACTAGGGCAAGGGTAGGGGGAATTTACCCATTAAATTGCCAA
Source organism: Narcine bancroftii (assembly GCF_036971445.1). Classification (NCBI taxonomy): domain Eukaryota; kingdom Metazoa; phylum Chordata; class Chondrichthyes; order Torpediniformes; family Narcinidae; genus Narcine; species Narcine bancroftii. The sequence goes on along the minus strand of NC_091482.1, from coordinate 58,295,771 downwards.
CCCGGCAATTTAAGGGGGATCCCACCCCCACAACAATGCGTCACGTACTCACCGGAGGCACCACCAGATGTTCGGGTGCTGGCTGCCAAGTGATGCAAGCAGGCAAGCGCTGACATCACCAGAATAAAACGGGTCGGCCAATTTCTTTTTCAAATCGCCTGTGGACGCGACCTATAGGTAAGTGTAACTAGGTTTCCTGACTCCCTCTGAGGGATCCAGTTGGATTCCGATGGGGTTGACCGGGTCAGATCCTTTCTAACTGCCGCATAACTGGGGCACTAACCGGGCAAATTGCCCGATTAACCCCATTGTACATGGCAGTTTGAAAGGGCCTAGAGCATTACCATTTCAGGACAAAGACCCTTCAACAGAACTGGGAAATAGAAAACAAAAGTTGGTTTTATGCTGTAGGCAAATGTGGGGGTGGGGGATAGTACAAAGGGAGTATCTATGGTAGGTGGGGCCAGGGATGCTGCAAAGGTAAGTTGTAGAGGGGGGATAAAACAGATAAAAAGTGTAACATGTTAACAACAACAGGGCTGAGGCCTGTTCCAATATCACAGTAGGAGGATTTATAGCAGAAGTAGCCAGTTCTGATGAAGATGGGGGAAAGTTGCAGAATTTGAAGGCTGCAACATGCCCAGTTTAAAGATGAGGTGCTGTTCCTCAAGCTTGAAGGAGGTGCTGATAGATAAGTCAGCGTGCAAGTGGCAGGCAATAGCAAGTTCAGGGTCAGTGCTGCAGATTGAACACGTGGGCTATAGAAAGATGTCGTCCCATCTTCATTTGACTTCTCTAATATAGAGGAAACCACATCGTTAACACCAAATGTAGTGGGAGCTGGTAGCTTTGCCATAGATGTTTGTGGACAGCACTTCTCCCGACACAGAGGGAGAAATCTCTGGAAATGAGCAGAAAGAGTCAGAGGGGGATGGTGTGAAAGTGGGAGCCGGGTGGAACTGTGCGGAAATTTGACCTTGGTGTGAATTAGCTCCAACGCAATTAATCAAGCTGAGGGAGTGGGTTTGAGGGGAAGTGCAACAAAAACAGTTCTAAACATCCCACTGAAGTCAGGACCAGCTCAGGCTCAAACAGATCCCATAGATTCTGAGAAGGTGAGGGGAGTTGAGAGAAAAGTTGTTCAAAGGATGAGTTTGGCCATATTTAATTACTTCTTACTGGTAATATTACTTTGATCTAAAGTACAAACATTCCACATGCAACAAATATCACATTATTTCAAAATTGAAAAGGAATTTGATTAGTGTTCCCTCTTATAGACTCTATCCACATAAATAACTTCAGTCAAATAAGGGAGAGCAAGAAAGTAGGAAAACTGGCTTGAATAGCAAATCCATATTTGGATACAGGCAAAGCAGACCTTTAAACACGTGTTAGAAATAATAAAAATGAAATAAACAAGAAATTAAATTAAGCTAAAATTGAAATCAGAAAGTGGAATAAATAAAAGGAACTTGCTTCATTTGCCATTTTCTTGGCAGCCCTTCCGTACCTCCTTCTCATCGCTACTCATGGGCACAGCACCAACTTCAACCTGGCACAGGAATGGACCCAGTAAGATGAAGCTCCATCCCTGGGATCCACAGAGAATGCAGCGCAATCATGTCCTGACCTGCGTTTGTTTCCAACTGTGCATGCTCAGAATTCTTGGATTTATATAGTCTCTTCGGCCAAAGGTGGCCATTTGACCCATCAAGTCTTTGTGGGTTCTCAGAGCAATCCTATTCCCTCGTTTATTTCTCTGTAACCCTTATCTGCCACCAGCCTGACAGTCGAGGTAATGTTCAGTGGACAATTGGCTAGCGTAGCAGTTAGTGCAACACTTTTGCAGGTTAGAATATGGCGCTGTCCAGTTCCCCCCCACGTCATGTGGGTTTCCTCCAACTTTCCAAAATGTATGGGGCTGTAGGTTAATTGGGGTATTTGGGTGGCCCAGGCTCATGGACCTCATGCTGAGCTGTACGGCTAAAGCAGTGGTTCCCACTTTAAGTCATCGGTGCTCTGTGATTAGTAAGGGATTGCTTAAGGTAGGATCTGAGTGGGAAGGGAAGGTTGAGAACCAATTGTTACTGAAATGTTTTGCTTGAGAAAAATGGTAGTCGGCCCATTTCCTTTGGAGTGATGAAACCGTGCACATCACGAATCAATGAAGGATGATTACAACAGCAGTTTTCAAACTTTTTCTTCCCACCCACATCCTACCTTAAGCAATCCCTTACCAATCACAGAGCACTGATGACATAGGGAATACTTAAAGTGGTCTGTGAGTGGAAAGACAAAGGTTGAGAACCACTGATCTAAATTGAAAATGTTAAAAAAGTTAACCTTGTGTGCTCTTCAGATGCGAGAGGAAACCAGAGAAGTGCAGGCAGCACAAAAAGAGAGACTGTGCAAGTATCACAGAGATGGGGAACTGGGGTCAGGATAAAATCGAGATTTTACACCGTCCTTTTATGTCACTCAAAGAAAACGAAGAGACCGAGTTTATTCATCCTGGGCACTGTCAACTTTCTGTTAAACTTGCTCGCCTTTTCTTTCCCCTCCTCCTTTCAGTTCTCCCCTCCCTTCCCCCTCTACCCACCCAGCCATCCCTCCTCCCCTGATCGCTGCTGTCCCCTCCCTCCTTCCTCCACCCATCATCTCCTGCCTTTGCCACAGCCCCCCCTTCCCCTTTTTGTTCGGATGCCTGCTGACATCCTCTCACACCTTGATGAAGGGCTCAAGCCTGAAACATCGCTTCTATATTTGCTACATAAAGGACACTGTTTGACCAGTTGAGCTTCTCCAGCATTTTGTGTTTTTATTTCCATGATTTATCTTGATTAATTGACGTGACTGTTTTCAGGAATGCATATGAAGTGACACATTCTGTCTATTTTGTTCATACCGCTGTTGGCTCTCCTCCTTATTTTAAACCTTTGCAGGCTTGTTTTTTTCTTAGCATGTTGAATATTTAATGCCATCTATTTTAGAGTGGAAGTAATTCAGTCCAAACTCCCACATTACAGTAGTTGTACTCCAGGCAGTCTGCAGCTCTGCGAAAGCTCTGTCAAACACCGCAGTCTCATGCTTGACAGAGCAAAAGGAACAATGTACTGTAAACACTTCAAAAGAAACTTAACACGTATCCTATGTCTATCAAGTGTCAGCTTGAAAATTTACCTCCATGCCAAACCTACAAGCTATTATATTCCATTACTTCATCAATTCAACAAAAGATTTGTACTCATTGACTTGAGTAATTTGAGGCCCAAAACATTAAAAGCATTTTAAGGAACTGCATAAATATCAATGAACTACCCACTATCTGTGATGTTTGTGGAATAGCTCCAGTTGTATCACAAGAAATAAGAGCAGGAGTCAAGCCTGCTCCGCCATTCAATGAGATCATGGCTGATCGGCTCATCTCCACCTACCTGCCTTTCCCCCATATCCCTTAATTCCCCAACTATGTAAAAATCTATCCATAAATATATTTATTGCAAGAAAGGGCACAAAAGATCCAGAGGCTCCCTGATCACCACATGAGCTCTTTTGTCCTGTCAAGCATCCTCTGACCAAACATTCAAGGGCTCACCTCACTGCAAGGCAAGACTGGAGGACAGCTCATCAGGGAGGGAGAAGCAGTCAGCTCCTGCCGGACGGAGAAGGTTGAGGGCTCATCAAAAGAGGCTCAGTTCTCTGCACAAGCAACAAAAGGAGTGCACCACCTCCCAAACTATACAACCACCAGCATTATCAAGTACCTCCCACTCCACCTCCTCAGAGTCTGAGCATCCCACAGTGGAATCGCCAGCTACTTGGAGAGGAACTGAGACGGGGATAAGGGTGAAATTGCAGAAAGGTGATGTGACAATATTCCATTTTATGAGGTGGCCATTTGCACAGCGAATCTCCAGTGGAACGAAGTGCCTTTCATTACTCCCAGTAACTACCTTAATTTTACTTTTAAGTTTAATTTTAAATTTTAACACAGCGCGGTAAGATGGCCTTCCGGGCCATGAGACTGTGCCGGCCAAATACAACAATTAACCTACGATCCTGGTACATTTTGAAGAGCGGGAGGAAATCGGGGCACCTGGAAGAAAGTCACGCAGGCACTGGGAGAACGTACAAACTCCTTACAGACGGTGCTGGATATTCAAACCTGGGTCGCTGGTGCTATAATAGAATTCCACGAACCGCTACATTAACCGTAACTATGTCCCTCGTGCATCCCAGAATATACTGCGGACAAGGCATGAATTTCTAATGAGAACAGCATTAGCTGAGTGATTTGGCAAGCTTTTGAATAAGTACATATTTATATTTTTTTGCCAACTTACAGTGCCATCTTCCAACTGCAGATGTAGTACATCGGATCCCTTCTTGTAGTCCTTGGTGATTTCTGCCGACTGCCAGATCTCATCAGGGTCAGGAATCCAAACACTATTGTACTGCGAAGGAGTAAACAGAGCCATGCGTCAGCGTTTTTCACCTGCAAAAGACCCTATTTCTCCCCTTGCAGTGCATTTTGGCCACATGAAGTTAAAAGATGTCACATTGAGGTGGTTTCCTCATGGTTCTCCCTTCCTGTGAGCCCAGCGAATTGTTGAGGTTGGAGTGAATATGACCATCACTGCTAAAGCAGAAATATCATCTGGGATTGGCATTATTTTTTCTGCAACTTTACCTTTAGAGCCTCTTTGGCTCTTAACATTTTGAAGCTTCCACGATGTCTTTCTGGGTTATCCATTCCATATGTTCACGTTATTTTAACCTTAAGTTAACACTCAATAATGTTGCTACATCAGAGAGTAATTCTTGAGATAATGAGAACTTGAGAGCTGTAACATTGATGCATCACATTTTGATTTGCATTCTCCCTAGACAGGAGGCACCTCTGTATGTGTGGCTTTGAGCTAAGATCTGTACGCAAGCTGTTGTTTTGAAGGGAAGGAAGTGCAGGTGTATTATTTAAAATTCTATTCAAAAACCGGAGTTGTACTCAATGCTGCTTGGCTGTCTCTTAAGACCAAATGTTGACACAAGAATCAGGAGGGGAGAAAAAAACACTGAACTAACTCAGCAAGTCAAGGAGAGCACATGAGCACAAGGTGATGGTCAATGTTTTGTGTTCAGACCTTGCATCAGGTCTGAGTCTTGTTCTTTGCTTTCATGCAATTAACCCCTTTGGCCCCGAGTCCAAATTACTTTTGTTTCCAAATAAACATGAAGCCAGTAGCCCTCAGTCCAATCACATAATGTCCCCGCTGCCATCGGATTCTTGAATAATCAACAAACCAAAGACACTTAAGGTGGTGCGTGAGTGAGAAGGGAAGGTTGAGAATTACTGCTCTGGACACAAATGTTTTGTTTGAGAAAAATTGTCATTGGAGTTCTGAAACCGTGCACATAACGAGTCAATTAGGTACGATTAAAACAGTGGTTTTCAACCTTTTTCTTTCCAATCACCTATCACCTTAAGCAATCCCTTACTAATCACAGAACACTTACGGCATAGAGAATACTTAAAGTGATGTGTGAATGGAAAGAAAAAGGTTAAGAACCACTGAAGGATAACCAGATATTCTTACAGAGTAAAATTATTGGAATGTAGTCAGTGTACGCCTCATGTAAATATGCATGTGATTTCTTTTTAATCTTACCAGTTTGGTTAATTTCCTCCATCCATACAAACCTGTTCTGTCCTGAGTATGAGTTCTTAAAATTCCCCACAATATTTTGTGCTATCGCTTTCTTGTCCGACTCCTGTGCAACAAGGACATGTTTTATGGATTGACTTTGCCCTCTGTTCGGGAGAACCTATCACCTGTCTCATTACCTAATTTTTCACTGGCAAATGCCAGAAGTTCAGTTCCCTTCCGGATTCCCCGACCCCACTGGTGTTCATTTCCCTCTTATTTCTGCCCTATCCATTCTTGTTAGGTCTCTTGAAGGCTTTTTATTTGCCATTAGTAAATCATTTACAATGTGTTTTAATTTTGTCTCTTTTTCAGCCAGTCACTGATTTCTTGAATCAGGAAAAACTGGTGTCTTTTTTTTAAACATTGAGTTTCCCCAGCTTCCACAGATTATTTTATATTATAAATATTTAAATACCAATTCTGAGAGATTTGATTCTAACTCGTGCTGAAGAAATCATTTACTTGGCTTCAGATGCCAACTATCTCATTATCTACTGAGTTTGACGTTGGGGATTGGAATAAATCCAATGTTAGTATCTATTCTAGGTTCTGCATTCACCTCCATTAAACAAATTTAGATTCAGAAATGCCCATATTTAACATGCAGAGATTATTCAGTTGTTCCAGTTCACCTCATCTGTGCACATTCCTCAACTTTCTCTGACTTGCCTAATTACACAGCAGCTCCAAGTCTCAGCATTCATGAAAATTAGTCTTCTTTACTCTTAACTAACAAAGAGGCATTTGTTCATATCAGATCAATGTGAAAGGTCATGGAAGGTTTCTACTATTGTCTTATTCAAACATCCTTAACATTAATTTCCCCAGTATCATTTGGTAAATTACTATTTTTAAATAGAAAAATTTTGTGGTGTTTTGTAGCTTTGATTAAAAAAAAATCTACCAATGCCTGGATTCAAAAAATGGCAGGATTTCTTCCATCTTGACTACATTATTTAGCTCATTTCCCCTAAGTAACTATAAGCATTTGCATAAGAATCAGACCGTCAAATTGGTGCAATTTTCATAAAAGGAAGGTTAAGGGCAAAGTTCCCTCAAATTTTTAGTAATCAGTCGCACAAAAATCTTAAGTGGTGCCAATTTTTTTCCCTGTGACCAAAGTATGTGCGCACTGAATGCTTGTGCAAATGTAAACTCGATATTCTTTTAAGGTCATTTTGGCACAGCTTCTCTCTCTTAAAACTGTATTCAATAAAAACTCAGTAAGCTATCTACAGAATTTGAAGCAGATTTTTTTGTAAACTTAACCATTTGGCCACTGTCCACCGAACATGGCTGCAGTCGTGCAAACCAAAGGACAGGAACAGGTGAGGTGACGTAAATCGGTGATGTGCAAATGTGGCACTTGGAAATCTGACTAACTAGTTAACAGAAACAGTTAGCTAAAGGATTAATTTTGGTAACTAACCTTTTATGCACACATTAATTTCCTTTGTGTTTTGGTTGCAAAACTCGTGTGTGCACGCACAGGCGCACAGCTTCGAGGGAACAGTGGTTGAGGGCCTTTATAAAGGCAAAAGAATCACAGGGTTGTGTGTGGTCATGTACGTACTCTGACAATAAATTTGAACTTTGATAGATGGGACGGGATCAGCTGTCACCAACTCATGAGTGAGATGATACCTCATACCTGAGTTGAAAGTCAGGTCACGGTTTGAGGTCTTGGTCTTTGAATATTCATTTTTCTTAGTTGTCCAAAGCCTGTGGTAGCCAACCAAATTTAGGCCTTTTGCTAAATTTCACTTTCAAAGTTTGCCTTTCCTGAAAGTGGCTCTCAGGATGGAGAATGCGATCCAGGTGTTCCAGGGTGTTGTTGGGAGTGGGACAGTGGGTGCTAAGAGGCAGAAGCAGATTGGTAGAAGATATTTGACTCCTAGATATTTAGCCTATTGGATGCTTCAGCGAATGAATTGACAAAGCCTTGCTTCTGAATAAGCTGTCCATTAATGACTAGGGTTGGGGTGACCTAGACTCTGGAGGGAAGATGATAAAGCATAACAAACATCTCACTTAGATAGATATATGAACTCCACTCTGGTGGAAAGTTGTTTGGAGGTGAGAAGATCAACTATAAGGAGGAAGGTTGAGAACTGTGATGTTGTCTTGCTCAGTTCCAGTCTGCAGTACAATTGTTTCTGTTACACACCCAGGATCAGGGATTGGTAGGGTAGAATAGTAACCAACATCCAAGGCTGGGCAAATTTAAGTACATTTTCACTATCTCTCTCTCACGAAAGAGAGAGAATGAGACAGAAACTTTCCTCCTCCTTTCCCTTCGATGAAGTTGAAAGCTGTTGTGACATCGAGAAAGCCATTGTTGGCTTTGCTCTCCACATCTCGGTGGATAATTGCCACAGTTGAAAGAAACCACCTCCGCTATATCTCCAGATGAATGGAATTATCAGTGTCTGTCAGATCACAGACAGAAAAGGTTGCATCATTAAAAGTCTCTTAGGCAGGAACATGGATGCAAGAAAAATAGTGCAATATGGGTGTGAGGTAGAGGTTGAATAGGTTTATATAGGTCAGCCCATCGTGGGCTGAAGGACGTACTGTGTTGTGATACTCTATGCTCTAACTCGTATTAATATTTACAAGGATGGCCTGATTGAATTCCAATCTTTATTTATTACCATGGTAACTATTCAGATTTTAAAAATAGGCCACGATGAGGTAATGAGGAATAACAGCTGGCACCTTGCTAATCTTTACACTGTTCATTCAAACTGAATCAGGTGACATTATGTCCGAAACCAGCTTGGGCATTCTTTTAACTAATTATTTAGCCTATGAGAATCTTAAGACTCATTTAAACATTTAAAGATGTATATCTGATAAAATTGAAGCAGGGTAACAAAATATTAACAGATAAAAAGAAACATGAAAGAAAAATGACTGAGTAGCCCACATTAAAAAAATAAGTCTCTGCTTGAATTTGTTGGCTTCACCCAGGTGGGCTCAGCCCTACAATGTAGTTGTGTTGGCCCAGGGCCCATAGGACTGTGCTCAATGGACTCCAACTGGAGTTCATTGGGGCAGTGAACACCAGAATCAGAATTTATTGTCATGAACAGGTCACAAAATTTTGCTGTTTTGCGGAGCATCATATATTGCTATAAAATTACATTTCAAAATAAATAAATGGTACAACAAAAAAAATAGGAGCAAGTGAGGTAGAGGGGAAGAAGCTGTCTTGTGTCATTTGGGTGCTCGGGTGGTGAGGGTCCTCGAGGATAGAGACTGGTTTCTTAAGACACCCCCCTCTTGTAGCTGTCCTTAATAGAGTGAAAACAGATGCCTGTGATGTACTGGCTGAGTTAACAACCCTCTGGAGGTTTTTTTTTCTTCACTCCTGTCCACATCAGTCAAAATGCTCTCCAGAGTACACCTGTAGAAAATTTTGAGTCTTTGGTGACATAATGAATCTCCTCAAATTCCTCACAAAAATATAGCCACTGGTGAGCCTTCATGATTTCCCCAAACAGATCCTCAGAGATGTTCACACCCAGTGTACGTGTGCGGTAGGCTAAGGGGAGGATTCGGACTCAGGCATCAGGAGCTCCGGTGACCGGGGAGAGGCCCGCCGACTCACCAGTGAGTGTTCCACTGGCCCGGGAAGCTTCCCTGCGAATCGACAGCAGTGGTGGGGACGTGACAGGATTCGGCCACAGCGGCGGTTGGGAGGTCTCGGTGATCAGCGGTGGTGGTTGGGACATGTCAGGGATGTACAGCAGCCAGCATTTTATTGGTGAGAATTATACATTATTTTAATGCTTAAAAAATCTCCCCTAAACATTGATACAAGTGATTTGCTGTTGCGACTGGGCTGTTTTTAAAAAATGACCAGTTCTCCAAAAATAAACGATTATCCAACATAGGCCTGGTCCCAACCATTTCGGATAATTGGAGTTGTACTGTGGTATTTATGGGCCAAAATGTGCAGAGAAAACGCGTCTCGAGAAATGAAAATCAAATGTGTGACAGACTGAAATCACACTCATTTACATTGTTGGGTGTGGACCTTCTTTGAAACTGACACATTCTCTAAGCTTGTCTTTGTGGCATTACGCACTGATAATGGCAGTCAGAACAACTCAGCAGGAAACCAGCTCGTTCAGTCTGTAGTCTTAGCACCTTCAACTCAGGAAAATATTTTAATGCATTACGTAAGTTGAAATTAGAAATAAATCAACACTAACTAAACCATGAAATATTTGGAACCATGACCAATAATTTTAAAATATGGTTTTAAAAGAAAGAACAGAATGTGAAATAGCAGAGTTTAAGGTATAAATTCCAAAGAGAGATATTGAATGACTGTAATTAGACACAGAGGAGAGTTCTGGTCA